>NC_090268.1:54743002-55388627 GCF_040414725.1 Anabrus simplex
GTGACCTAGGGAAGTTGAAAAGGAAGGAGGAAACTGTCACAGATTCCCATGGTCGCTATACGACGCTCTATAACAGTACAGGAATTTAATCTTTAATTTTATTTGTAGGAAAGTTTATAGTGGTCATGATACGGTTTATAGTTGTAATGTATATAGGGTGTAGGAGGAAAAATGTATATTTGTTAATTGTGACACGTATGCAATTTTGATTTGTGTGTTGTGTTTTAACTATTATATAGGCTAAATGTTTAACTATGGATATTCCAAAAGTATATCCCTATGTTATTTCAATATAATTATTTTCTCAATGACAATTATTTGGTTCGTTTCTGGCCTACTAGGGACCACGGGGCTCGTCTTAACTCTTAGCTACGTCTTCTGGTTCTTTTTTGGCCCAGTACGCCCCTTTCTTTTTCTGACTGTGTGTCTGCTTCCTTCCATCCGTCCACTTAGGTCTGGTGGTCCCTGCACTCTCCTTGCTTGTGAGGGATAGTGGGAAGACTCTCTGTAGAATGATCTGTCTGTACTGAGATCGGTTTTCTGTGGTCTCTAATGGGATCTGTAGTTCCTCCAGGTCTGATGTTAGTGATGTGATCCACTTGGACTTGGAAGCCTTTCCCCTACTTGTCACTGTGAGGATTTTTTTGGTGAGCCTTCTGGGTTTCAGACTGGCCATGTTCCCGTAGAAGGTCAGTCGTCTTTTCTCATACATGTGACTATGTCTTCCTGATGTTCGTAGAGCTTGTTGTTGTGCCTCATCCTGTAGGTGCCATCCTCCCCTCTTATGGGTCCTAGTATCCTCTTTAAGATCTTCCTCTCTTTAAGTTCTAGTCGCTTGAGTGAGTCCTTTCGATTCATCACGAAACACTCAGAGGCGTAGAGTACATATGGTCTTACTACTGAGTTGTAGTGCTTCAGATTCAGGTTCTTGGAGAGGTACTTGGAGGTGTAGATGCTTTTACAGGAATGATAGGCCCTATCTAAGTTGGTGCACCTGGTGTCTACGACCAAAGTTTCACTTTCGCTTGCTGCGATTCATTCTCTTAAGTATTTGACTGCAGGAACTTCACTTATGATGCTGTTTGCTAACGTGATTTTAGAAGGAGCTTGCTTTATTAAGTGATACACTCCGTCTTCTATAGGTTAACTCTCAGGCCGGTTTTTGCTGCAATACTGTAGAGGCTCTGTAGTTGGTGAGTAGCCTCCTCCGTTTTGTTGGCCAATACGGTGAGGTCATCAGCAAAGGCTAGACAGGGTACACTGAGGTTTGTCTTTCTTGTACCCAAGCTTCAATCCTGCTTCTGATGACAATGTGGCAGTCCATTCCGTGGTGATGTTCCCTAGTACACAGTTGAAGAAGATTCAAGAGAGACCACCTCCCTATCTGACTCCTCAATGTCAATATATATAAGAAAGGAAGAGAAAATGGGTTGTCATGGTACTGCGATATAATTAACAAAGAGGTGATATACTGAAATGAGACAGATGTTGTAAAACTGATGTGATTTCTTAAAGGATTGAAGTTAAAGAATATTAATTGAAATGTAGTCTTCATGAAGGGCTTAAGATTAGTAGTTGGAGAAGTGACTTTAAACTGAAAATGAATGTAGAAAAATGATACATAGTGAACTGTATCTTGAATCAAATTGAGGAATATCATATATTATCAACAGGCTCGTAGAAGAATGATTGATTGGAATGGCCAAATGTCTTCAGTGCATGACATATCCCTGGATATATGGATTCTTAGACTCATATTATTTTTATTTTTATTTTATTATATAAATGTCTTAGCTAAGAGAACCGATGAGCCCCTGGAGGACCACACACATGGCATGTTGACTATCGAATCCCAGTGACCTATCAGTGAACTCATTGTGAAGTGATGATTGTTGATAACAAGAGGCTAAAGAATACATGCATCAAATATGAATTCAAACTAAAATCAAACCTGTGAGGCAGAGCACTTCAAATCATATTACAATTTTAACACCAGAATCAAAGTAAACTGATCCTTAGTGTTAACGTATGCCAAAGATACGAAGGTAATGCACGCCTTGGAGTCATCCAGTGCAAAAAGGTGTTAGATAATTTCTCGTGACTGAAAAATTGCTTCCAGCACAATATAGAGGCGCCACCGTGAATATGATTGAAGAAAATAATAGGCAACTAACTCCTCAGCGTTTCTAACAAGAGCTCGACGATATCGCGATAAGAGCAACCTGCATCGTGATGTCGAATCTGGAATTAAGAGAGCCTGAGGGTGGTATGGAATCATGATCCATCTCCAAAAATGTTACAGTGAACTTGTTTTGAAGTGATGATTGTTGATAACAAGAAGCCACGGAACACATGCATCAAACATGAATTAAAAATGGAATCAAATCTTTGAGACAGAATGCTTCAACCATAATAATAATAATAATAATAATAATAATAATAATAATAATAATAATAATAATAATAATAATAATAATAATAATATAAACTCGCAGATAAACCAGGACTCAGGATCTCATATGAAAATACAGAGTAAAGAGAATACTAACATAATAAAGAAAAACATCTGGAAACAAAGTATGGGAAAGTCAAGAGGTCGGATAAATATAAATATCTTTGGATCCAGCCGAATGGGCTTGATAAAGTAGCAAATAAAGGAAGGGCCAGAAAAATTTAGTTAGCCTATAGATTAGTACAGAATAGATACAATAAAAGAACGATATCTTACAGAACAATGATCAGACGCTATACTACCGTTATCAAGCCAGAGGGACTTTACAGCTCAGAATGTCTGATACTAAATAATAAAGGGTAAATGGATCAGCTAGAGAAGAAAGAAAGAAAAATCTTGAGAAAGATCTTAGGACCCGAAAAAAGAAAACATGGTACATGGAGTAAGAGGAGAAATGAAGATCTATACAGACAGAGAGAGAAGATCACAGACACCATACATAAGAGGAGATTGAAGTTTTATGGGCACATTACAAGAGTCGACTAACAAAGAAAATCATTAACTACATCATCAAATTAAAAACAACTACTAAATGGGTAGAAGAAACAAGAAAATACATGAAGGAAGTCGGCATAAATCCAAACGTAATATTTAACAGAGATAAGTTTCGAGATAAAATTGATAAATTGAAGGTGTTCCAGGAAAAGCAAAATGAAAATTCCAAGAAAATGTGGTCAGAGGAAAGGAATGGGATTTTTTTGTTTTGTTGTTTTTGCTAATTGCTTTACGTCGCACCGACACAGATAAGTCTTATGGCGACAATAGGACAGGAAAGGGCTAGGAGTGGGAAGAAAGCGGCCGTGGCCTTAATTAAGGTACAACCCCAGCATTTGCCTGGTTTGAAAATGGGAAACCACGGAAAACCATTTTCAGGGCTGCCGACAGTGGGGTTTGAACCCACAATCTCTCGGATGCAAGCTCACAGCTGCGCGGCCCCAAACCGCACGCCAACTCGCCCAGTTCGTAATGACACAGCGACGTACGTAGGAGACGAAGGAGATACACACGCGCAGGCGTATGACAACAACCGACTGATGCATCAAAATCAAGGTTTCAAGTAGTATTTTCTGTAATGGGCAGTCTCCTGTTCATTAACAAGGGTCAGTTCCATGTCAGCATTATAAATATTTTCCGGGAAAATTCTTCTTTTCCCATTCTGTGTATGGTGCTTTTCTTGGATTTGAATCTCGAGATTTAGTCCCTTTCCATTTAAAAAATTGGCAGCTCTGGTGAGGGCTCCTTAAACAGCAATCACCGACGTCATCCTCATTATCATCATTGATTAATGTCGATAGGTGGCATGAATCTAATGAGAGCTCATCACGAGAAACCAGTTATAAAGTACGCTATACACTTAAACACATCCTTATTCTAAAAAAAAGACAATAATTAGTTCATTGAACATGGGACATTAAGCACTGTCCACTGGATCTATATTTCTGATTTCAGAGTAATCTACGCCCTAATTTATTCGAAAGATATTATCGACAATGATTCCTTCATGCTAAACGAAACTTTATCGAATATCTTCAGTATAATTACCTGGTAATTAAACTATAAATTACACACTTCGTATCGAGAATGTGATCGACTGACAAATGTGTATGACATAGATTCTATCAAGATAAGATGAACGTTAAGTAGGATATCGTGACGATGCTTAGGATGTTAATATGACTTCATGAGGGCAGCAGTAAGTGGATGTCGGTTCCACCTAGTGCAAAACTTGGATCATCATTCAAATTAGCGAAGGGTGAGAATTCAGAATTCAGAATGTAGTATCCTGTAAGTGCTCAAAACAATAGGTGATAGATCTTCAAGTGATATTATTATTAAACCCGCCTGGCGGTCATGATCACTAAGTCGTTGAAGTCTAAACGGTCTGACACCGTGGTTAGCCGATTCGAGTCCCGTTGGTCGAAAAGATTTTCACCATCAGAACGTTGGCTGGCAGGGTAAGGGAGGTGGTGGTATACAATTTCTAATCACTAGATTGCGTGCCAAAAGCCTGGATTAAATTCCAAATGAGGGCATATGACACTGCTGATGGTGATTTCTCCGTTGGATGGGGACGTTAAGATTTGAGCAGACCCCATGGTGCTATTCTACAGGAGTAGTCTATGTGGCGGCACAGGGTTTCACCCTCTCCCTTGCTGCTATCATGTATTACGTCATTCATTTCATTTCATTATCTACTGTGATGAGATTGATGTCAGGAAGGGAATGCGGTCATAGAAGCCTGCCACGACAGATTCACCTCACCTCATACCCGACCCCGTAGAGAAACGGGACAAGGGTTGGACAAACATTATTGTTATTAATATTATTATTCATACACTTCTCCACAGGAAATATGGGTAGTAATGTGGCACGGGATGCACCAAGTGCCTTACATAATTAAAGTATTTACACATTATAATACAAACGTTGATGTACAGGTATATACAAAACTGTAGATCACGGGATCTTCATTCTTGCGAGAGGAACGATCGCACAATGTTGCATGTTGACAGGAGGACAGAATGTTGCATAATTTTCTAGATGTTCGGTGGAAGACCCAGTTCTCGCAGACTCTTGTGAAGTGTGTGTGGAATGAGGCCGTTGACTGACAGAATCACAGGAACTATTCGTACCAGTTTCATCTTCCAGATCCTCTTTATCTCTTCTGCAAGTTCTTTGTACTTGGAGATTTTTTCCACTGTACTTCCTGTCAATGTTGGTGTCATTGGGGATAGCGATGTCAATAATGAAAGTCGTCCCAGTTTTCTTGGTTACCAGTATGATGTCTGGCCTGTTATGGTTGACTGTTTTGTCTGTCACTACAGCAGTGTCCCAATAAAGCTTAATCGACTCATTCTCCAGGAATGGTGTTGGATGGTACTTGTAATAAGGGATACGCTCCTGAATTAATTGGTTTTCCTGAGCAAGTGCCTGGTGTATGATTCCCGAGACATGATTGTGTCGTCTCGTGTATTCTACGGGGGCAAGTATTGGGCAGCCCGCAGTGATATGGTCGATGGTCTCGAGATGAATGGAGCATCGTCTGCATTTGTCGGAGAGTACGCTGGTGTCTTTGATGGTGTACTTTTTGTAATTGTTTGTAGCTATTACTTGGTCTTGTATAGCAACTGCAAATCCCTCTGTCTCCCCAAATAAACGCCCACTTTGTAACCACATACACGACGCATTCTTGTCTATGCTCTGTTGGTTTAGATTGCTGTAGTATTTTCCATGGAGGGTCTTCTCTCGCCATGTCCTTTCTTTCTCCTGCAGGGATACTTGGTGATTTGTATGTGGGTCAGAGGCATTGTATGGATACAGAACAGTGTACTTGTCAGCAAGTACTACAGCTTTATGGAGAAGGCTGTTTTTATTTTTATTTTTATGGAAGTATCTCCGTAGGTTTTTATCTGATTCAGGAGCATGACTTGAAGATCCAGTACTCCTCGGCCTCCCGATTTTCGTGGGAGAGTGGCCCTTTCCATGCATGAATTGGGATGATGTAATCTATAGGTGGTGAGCAAAGTTCTCGTTTTTCTTTGTATGCTGTCTATTTCTGTAGCAGACCATTTCAGAATTCCGAATGAATAAACAAGGGTTGGAATAGCGTACGTGTTTATTGCTTTAATTTTGTTCTTGGCATTTAGGTAGCTGCGCAAAATCTGATGCAACCTCGATGTATATTTTTCAGTGAGTTCCTGTTTGATTTTCTTGTGCTCCAGAGTTGTATTCTGAGCAAATCCAAGGTACTTGTATGTCTCTGTTTGTGTCATTCTCTCAATTAAGGATCCGGTATGGAGCTCATATGGTTGGGAGTTTGTGTACCGACCACGTTCAATTGTTAGCAGCTTACATTTCTTACATCAGATGAGTAAGAGTCTATTATAATCAGCAGGGCGTTCATTTGTGTTTCGTTGTGGGCATACACTTTCAGATCATCCATATAAAACAAATGAGATATTCTGTGTTTCCCATTGTTATATTTAATATCAAATCCAAAACCAGTAGCTTTTAGAAGATTGGATAGGGGATTCATTGCAAGGCAAAACCACAGAGGACTTAATGAATCTCCTTGAAATATACCACGTTCAATTTTAATTGTGTCGGATATGATACATTTATTTTCTGTCTTAGTGCAGAGCATTGTCTTCCAATTGTTCATAGTAACTTCAAGAAAATGAATTATGGCAGGACTGATCTTGTACAAATGAAGTACTTCTTTTAACCATGAGTGGGGAACTGAGTCAAATGCTTTCTGATAATCTATATACGCTGCGTACAGGTTCCTTTGTGAGTGTATTGCCTGTTGTGTTACAACGGAGTCTATGATTATCTGTTCTTTGCACCCTAGTGATGACTTTTTTCATCCTTTCTGCTCCTCAGTCAGAATGTTATGGTTGCTGATATGTTTATACATTTCTTCTGTGAGTATTGATGTAAAAAGTTTGTAGATCGTTTGTAGACAAGTTATTGGTCTGTAAGTTGTACCTTCCTTAGGTAGGAGGTATGTAATTCCTGATGTAAGGAATTCAGGACACTCTTCAGGATGATGCATGAGATAAGTGAATTGTTGGGCTATTTTCTTGTGAACGCTAGTGAAATGTTTATACCAAAACTTTTGTATTTTGTCCGTACCTGGTGCTTTCCAACTTTGAGTTCTCCTGAGAGCATTACTCACATGCCTTTATTCTATGGTATCAAAACTCATTTCTGCATAACCATTGTTGTTTTTCTCTTCCTTAATCCATGTTTTATTTGTATTGTGGACTGTGTTGGTACACCAAATACGTTTCCAAAAGTCTTCCGTGTCCTGCATACTTGGAGGTTCATCTGCCTTAGTTTGCTGATTTTGCTTGAGCGTTCTGTAGAATTGGCCCTCATTCTTGGAGAAAAGGTTGTTTTGCATTTTCCTAGCTCGAGACTCTTTGTACCTCCTGAGCCTTGCTGCTTTTGCACACAACTTTTGTTTTTGGGTGTCAATGTATTCTTTGACCTTTTCTCTGTGCTCGGGTTCATTTGTGTGGGTGTTGATTTTCCTGAACACATTCCTCAAGTTTCTGTTAGTTTTCGTTTTAGTTTTGTTACAGAGGTATGCGGAAAGTTGACGAATGGTTTTTCTTAGCTCTTGGATATCACTTTGTAATCGACGTTGCCATGGTGGAATGTATTCTGAATCTGCGTTCTTACAAGAGCTTCTGGAGATGGGTATTAGATTTTGGTTGTTCATCCTAACCACAGTTACTGCTGCGCAATAAACGAGGGTGTTTGTTTCCTCTATGCTACTGGATTCTTCTATATACTGCTGTAGGATGTTATTTACAGTACTTATAAGGTTTTTGCTCATTGGTGTTCCTCGAATTTTGGGAAGTTTTGGTCTATAGTTCACTTTGAGACCCACAAACTCCATCATCGCCTCTTTAAACATGTCTTCAGCACGACGTGCTTCATCAGCACCTGAGAAATCACCAGTTTCTCTTATTTCCACAGATTTGTCTTCCTGTGGTTCTTTTCTTCCGGAATCATCCTGATGAATTTGAGGCATTGAGATGGAGTTGCCTTCACTGCTCGGCCTCGTAGCTAGAATTTTAGCAGCTTCTTCCTTAAGGTTTTGAATTATTGTGGCAGGAAGTCTGTTGTTGGTTACTATTGCACGTCTTTGGTCTGCAACTCTTTGTTCTGTGACAAAGGAGTACTGGGGGAATTTGTCCACAAACAACCTGTGCATATCTTTCCTGTACGTTGTAAGGTCTTTCTCTAAGTTCGTAGTTATAAAGTAGGAGCGCATTATGAATTTATTCATATCATCTGTCCATTTCAAGCGCTGCCTCGGTTTACCTGCCTTGGTGGTCAGCTGAACTTCTGAAACATCTTCGGCAGGAGGAGTAGGTAGCTGTTGCGTTCTCCTAGCTGAATTGTCGGCTGTAGATTTTTCGGGTGACCCGACATGTGCCCGCCTGATCAGCATCATGTCACTGGTGGCTTGCCTGCTGTCACGCTCAGCACCAGCTCCAAGCGTGCCCCGACGACCCTCGGGTAGCGTCCTTTTCCGAGGCTCATTTCTATTATTCATTTCCTCCATCAATGATAGGTTGCATTTTATACCTACTGCCAGGATTTTAATGAGGCCGCCCCTAACATGGGGTACAGACGCCTTTCACAACCGCCTCTAACATGAGGTACAGACGCTGCTAGATGGTTTGTGTTCAGTAAGTTCATCCGCCCTCTCCGCCATTGGGATATATCCTCTTCTGCCGTCGAGGCCGTTGACCATATTCGCATTCCCTCAGTTGATCCGCGGGTGCTTATTTGGCTAGGCCTTATTCACACCTGTCCTGCATATCTGCAGGAACTTTCCCTATCAGCCATTGGGACGCCCCCGCCCCAGTGTCTCGCGTAAGAGTTATGCCTAACCCCTACTCAATTAAGGGCTATTATTATTATTATTATTATTATTATTATTATTATTATTATTATTATTATTATTATTGTTCCGAGGTATCTGTGGAACAGCAGAGGTGAAAGAAGGTGCGGGCTGGAATGGGTCTAACTACAAGTCCGAAAGATGAATTTAAAATTTAAATAAAGGTTATATTTTCAATAGACAACAAAATTTAACAAATTTTTACATAGAATTAGAAAACTTAACAAGTCAACAGCTATCCAATAACCAGGTACAAGACCAGAAAAGCAAGGATTTAGAGACAAATTAATGATCTGGGCTTCAAGCCCCACCTTTTACAATCTCTGAGCTCTCAGCTCACAACCACAAAATACCAAAGGGCAGAAAGCCCCTAATTACATGGAGCACTTGCTCCCGCCTAGTAATATGAAGCCTCCTAGAGGCACCTTTCCAAATACCAGAAAGAGCTGACCGCTCTCAATCTTTCAAGCCTATCAAAGGCAACAACCAACATTACTATCAACTTCCCTCAAGGCACACCTATCAAGAAACAGGGGTATCTAGTACCCAATCTACTGGGGCTTCGTGGAAAGGAACAGATTAATTAAATGGCCCCACAAAAAAAATCAAGATGAAGGGAGGCGTGTACTTGCACTCCTACATGAAAACTTGTTAAAATCTAAGTGGCGTTAAGCCGATACACAGGGGCTATTCCCATACTATAGAGGTGACTCGTATAAGAAAAATTTTAACACATTAATGAAGAGAAGAAAATCGGTTATGAAAACGTAGTCACCTCAAATCCAAATTGGAGGGGAGCTCGAGAGGGTAAAGCACTCTCTATCCCCGGTTTACAGTTAAAGTAATAAGAAAATGTTTACATAAGCCGGCACTAAGTTACATTTTTAAACAGGTAGGATACTTTGAAAAGGTTTCGAACCTTCCCCGGGGGTTAAACTGCTGACCAAGAAAGAAATAAAGATGTTAAAAGGCCATTACCTTTGCTGAAGAGCTACTGCTCGAAGGAAGAGGTGCAACCCGCCCCTGCTATACTTCCATACACTAAGCTAGATGTTGAACGAGTGGCGACGAGCCATGAAAATCAGCAGTTTTTAAACCCTCATGGAAGATTCGAGACCTTTCATGAATAATTAAGACACACCCACAGGCGTTTATTGGTCGGCTAAAAGTTACAAGTCAAAAATGAAGAAGAAACCTGTGATTGGAGGGAAATTAATTACAGAAATTACTGATTGGGTAAATTCAAAACAGGTGGGAAGAAATGATTAATATTGCCAACCCACCAACGAAAGAACGAAATTTAGTAAAGACAACAACTTATGAATCCAAATATCTTCAAGAAAAGTTCCTTCACTTCGCACCAGGGTGCATGATCATAGTTTCTGGTAGAGACATCTGTGAGAGAATGTCCACACTTCTTGATAATTACTAAGCAAACACAATTCGAAATTAACACAGTGACATCTTCTGATAAGTGCTTGAATTAATTCAGTTTTAAAGTTCAGAGTTTCAGCTGTAGAGGAGTACTTTAAGGCGGAAAATTCAAATGTGCGGCGTATAGGTGTACCAACCGGTACAATTATTATTATTATTATTATTATTATTATTATTATTATTATTATTATTATTATTATTATTATTATTATTATTATTACATACATACATTATCATTATAGACTGTTACGCCTTTCAGCGTTCAGTCTGCAAGCCTCTGTGAATTTACTAAACGTCAGCACAATCCTCCATTTGCAACTAGTGCCGTGGCCTCATTTAGTTCTATACCTCTTATCCTTAAATCGTTAGAAACTGAGTTTAATCAACGTCGTCTTGGTTTCCCCCCACTCCTCTTACCTTCCATGACAGAGTCCATTATTCTCCTAGGTAACCTATCCTCCTCCTTTCGTCTCACATACCCCACCACCGAAACCGCTTATGCGTACAGCTTCATCCATCGAGTTCATTCCTAAATTACTGAGCTCGATAGCTGCAGTCGCTTAAATGCGGCCAGTATCCGGTATTCGGGAGATGGTGGGTTCGAACCCTACTGTCGGCAGCCCTGAAAATGGTTTTCCGTCGTTTTCCATTTTCACACCAGGCAAATGCTGGGGCTATTCCTTAATTAAGGCCATGGCCGCTTCCTTCCCAGTCCTAGCCTTTTCCTGTCCCATCGTCGCCATAAGACATATCTGTATCGGTGCGACGTAAAGCTAATAGTATTCCTAAATTAGCCTTTATCTTCTCATTCTGAGTACCCACCTGCCATTGTTCCCACCTGTTTTTACCAGCAATCAATCCCGCTACCTTCATGTCCGTTACTTCTAACTTACGAATAAGATACCCTGAGTTCACCCAGTGTTCGCTCCCGTAAAGCAAAGTTGGTCTGAAAACAGGCCGATGTAAAGATAGTTTCGTCTGGGAGCTGACTTCCTTCTTACAGAATACTGTTGATCGCAACTGCGAGCTCACTGCTTTAGCTTTACTACACATTGATTCAATCTCACTATATTACCATCCCGGGAGAACACACTGCCTAAATACTTGAAGTTATCGACCTGTTCTAGCTTTGTATCACCAATCTGACATTCACTTCTGTTGAATTTCTTACCTGCTGACATCAATTTAGTCTTCGAGAGGCTAATTTTCATACCGTACTCTGTGCACCTATTTTCAGGTTCCAAGATATTAGACTGCAGGCTTTCGGCACAGTCTGCCATTAAGACCAAGTCGTCAGCATAGACCAGACTGCTTACTACATTTCCAGCTAACTGAATCCCTCCCTGCCACTCTATATCTTTCAGCAGATGATCCATGTAAACTACGAACAGCAAAGGTGAAACATTACAGCCTTGTCTAACCACTATAAGTACCGTGGACCAAAAACTCATTCTACCAGTAATTCTCTCTGAAGCCCAATTTATTATTATTATTATTATTATTATTATTATTATTATTATTATTATTATTATTATTATTATTATTATTATTATTATTACGTCCGCTTCCGTGGCGTAACGGTTAGCGTTATTAGCTGCCGTCTTTAGAGGCCCGGGTTTGATTCCCAGTACTGCCAGAGATATAAGAATGGCAGGAGGGGTGATATGGTTAAAATGTTACATGCAGCTCACCTTCATTGGGGGTGTGCCTGAAAAGAGCTCGGGACGAAGACACGTATTTTGTCCGGCTGCTTGGCTGAATGGTCCGTTACGGAAGTGGACATAATAATAATAATAATAATAATAATAATAATAATAATAATAATAATAATAATAATAATAATAATAATAACAGCGGATCATAATATCATGTCCCTCTCTTCGCACAGTCTGCACATGAATATGCTACTATTGAGTACGAAAAGAAAAAAAGGTGTATTCTGACACTGAACAGTAAGAGTAAAACTGGCAGATGCCATACGGAATACAAAAAAGTTAATCATTTCTCAATATTACGGCACTTTCAACTGAAGGCTGTAACACATCTTCGTAAGGGGGAATCAAATTACCGGAGTGCCAATAATGAGGTAGCGACTGGTGGTGAAATGGAGCAGGCTTAATGGATCTCGAGTGGCTGTAATCATAGGGCTAGCACTTGCTGTGGTTTAGGGTCTTGCTTGGGATCTATTAGTAGGTAATACCTAACCTACAAAAAGTAATAACAAATGTAAACATAACCAAACCAAATGGACACGTGTTGGTATGTTTGTTCAGTCGCATACCGACGTTAATGTTATAGGTTCTGTTTTTACGTGTCACCAACAAGTTTTACGGTTTCTGGGATAACCCCCGGCTTATCGCAGGAAGCGAATAAGATTGGGACCCCAAGGGCTCTGAAAGTGAGACATTGAATTTTGACCACCAGTCTCCAACTGAGTTTGATATTCCTCCCACGTCCTTGCACCAGCCTTCTCACACTAACCTTTCCTGTCCGTTCCTATAGCTCATTCAACGTTAAGAAAACAGTATTGCTCTCATGGACCTACAAAGAGTGAACACACCCGCCCTTGGACGCCCATAATTCCTCGTGATTAAGGATATTATGCTGTACTTTTTAATGTACACTGACTGACAGAGCAAATGCAACACCAAGAAGGAGTGGTCAGAACTTTATGCCAATTGCAGGGTAGACTGACGTCACTGAGGTATGCTCATGATGTGAAATGCGCCGCTGTGCTGCGCACGTAGCGAACGATAAATGGGACACGGCGTTGGCGAATGGCCCACTTCGTACCGTGATTTCTCAGCCGACAGTCATTGTAGAACGTGTTGTCGTGTGCCACAGGACACGTGTATAGCTAAGAATGCCAGGCCGCCGTCAACGGAGGCATTTCCAGCAGACAGACGACTTTACGAGGGGTATGGTGATCGGGCTGAGAAGGGCAGGTTGGTCGCTTCGTCAAATCGCAGCCGATACCCATAGGGATGTGTCCACGGTGCAGCGCCTGTGGCGAAGATGGTTGGCGCAGGGACATGTGGCACGTGCGAGGGGTCCAGACGCAGCCCGTGTGACGTCAGCACGCGAGGATCGGCGCATCCAACGCCAAGCGGTGGCAGCCCCGCACGCCACGTCAACCGCCATTCTTCAGCATGTGCAAGACATCCTGGCTGTTCCAATATCGACCAGAACAATTTCCCGTCGATTGGTTGAAGGAGGCCTGCACTCCCGGCGCCCGCTCAGAAGACTACCATTGACTCCACAGCATAGAGTGCACGCCTGGCATGGTGCCGAGCTAGAGCGACTTGGATGAGGGAATGGCGGAACGTCGTGATCTCCGATGAGTCACGCTTCTGTTCTGTCAGTGATAGTCACCGCAGACGAGTGTGGCGTCGGCGTGGAGAAAGGTCAAATCCGGCAGTAACTGTGGAGCGCCCTACCGCTAGACAACGCGGCATCATGGTTTGGGGCGCTATTGCGTATGATTCCACGTCACCTCTAGTGCGTATTCAAGGCACGTTAAATGCCCACCGCTACGTGCAGCATGTGCTGCGGCCGGTGGCTCTCCCGTACCTTCAGGGGCTGCCCAATGCTCTGTTTCAGCAGGATAATGCCCGCCCACACACTGCTCGCATCTCCCAACAGGCTCTACGAGGTGTACAGATGCTTCCGTGGCCAGCGTACTCTCCGGATCTCTCACCAATCGAACACGTGTGGGATCTCATTGGACGCCGTTTGCAAACTCTGCCCCAGCCTCGTACGGACGACCAACTGTGGCAAATGGTTGTCAGAGAATGGAGAACCATCCCTCAGGACACCATCCGCACTCTTATTGACTCTGTACCTCGACGTGTTTCTGCGTGCATCGCCGCTCGCGGTGGTCCTACATCCTACTGAGTCGATGCCGTGCGCATTGTGTAACCTGCATATCGGTTTGAAATAAACATCAATTATTCGTCCGTGCCGTCTCTGTTTTTCCCCCAACTTTCATCCCTTTCGAACCACTCCTCCTTGGTGTTGCATTTGCTCTGTCAGTCCGTGTATTATGAAATTCAGATAAAAAGGATGAGGCATTTTTGCCCGTGTGTTATTAAAATGACTACATAACTTTCTTTTCATGACTATATATGCAGGGAAGAAGCACATTGGCAGGAACAGCCATCGCTTCGTTGCCTTCCTTCATTTTCCTTCTTTTGTGTTGCTCTGGTATAAGCATCGTGCATTAGTCCCCCACTCTATGAATGCTGGCAGCTCACTTCTATAGTGAAGTCATCTACGGTATTTATTTGTTACGTGTTTGTTTTTAGGCTTTAAATCAGTGCGTACATGGCTTGTGTTAATTGAGGGTTGGTTGTGTATTGCATAGAATTTGTGTGTGTTCTGTTATTTTCGTACTGTACAGACGTTGTTACTAAATATTTTGGTGTTGTGATGTGCAGCGATACGTCATAGCATAACTTGTACTGAAAAAACAAATTGCCGTGTATTTTATTTCTGCTTGGTTTTGTTATTTAGCTGTTCTTTCTCAAGCGCACTTTAATTTTACCACCTTTTCTTCAGAACCGCATTTAATTTTTTTATTGTTTCTGTGAGCGATACGACAGCACAGTAGTACCCCGCGTTGCCTGGGGAAATGCAATTAAATGCATCCCTCACCCCTCGACCCCATAAAAATACGTTTTTAACTTATCCCCCAATTTGCCTTACACTTCAATGCTGATGAGTTCTTTAATTTTATTTTTTTATGTGCCGTAGTGTACCTCTGATTTTGTACAAACCAAACAAAGCCCCTGTAAACTTCCCGTCCCCTTTAGTTCATAAAAATAATTTACAGCTTAGTTTCTTCCGCTTTTTGTATTGAACTTAAATACTGAATTTCACAAATTTATGAGCCGCCGTTTACCCATGATGGTGTTGAGCAAAGCCGTTTGATATGGCAACCCTGTTGCCACAAGAGCAAAACTGTTTTCTTAACATGGAATGACCTATAGACATGCTTACCGGGCGTTTTTTCCTAAAATATTTTTTCCTTAGATCATGTACTACAAGTATTCAACAACAATTTCTGTCGAGCGGGAAATTCTTTACACACTTTTTCCCTTATAACATTTGCCTCCCTAAGTAATTTATACAATTTGACTAGCTGCCAGGACAATAATATTGCATTGCAAAATTATCTAACTCCCCGGTTACTTTCCGCCAATATCACTAGTTAACAAATTTAAACTTTTTTTTTTTTGCATCTGGTTTGTAAATGGGTGGATTTACCTAATTTTGGGGTGCTGAATACACTGGTAAAATCAGTTTTTCTCTATGACGTCACATTTCCTAGATATACAGCAGAATTAAAAACGGCAATAGCGAAAATTGACACCATTAAGTCAAACAAAAATACACATTCAGAACTTTGAAATCAATACTGTTTTGTATGTATATATGAGCATGATGCCAATAAAAGGTCCAAATTAGTTCAGAAGATATTTTCACCTTTAATCGTCTTTGGTTTTTGAACAATGCGACAACGGAGCTCTTCTTTTGTTTGCCGTTTCATCACTCTCCCTAACAAGACCCTAGCAATAGTCACCCATCATCGAAGGGTTTCAATGGCCTTGCTAACGGTGTTCCATGGTAAGAATGTCTTGGTGAAAGCGTTCACCATGCTCATCGCTTACGGCTCCCAAATTTTCCGCGAAGAAATCAAGGTGAGAATATAAAAAGTGAATTTTAAGCGACATTCTACACCCCATGTTCTTATAGTTGTCCAACAGATCATTCAAAATGGTAACATAGTTTTTGTCTTTCCTGTTACCCAAAAAGCCCTTCACAATTGCTTTAAAAGAAGACCAAGCAGCTAACTGGATATCTGTGAGTTTGGTATCAAAGGTTGGGTCTTTCAGCAATTTTCTTATTTGTGGTCCAACAAATATACCCTCTTTCAGCTTTCCCTCACTTAATTTGGGAAACTCTTCTTTTAAGTGATTGAATGCCTCACCTTCTTTATCCAGAGCTTTTACAAAGTTCTTGATAAGGCCCAACTTGATATGAAGGGGAGGCAAAATGATTTTATTGGGCTCAACCAATGGGGTATTGTCACATTTACGTTTCCAGGAACATATGACTTCCTTATAGGACATTCCTTGACTGTATAGTGGTTCTTGGTGTCACGGCTGTCCCAAAGGCACAAAAAGCAGCCGTATTTCGTGAATCCAGCCTGTAAACCTGTAAGGAGTGCAACAACTTTTAAATCACAGCAAAGCTGCCATTCATGATCCTTATATTTGATTGCCTCTAGCAGCAAAGCCATGGCTTCATAAGTTTCTTTCATGTCTACTGCGTAAGCCAAAGGTACCGATGGAAATGCATTGCCATTATGCAGTAGTACTGCTTTCAAGCTGGTTTTACTGGAGTCAATAAATAGTCGCCACTCCTGTGGATTATGTTGTACACCTAGCTGCATCATCAGACCATTGACATCTCTACATACACACATTGAATTCTGCATATCGAAATACTGAGCGAAGGAAGCACCTCTTGACCTGAAACAGGAAATTTTTGTCCCTGGAGCTAGAAGGTTCCGTTGCTGCAGTCTCGACCCCAAGAGTTCAGCTTGCTGTTTCGAAAGTTTTAGATCGCGAACCAAATCGTTCAATTCCTCTTGATTAAAGAGCTGAGGTGAAGTGTCATGATATTGAGGGAAGTACTCTTTTATTTGTTCAGTACTTTCTGATTCACTTGACATGGTGTCTGGTTCCGTGGCTTTCAAGTTACAGACAGGAACAGATAACCCCTCATCATGGGGCACAGGCAAATGCACTGATACTTTATTTTATGTCTAGTTTTGCTTGAATGTCCCGAAATATTTGTAAGACAGAAGTAACAGTCTGAATAATGGTCTTTAGGCTCACACCACACCATCGGAACAGCGAATGGCATGGCTCGGCGTTTTCCTTTCAACCATTCGGTTAAGGTTGTAGTACAGGTTATGCAGGCAATATGAGGTGCAAAATTGTTATCTTGATCACCAACAGGACAATCAAAATACAATTTATATGCCTTCTTAACCAAATCAGTGATTGGTTTTCTTTGGGCTTTTGGAGTGAATTTCCCACACACATAACAAAAGTTGTCGGGGTGGTTTAGACAGCAACGAGATTTACTAGTTGCCATTTTTCTTAGTGTAAGTTTTAAACAAAAAGTTTGCACTTTCACAGGAAACACTCACTGAGGATCTCTTTCACACCACTAGATAACCACACCAACCATTTACTGACAATTTGCAGATCTTCTAGCTTTCCTCTGCAAATC
Organism: Anabrus simplex; assembly: GCF_040414725.1. NCBI lineage: Eukaryota > Metazoa > Arthropoda > Insecta > Orthoptera > Tettigoniidae > Anabrus > Anabrus simplex. Next base: position 54,760,672 of record NC_090268.1, read on the forward strand.
AATAAGAAACAATTAGACATCAAAACAGAAGAACAGCAAAAAGCGAAATACTGAATACAAAAATAAAAAAACCTTTAAAAACTAAAAAATGGTACGTGCTAGAACATTTTGAAAGGTATATTCGGATTCTACACACCAAAATACATACTAGTTGATGTATCACATTCCAGATGCAAAATGGCTGTTGACTAGTGTATTCAGCCCAGGCTGTTTTACTCGGGACGCAGCAGCAATCCCATCTATCGGAGATGAGTGTCAGCCAAAATCCCTGTGGGTGGGGGCGATAGAATAACAAACACGGTATTCCATACCTGTCGTAAGAGGCGACTAAAAGGGGCCCAGGGCCTCTGAACTGTGGAGCGTGGGTTGACGGCCACGAGGCTCTTAGCTGAGTCCTGGCATTGCTTCCATCTATCCTATCCGACCTTCCTTGGAGAACTCTTGTTCTTTCCTCATCCCGACGCTGTTAGGTTTCCGAGAGCTAGGGAGTCTTTCACGTTCACGCCGTTCGTGACCCTTGTGTTTCTTTGGCCGATACCTTCATTTTTCGAAGTGTCGGATCCCTTCCATTTTTTCTCTCTGATTAGTGTTATATAGAGGATGGTTGCCTAGTTGTACATCCTCTTAATACAATAATCACCACCATCTGGTAGCCAAATCACATCCATCACATCACAACAATGTTCAATGTAACGTTATTATTGATCAGTTTTATGAGCTTTCGATATTGTAGGCCTTCACATTCAGATTTCTTCCAACTCTGGGATAATAAGCAGAGCATATAATATAAAGGTTCCGATCGTTCTTTCACGGTTTTTCCCATTTGTTAAATAATCATCTTAATGATTTTCCTTGTCGATATGGACAGGTGACCCACACCTTACGTCAATTATTACAAAAGCTATCGCCAGTTAACACGACTAAACAATATTTCTATGTTAGCAATACTCGACGTTGACATGGACTAAGCAAAAACAGTTTAAACTCAAGAATTATTTCATCATAAATGATTGGAACTTATATTCTTGATAACTTTCGTTATTTAATACTTTTGGATAGGACCAATAACATACGTATTTAAAAAAATACATTTTAACCACCTTTCCCTAAGCTACCATTTTATCCAGCGTGAATAAAAATTATTTAGAGCCTAGACTGTAGTACCTTATTCCCAGACTTTACATACCGATTTTTATCCAATACTGTTCCCCAATTTTCTCGTCGTTCGGCGTTGATATGGACTTTGCAACTAAAAATAGAAAATCATTAATATATATGTTAAAAGAGCCGTTACAGTAAAAATGTGTAAGACATAAATGATCGGAAATTTTATCTTATATAACTTTACTTATTCAGTATTTATCGATAGGACCACTAATAACATAAATATTTGAGAATTAACATTTTGGCCTTCCCCTAAACTTCCATTTCACTTAGCGTAAATAAAATGAATTACAGCCCAGATCGTAGCTCTTCATTCCCCGAGTTAACATCAGCCATTTTTGCTTGATGCCCGTACATAAATACAGACAGACAGACAGACATGACGGAAAATTAAAAAAGCACATTTATTTTTTACGGTGGACACGACCGATACAGAAATACCATTATAATTTTTTTTTTTGCTATTGGCTTAACGTCGCACCGACACAGATAGGTCTTATGGTGACGATGGGACAGTAAAGGGCTAGGACTGGGAAGAAAGCGGCCGTGGCCTTAATTAAGGTACAGCCCCAGCATTTGCTTGGTGTGAAAATGGGAAAACCACGGAAAACCATCTTCAGGGTTGTCGACAGTGGGGTTCGAACCTACTATCTCCCGAATACTGGATACTGGCCGCACTTAAGCGACTTTTTTAAATTCTGATCAACGAACAGACAAAACTCTAATTTTATAGGTTAGGCTATATATATATAACAATTACAGCTTTCTCGGTGCTTATTCTTCTTCTACCGCTTTTCCCACACTTGTGGAGTCACGGCTGCGAACTGCGTCGCACATGTGGATTTGGCCCTGTTTTACGGCCGGATGTCCTTTCTGACGTCATCCCTATATGGAGGGATGTAATCACTATTGCGTGTTTCTGTGGTGGTTGGTGGTGTGGTATGCTGTCTGAATGTGAAGAGGAAAGTGTTGGAACAAACTTAAACACTGTGATGTAATTTGTCAATGTGGGGTGCTAATAAATATTATGTTCATACCAATGGCAAAAAGGACGAAAATCTTAGCATAGATAATAATAGGATGGTCGACCCACAACATCAAAGATCGTCAAAAGGTAATCATTAGGACACCATAACGCTAAAGGCAAACAAATGTTATTTCACTGGTGGTGACTTGTCGGACCACGAAAAAGCATGCGCTTAATGCCTCGTTGGGTCAAACCTAGTATATCAATTATTCATCAATCAGCAGAGCCAGTGGACGCCACGGCGGGCTAACCGAGAGGGGTGTCCGTGGTAAGTACAATGTTTCAAAAAAAAGGGAGAAGGAAAAGGTAAAGAGTGAGAGAGAACGTACAACAAACCAAATGTAAAAAAGGAGAATTGATTTAAAATAAGTTGTATTTAAACTTCAAACGACTAGACTAGGCAGTCTATAACAAGCAAAGAATGGGAATTACAAACATTTAACAAGGGCTCAGCCCGTTTGACAACCAAAATACAATCAAGAGTAATAATAATTAAGAATTCTTGGGAATAACGATTATGATTTTCAAGAAAAGCCCAAGACCAGAGTTCGACAAAAAAAAATCCGGAATCAGCACCTATAATAAGTTCACAACCTTTTTTTTAAAACACTTTAATCAAGAAATAAAGGGGGGTATATTTGAAAAATAATGATTTAAGGCCACCCTTACAATCTTCATTTAAAACCCAAAGGAGGGCAAGAAAGTTATAGCACGTCGGAAGACAAAAATTTTTACAGCTCAATACCGGAAAAGAAGAAAGGGAAAGAAAAAGGAAGCAGATTGAGAAGGGAAGAAGAGAGGGGAAAAAAGGGGGGGGGGAATCCTTCCAGGCTGCTTAAACGCTCTCACGTTGGCAATGTAAGCGACCACTCGGGCCTGTAAAAAGGTTCAGGATGTGGCAACACTTCTATCACTTGTCCAAGCACAGTTTATTTTGGCGTATGAGATAGATAAAGATATCAGTCTGAAGGACTTGGTTAGAATGGAGACCATGAAGCCACTAAATAATTTAACATTCAAAGTTCAAATCTTGATATAGACCACGAAAGATATAAAAGGTTGTAACATTTTGCTCACCCAGTCTGTTGGTAAACAATGCAGCTATTCACAAATAAAAATAGGTAAAACGTCGCGACGGGCCAGCCACTAGCGAACAGTTCCGCTCTCTCCACTCGTGTTGTTTTCCAACTCAATGTCTGACCGCGGAAACTAAGGAATAGCTTGCTTATATAGGTGGTGAACAGATTCGAGAAGTTACTCGATGAAAAATACGTAGGTGTGACGTCACAACGAGGAAGCAGCAACAGTGCCGGAGAACAGGCCAGTTAGTGAACAGCTGGGCGAGCAAGCAGATGAATGCGACAGAAGGCAGAAGGTAAGATGTAGTAGAGCGGTCGTAACAACACCCAGTCCCCGGCGCGATTAAAATTCCCGACGCGGCCGGGAATCGAACCCGGGACCCTTTGAAGCGAATGCCTCAACGTTGAATATTCAGCCAATGAGTCGAGCACAGGTTTGCCGGTACCAACATCTCTTCCACTTGCGCCAGTCAATGTTACGTAATATTAAGTATTACAATACATAAATACAATAATACTGTATACAGTAATACGGACCGAGCTCGATAGCTGCAGTCGCTTAAGTGCGGCCAGTATCCAGTATTCGGGAGATAGTTGGTTCGAACCCCACTGTCGGCAGCCCTGAAGATGGTTTTCCGTGGTTTCCCATTTTCACACCAGGCAAATGCTGGGGCTATACTTTAATTAAGGCCACGGCCGCTTCCTTCCCACTCCTAGCCCTTTCCTGTCCCATCGTCGCCATAAGACCTATCTGTGTCGGTACGACGCAAAGAAAAAAACACAATAATACTGATCACAAGATAACGGAAATGCATTCAATGGTAGTTCTTGCCTTCGTACTACTTGAAAGTGTGTTATATACAGATGAAACATTGAAACATTTGGTGCAGCATACTTCAAGACAATGTAGCCTACACAAGGAAGAGAAAGAAAACGTCATGCCCCACCCAGATACACTCCAGAACAGTGGAACTGTTTGCGATGGTCCATAATTAGCATTGTACCACTAACGTTTGTGAAGGGTGGTACAACAGGTTTAAAACAATTGTGCGAAAACATCACCCTGCCTTACGTAATCTGATTCGCGGTTAAAAATAAAATGTGTAAGTAAATTGAAGTTAAACGTGTAAACTGCGCGACGGAGATTTGTTAGCTATGACTCGTGGATTATGATAAACAAAATCTCATATGAAGTTTGAGTCTATCTCTAGGTTGGAACTGTATACATTTCCTCTGTGCAGAGCTGAGTGGCTCAGCCGGTTCAGGCACTGGCCTTCTAACCCCAGTTTGGCAGGTTCCAGCCTGGCTCAGTCCGGTGGTATTTGAAGGTGCTCAAATACGTCAGCCCCGTGTCGGTAGATTTACTGGCACGTAAAAGAACTCCTGCGGGACTAAATTCCGGCACTTCGGTATCTCCGAAAACCTTAAAAGTAGTTAGTGGGACGTAAAGCAAATAACATTACTATCATTTCCTACGTTTGTTTGAGGTTGGTAACAAAATAATACACTGCTTGTCCACAAATAGCTAGCCAGTCAGTCTGATATTTAGTTGTACCTGAACTCTGCAGTTGACGCAGACATGGAAGTGGTGGATTTTGGATTCGACTGAAACTTTTCGAACATCAGAGAATGTATATAAAATTATCAAACTGTAAAATTAATTTGCAAAATGATTATATTTAATTTGTGGTAGGTAATTTAATATTACCGGTAATTGTTTTTAAGCAGGTACATACTTACTTCAGTAGAAGCGAGTCCTTCTCCGCACATCGGGGCCAATAATAAGGAATCAAATAATATCCATTACTACAAAGAACTTTACGACTAAGGCCCCGAGTTGACTTTAAATTCTGAAGCATTTCAATGTATACACTATCTAAGGAATGCATATCAAAGATCTAACAAATCTTTCATTAAGAGATATAAATCAAGTGTGCTATTCAACACAATTGATCATTTAAGACTTTATAAAGCACAACTGTTACTTCCCAAGAATATTACCAAGAGTATAATGGACAATTCAACTGTTTTTATCGATCATATGACTTACAATTTTAACAAAATTTCTAAGATCTGATTTTAAATGTCGTACCATACAACAATATTTTAATGTGTCTTTCCAGTTTTAATAATATTTATTTTGTATTCTGATATATTAATGTTAATTTATTATAGCTGATGATATCCCTAAGAGGACGAAACATGTACTAAATATAATAAATTACATATTGTATTGAATAGGCGCAGCACTTGGTTATAATATTTAAGTTTATCTTAAACATTCACTACTTACTTAATGGTTAGTGCTCTGTCACCCCATCTCAGGGAGTATTTAGAGTCTCACAACGTATTACTATTATTTATCAACTACTGTCTTCAAGCCATAAGTTTGAAGGCTGGTGCCCAAGAAATATTGTTTTTGGAGAGTGAAATGAGCGAATATTCATATTAAAATTGCGGTGACCGGACACGCCACAACGTTGATTCACAGAAAAAAAAAGGAATATAATCACGAGCAAGATGTGAACTTATACCGCAAAATAACTTTAATGAGTGTAGGAGAAAAAGTACGTCTCAGGACAGAAGGAGTTTTGGGAGGCTCACATTCATATTACTCGATCGACATTTGAAAGCTAAACTATGCAGGTTAGACTAAACATCATAAGGCAATTATGAACAAATTCAGATGATAAAATATTCAAATAAATATATCTTAACACAATTTCCTAAAGCGATAACATTCTTAAATTCTGAAAACTAAGAAGGAATACAACAAATTGGTTGGAATGAGGATTTTAACGAATTAAGAATCTAGCTCTTCATAGTCACACAGGGTGCACCATAACGAGGAGTACTGCAGCAATTTCCTCCTTCACACAAAGACACGAACTTACAGCGTACAACAGGTGGCAGATATCGTGGCAATAGTATATCCTAACAATACTACTACTACTACTACTACTGTTAATAATAATAATAATAATAATAATGGTTTTATGTCCACTACCTATTTTCTTGGTTTAATGAGACGCCAAGTCGCCGGAATGTTGTCCCTAGGGAGTTTTTTTACGTGCCAATAAATCTATCGACGCGAGGCTGCCGTCTTTGAGCATCTTCTAATAACACCGCGCTGAGTCGGGAACGAAACCTCCAGTTTGAATTCAGAAGGTTAGCGCTCTATCTTCCGAACTACACAGCAGGGATATATATAATACTCTTAACTTGTATGAAAGAATAGGAGGAGGATGAAGAAGAAGAATAGGGGGATAAAGACCGTGTACCTGTGACCTTGAATTTGGAAGATAGTGAGCTCGTATCTCACCACTGGCAGCCCTGAAGGTGAATTTCTGAAGTTTCCTACTTGTACTCTAATCAAATGCCGGTGCTGTACCTTGATAAACGCCATAGTTGGTAACCTCCCAGTCCTAACTCTCACTATTCCACCAGAAGTCACCAAAAGCCTTCCTTAAAAATGCGACATTAAACAGGTAATCGCGATAAAGGAGAATGGGAGCTGTCACCCTTCGAGAAATGATGATGATGATGATGATGATGCTTGTTGTTTAAAGGGGCCTAATATCTAGCTCATCGGCCCTAATGGTACAAAATGTAATGACAATTTAAAATTCAAAAATTCATCGACTGACCAGAATTCAAAACTTGATGAAGAATTAATGGATGAATATGAAAGTAAAATAATCAGCGAATCCAACTCACAATATTCTTTCTTTCTTAATCTGCTTACCCTTCAGGGTTGGCTTTTCCCTCGGACTCAGCGAGGGATCCCACCTCTACCGCCTCAAGGGCAGTGTCCTGGAGCGTGAGACACTGGGTCGGGGTATACAACTGGGGAGGATGAAGAGGGAAGGAAGCGGCCGTGGCCTTATGTTAGGTACCGTCAAGGCATTTGCCTGGAGGAGAAGTGGGAAACCACGGAAAACCACTTCGAGGATGGCTGAGGTGGGAATCGAACCCACCTCTACTCAGTTGACCTCCCGAGGCTGAGTGGACCAGATTCCAGCCCTCGTACCACTTTTCAAATTTCGTGGCAGAGCCCGGAATCGAACCCGGACCTCCGGCGGTGGCAGCTAATCACACGATGAACAATGATACGAACTTAAGACAGTCGGTGGATCCGACCCGCAATGCCCCGTCTTCCATGAAACTTAAACCAATGGTATAGACTGACCAATGGGCAGCTTTCAAGCACAATCCTGAATCGATTATACATGTTGTCCAAAGTCCTCCAAGCCAACGGCCCCTCGTAATGGTACTTATAGATAGTAAATTAGAAGCATAGTAGTTCTCATGTAGCGGTATTAATCACAAGTAACATACACTCACGGTGTTCCTCACATTATGGTACTACCCACTCACAGGTAAACAGCAGTTGAGATAAAAGAGATTAGCAGTATGAATGTCGGTTTCGAATACCATGATACCGCTAGGATGGAAAGAAACCAGAGTGCACCAGTGAAAGTCAGACAGAAATATGAAAAAGACGAGCCTAGAACAAGTAAATAGAAGTAGTAATGCCAGACTCGGCTGGAGCCCCGTAGACACCATTAATTCTGAAATGAACAGTGCGTCCATATGTTTCGGATTCCACGTGAAACTGAATGTCTTATTGCTATGATCTCGATATCAACAGTCATGTAACTAAAAGCTTGCTTGCTTGTATATTTAATGGTTGTTACCTCCTGGGGTATTTGCAGTTTATGTGTAAAACATATCTTGAAGAATAAGTACCATGCTTCACATCGAAAGTGACAGAACAGTAGGCTGTCCTCGTTCTAGGAGAGATTAATAGAAGTGTCTTAATACTGTACGTGACATGAAGGAGCTGGAGCTCGCGTGACAAATGTGTTGGACTCATTTCTTATATTCAAGGTGATTATGAAAATCAGGCCAGCAATTATGTCGATAAAATAAAAGAATCATTATAGCGGCTTTAATAGCGTTCGTGTGATTGAGTCATCCTACCAGTTATTTCACAGGTTCTATGGAATTTCTTATAAATCATTCCAAGAAGTCTTGCATATGCATAGCTGCATGTGGTTTCCGTTGAGCTAATCTACATTTTCATTCCTACGAAAAGGTATGTCTGCCGAAAGTTTTTAGAATGAGATCACTGACCAAGCGCTGCTCTAAATTAGAAGCCTTAAACCACCTTATTTGTGGTATCGGACACTTACGGTGCTATTCGTAGTCGTGTTTAGTCCGGACTAAAGCCGTACCAACTATGGACTAAGAGCAGACGAACATTTTTCTTATTCATAGACAGCATTTCCCGTATATTCGAGGATGATCCGGCTTCAGTCCGCACTAACTTTAGTCCTGGTCTAGAGGTAGTTTAACCGAGGACCAGCTTCCGCAACATGGAGGTCGTATGTGCAGTGCGGTTGGTTTGTGAAATAAGGGAGATGAGAAGACGTATCAGCATCTGTGATGTAGTGGTTAGCGTGATTAGCTGCCACCCCTCTGGAGTCCCGGGTTCGATTCTCGGCTCTGTCACAAAATTTGAAAAGTGGTACGAGGGCTGGAACGGGATCCGCTCATTCTAGGGAGGTCAACTGAGCAGAGGGGTGTTCGATTCCCACCTCAGCCATCCTCGAAGTGGTTTTCCGTGGTTTCCCATTATTTTCCAGGCAAATGCCGGGATGGTACCTAACTTAAGGCCACGGCCACTCCCCCCTCTTCCTTGCCTAACCCTTCCAATCTTCCCATCCCCTACAAGGCCCCTGTTCAGCGTAGCAGGTGAGGCCACCCAGGCGTGTTACGGGTCCTCCTCCCCAGTTGTATCCCCAAGACCGACGCTCCAAGACAGTGTTCTAGGGGTGGTAGAGGTGGGATCCCTCGCTGAGTCCGAAAGAAAAACCAACTCTGGAGGGTAAACAGATTAAGAAAGAAGAAGGAGAAGACGTATGAAAACGTATGGTATACGACCGATTATCTTCTTGAAGTACGACGATACCAGTTTTATGTATAGGTATCGTTTTACGAAGACCAATACAAGAGATCTGATAGCAGTTGTGTGTCCTAACCTATATGAGCATGCAGGCTCTTACCTCACTACGTAAAGTTTTCTGCTGAGGAAGACGAAAGTTGAGTAATGAGAAATGTTCACCATATTACTCAGTTTCCTCAAATAATTAAATTACATTAGTTGATTAACTGCAGTAACACTCTGTATAACACATGTAAGTCGTATAGGGTGGTGGCCATGATCGTTTAGGCGTTGAGTTTGTATTATGGTCAGACACCGTGGTTAGCCGGTTCGAGACCCGTTGGTCGAAAATACTTTTACCATTAGAATGTTAGCCGGCAGGATAGGGGAAGTGGTGGTATATAATTTATAATCACCAGAATACCTGTCAAAAGCCTGGATTCCTAACCTAACCTCTCCCAATTGCTCATATGATGCTGTTGATGGTGATTCGTCCGTCGGATGGAGACGTTAAGCCTTGAGCAGACCCCTTCGTGCTGTTCGACAGAAGTAGGCTATGTGCCAGCGCCAGGTTTCACCCCATCAGTCGTAATAATCATTTTAAATTCGTTCTAGGTCATTGGGTCCACTGATGGAACACACATTTGGATTTAAAATCCTGGAGGAGAAAACGCACAAATTTATATCAACAAAAAAGGAAGGATTTCTTTAAATGTTCAGGTAATAAAATATAAAACCAAACTAAGCCCCATGGCAAAACAGTCCCGAAGGCTTACCAAGTGAGACTGGATAAAAAATCTTCGAAATATAGTTACCCTCTTATATAGACACACAGTCATATGTAGGCCCCTGTCCGCGTCCAGAATGAAAACTAATTTTACCCAGTCAGTCCAATGCTATTAAAGTTTTATTTTATAAACTTGTAAGTAATGAAATGTAAATTCATCAATAACTGGGAAGATAACATGACATTAATTATGTCTACAAGAAATTGAAGAAAATGAATGTATCTTCTGTATATTCGAATTTGTGGAAGTAGGTTTTATTTTCCACTACTGGTAATCTCATCTCCACACAGGAAAAGGGGAATATTTTTTACTCTCGGCTCCAGTTGGTCTCCCAGATCTTCTTTTCGACGTCCATTATCAGTCAGGTCTGCACGTATGAATATGAAAGGAACGCGAGTTGTTACTGATGTCTCTGAACACGGTCAACAAGATCTCCATTGCGCTAGCTAGAACAATACATCAAGTCGGCCGTGCTCCGTTTTTTCGAGTTTTGTTCATGCTCACAAGAAATTTGCAACACTTGGCAACAGTGTGCAAGGATGATCTCCAGACTAACTTAGTACGCGCATAATACAGGCCTATGAACAAATACTAATGTATTTGCTATGAATAACGTATTCTTGGTACGTAGTTAGTCCCCCTTAGTACGGACTAGAGCAGGATTAGCGAATGTTTATGAATAGAACCCATAAGCGCGTTATGTCCTTGGGGAGAGAACGAGGAAACAAGAGAAAGAAGAGAGGCAACATGGGTGGCAGTGGCAGAGGTGATGATTATTACTGTTCCGGGGACTTCGTCGAACGCAGAGGTGTAAGAAGATGCTGGGGTGAATGGGTGGACAGGGAAATGACCAGAGCATAAGTTAAAGCACTAAATTTTAAAATTTAATTCCTTTACATCTTTCTTTAATTTTAAAATTTGATGGATAATCTGAATGAACAACAACAATATTATGATGACCTCGTGAGCTCGGGTAACAACAACGAACTGTAAGACCAAAAATCATGTACAATAGAGAAAATTATCGACATAATGGTTTACAAGGAATGAGCATTATAGCTCTGAAGGTACACTGTTTTACAAGAGCATATTTGCTCGACGTCCGCCTCTGTGGTGTAGTGGTTAGCGTGATTAGCTGCCACCCCCGGAGGTCCGGGTTCGATTCCCGGCTCTGCCACGAAATTTGAAAATTGGTACGAGGGCTGGAACGGGGTCCACTCAGCCTCGGGAGGTCAACTGAGTAGAGGTGGGTTCGATTCCCTCCTCAGCCATCCTGGAAGTGGTTTTCCGTGGTTTCCCACTTCTCCTCCAGGCAAATGCCGGGATGGTACCTAACTTAAGGCCACGGCCGCTTCCTTCCCTCTTCCTTGCCTATCCCATCCAATCTTCCCATCCCTGCACAAGGCCCCTGTTCAGCATAGCAGGTGAGGCCGCCTGGGCGAGGTACTGGTCATTCTCCCCAGTTGTATCCCCCGACCCAAAGTCTGAAGCTCCAGGACACTGCCCTTGATGCGGTAGAGGTGGGATCCCTCGCTGAGTCCTAGGGAAAAACCGAACCTGGAGGATAAACAGATTAAGAAGAAGATATTTGCTCGACTCATTTACATTCTAGGAGACTCAGCTCCGGAAGGTTACTGTAGTCCAGCCTCTAAGGGACACAAACTTCTTACAAAATTATGTCTTACAACTTTCAAAAACAGTGTTTGCAGTCAGTTCTGCTCAACACTCGTTTATCAATAATTACACTTCAAACCGGGACAAAGAATGCCCATACTAAATGGCCTTAAAGAGTTTAACACGAATGGCCATGGACAAATGGCTATGAGGCGAAACACTTGCACTCCTTTTAGAAAAACTTAAAATCCTAAGTGGGCTTATGGCCCGAAGTTGCAGAGGCTAAGCCTATACTACAGAGTGGTGACTAGATGCGAAATATTAAAGTGTGGAAGGAGAGTAAAGAATTTATATGTTTAGAAAATGTTAGTCACCCCACACCAAGTTGAATGGGAATCAATAGAGGGTGAACACTCTTTGCTCCTTTAATTTACACGTTTCCCAGCAGAAATTTGAACAGAGTTCTCAGACTTGCCGAAAATTTACATGTAAACAATGACTTCAGAATTTTACATTAAGAAAATAAATTTGAAACCTTCCCCTCAAGTTATCTGTCTGGAGCTGTCACACGTTAAGAAATGTCTGCCATTACCTTGAGTAGCTGGGCCTTCCGAACGATGGCAGGCAGCCCCTGCCTCCTTATTACGCAGCACACACACTAGATCGGAGTGATAAAGATGACAATATGGCCTTAAAGCGCCCAGCTTTTATAGCATCTCAGAGAGGAAGATTCCAGAACTCTCTTGAGAGAGGCAGAATGCCTGTACACACACCCAATTTTAATTTGATAGAGAAATATACACGAAATTCCTGATTTATTAATAACTTAAGGAAGAAGGAAGCCGTAGGAGTGTTGACAACATAGATACATTTTAAAAAGTCCACAAAAACTTCAGGTCTGCCATCTTTAAAAAATTGAAATTTCCTTCAGAATTAAGTGTCCTTAATCTCGCCAGTAGCACAGATGGCCTTCTAGAAGGCGCACAGTTCAACAGAACGGAGAAGGTATAGCCCCGATGCAATTACTTTAAGCTTGTACAAATGAGCAATCATCTTCTCTTAATACTAATCAGAAGAGAGAAAACGAAGGGGTCCGACATTTCAAACAATGAAGGTGTCGGCAAAAGAAAGGGCAACAAAGGGCCACAGGCCTCGCAAACCTACTACCATCTGGGCCGGAAGAGAACAAATGTTAACCAAGAGAAGCCGGGTAGGAAAGATAAAAGTAGGGAACCTGACTCAGTGGAAGCAATCCCAGACCCAGGTATGAGAATCATGGTCGCCAATCCACGCTCCAAATTTCAGAGTCCCTAATTCCCCTTTAGTCACCTCTCACGGATGGCAGGGGTTTCCGTAGCTGTATTCTAACACCTCCACCCACAGGGGAGTATCCAATAAGGACTACGAGACGTTTTCATATAGCGTTCTATCTATTGTATACAGTAAATAAAATTATAATTCAATTAAATGTTATGATTTATAGTCCGACTCCTTGACTGAATGATCAGCGTTGAGGCCTTCAGGGTCCCGGATTCGGTTGTCCCAACACTTTCCCCTTCATATTCAGACAACAGACAACACAATGAGCCTCCGTGGCTCAGACGGCAGCGCGTCAGCCTCTCACCGCTGGATACCGTGGTTCAAATCCCGGTCACTGCATGTGAGATTTGTGCTAGACAAAACGGAGGTGGGACAGGTTTTTCTCCGGGTACTCCGGTTTTCCCTGTCATCTTTCATTCCAGTAACACTCTCCATTCTCATTTCATAGCATCTATCAGTCATTAATAAAATCACTTTGGGAGTGGCGACCCCATCGTACTAATAGCCTATATATGTTTCATTCATTTCATTCCTGACCCGCTCAGTGACTGGAGGTTGTAGGTTTTTATTTTTCATTCAGACAACACACTATACTACCAACCACCACAGAAACACGCAATAGTGATTACATCCCTCAATATACGGTTTGCGTCAGGAAGGGCATCCGGCCGTAAAACAGGGCCAAATCCACATGTGCGACACAGTTCGCACCCACTACCCCACAGATGTGAGAAAAGCGGTAGAAATAGAAGTTATGATATATATACAGTATATATGTTATGTATATATATGATCCCTAATTCTGTCTATCATTCACAGCGATATTGAGAAAATAAGAACGTTTCAACAGCTGAAATTGGTACCAGTTATAGATTGCTATGTCTTATTTGCGAGAACTTACAATGAACCTCTCATGACTATGACTTTCGTATATTTTTAAAGAAATATGTGTTTCTATCAGCGTAGTCGTTGTCGCATATTCACTATGATGACGGAGGTACACAGCTACATCTATCGGCATGATGTCGAACTGCTTCTGTTGCCTTCCACCAGATATATTTCAGAGACTTAAATTGGTATCAGTTATGAGTTATAAGAACAATGCAATGATGACCAACATACCTGATCTGTTCAGTAAAAAATACTATCTTTCAGTGAAATGAATCTTTTTTTTTTTTTCATTCTGGGGTTCGTTTCTGTAGATAAGCATGAGATAGAGCAGCGCACTCCATTTTTGATTCGTCCAGTTATTCAGTTTCTGGCGGGCTATCGTGTGCGACAATCACACCATACGTTTTCTTTCCTCAATATGAAGCGAATTAAAGAACATCAAACAAGTATCTCCAGTTTTTAAAATCAGTGTAGGCAAGATACGGGTAAAAACGAGACCACATCGGAAAGTGAAAGTGATAAAGTCCAAAAATCCGACGATATATTAAGCCAGGGCCTCTCAGGGTGCATGCGCGTGGTGCATGCACTGTGCACGGTGCAAAAGACGACTTGGCTTGGTTGATCAGAGTGCAGACCCCCACTCCTCGATTTGGAGCAATAGCGCTAACTCTCTCTTTCCTCACGCCTGTCTCGCTCGCTCCCCCTGTCTCCCTCACCCCACTTGCGCCGTAGCGCTCCAAATCCGGGCTGAGTTGAGCCGAGTATAGCCGAGTAGAGCCGAGCATAGCCGAGTAGCCCAGAGACGAAGCGTTGATCCGAGCCATGCCGAGCGGCACCGAGCGGCACCGATGCACAGTGCACGGAGCTCTTGCGCCTCGCTCTGCACGCGTGAGATTTTGGGCGTTTGAGAGGCCCTGTATTAAGCAGTGGCAATAACAGTGTAAGTGATTCAGGAGCTAAAAATGAGACCACATCGGTAAGCGAAAGTGACAAAGTCGACGTTAAAATAAGGGGTGGCAATAAAAGTGAAAGTGAATCAGGTACTGAAATATTTAATTGTACGACCACAACTGACTATCCAGATGTGTGGAAGGAATAACAGTGGACTGACAGGCAAAATAGACACCCGTGGTTGGGGAGCAAAAGTGATTTTCTGGGTTGTAAATTATGCGAGAAAAGTGAAAACTCTTGGTGTCCACGTAAGTCAGGGCTTCAGTATAAGGTCTGGATGGAGTAATTCCAGTGTGACTTATTCTTCAAATTACACTGAATAAACTTTTAATGTCCACAAATTCAATACCATAATGATGTTGTTTATAGATGAAATGTCGTATGGCTTTTAGTGCCGGGATATCCCAGAACGGGTTTGACTCGCCAGGTGCAGGTCTTCCTATTTGACCCCCGTAGGCGACCTGCGCGTCGTAATGAGGATGAAATGATGATGAAGACAACACATACAACCAGCCCCCGTGCCATTGGAATTAACCAATTAAGGTTAAAATCCCCGACCCGGCCGGGAATCGAACCCAGAACCCTCTGAACCGAAGGCCAGTACGCTGACCGTTCAGCCAACGTCGGACTGTTTATAGATGAAATTACAACATTCTAATTATGCAGTACTAGTTTCGACGCATTTTTGCGTCATCTTCAGCCGTACAAATAATTCGGAACATAGGCAAATTATATAAAACTCATGATAGATATTGAATTGTGCGTGAGATAAAACCCTATGAAATCTACATTAAAAGAATGACACATAATAAAACCTTATTGAACAAGTTAAGGACTTGCGAGTCCAACATATACTGAATGCTGAATAACAGTTCTCAAGTTGATTCATGTTCCTGTGGACATACATTAGAAATCTCAGTAAGTTTGGTGAGCGATTTACTATAATAAAATTATTTTGTTTACTGCACGTCATTTGCATTACGAACAGTCTACGGCCGTATGGGGTTCCATATTTGAACTGAGAAACATAGTTCCTGTTTACATCTTCATCATCATCTGTTTCCCCTCCAGGTTCGGTTTTTTCCTCGGACGCAGCGAGGGATCCCACCTCTACCGCCCCAAGGGCAGTGTCCTGGAGCTTCAGACTCTTGGTCGTGGGATACAACTGGGGAGAATGACCAGTACCTCGTCCAGGCGGCCTCACCTGCTATGCTGAACAGGGGCCTTTTGGAGGGATGGGGAGATCGGATGGGACAGGCAAGGAAGAGGGAAGGAAGCGGCCGTGGCCTTAAGTTAGGTACCATCCCGGCATTCGCCTGGAGGAGAAGTGGGAAACCACGGAAAACCACTTCGAGGATGGCTGAGGTGGGAATCGAACCCACCTCTACTCAGTTGTCCTCCCGAGGCTGAGTGGACCCCGTTCCAGCCCTCGTACCACTTTTCAAATTTCGTGGCAGAGCCGGGAATCGAACCCGGACCTCCGGGGGTGGCAGCTAATCACGCTAACCACTACACCACAGAGGCGGACTCCTGTTTACATCTTAAGGAGTCAAATATATGTTCCCACCACACAGGCTTTAGATATTGAAGAATTCCGTCATACCTAAATTTTATTCAGCAATATTCACGATTATTTTAAGATGACTACGCAGTTTATGAACCGAAGTTGAATCAAGGTCTAAAAAGTTTTAAAACACAAAACATTCGAGAAAAGTGACAAATGTGAAGAAGCTGTGGAGATAGGTTCTTTCAAATGAGTTAATATAATTTAAAAAAAAAGACTTATCTAAATATAGCTCAGTTTATTTCCAGCTTAGTTGATAATCTGAAGTCAAGATGTTTTCCATTTCAAGCATCCAATGTAAAAAGTGTCTCAAGCCCCGGAACATGAAATATTTACACAACGTTCATAGAGTACATAAACATCTTCGACGCAAGTACATGGCCTTCCAATGTTTCTCATTTGTACGGAAAGAAATCCATTGCAAGACTTTGAAAAATAAAGCGCATGGACAAGAATCTTTTAGAATTTTCATTCAGAAAATTTATCGACGACGGAGGGAAAATTGTGCCGCCTATCGTAGCTGAACTGCAGAGACTAGTGAAAGCTTTACCTTGCATCACTGCTGAGTGCGAGAGAGGATTCTCGTAATGAACCACATACTGACAAATGAAAGGAAATGGATGACAACAGAGAATGTACCTTCCCTGTTGTTTATAAAAATGAATAGACCACCTCTGGAGTTACTGTGGAGCTGACAGCACATAACCACTTCACGTTCCAACATCAAGGTACCCCCTCTGAATCCATAGCGGATAAAGAGGAGCTTTGGAAACATTTTTAAGATAAGTTCCCGTTATTTAATGTATAAACATATATGTGTATATTTTATATTCTATCCTATGTCATACTGGAATAGAAAAACAGAAAACATCAAAATAAGACCAAGATTTTTTTTTAATCTCCCACCTCAGACACCATACACTATTTACAGAAACATAGCCCATTCCTTAAGCGCCTAGCCACTTTTATTTTTACCTCTACACCACAGGTTGCAGTAGTAGTATTAGTAGTAGTAGTAGTAGTAGTAGTAGTAGTAGTAGTAGTAGTAGTTATTTTAAGTCATAGTGTAATATTTTGAAATAGTTAAGTTTCATGTGAATTTGAATATCAAGGTGTTGTGTTAATCCAGCAGTAAGCTCAACCTATAGTATTGGTAGCCGTAGTGTTAAGCAATGGAAATACTTAAGTTGTGTGTGAATTTTTATACGATGTACCATGATACCGGGGCCGATGATCTTCGATACTAGGTCCCTTTAAACAACAATCATCATCATCATCATCATCATCATCGGACTTAGATTATTAAACTAGTAATATTTCTTGTAATATTTTCTTTCCATGAAATTTTTGTTATATTATTGTTGTTGTTATTTGGTAATTATGTTTTAACTTTACGTTATTATCACATTACTATAAGTGATCATTACCACCGGGATATTTACCAATTTCGATGTATTTCTTAATAATAATAACCTAAAAATACATTAAAAAACTGTAGATAATCTAAATTCCAACCGTTTATATAGGACCAATTTTAAGCGTATGAGCTATAATAATGGAGATAATTTCCAATGCCCGGTTGCAGAAATGCCAATCAAAGTTTGACTGGAGTTTGATTGACAATCATCCTATGTGAGATGCAGAAACAGCAATCAATGTTTAATCGACGATCAATCTCCCATCAGATTTGACCAGAAAATTCATGCAGATCAAGCACTGATCCTCCAGTCAGTGATGCAGTATTTAAACTCAAGGATGCTTTTCTTTCATTAAATACATCTGATTAAATGTTTCATACATACATACATACATACATACATACATACATACATACATACATACATTATCATTATAGACTGTTATGCCTTTCAGCGTTCAGTCTGCAAGCCTCTGTGAATTTACTAAACGTCGCCACAATCCTCGATTTTCAACTAGTGTTGTGGCCTCATTTAGTTTTATACCTCTTGTCTTTAAATCGTTAGTAACCGAGTCTAACCATCGTCCCTTGGTCTACCTCTACTTCTCTTACCCTCCGTAGCAGAGTCCATTATTCTCCTAGGTAACCTATCCTCCTCCATTCGCCTCACATGACCCTACCACCGAAGCCGGTTTATGCGAACAGCTTCATCCATCGAGTTCATTCCTAAATTAGCCTTTATCTCCTCATTCCGAGTACCCTCCTGTCATTGTTACCACCTGTTTGTACCAGCAATCATTCTTGCTACTTTCATGTCTGTTACTTCTAACTTATGAATAAGATATCCTGAGTCCACCCGGCTTTCGCTCCCGTAAAGCAAAGTTGGTCTGAAAACAGACCGATGTAACGATAGTTTCGTCTGGAAGCTGACTTCCTTCTTACAGAATACTGCTGATCGCAACTGCGAGCTCACCGCATTAGCTTTACGACACCTTGATTCAATCTCACTTACTGTATTACCATCCGGGGAGAATACACAACCTAAATACTTGAAATTATCGACCTGTTCTAGCTTTGAATCACCAATCTGACATTCAATTCTGTTGAATTTCTCACCTACTGACATCAATTTAGTCTTCGAGAGGCTAATTTTCATACCATACTCATTGCGCCTATTTTCAAGTTCCAAGATATTAGACTGCAGGCTTTCGGCACAATCTGCCATTACGACCAAGTCGTCAGCATAGGCCAGACTGCTTATTACATTTTCACTTAACAGAATCCCTCCCTGCCATTTTATACCTTTCAGCAGATGATCCATATAAACTACGAACAGCAAAGGTGAAAGATTACAGCCTTGTCTAACCCCTGTAAGTACCCTGAACCAAGAACTCATTCTACCATCAATTCTCACTGAAGCCCAATTGTCAACACATCGGGGCCGATGACCTTCGATGTTAGGCCCCTTTCAACAACAAGCATCATCATCATCATCAATTGTCAACATAAATACCTTTGATTGATTTTAATAATCTACCTTTAATTCCATAGTCCCCCAGTATAGCGAACATCTTCTCCCTCGGTACCCTGTCGTATGCTTTCTCTAGATCTACGAAACATAAACACAAATGCCTATTCCTCTCGTAGCATTTTTCAATTACCTGGCGCATACTGAAAATCTGATCCTGACAGGCTCCCTGTGGTCTGAAAACACACTGGGTTTCATCCAACTTCCTCTCAACGACTGATCGCACCCTCCCTTCCAAGATGCTAGTGAATACTTTGCCTGGTATACTAATCGATGAGATACCTCGATAGTTGTTGCAATCCTTCCTGTTCCCTTGCTTATAGATAGGTGCAATTACTGCTTTTGTCCAATCTGAAGGTACTTTACCAACACTCCATGCTAATTTTACTACTCTATGAAGCCATTTCATCCCTGCCTTCCCACTATACTTCACCATTTCAGGTCTAATTTCATCTATTCCTGCTGCTTTATGACATTGGAGTTTATTGACCATCCTTTCCACTTCCTCTAGCATAATTTCACCATCATCATTTTCCTCCTCCTCATGAGCTTGGCTGTTCGCAACACCACAAGGATAATTTCCTTTTACATTGAGAAGATGTTCAAAATATTCCCTCCACCTCTTCAGTGATTCCCTGGGATCTACTATCTGCGCACTTTTTAGTGATAGATTTACACCCTAGTGCTGAGGCGGTCGACTTTGGTTATCCTCGAGATTCGTATCGGCAACCTTTGAAACACAAACTAAGAATCGCTTATCATCGCTGTGCGCCATCTGGCGTACACTTTAAGCACTCGTACTGTTGTTGTTTACACAGCAAAGCCAAACTATAGAATTCATGCTAGGAACACGTTTCGCAACGGGAAATGTTATATAGTATTAAATATTGTGTGTGTGACACAGTTGTTTGCTTAAAATAACAAAGGTTTATAAAATTCATATCGATCGATCATATTATCGATTCAATTCAGATTTCATTTCCATTCAGTTGGCAGTATTAACGGAACCCTTCTTACTTCTCCAACGAGTACAAAAATCTATCACTAAAAAGTGCGCGGATAGTATTATGAGTTCACCTGAATTACTCAAAACACTGTTCATTTCCTTTTTCCCTCCCTTCCTAAGATTATTTATTACTGTCCAGAAAGGTTTCCCTGCTGCTTGACCTAGCCTTTCCAGGTTGTTACCAAAATCTTCCCATGACTTCTTTTTGGATTCAACAACTATTTGTTTCGCTCTGTTTCTTTCATCTACGTACAAATCCCTGTCTGCCTATGCCCTTGTTTGGAGCCATTTCTGATAAGCCTTCTTTTTACGCTTACAAGCTGCTCTCACTTCATCATTCCACCAAGATGTTCGCCTTTTCCCATCTTTGCACACAGTTGTTCCTAGGCATTCCCTTGCTGTTTCTACTACAGCATCCCTGTATGCCACCCATTCACTTTCTATATCCTGAACCTGCTTACTGTCTACTGTTTGAATCTTCTCACTAATCATATCCATGTACTTCTGTCTAATTTCCTCGTCGTGGAGATTTTCTACCCTCATTCGTTTGCAGACAGATTTCACTTTCTCTACTCTAGCCCTAGAGATACATAGTTCACTACAGATCAGATAGTGGTCTGTATCATCGAAAACTCCGCGGAAAACTCGTACATTCCTAACAGATTTCCTGAATTCAAAGTCTGTTAAAATATAGTCTATTGTGGATCTGGTACCCCTGGCCTCCCATGTGTAGCGGTGAATAGCCTTATGCTTGAAGAATGTATTCGTAACAGCTAAACCCATACTAGCACAGAAGTCCAGAAAACGCTTCCCATTCCCATTAGCTTCCATATCTTCCCCACATTTACCAATCACCCTTTCGTATCCTTCAGTTCTATTCCCAACTCTCGCATTGAAATCGCCCATTAGCACTATTCTATCCTTGCTGCTGACCCTGACCACGATGTCACTCAATGCTTCATAAAACTTGTCCACTTCATCCTCAACTGCACCCTCACATGGTGAATACACGGACACAATTCTAGTCCTAATTCCTGCAAATGACAAATCTACCCACATCATTCGCTCATTTACGTGCCTAACAGAAACTATGTTGCGTAATGGTATTCCTGATAAAGAGCCCTACCCCAGACTCTGCCCTTCCCTTTCTAACACCCGTCAAGTACAATTTATAATCTCCTATCTCTTCCTCGTTATCTCCCCTTACCCGAATATCACTTACTCCTAGCACATCCAAATGCATCCTCTTTGCTGACTCAGCCAGTTCTACTTTCTTTCTTCCATAAGCCCCATTAATATTGATAGCTCCCCATCGAATTCCATTTCGTTCGCCAAGTTGTTTCCAAGGAGTCCCTCGCCTGTCAAATGGGAGTGGGACTCCGATACTCCCATAGGTCCGAGGCTTGCTTAAAGTGTTCTGAGCTCGGTAAATTCATGAAGCAGGACGCTACCCTACTTGCACATAGTCCAAGTGAGGATCTCTCCTCTAACGGGTTATGGACCACCGGTATAGTCCTAGCCGCCTGAGCACAAGGAGGGCCACGACTCAGAATATGTCCGAGATGCCCACTCCTATTCCATAGCAACTGGTATCCCGACTCTCAGAACCACTTACTAGGCCACTCAGCCGTTACCCATGGTTCACGAACTAGGACGTGACTACAGTAATCCACAAACTGCTCTGTCACTCACGTACGCTAGATGACATTTCGACTGCAATTATAAATACGAACTCGTCAAGGGCAGGTACACAGAAGCTAGTCCTGAATAAAACTGAGAATTCTCCCGTATAAAATAGCCCTGGGAAGTAGCATGCAAGAAACTTTCATCTCAGAACATATTATCTGGTCAATGCTCGCAATGACATACTTAAGAAGCTGATCGGCAGCACCTGGGGAGCAAGCATGCACATCCTGAGGACTTCTGTACTTGCACTGTGTGTTTCAGGCGCTGAGTAAGCCTCTCCTGTGTGAAGCTAAGCAGGTTGATATTGCGGTCAACGATACTGCAAGAATAATCTCGGGACGCCTAACACCAACGCCAGTGCAGAACTGTACCCGATTGTTGAAATAGAGCCACCCAACATCCGGAAGACCACTGCTACAGACGCCAAGAGAACAAAGCAGGATAATGACCATCGACATCCACTCCATGGTCACCAAGCAGCTAGTTCTCCCCTATGATTCCGCAAGAGCTTCCTTGCTAGGACCCTGTCGCTGGAGGGAACACCTGAGACAACTCGTCTTAACAGATGAAGGAGCTCACTGCCCACAGAGATATCACCAAAGGAAGAACTAGCTCCTGGCGCCGACCTACCTTACTCTGTATGGAGGTCCCTCAACCGCTTAAGAGTGGGCGTCCGTCGTTGCAAGGCCATCCTGAAGAAATGGAGGATCCTTCCAGACACATCGCGTGAATGTGGTGCTGAACAATACCCAAGCCACCTACTTATCTGTCCTCTCCTGAACAATCCATGCACATCACAAGATGTTTTACAGGAAGCAGCAAGGCCATCGTAGCTGCAGTTATTTGAAAATGCTGACTGGACACGGAAATGAATGAATAAATGAATGATCAGCGTAAGCATTTGTGTTCATCTATTGAACATTTATAAATACAGGGCGTATATAAATTCCTATTACACACTCTGAGGATTTGAAGGGGGACTGAGTAGATGGACATTTTGAACAGGAACCCTTATCCGGAAACGTACTGTTTCCTCACTACAAGCAATCACCACTGCAGTTTAAATTTTCCACGTCTGTTGCACCAATAAGCGGAGCGAAATAGGAATGTTGTTGTTTTACGGCCGGATGCCCTTCCTGACGCCGTATATGGAGGGGTGTAATCACTATTGCGTGTTTCTGTGGTGGTTGGTAGTGTGGTATCCTGTCTGAGCACGAGGAAGAGAATATTAGGACGGATACATATACCCAGTCCCCGAGCCAGAAAATTTAATCAGAACCGATTAAAATCCCTGACCCGGCCGGGAATCGAGCCCGGGACCCCTCTGAACCGAAGGCCAGTACGCTGACCATTCAGCCAACGAGTCAGACCCAATTTGTCTTTTATAATTCCAACTATATCTCCACATTACGAATTTTCTTATTTCAAAAACTCCATTCAAGCATATTCATATACTAACGTCATTCCACGCGATCTCTTTATTACCGACGATTGCTCAGGCTGAATTCATCCCCAGTGTCGTTTCTGCCAGCACTACAGCCTTTTGAGTTCTTAGGTTTCCAGGCTACAATTACTTATATAATTGAATCCTACCGGGATTATTAAAATCCATTACTTTAGTAACCACGACCACATGCGTATCCTAAACTCGATGTTTTCTAAATACTAGAATATACTATACTAAAAGTACCTTTCCAAAAACCGTAAAAATAATTAGTGGGACGTAAAGCCAATAACATTATTATTATTAACATCATCTGTTCAAAATGAAGGGGTTGTCTTGGACGCTGTTTGTAATGTTCTTCCCACTAGTACGTTGGTACACAGGCATTGTACAGCAGTAACATCAGTCGGTCATCTGCTGTGGAAGTATTACATAACAAGACATTTCAGCCATAGCACGGGAAATTACATCAGGATCTCCATGATCTCTTACGATCGAGGAGCATGTTCGTCAACGGTTATCAAGCAAGGTGGCCAATGATGTAGCCTTTCTTTAACAACACACCTCTTTTCGGATCAATTACGATTTTACAACGGTGTTACGAAGCATGCGATAAAAACGAACCTTTATAGGGCCAAATAAAAATCTTCGGAAATGAGTACAGATGTGCCTGTTCCGTATCCATAGTAATGGACGTAACAAAAAGAAATCGGTTACAGCCTGGGTCAATACTGCCGGTACGCGCTTTTACCACCTAAGCTAGTGCAAGGCTTAGCACATGGCAGTAAACTTAAACTCTAGCTATGCGGTATCTGTCCATAGGATAAATGTACACTTCCTGTTCTAACGCAGGTGTCATTCGCAGCTATGATCATTTCGTGAATTCATTAAAGTTTCTATAATTGAATTACCTTTGTCACGAATGACTCCATCTGTATTGATGGGGTTAAGCCCAAACATATCGTTGTAGGCTACTATGAAGTAGTTCTGTGTAGGAACGGGGACCGATTTAGGTTGTCTTTAATCTGCGGGTTGCATAAAACTAAATAATTTAATTTTGTGCGGCTATTTCTAGCCAAGTGCAGCCCTTGTAAGGCAGACCCTCCGATGAGTTGCAGAGATGTTGGGGGCAGCACAAATACCCAGCCCCCGGGCCATTGGAATTAACCAATGAAGGTTAAAATCCCCGACCCGGCTGGGAATCGAACCCGGGACCCTCTGAACCGAAAGCCAGTACGCTGACCATTCAGCCAACGAGTCGGACATAAAACTAAATTATAAATAGCCATTATGTACTCATGAAATCAAGATAATTCTGAAAAATGAAAATCCACAGCCTGTTTCCAGTCATTCGACCGGGTCAGGAATGGAGGAATGAAGCCCCATCTAGCGACGAGGATAAAAATTGCGCCGGCTGCTGAAACCTATCGCACTTCCTTGGAGCAATGACAGGTGAAATGTTAAGGGAGAGTGTTGCTGGAATGAAAGATGACAGGGAAAACCGGAGAACCCGGAGAAAAAACCTGTCCCGCCTCCTCTTTTTCCAGCACAAATCTCACATGGAGTGAGCGGGATTTGAACCACGGTATCCAGCGGTGAGAGGTTGGCTCTCTGTCACCTGAGCCATGGAGGCTGCTTGAAGATAATTCTAAATAAAAATATTATTTTATGAAACAGTATACATAAATGGAAAAGACGATACGTGTAATTCATGAGTTACGTGGAGTGTACAAAAAAAGCCTTCTTCCTGTATCTTCCCTTACAGCGTGGTTCAAGTTACCTGACATGTCAGTGTTGCCAACTTATATTTTCAAAATCCGCTAAATACTAGTAAAAATCATCTAAAATTCCGCCAAGAAATCCGATCTCAAATATTGAGTAATAAAAATGACCAATATTAATACAAATAATAATAATAATAATAATAATAATAATAATAATAATAATAATAATAATAATAATAATAATAAAAGTAAATGTGTGCACTCATCTGATCTGTGAGTTTCACTGGGATTAACCCCCTGCCTGCGACCCGGCGAGCTAAAACTTGTAGGCGTTTTACTGCCGGGTGCAAACTAGGTGAATCCCCTACCTCAAGAACCACACACAAAACAGGCCAGTTCATTAAACGGTCTTCCTTCATAGCATAAATATAAATGCTACTCTCTCACAGTTTCATTGTCCGTTGTCATTCGTCAACGAAGAGATAAATAACCTCTCCCCACGCATTACAAATTTATGATACCATGATCTCATAACATCAAATCCCAATAACATGTTTTCCTCATGTGACTTCTAGCTCCTGACAAGAAATACGGAATAGCTCGAAGACAGACTGGAGTACAAATTTTAAAAAACGTAAAATGGATAAAACACTAGATTCCTCTATAATAAATCTAGAATTCCGCCAAAAAATCCGCTGTCCGCTAAATGATATATTTCTTCGCCAACGGTCTTCTAATTCCGCCAAATTTAGCGGAAAATCCACTAAGTTGGCAACACTGGTAGGCAGTATATAATCGGTTATTTAAGATATTGGTGGTAATTTAAATTAAAATGTCATAGAACGTGGTACATGATTGGTGTATCAAAGATCCTTTCTATGCAGCTGACCTGGTTTCGATGTCTGGATTTTATGAATGGTCTAAAACGAGGACCACTCCCAACTCAGAAGAGGAGCAACATAAAGCCACACTATCAGCGGCATGGGAAGAGTTCCTCTGCGATGTATAAGTGCTAAATGCAGTGTAATATCGGTTAATAAATTGCAAAGTCCATTCCCTTTTGAATCCTATCCGCGTTCAGTAGATGGTGCAGGACCAAGCTTCTTCAATAAAACAGTGAAAACAACACGAACAACTAGTATAATTCCATTAGTCTCCCATTAGTCTCACGAGAACAATTGAGGAACAACCAGACCCAAAAAAAGTAGCAGTCCCAGTGATCTCTTGTGCTGACACGACATATCCTGCCATTATCAAATAATAATAATAATAATAATAATAATAATAATAATAATAATAATAATAATAATAATAATAATAATAATAATAATAATAATAATAATAATAATAATAATAATAATAATCGTATGACCTCAGCTACCGTGTGCAGACATTTCGATTTGACGCCATCTGGCTGTCTGCTCGTCAATTTCGACGTTCCGTTTTACTCTAGGTCCGCTAGATGGCAGACAGAGTAAACCGGATCTCTCTTGGGCGTCTATGGCTGAGATTTAATGAATTTTGTCGGGTAAATACCAAATGTATCACCAGAGATCTTTTACATGCCGACATCGTACGACATGGAGTGTCGAATGGACTTTTTTACGCCCTTCAAAAATGCGACTACCTCTGCCGGGTTTGAACCCGCTATCTTGGGATTCGGAGGCCGACACTCTACCACGGATCCACAGAGGCAGCTCATTATCAAATGACAGTAGTCAACAAATATTTTCCATGTCCGCGTATAAATGCTCCCTCTTAGAATGTAATTCAGTAGGCAATCAAAATGAAGGAAAAAAGTTATTGAATAGAATATTTCTTAAGGCTAGTACACACCAAGCGACAAAGTTGTGGAACACGTGTATCGCGACAAGTCCCAGGGATGTCCTGCGACATTTTTTCCGTGTTTGGGACTGTCGCGATACAAAAATTGCATGTCGCAGATCTCCCATTGGAAATGGGATACATGATACAAATGTTGCGCAACATGATGTAGTCTGGACGTGTCGCGAGACACAGTCCCGGGACACGCCGATGCCAGCGTGTAGATAGCCGCCACGTGTTGGTGTTGTGTTTCGTGTTCTGTTTTTTTGCGATGGAAACTACTCTAAAAATTATTGAGGATTTACACACCCTCCCTTGTCTTTGGGATGTTATGTCTACCGAGTATAAAAACGGAGCCAAAAGGAGGGAAGCAATGGAGTCTCTGGCAGAAAGTTCACTATGTCCATTAACGAGATGGAGAAAAAGATTCACAACATTAAAAGCACATAAAGCAATTTCTTGCGCCATTTCGCGCCGATTCCTGTGGTGCAACTGCCTGTATAGATGTGGACGCGGGACATTGTGTCGCAACAGTCTAGCGACAGTGTCTCGCAGCTGTCCCCATACAATGTCTCGCGACTTTGTCGCTAGGTGTGTACTAGCCTTTACAATAATCATTTCATGATGTTGCACGGCGAAGTACCGGTAGGAGGAGATGGTCTAGAAGAAAATTTGAAATTATGATACTATGTAGCCTAATAAGGCAATTTCCATTAAAATAAGAACTTAAACAGATATCATTAGAGTGTAAAAATCCTTACTTGAGAACTGCTATGGAATAACAGCCTTCATTACAGAGGAGGGAAAGATGAATGCTCTACAATGAGAATTTTCGAAGAAAAAATGAGTGATAAGAGATTCAGATAGGTAAGAGAGAAGTAATAGTCCTAAGAAACTACACATTAACTTCCGGATCCCGCATTCGGGAAAAGGTCGTCAGCCCTTAAGATGGTTTCCCATGGTTTCCCATTTTCAAGCCACACCAGGGGAATGCTGGGGCTGTACCTCAGTTAAGGCTCGGCCACTTCTTTCCCAGTCGTAGTCCATTTCCCATCCCATCATCACCAAGAAAGCTGCCTCTGTGGATCAGCGGTAGAGTGTCGGCCTCCGGATCCCAAGATAGCGGGTTCAAACCCGGCAAAGGTAGTCGGATTTTTGAAGGGCGGAAAAAGTCCATTCGACACTCCATGTCGTACGATGTCGGCATGTAAAAGATCTCTGGTGACACATTTGGTGTTTACCCGACAAAATTCATTAAATCTCAGCCATAGACGCCCAAGAGAGTTTCGGTTTACTCGGTCTGCCACCTAGTGGGGGCCTAGAGTAAAACGGAACGTCGAAACTGACGAGCAGACAGCCAGATGGCGTCAAGCTGAAATGTCTGCACACGGTAGCTATTTATTTATTTATTCGTATCAGAAGCATACATTTTACATTGCATAATGGTACTTAATGACATACATATCAAATAGTGTCTGCCCAAAATTTTGCCAAATCACGGGCATTAGGTGTTGCAGCCATCAAGTCCTCTATTGTGCAACTTAAAGGACACTTACTACAGTTCATGAAATGGGCTGTGGTTTGGTCTTCACCACATTCGCATTGCCTGGATGTGCCAGGAAAGCCCCACTTTACCATATTGATTCTTGATCTACCAACCCCAGTGCGAAGCCTGTTCAGCGATTTCCACGTAGACCAATGTTCCTCGTGTCCTGGGGGGAGATGTTCAATTGGTAGCATCCAATCAGCAAGTTGAGGATTTCTAGTTCTCCATAATCTCAACCGTGTGGATTGGGCAGATTCGTTTAAATCTTCGGTTGTATTCAGGAAACTTCTCCTAGACCTCAATCTTCGGTGGGCAGGTTCATATCCATTTAACGGGTGTGCACATGAGGCAAGTGCTTTAGTTCTCTCATTCATGGATGCAACTTCTCTTCTTATATCTGGTGGGGCGATTCCAGCCAAACAGTAGATTCTTTCTCGTGGAGTTGGTCTCAAGCAGCCAGTAAGGAGTCGACATGTTTCATTTAGAGAAATGTCAACTTGTTTAGCATACACGGTAGCTGAGGCCATACGATTATTATTATTATTATTATTATTATTATTATTATTATTATTATTATTATTATTATTATTACTACTATTATTATCACCAAGAACCAGTCTAAGTTAGTGCGACGTTATTCTCCAACGACTTCCGAACCCCGGCTCATATTCACGTCATTTTGCCCCTAAACACATGTCTCTACCGTAAACACACTTCTGGACCGCTCGTCTATGCCTAGTTTACACGGGCCCAGTGGCCGTTCAAGTTGTCTGTCTGTCAGGTCATCAGCCAAGAGGCTGGTTGGATCCTCAAATAGCATCACCAAAGGCTATGCAGTTATAGGGAAACCACAAAAACCAATGGCAGAGCCCAAATGAGGCGTACTAGGCAAGATGAGGAGTGAGGTAGTTTGCCATTGCTTTCCTCACTGGGCCAGACAGTGCTATTGTAGCACAACTAACCCTATGAGCAACACCTTTCAGGACACTCAGACACACTGGTTGTGCTCTGAATGTCATTAATCAGCACCATCCATACCGCAGCAGCTTCCATATTATCACAGCCATGGATGAGACTGGGACTTCAGTGGAAGCTACACTTTGCACTGGCCTGTGCCAAGAGATGGATGCAAAAGTATTGTATCCATCAAGAAATGACAGCAAGTTATTTGAACAAATAAAGGGAAATCAAGAGTTTAAGTAGTGAAAGTTATGTAATTAAGTTCTATTCATATCAAGTTATGTCCAAACGTAGCCATCTTCCCAATGTAAGGAAGGTCCGACAGATACTGCGAGACAGAGAACTTCAGTCATGGACGAAACTGCCACACAAAGGAAAGGGCGTTGGGGTCTTAGAGGAATACACACCAAAGAACAAACGCATAAGAGATCACCGAGGCTTTTCCTGTGCGGAATTGAGAGAAACCATAAAAATGCCGGCGAATATGTGAGCTGTTCGCTCCGTGCCGGAAAGGTCCCAGGACAACACCCTCTGTCGGTGATGCCACAGTGAGATCGAAACGCTTGTCCATGTACTGGGTGCCTGACCGCTCGAGGAGTTATAGAAAAATTCCAGCCATCATTCAATACAGCACATGATCGAAAACTCGCTAAGAGATCATGGTTTCACAGTGCATGAAGAGGTCTCTGGCCTAGCTACCGGTGGGAGTAACAGGCGTATTGACACGATAGCTTTTCAACCAGCTAGCAAGCAAGGACTGATGTTAGATCGCACAATACCCTTAGAGGCACATAATGGCCAGGCCGAAAATAAGTAGATTTACTAGCTATTTTAGCTATTTTAAAGACAAATGTCACCTTGACAACCTCTCCGTCCATGGACTCATGATCAGAGCTCGAGGCACAGCTATGGGATTCTCTCGGTCTCAACCGTACACGACTTCACAAATCGCTATTGCCGCAATACGAGGTTCAATAACTATACTCCACAATCATCTACACAGCATTTGACGAACCATACATCAGCCACATTCAAAATTATTTCTGAGCTTTATGTTTATTGTTTTTCCTGTCTGGCACACTAACAAATTCACCAGTGACTTAGAAGACATAATATTGTGTAGTCGATATAATTTTTCCTTGCGGCAGCCTCCTCATGAGAGAAGTTTTATTAATTAACTAGCAGGTGTCCGCGGCTTCGCCCGCGTGTATTAATTCAACCATGATAGATTTTCCTAAACCGTTCAATGAAATGCAAACGAAAAACTATATTTATTAACATACATCGTTTTCACTTTTAATATTGCTTGTTTTCTATTATTTTAATATGTCACCCCCTTTCAACCCCCGCCCGTAGGTGTGTCTTAACTTACAGTTTTCTTTCCCAAATAGTAAGTCATGCGAGTATCATGTTTAGTTAAGAGCTAAGCTGGTACATACACACGTACATCCATGATCTAGATCATTTTGGACATTCCTTTCACCACTTATAACCGCCATCCCGGTTGGGAATGAACTTTGGCTCAAACGGCAACCAGAGTGTCACGGTTTATCTCAGCTATCCCAAACTCTCCACGAATATCGGTCATTTTTCGGATTATTACATTTCGCCCCTTTCTTTAGGGGTGGTATGGGTTCCAGATATTAAGCTATATGGGCATCTAGTTTGGTTGAGAGCTATGCTGAAACATACACACACATTCACCTGTAATCTCTATCATTTTCGACATTTTCTTTTTTCACACCTTTTCACCCCCTTTGTCATGGGAACTGAACTTGGACTTTTTTCATTTTTAAGAAATACATCATAGTCTTTACGCCGGCCGCGTGGTGTAGGGTAGCGTGTTTGCCTCTTGCCAGAGGACCCAGGTTCGATTCCCGACCAGGACAGGGATTTTTACCTGAATCTAAGGGCTAGTTCGAGGTCCACTCAGCCTACGTGATGAGAATTGAGGAGCTATTTGACGGTGAGGTAGCGTCCGCGGTCCAGTCATAAATCTCGTTATCGATGAGCAGAAATTCCTAATGGTGTTTGTGAAGTCCGTTAGTTGGCGAGTTATAATCTTTACATACTGTTGGTTAGGCAACCCGCTGATCAGACTTGTCATGCGGTTTACGTACCTTCCCCTATATATTTATTTTTTCATCCTTCTCACCAAAAACCAAAAAAAAAAAAACCCCACGGCACTTAACGCCCTTGAAAGGGCCTTGGCCTGCCCAGCGACCGCTGTTCAGCCCGAAGGCCTGCAGATTACGAGTGGTCGTGTGGTCAGCACGACGCATCCTCTCGGCCGTTATTCTGGGCTTTCGAGACCGGGGCCGCCATGTTACCGTCAGATAGCTCCTCAATTCTAATCACGTAAGCTGAGCGGACCTCGAACCAGCCCTCAGGTCGAGAGAAAAATCCCTGACCTGGCTGGAAATTGAAACTCGGGGCCTCCGGGTGAGAGGCAGGCACGCTACCTCTACACCATGGGGCCGGCATCCTTACCCCCCTATACCAAACTACCTATCATATGTCGTTCAAACCACTTCTTAAACCCTCCCCGGGGGTAACAAGAACAAATTAGATTACATGTAATGAGTTGGAGAACAAGACTGGACAGTTAAAAAGAAAACATTTTGAATTATCGAATAGTTACAGTGAAGGAATAGTCGAGGAGCTTCAACTTTACATTTTTCTAAGGTCGTGTCGGAGGATCCATAAGGAAGACAAGGCTTGCTTGAAATTGGCACCAGCAAATTTCGACTTTTTCTTGGACACGTTTACGTCACGTATGCTGTTACTACAAACTGTAATAAGGGACGCTATACAAAGTCTCTCATACAAACTAAGACCGTCGAAGTGGCGTTTATACTCTCCGACACGTAAGATGCAGTATGGGAGGCGCGCGCATAGTTCTTGACCTTGCAAGCAGCCTGTACGTGTTTGACCTGGCAGACATCAGTCGTCAGTCTGAATCTCAACTGTTTACATAGTGAGACAGTTATCAATGCAACACCGTATTTTCGCACGAAAAATTTCTGGTTTCATCCTAATGGACGTGTGAACAGTCATAACTGTCGCTATCGATGAGCAGAAATTCCTAATCGTGCTTATGAAGTCCCTCATTTTAATACGAAAATTGGTGTCTGGTGTGCTGTTAGTGCAAGGAGAATAACTGGACCTATTTGTTTCCAGACGACAGTAAATGCAGAGAGGTACAATTCTTTCATCAGTTAACGGAAGAAGAAAAATCACGTGGGTGATTTCAACAAGATTCAGCCCCTGCTCATACAGCAGCAGAAGATTCCCTTGTTACAATCTTGGAAATGTTTGCAAACAGAGTGATCAGTGCTGGTATAGTTTATTTCCCCCTCGTTCTCCTGGTCTAACAGAGTGTGATTTTTGCTTGTGGGGTAAACTGAAAGTGAAAGTGTCTCGAACAAATCCTCATACATGTGAGGAACTGAAAGAAAACATTACGAATGAAATCAGAAACACTACAGTGGCATAACTCAATCGTGTCAGCCAGGATGTAGTGCAATGGCTGTATAACCCAGGAACGACGACACTTCCAGCATCTTTTATAAGGTAAGATTTCATACAAGATGGTATACAGACTTAAAGCAGGGCGGCCGCGCGCAACATAACCTGGGCTGAGGCAGCTGCCGTAGCGCAGAGTACAAACACCGTCTGAGTTTATATGAGAGACCTTCTACACGTAAGAGTAAAATTACAAGAGAATTCATGCTCTTTTTCTACAGGGAATAGTTGTGGGATTCTCTGATACTTCTTTCGTGTATTAAAAGCTACAAATTCCAAATGTATGCTAGAGGACGCATAAGCATGAGGCAAGCGTGGAATCCTACGTGAATTCCAGTGAAGATTACCGTGGTGGAACCTACTTGGACAGGTAAGTTGATTGCTGTTCAACTCACTTGAATGACGAGCAACTGGTTCAACAACATGATCATGCGATAATTGGCTTTGTATACTACTCAAGTTGCCTGCTTTCAGTTATTTCTTCAAGTATCTTGAACGGCAATTCAACCCATGTAAACCAGCCTTCTCCACTCACCAAATGATACACAGTAGCTCCCAATATTTCGCGAAATCCACCCATTACTCTCCGTTTTTGAAACTGAAACTGACACGTTGAAACTTGGAAACAGTAACTTGAGATGAAGGAATCTGTCTCACTGGTTAAGAATATTAACAACTCTCAGCTTTCTTCGTTCAAATGAAATGTCTTCAATTTACCTCACATCGTTGTTTAGGCGATTGGCATAGCTTATGTGGATTCGTTTCCTGGCTACGACATGGATTTAAGTCTAGTTTGAATGTCTAGAACAGAATTCACTCAGTATTGTTGGAACAACTGACGAGGTACAGTATGTGAGTGGAAAACGTAGCGTAACGGACATAATAAAGTCACCTACAATAACGGGGGTGGAATTTCTCATACTGAGCACATGAAAGCCATTCATACAGCAAGATAAACAGCGTTACGACAGTCGGTTCAAGAGCCCACAAGCCTTGTAACACTACGTTCTTGATTTTGTAGTAAATATTATGAGCTCTTTTTTAAATTATTTTAACGTGGACTTATGATCCTCAACAACGGGAACATGGAAAGAAAAAATTTAAGACGTTTTTAGTGTTTGGGTAGAAGGCGTACATCGCCGAGAATGCTTAACTTACGATTTATATCCAATGTCTCAACTGACAGATTAAAAGAGGAGGCTACCTGTTGGAAAAAAATTGAAAATATGAAACTTAGTTTTCATGAATAGCTCTTGAAAGTAAGGCAAAATTTATTGTATATATGTGACGTCACACTCACACTCTGTTATAAGATGGCGCTGTGTTGACTCACGCAGTCAGTTGGAGCTTAGCTGTCGTTGTGAATACCTCGTGGTCTGTTGTATAGAATAAGAAATGTAATAATGGAAAAGTGAGATTTCATTAGGATTCGGCTAAAACGTGCAAAAGTAGTCTAAGACTTGATACGAGAAAAGTGAATGACGAAGGAATAAAAGAAAATAAACTAAAAGAACGTAACAGGCGTTACTATGTGAAACTGAAACAGCGAAAACGATTTAGTAAGTTAGTCTACGAAACTCTCAAAACCCTGCGGCCGTTACAATAGTGACACCGGGCGCGCAGCTGTGAGCTTGCATCCGGGAGATAGTGGGTTCGAGCACCAGTGTCGGCAGCCCTGAAGATGGTTTTCCGTGGTTTCCCATTTTCACACTAGGAACATTCTTGGGCTGTACCTTAATTAAGGCCACGGTCGCCTTTTTCCCACTCCTAGGCCTTTCACATCCCATCGTCGCCAAAATACCTATCTGTGTCGGGGCGACGTAAAGCAAATTGTAAAAAAAAAAAAAAAAATGATGACAGCCTAACGCCAGTTTTTTCTGTCACTTTTCACACTCTTGTATTGTCGCTGGAGCGAACAGTGTCATGCATGTAGACTTGACCCTGTTTTAGAGCTGGATGACCTTTCTGACACCAGTATACATTAAATAAGACCGCGACCGCTACTTTCTCTATTCTATGCCTTTCCCACCCCTACATCACCAAAATGTTTGTAACCTGTGTGTTACTTGGACCTTGAAAGACTATAGTCATTTTTGATACAACCCTTCCTGATCCCAGCCCTATATTATGCAGAGAAATGTTAACTATCCCGTGCTTCTGTGGTGGCTGATAGAACGATGTGTTACAAGAATACGAAAAGCTATTTAGTGACACAATCTCAAACTCCCAGTCTCGGAGCCAGAGTGGTGGTGGTGATTACTGTTTTAATAGGAAGTACAACTTGGCAACCATCTTTTTTTTTCCTTTTATACTATTTCCTTTGCGTCGCACTGACGCAGATATGGCTTATGGCAACGGTGGGATAGGAAAGGTCTAGGAATGGGAAGGAAGCGGCCGTGGCCTTAATTAAAGGCAACCATTCTCTATACAGTATAATATTAATCAAAGTGAAAAGAAATGGAAGGGTTTCTACACTTCGAAAAAATGAAAGTATTGGCCGAAGGGTCCTGCTCCATGGCTAAATGGTTAGCGTGCTGGCTTTTGGTCACAGCGGTTCCGGGTTCGATTCCCGACGGGGTAGGGAATTTCAACCATAATTGGTTAATTTCGCTGGCACCGGGGCTGGGTGTATATGTCGTCCTCAACATTATTTCATCCTCATCACGACGCGCAGGTCGCCTACAGGAATCAAATCAAAACGTCTGCATCTGGCGAGTAGAACCTGTCCCCGAACACTGCCGGGACTAAAAGCAATACGCCTTTTAATTTCATTTCATCGGCCAAAGAAGGATAGGGCCACCAAGAGCGTGAAAAGGTCTCCTTAGGCCTCGAATGCTCTAATACCGTCCGGGGTCGGAAAAGAAGAAGAGTTGACCAAGGGAGGTCAGATAGGATATATGAAAATGAGGAGCCTGGCACAGGTAAGTGGAAGCAATACCAGGACTCTTCTAAGGGCTATATAGTTACCAACCTGAGCCCCTGAGGCCCCTTGTAGTCGCCTCTTACGACAGGCGGGGTGGGTATTATTCTATCACCCCCAACCACAGTGAGAACGGAGCCAGAGGAATGAACCAGAAGCGGTTAAAATCTCCTATACAGCCAGAAATCGAACCCGAGAACGTCTGAACGGAAGACCACTACGATAGTCATTCAGCCAAAGAGATAGGCTTGAACTGTTTCTTTTCTGGCAATCCTAATTGGAACGATCCTGTTAAAGCTTGTCTACTTGCGAAGATACGACAGTACTCACTGATGAAGGAATGTGGGTAGAAATTAAGCCTAAAGAGTGCATTATGGTTAGGAATTACGGAACTCCTGCATGATGGGTTTTATACTTGAGATTCCAGAACAAACCTTTTATTCCACACGTAACATATGATACAGTATATAATAGTGCCGTAAGTGTTGCAGGGAACGAGGAGCCATAAAGACGGAGAGACCAGCACTTTTGCTATATAATCACAGAGTAGCAGGAGTAGTAAACATGAGTAAGAACCGAGAAATTAATAACGTGGCAAATTGACCATCCAGCACGCAGCCTACCGTTAAAGTGCTCATCACCGCGCTACTGCCTTCCACACCTTCCAGTCAGTGAACTGAAAATTATTTTTTTCATAGAACAATGAAATGAGTCGTCCTGTTGTAAAACTAATTATATCCATTTTTTCCCCGAAACGAATGAAGACGGCTGCTTTGACGTCTGTCATTTCGCTGTAGTACTGGATTCCTAGGTAAAACTCAGTGTACGGAAGTGTACACTAGACTTCCTTAAATAACATTTCATCAAGACTATAAAAGCTGGGAAACATTCAATAACTGACTTGAAGAGAGGGTGGTTCAAATGTTCGAAGGTCAGATGGAGGAATAGTGAGCGGCACGCGCATTCTCCATTTCATGAAGAAATAGGAGATCACAGTGTGCGGAAAAATTAGTAAAATTCAGGACGTCGACTTGATAGAATGTACTGTAGCACGAGGTATCGTTAGTTTTTTTTCTAAATGACATCTATCAATGTACGTAAAGAGTTGTTGCAAAATCTGGCATGAGTTTACATATCAAGGAGGTACTCAAATTATACCGCTTTTCACGAGAGTTTAATCCTGATGTAAACAAATAGGCGGAGCACCTTGCCTTTGCAAGTGGACATAGACGTAGTTGATTGGAGAAGCAACCGTCGCACTCACTCGACTGTATGCGAGCTCGAAGAAAAGTAGTACGTCGCATTTATTTTAGTTTATTACATTTAGAGAGTTTGGAAGAGTACGTAATCAAAATAAAATATGGTTGTCATATATACCGGTATATATATATATGCTTTTTATATAAACTAGCCATTAAATAACGAGAAATGAAGGCACAAGGCGTGGTGTAATACAGGAAGTCTTCTCGTAGTGAGGGAAAGTCCCAAGCTGTACAGTGTGGAGATTCATAGTGAGAGAAATGGAGCAAGAGGTAGGACCATCGCGTGTAGTGAAGCACAAAAGAAGAAAACCGCTCAGAAGTGGCCATAGGCAGTGCATTGTGAATGTGTTCAATAAACTAAGTGAACAGAATCCAGGTTTAGCTGTTTGTTCAGAAGTTCAGATCTTCGCACTGTTGTCGTATGCTATGCGCAGCCCTGTACGTCCCAACACAAGACGTTGACGGGGTGGAGGTCGGTACTACACGCTCAGCGAATCACAAGTCTTTCTTTGGCGGAGGGGTGGACATACCATGTTTACATCAGGATTCTCTCGTAAAAAGACGTATAGTATCGTAGTGACGTCGTTAGCTGAATACGAGAGCTGTGAATAAAGCAGTGGCAACGTAGTCCAGACACTCGCAGGAGATCGGACATGCGCAGATAAGATATGCGAGCGATCAGGCGGCACTGTTGTCGATATGTAGCGTGCGCTTGACGGGCATCCACTTGGGAGTGTTGTTGCTGTGTGGCATTGAATTGAAGAGTGTCGATTTTACCGCTCTAAAGCAAGTTTTCAAAACGTGATCAGCGTTCGTGGATTAAAATAGAGTTTGACGGTGGTAAAAATGCATCAAAATGTTATTAAGGATTACGTGAAGTCTGTAGCGTGAATGCATTACCATATAGGACGGTTGCACGATGGATCAATGCGTCAGGCTATTATTGCAAGGGTGGCATTGGGAGGTCTTGGAACATCCTCCGTACTCACCAGACATGAGTCCTTGTTTCTGAAGTTTAAGGAACCCCTCCGAGGCCGCCGATTTCCTGACGTGGCATCTGTACTTTGCGCAGTAGGGCGCTCCGTCGCTGTCATCAACAGATAACGCATTATTGATGGTCCCCAGCGGATTCCCAGCATTTGGCAAAAGATAACGCCCTTTGCGGGTGACTACGTTGAAGGAATGCAAAGCAATTATACTTGTTAGTTCATTAAATATTGCGTTCTATCAATATTGCCACTAATTTATTTGCAGCTCTCGTAGTCTTGCAACTAGGGGCCGCGAAGGCACTGCCAACCGCGGCCAAAATACAAGCTCAGAGAGGCTACTCGTACGTAGTGAAACGCTGCTTCCCGTTGTGGAAAACTCGTCAACCACTCAACATGTCTCCACTACTTAATTAAAGAGATTTTGCCCAGTTATCAGAGTATGAGACGGGAGGCATTATCGGAATGCGCGAGGCTGAATGCTGGTATCGATACGACGCCCGTCACCAAGGCCTTTGTGATTTACTGTAAGGGCGTGTTGGGACCAGTGCATGCAAGAGGAAACGCACGCATTGTAGCTGGGCTCAGGACGCCCTAGACTGACCACCAGGAGTGCAGATTATAAGATACTCATACCAGTAGCATAGCCAGGATCAGCCGATAGGGAGGGTTATACGTACATAATGATGATAGAACACAATGAAGTTCATTGTGCGTGTGCAAAGACTTGTCATTATAAGGCCATTGATGCAAATGAATTATATTGATATTCAGATTGCAGCACACTACAAAATCTTACATCAAAATACGGAACCAGAAAAATACGATCAAGTTCGCTGGCAAAGTATTTGGTTTGTGGCAAATTGCTTCAGCATGTGTAAATAGTTCAATATACGTCATTATTCTGCAGCATGCTTCACCAAGATATATGGCAAATATGAAGGAGAAAATCGGCCAGTGCTAGAGCAACATTTGGAAGATAAATTATGAAGTGAACCTGAGGAACACTTACAAGGCATACCCTTGACCTCGAACGCTCCTAAGCACACGAATACACCACAGTAACAGTCATCTGAGTCATTCCCACGTAAAATAGTACATTCTGCCTGAAAAGACATTTGGGCAAAGGTATGAAACATAATATTAATAAAATATGAGTCAAAACACACTCAATTCAGTGCTCTTAGTACATTATCATATTTTCCATCAATGTGTCACAAACCCTCTACCTAAAGTAATTACGGCACGTAAAACGCCTTTGTTCCATTGATCTGATAGTGCTGCTATTAGTCTTCAAAGTGCAGGTCTGGAATTTCAATGAAGTTGTTGAGGTAAAATGAAAGAAAACAATATGCATATCCCACTAGTTATATTAGAATAAATAGAGTTTTATAAACTAGTCATAGCCTATAGACTATGGTTTAATTATATAATTATCACAATTGTGTTGACTTGAATTAAAATTTAAACTAGACTAAATAGAGTTCTATAAACAAATCATATAGACTATGGTTTAATTATATTATATACACAGGTGAATTAATATATAAGGTAGGGGGTGGGCTAGTTTCGACCCCCTAGGCATTTCCAGTTTGCACGGTTGGTACCTTATGTCAGCCGCACTCACACGCGTAACCTCATCCATTTTTATTGTGAGAGTTGGTTGTGTCCACCACGTTTAGTTTCCGTGTACAAGGAGGATTCATTTTTCATGCTGAGCTGAGTTAGTGCAGCATTCAAATTAAGAGCCTGTTATTCCAAGAGTGAGCGCTGATATGAGTATGAAATACTGGACTGCAGTTCAGTCGTGTGGTGTAGTTCCTGGCTACAGTGAGGTGGTTGGAGTGAGTTACTGTAGTGGCCATTATAATAAATCTTGGAAAGTTCGTAATTTTATGCCCTTCATTTTATTTGTTATTTACGAGGTTTATTATTATTTTAAGGTGGGAAAACGCAAAGAATGGGATAAGGAGGCTATGAAAAAGGCTATTAAGGCAGTGAGGGACAAGATAAAGGTTTGCAAACGTGCAAGTAAAGTGTATATCCCACGAGGAACGCTGAAATACTATCTATAAAAGAGAATACCAAGAAAACTATGTTCATAAATGGCCTTCAAGTAATTCATTATAGGGATATATTTGGTAAGGTTAGAAAGGAAAACTATACTATACTTAATTGTACTTTTAATAAATTTCTTGGGGGACGAAATTACGAACATATTTTCGGTACTTTAGTTTTTGTAGTGTTCAGGTTTATGTCAAATATTGACTACCTTACTTTATAACAGTGCCATTGTAACTTGCCCGTAAGTGGAGACTATATTCAGTAATAAATATACCAAATTCTAGCCTTGTCCACAATATTCCTGAATTTCTACAAGTCCAGATTTGCTAAGGGGACGAAATATGGGGCCTCCACCTTATCAGTGCTGATAAGGAATTCTAGATTCATACAAATCTTTACGAAGTTCAAATGGACTACATATTGAAATCTATGTTTAATTTTCTATCAAATATGAGGTGCACTTTTACTCTCTATATATATTGCTAGTTGCTTTACGTCGCACCGACACAGATAGGTCTTATGGCGACGATGGGACAGGAAAGGGCTAGGAGTGGGAAGGAAGCGGCCGTGGCCTTAATTACGGTACAGCCCCAGCATTTGCCTGGTGTGAAAATGGGAAACCACGAAAACCATTTTCAGGGCTACCGACAGTGGGGTTCGAACCTACTATCTCCGCACTCAAGCGACTACAGCTATCGAGCTCGGTAATCTATGTTTGTTAAGTAAGTAATTATTTAATGTATGCTAATTTGTATTTTAAGTTTATATAAAAGTATATCTATAAAGCCGATGATGGCTCAATGAAAGGGGTCGAAACTAGTCCCGAATAAAGATAATTATTTTATTTTGTAATAATTAGGAGAAGCAATCTTTTCTATTTTCCTTGTCATGGATCGAGGAATACTTCACAAAATGAAGCTATACGCCCTCCCTGGAAGTGTGTATGCCAACCCCTTAGTCTCGTTCCTTGATCCGGAGTTAGCGATGAGGTGAGATGAATTTATATGGTATGTTTGTATGACCGGATGCCCTTCCTTCCTTCCTTCCTTCAGTCGAAGAGCCAATGAAGATGAAATAAATGATGGTGAATGAAAATGGGTAATAAGGTGGAATTAGATATATTCCAATCAGTGCGCCCTCTTTTCTTTTTTTTTACAAGTTGCTTTACGTCGCACCGACACAGATAGGTATTATGGCGACGATAGGACAGGAAAGAGCTAGGAGTGGGATGGAAGCAGCCGTGGCCTTAACTAAGGTACAGCCCCTGCATCTGCCTGGTGTGAAAATGGGAAACCAGGGAAAACCATCTTCAGGGCTGCCGACAGTGGGGTTCGAACCCACTATCTCCCGAATACTGGATACTGACCGCACTTAAGCTCGGTAAACTCACTTTTAAACAGAATGTGTCAACTAATCAATAGAATGACAAATGTGGATATATTTGACGAGGATATTATTATTATTAGGATATTATTATTATTATTATTATTATTATTATTATTATTATTAGGATCATGTTCTTACGGTCCGTCGGAAGAAAACTCACAAAAAGAGTATATAATTATCATTGAAATCATTAATATGTACATTCTTAGTCATTAGAGTAAAGCAAAGCAAAGCAAAGTAAAAAAGCAAGGTCTTCTACGTACAGGCCATGAAGGCCCTTGGAGTGGTGGAAGGTAAAGGCTTCCACTATCCGTAACCTCGGCACTTGATGGGGTAGAGTGGTTAGCTCTACGCCCGGCCGCCTTTGCCCCAAGGAATTAACCTGGTACTCATTTTTGGTGTAGACTCAGTGAACCTCAGGGCCATATGCACCTCCGGAAGTGGAAATCTCATTTCTTAAATTTTACGACTTCCTGACGGGGATTAGAACCCACGTCCTTCCGTGCGAACCGAGCACGTCTTTACCGCCTCGGCCAGGCAGCCCAGTCATTAGAGTTCTGTAATTTAATTCCATTTAAATGTGTATTTAAAGAGACATTAGCAGTATGGTGAGCTTGATAACTAAACTGTTTTGCTTCTTAGTCATGCAGAGAAAGTATGTTGTTATTATTGTTACCGTGTTTCCGTGGAGCAGAGAGGTGAAAGAAGGTGGGGCATGAGTGGGTGGATATAGAAAAGTTAGAAGATTAATTTGGAACCTTAAATTGGAGCTATATTTCTTCCTTATATCTTTCGATTCTTTTAAATTTTCTTTACTTACACTCTGCTAAACAGGTAACAAATCAGGTACAAAAAATTTGCTCGTAAGCTTGAGGAACAATTTTAGAGAGGTGAAGAGTAATCAGATAACAATAAATTAACAACATGAGCTTGAAGCTCCCTAATTACAAATTTTACCTGAGCACTACTGCCCCTTTTAATCAACAGTCAAGGAGATGGATCTCCTAATTTTTTGCAACAGTGGAAGAGCATCTTTGCTCTATCGATTTATATTTTCCAGGCCTATCATAGGCACAACCTAATTTAACAAAATTAAACAGTATTCACTGTCTTAAGTACTCAACAGTCTGGTTTTCCTTAAAGTGAAATGAATAATGTTAACTGTAACAGGGGTAACAAGTACCCATTCTAACTGGCGTTTAATTTAAATTTAAGTTAAATTTACCAGCCAAACCTCAAAATGTTAAGAGGCGAACAGTTGCACTCCTTGAAATTTACATAAAATTCTTAAAACCCTATTTGGGATTATGGCCCGACGTTGCAGAAGCTAAGCTTATACTACAGAGGTGACTATATGGAGATAAATATATAAGATACGGAAATTACTAGATCGATTTTAAAGGTTACAAAATCATAGTGACCTCAATATCAAGTTGAGAGGGAATACAAGAGGGTACCTCACTCTCTATTCCCTGATTTCGGTTAAGTTCTTTCGACTTGTTTGAAATTTACATTTGAGAAAATAAAAATTTACATTACTAAAAATCGAGCATTACTAGCATCGAGCTAGCTTTCGAAGACTCTCACACATGTTAAGCAGAATCTGTCATTACCTTGAGCTGGTGGACCTCCCAAAGATGGGCGAGGCAGCCCCCGCCTCCGTTACGAACACACTCTAGACTGGAGCGATTCCAAAGACAATATGGCCCAAAATGTGCCAACTTTTATAGCGGAGAGGAAGATTCCAGAAAACTCTGGGCCAAGGCCCTGACACACCCCAAATTTTCACTGGATAATCAAACATATATCAAAATTTTATCTATGGTAAATAAATTAATGTACAACATTTCTTATTGGTAGAAAAATAAGGTTGGCGGGAAGAGATAGAAGTGTTGATAACTTTTGAACATTAGAAATACAGTGGGCGCCGCTTATTTTGATCACTCTGGGACGCAGATAATTTGATGACATTAACCGACTGATAACAGTAGCCGAAAAATGAAAATTGATAGATAGCCTAATGTTTTTATTCTTAATCTACATGCACTACAATGAAACAGCTATACCGGTACACAGCACTGCAATACCGTTAACTGTTTTCAGCTATATAAAATAGTCTCTAATCGTTGTTTGCTTCTGGTTGTCTCTCAAAAGTCCATTAATATCT
This sequence comes from Anabrus simplex, assembly GCF_040414725.1. Taxonomy (NCBI): domain Eukaryota; kingdom Metazoa; phylum Arthropoda; class Insecta; order Orthoptera; family Tettigoniidae; genus Anabrus; species Anabrus simplex. The sequence continues at coordinate 54,804,462 of NC_090268.1, forward strand.
AGCACCTATCGCATTTCAGCATTCGTTGGTGCTCGGGAAGTTTCGGCAACATCGTGATCATCAGTATCGCTATTTCTGCTCCGTGTTCTTTACCTCTCATATCTAATTCTGCGGAAGTAACTGCCTCACATATGTCGTCTTTGTCTGTTTCGCATCAGTAATGATGCCCTCATCATTGTTCATCCATTCCTGAAATTCATCTTCCGTTAAGCCTGTTGGACAAAATTCAACATTCTCGTCTACAGTACTTCTGGTAACTCTCTTGAAAATCCCTCATACCGGAAACAGTTCCTTATTGTGTGTGCTGAGACATTATCCCATGACCTGGCTAGAAGATGCAGGGCATCGAGAAGGCTGGTTGTTTTGGCAAGGGCATTGGCACTAGTTTTATGTGAGTACTCTGTTTTCTAAGATTCTTGTGCGCATTTCATGGCGACCATACGCTTTTCATGGTGCGAATGATTCCTTGATCGCATGGTTGAATTAATGAAGTCATATTCACCGGTAAGGAAACTACATTGATGTTCTTGAGGTCACACTTCACAATGTGTGCTGCACAGCTGTCAACCAGCAAAACTATTTTACGGCCCAGCCTATCATCCCCCTTCAGTAGCCATTCTTTGAAAATCAGGGCAGTCATTAGAGTTGGAATGATAGTCCGCTGGAAACGTATCGGTGCCTTTAAAGCAACGTGGGTTCTTACTTTTCCCAATCACTAACAGTATTTTCTTTTCACTAGACATATTCGCACAACACAAAACTCTTAAGCGTATTGCTCACGGTAAAATGTTTCGTAAAATTTGATGTACAATTAATTTTATAAAAATTTGGTGAAAACAAGTCGTGTTGCTCACGGTAAAATTATTTTATAAAATCCGTGGAAGCATCAGGATGGCCATCTATGAACTAACTTATGAAGTAACATGTGTATGTGCTGCCATCTATCGATAAACGTTTAAACCAAGAACCAGCTGTTCACTTACAGTGTGTTTGAGAGTGGTAAAAAGGAAGAAAAGAAATGTCAGGAAATTCTGGACTTGGGATTGGATCGAAAGAAGAGAAGAAGGTAGAGGATTGCTGCCCTTGGTCGAAAATAAGTTGAGGTTAGTCCACCCGATCCTGCCATTTTAGAAAGAAGTGTTTGTTTCCCATCGAGCTTCACAATCTTCTCACGACGTAGCGCCAGCATCATCGTGATGTCAGCTTCGCTGATTGGTTCGTTTCATAAAATTAATTTTACGGAATAGAACATGTCCTATTTTATGAAAAGTTTTATCAAAGGTTTTATAGAACTTGAATTTGACCATGAGCAACAGAAATTTTATAAAATTTAATTATTGTACAATAAATTTGACAGAAAATTTTACCGTGAGCAACAGGCATTACTCGTTCCTTGGAGGTTTTACAGCCTTTAGCACTTTCATATTTGAAGAAGTGTGTTCAGGCAAGGCGCGATAATACTCGCATACTTGAGAACGAAATCCTTGAAAACAAATATAACATAAACCGAATTCATGATCACAATAAACGGAAGATTTTCAATGTTTTAGTATTAATCCGCACGGGACTTCATAAAAGTGATTATATAATACGGTTGATAACATTATCCGTGATTACAATAAACGGCGTCCACAGTAATCAATAAAAAATTCAGTTTAGGAAACATTCACAAACAAAATTACCCTGAAAATTAATAGTTCATCTTCACCCCAGAGGATGCAACATAAGTTGATAGTAGCGACATCTGTTGAGAAATGTTCAAACTATTTCCAAAATGAGTTTCAGATTTCCTGATCTAGATGGCCATCTTCAAGGCGCTAGTTTTACGTGCACGGGGAGTGTGTACCTCCGGTAAAATCATTAGTATTATTATTAATATTATTATTATCATTATCTTTATTAACAAATGCATCGCAATTGGGATATATCATCGTGGCAATGATCACTTAAAGTAGTAGGAACTCAAATACTCAAAAACTACAAAAAGCAGCAAGAGTACAACAAGCAATTCCATTGAAGGAAAATGTTACCATAAATACTACTAGTTTAACTTTCTAAATCCAGCGAGATCATATACAAATTCACACACAACTTTAGTATTTCTAGGGCTTAACACTACGGCTTACAATAGTATAAGTCACTTAAGTGCGGTCAGTATCCAGTATTCGGGAGATAGTAGGTTCGAACCCCACTGTCGGCAGCCCTGAAAATGGTTTTCCGTGGTTTCCCATTTTCACACCAGGCAAATGGTGGGGCTGTACCTTAATTAAGGCCACGGCCGCTTCCTTCCCACTCCTAGCCCTTTCCTGTCCCATCGTCGCCGTGTCGGTGCGACGTAAAACAACTAGCAAAAAAAGAAACAATAGTATAGGTTGAGCTTACTACTAGCTTAACATTAGGCCTACAACACCGTCATATACAAGTACACATATATCTTAGGTATTTCAAACTTTTACGCTATGACTGACAGCAGATTGAGCGATCCAATTACTATTATCTTAGCATTAAAACGTCTAAAGAAAACTCAGATGTTATCATGTTGCTGAAGTCTGTAGACAGTATTGTTTTGTAAATAAAATTAAGCGAAGCAGAGCCTGTAACAGGGTGTCTGTAATTTATAATACACTGACTGACAGAGCAAATGCAACACCAAGAAGGAGTGGTTTGAAAGGGATGAAAGTTGGGCAAAAACAGAGACGGCACGGACGAATAATTGATGTTTATTTCAAACCGATATGCAGGTTACACAATGCGCACGGCATCGACTCAGTAGGATGTAGGACCCTCGCGAGCGGCGATGCACGCAGAAACACGTCGAGGTACAGAGTCAATAAGAGTGCGGATGGTGCCCTGAGGGATGGTTCTCCATTCTCTGTCAACCATTTGCCACAGTTGTTCGTCCGTACGAGGCTGGGGCAGAGTTTGTAAACGGCGTCCAATGAGATCCAACACGTGTTCGATTGGTGAGAGATCCGGAGAGTACGTTGGCCACGGAAGCATCTGTACACCTCGTAGAGCCTGTTGGGAGATGCGAGCAGTGTGTGGGTGGGCATTATCCTGCTGAAACAGAGCATTGGGCAGCCCCTGAAGGTACGGGAGTGCCACCAGCCGCAGCACATGCTGCACGTAGCGGTTGGCATTTAACGTGCCTTCAATACGCACTAGAGGTGACGTGGAATCATACGCAATAGCGCCCCAAACCATGATGTCGCGTTGTCTAGCGGTAGGGCGCTCCACAGTTACTGCCGGATTTGACCTTTCTCCACGCCGACGCCACACTCGTCTGCGGTGACTATCACTGACAGAACAGAAGCGTGACTCATCGGAGAACACGACGTTCCGCCATTCCCTCATCCAAGTCGCTCTAGCCCGGCACCATGCCAGGCGTGCACGTCTATGCTGTGGAGTCAATGGTAGTCTTCTGAGCGGACGCCGGGAGTGCAGGGCTCCTTCAACCAATCGACGGGAAATTGTTCTGGTCGATATTGGAACAGCCAGGGTGTCTTGCACATGCTGAAGAATGGCGGTTGACGTGGCGTGCGGGGCTGCCACCGCTTGGCGGCGGATGCGCCGATCCTCGCGTTCTGACGTCACTCGGGCTGCGCCTGGACCCCTCGCACGTGCCACATGTCTCTGCGCCAACCATCTTCGCCACAGGCGCTGCACCGTGGACACATCCCTATGGGTATCGGCTGCGATTTGACGAAGCGACCAACCTGCCCTTCTCAGCCCGATCACCATACCCCTCGTAAAGTCGTCTGTCTGCTGGAAATGCCTCCGTTGACGCCGGCCTGACATTCTTAGCTATACACGTGTCCTGTGGCACACGACAACACGTAATACAATGACTGTCGGCTGAGAAATCACGGTACGAAGTGGGCCATTCGCCAACGCCGTGTCCCATTTATCGTTCGCTACGTGCGCAGCACAGCGGCGCATTTCACATCATGAGCATACCTCAGTGACGTCAGTCTACCCTGCAATTGGCATAAAGTTCTGACCACTCCTTCTTGGTGTTGCATTTGCTCTGTCAGTCAGTGTATTAGCGTAGGGGTCATCAACCTGTAGGTTGAGTGTGTTTCCCAAATTGTGGTGACTCCGAGGTGATGCGTTGTTCAAATACGGTAATTTAACTTCGTGGCTTCTAACATTGTCAGGTGAGCTCTATCATAATATTCGGAACGATGGGAAACTTATAAGGAAAAGAAGAGCGACCAGAGCGTCTTTTACGCGTTCTTATAACCTTTTGAATCAGCTACTGAGTGAAAGTGAACCGGATGAAGAAAATGTTATGGTTAAGTTGAACACATTGACTAGACTTTCGAAAGACTTAAATCAGCTTCAGTGAGAATGGTACGAACTCATTAATCAGGAGAATGGAAGGCGTGAAGATTTCGAGAAAGAATAAGGTGAGTTAGAAGATTATAAAGAAACATTCGGCGAAATTGAAATGAGGTATAACGCTTTAACCAGCAAGCACCCGGTGAAAATGCAACTTCGTATTTATCTCCTACCCTTCGTGGTAACCTAAAATACAGTGAGCTGAGACAACCACCCTCTATATAACACTAATCAAGCAGAAAAAATGGAAGGGGTCCGACACTTCGAAAAATGAAGATATCGGACAAACAAAGACAAGGGCCATGAAGGGCGTGAAAATGAAAGACTCCCTAGGCCTCGAGTATTCTAATACCGTGGGGCTCGGAAAAGAACAAGATTTGACCAAGGGAGGTTGGATAGGATAGATGAACGTGAGGAGCGTGGCACAAGTAAGGGGGAGCAATGCCAGGACACAGCTAAGGGCCCCGTGGTCTCCAGCCAACTGTCCCAAGTTCACAGCCCCTGGGAATCCTTTCAGTCATCTCTTACGATAGGCAGGGGATACCGTGGGTGTTATTCTACCGCACCCACCAACAAGGAGATGAGTTTCTCTCATCGCTTGGCCGGCAGACACGCCCATCTTACCTCCCCTCCTGTTGGCTGATCGCAGCGCAGCGACAGCACAGGAATGCCCGCACTTCGCAGTTCAGGTCCGTGCTGAGAACATGTATTAAGTGTTGATCTGCTGCTCCAAGTGTTCTCGAGTTTTGAAGTGTTACTTTGGAGTATAATTCTCATAATGCCTCCACATGTGTACACGGTAGAGGAAAGCGGAAAATCGTAAACAAATTGAGAGGAGCTGGTTCTTTACTCGATAAGGAGCGAAGTGTTAAAAAACGTGTACTTGAGAGGAAAAAGTAAATGAAATCGCAAAAGTATTAGAACATACGCCTACAAAATCTCTAAGACGACTTGGACAAGAGGAACTCAGCAGGGCGGGATGAGAAAATGTTTAACACTTTCAACATCTCCTGTCATAAATACGAGCTTATTTTCTTAATTACTAATTTAATTTACTATCTCATGCCATGCACAGATACAGTGAGCGAAGTGCTGTCCTCGCTGCTATGCCGCGGAGCGGGGAGTGATGAGTCAACGGGGGGTAGATAAGCTGAGCGCGCCTGCCGACCAACCGATGACACAAACTCAAACTCAAAGTGAAACAACTTGGTGGGAATGTTAAGGACTGCCTTTTGGAGTCAGTTTAGTAGGACGCATGATGATTAGGAAATCCCCGATGAGGATAAATTTCAGTACTTGTTACAGGCAACTGAAGGGGTGTAGGGCCAGTGAAATAATTGATAGATTTCCGCCAACTGCCGGTAACTATTCGAAAGCTATTGATAACCTGAAAAGCAGATTTCTTTATCTTCGACGTCTTGGCTTGAGTTCGTGCTCTACATTGTGTTTTGTCGCTAATACTGTATGATTCATGTTCGTCTTTCTGCACGATATGAATATGTGTTGTGCAGCGAGTAAGTCGTTGACGTTGTGTGTTTGGACTGGGTGTGTCATGCCCCTTTTGCGGCAATCCAGGTTTCTGATCTGTGCTTTCTGATCGAACTCACGAGCCGTTGACAGAAGCATTTAATGCTGCCCGATTCTTGTCGTCGTGTGTCGTGCCGCTGTACTATTGTACTTTATATTTCGTATGTGTGTGCGTAAGTGTGGTGTGATTACCGGGCCTAAACTACTTTTCAGTATCTAGCTATTATTTATTATTATCATTGTTCTCATTTTGCCTTACTTCCATTTCTGTCCTTCCTAGCCGATTTATCTGTTTATTTTGGATTTTAACATTTTTACGCCTTTCTGCCGAGTTTTTCTGTATTTCTTGTTACTATGGCAACCCTTTTCTTTACTCTCTTGTGTTCCATGATTGTCATTTACAGCCGGTCTTGATTTCGCTTGCATCTTTGATTTTATTGGGGATTGTTAAAAAAGGGTGAGAATGTAGATTCTGATGATGTACCTCGGGATTATTATTTTTCCACTTTCGAGAAAGAAATACTTTGGAATCTGATCTTAAGCGCTGTGATCAATGTGTGGCGAGATAAATATTGTATTATAAAATGGATTCCTCTACCGTGCTTTCTAGTAGTATTCAAAAGAATTATGAGGTTGTGTAACACTGCCTTTGGATGAACTGTTGTGGAACATCATGTATGTGTGTAATTAATTTCCCATATCCCTATTTATTTGTTTGATGCCAATCTTGGACTGATTTCTTCACTACTTATAATAATAAATATACTTCATTTTAATTAAACCTAGAACTGTGTATTTTTTTATTATATTTTTTTTTGGGGGACGTGCCTCTTGCATTCCGTTTATAAGTCTAGGAGGCCCGGATTCAGCTCTTGGCGATTTTCTTAGCCAGTTTCGACCGATCCAGTGAAAATAGATAATAGTAAGTGAGTTTGTTGACTATGGACCAAGAAAAAAAAATATCGATGTTACCCTTCCTCACAGGACATGCAAAGTCTCAATACTTGCTGTGGCGCTATACAAATTATTTAGCTGCGACGAACGATATTTTGTGCGTATTATCGCTAATAATTTTGTGAGCTTATAGAAAAAAAGGTTTACACAAATTGCTTTATTTTAATAATTTTATAATGTCTTATTTCAGACGGCTAAAATGGAATTAAAATATATTCTTCATAAAGTGGGAGGGGGCAATTCCCCTCTGGGTGGGGGCGGTAGAATAACACCCACGGTACCCCTGCCCTCTGGGTGGGGGCAGTAGAATAACACCCACGGTACCCCTGCCTGTCGTAAGGGGCAACTAAAAGGGGCCTCAGGGCTCTGAACTTGGGAGCGTGCGTTGGCGACCACGGGGCCCTCAGCTGAGTCCTGGAATTCCTTCCACTTACTTGTGCCAGGCTCCTCACTTTCATCTATCCTGTCCGACCTCTCTTGGTCAACCCTTGTACTTTTCAGACCCCGACGGTATTACGTATGGAGGCCTAGGGAGTCTTTCATTTTCACGCCCTACGTGTCCCTTGTCTTCCTTTGGTCGATACCTTCATTTTTCGAAGTGACGGAACCCCTTCCATTTTTTCTCTCTGATTAGTGTTATATAGAGGATGGTTGCCTAGTTGTACTTCCTCTTAAAGCAATAATCACCACCGCCACCGGAGAGGGGGCAACCCCGAATCACCGTTACTGCATAGAAATTAAACAAACGCTATTAAATTCACCGACCGGTTCAAATTCGAACCCAAGGCCGCCTGAGCTAAAGGCCTTAATGATGTCGGTTCTGCCAAGAAGACGGACTTTCAAATTATTCGGTCAAAAGAAGCACTGGCCTCCAAGTACTGTTCATTCACCTTCACTTTAGTTTACATGACGTTCGTGAGAATACATCAAGATCAGAAAGCGTAGAATTATAACAAAATATTGCTCACGGATCACCTGGTTTGTGATCATTAACAGCACATTTACACGTTGTGGAACAATGGGGGAGGGCAGCGATCGCGGGTCAGGCCAGGCGGGCTCGTAACTTAACCAAGCTCCAGTGAGCAGGTGTTCGCGTGTCAGGAACAATGGGTACCCTTCAATATGAAGAACAAGACATAATTACAATGTAGTTTACGTCATTAATACAAACAACAAAGTAATAATTTATCATCAATTAGGCCTCGTCAGTGAACTTCTGACTCATCAAAAATTGAAGAAACAGATTACTATTTCGCTTCACACAAGGTTAGTCCTACTGAAATTTAAAAGCGAATTTGATGTTTGATACGGTCATCATATATAGTACCTAATATTTTGCGTTAAATCTAAATCGCAAAAAATGTGAGTTCCTATTTTGAAAAATCCCGAAAATTGAAACAAAATTCCTTGGAGAGGCATTATTTGATACTTGATCCTCACTTATCATGTTACAAAGTAAACTGGGATGAATGGACTTCTATACGGAAGAATCAGCATCAAACTTTATTTCCTCATTCCGTGATATAGTCTTTCGTAATAAAAAATGTCATTTCACACTGTAACGTAATTAGAGTCCGCCTCTTTGGTGTAGTGGTTAGTGTGATTAGCTGCCATCCCCGGAGGACCGGGTTCGATTCCCGGCTCTGCCATCCTGGAAGTGGTTTTCCGTGGTCTCCCACTTCTCCTCCAGGCAAATGCTGGGATGGTACCTAACTTAAGGTCACGGCCGCTTCCTTCCCTCTTCCTTGTCTATCCCTTCCAATCTTCCCATCCCCCGCAAGGCTCTGTTCAGCATAGCAGGTGAGGCCGCCTGGGTGAGGTACTGGTCATCCTCCCTTGTTGTATCCCCCGACCCAAAGTCTGAAGCTCCAGGACACTGCCCTTGAGGCAGTAGAGGTGGGACCCCTCGCTGAGTTCGAGGGAAAACCAACCCTGGAGGGTAAACTGATTAAGAAAGAAAGAAACGTAATTAGAGCCTCTGTGGCTCAGGCTGCAGCGCATAGACCTCTTTCCGCTGAGTTCCGTGATTCAAATCTTGGTCATTCCATGCGAGATTTGTGCCTGATAAAGTGGAGGTGGGGCAGGTTTTTCTACTGGTACCACGAATTCCCATGTCATCTTTCATTCGAACAACACTCTCCAATACAATCTCCTTAATCATTGCCCCAGAGGAGTGTGACAGGTTTCGGCAGCCGGCACAATTCCTACCCTCGACGCTAGATGGGGTTTTCATTCATTCCATTCCTGACCCGGTCAAATGACTGGAAACAGGCTGTGGATATTCATTGTTTCATTACTATGAAGTAATTGCCTTCTTACCGTACTTTTAAGAATATGGAAAATGAAATGTTACCGTATTGTTATTAGTCTAGGGCCGGGATGTTTATGCAACAATAGCTTAGAATGCAAACTTACTGAAGAGGGTAACATGTATAGACTACCCTGCACGACAGTTATGCTATGAGGTTTGCATAAGTATCAGGGGTAAGAACATCAAAATTCCTTGAATTTATGTAACTCTCACTATTTTACGGAAAAGTGGGTCAGAGAACACTTCCTATAAACCAATTTGTTTGCATTCCAACCTATTACTGCATAAGAATCCGGGGTCTATTAATTCCATATTTTGTGAATATTACATATTTCATTAATATTTACAAGGGTTTTATATAGGCTACATATTTCGCACTTTGATATTACATAAAAATCCGAGAGCTACTTATGACGATATTCCCTACTTAAACTTCTCCACAGGGCGTAAGTAATTCTTTATGTTAGGGTGACTACAACCACGTATGGGAGATGGTGGTTTGAGACGTTATTGAATATGATATTACATGGTGATGATCGGACCCAGGATTCTTATGCAGTAATAGGTTGGAATGCAAACTAATTTGGTTAATAGGAAGTGCCCTCTGGCCCACTCTTCCTTAATCTTTTGAAGGTTACATAAATTCCAGGAATTTTGATAGTCCGTACCCCTAAGATTTATGCAAACCTTATAGATTAACTGTTGTGCTGGGTAGTCTATACATGTTACCCTCTTCAATAAGTTTCCATTCTAACCTATTACTGCATAAACATCCTGGCTGTAAATTACTTTCTGCACTGTTTTGTTTGAAGTCGTCTGTGATTGGTTGAACTCCGCTTCATATTAATATAAGCACGGATAGCCAGATTTTGTTTCCCTTACAAGTTGCTTTACGTCACCTCGACACAGATAACTCTTATGGCGCAGATGGAATAGGCAAAGGCTAGGAGTGGGAAGGAAGCAGCCGTAGCCTTAATTAAAGTACAATCCCAGCATTTGCCTGGTGCGAAAATGGGGAAACAACGGAAAATCATCTCCAGAGCTACAGGCAGTAAGGGTGTTCAAACCCAACCCAGTATCTCTTGAAGGCAAGCTCACAAAATTCACATGTTTTCATTAATATTATCCTTGAATCTGTGTTTCGAAGGTCGCTCAGTGTTTTTTTGTACTGGGAGAAGCTCTTTTCTACGTCACATGTCACAGGGGCGTCTTTAAATATAGTCAGTTCGTTGCTGCTTAGCTGCCGACGTAATGGATCTGTAAATCGAGAATGGGGTTGACGATGAGATGAGACCAGTCGACATCACGGGCAGGTGAGAGCTTGTTTCCCGCAGAAGAGATGCCAGATGACCGAGCCCATAACACCAAAGGAGGACCAGTGCAGCTGATGATGTAGCTGAACCAACATCAATCCCGGCAGACGAATACAGAATAAGATAAGTTGTCAGAATATTATCAAGTGAGTTTTATATTTTCTTTGTAGAATGTAGATTGAGTAAGTTATATTTGTTTGGAAGGGAGTAAATCGTTATATCTTCATAACATAATTCAATATCGTGTATTTCCTCGCGAGTGATCCAAAGAGTGACGTATTTAAGAAGGTGAGGGGTAGTCTTCAGCAAGAATAAAGTTCATCTTATGATAGGGAAGTGACAATGTTACGTCAGTGATATTCAGTCAATCATATTAAACCTTGCCATTAATAGGAATATATGTTGAGAATAGAATGTGTTAGATATTAATATTGAGTTGTAGGATATCAAGTTCGTAAATATTGATCATTTGTCTCCAGTAATAAATTAGAAGAGGTTAAATATGGATGCATATGTATAAATAAGATACATATTGGTAGAAATGAGAAATAGATGTTGATCCGTGAAATGATATTTTGGTTTTATGAGAAGTGAATTGAATTATGCGTTACTTTGAATTAAATAAGAAATACTACATGTGGTGCGGCAAAAATATATAAAGAAAAATATGAGGAAGGTAGTGTGAAATGGTAGAACATTGTTATATGAAGGAAAGAATTGATTAATTATGTTAAATGCGAAGAAATATGACGTAGGATTTATTTATATTAATGAATAAAGAGTAGTTTAGTAGCGCAGACGAGGATCAATGGTAGATTTTGTGGTGATAATGATGTTTGCGTAATAAATAGGGTTTGGAAGTTTAAGACCTAAAGATGTACAAAATATGCAAGCAAATATGCCCTGAAACTTGCTTATAATAATAATAATAATAATAATTTCGTGTGGGTATTTCTAGCCGGGTGCAGCCTTTGTAAGGCAGACCCTTCGATGAGGGTGGGCGGCATCTGCCATGTGTAGGTAACTGTGTGTTATTGTGGTGGAGGATAGTGTTATGTATGGTGTGTGAGTTGCAGGGATGTTGGGGACAGCACAAACACCCAGCCCCCGAGCCATTGGAATTAACCAATGAAGGTTAAAATCCCCGACCCGGCCGGGAATCGAACCCGGGACCCTCTGAACCGAAGGCCAGTACGCTGACCATTCAGCCAACGATGCGGACAAAACTTGCTTAATATGACCTAAAACCATAAAATATGATCTAAAAACTATAAAATATGACATGAATTTTTGGGATAGGTAGAGTATCACTAACATACAGTAAACGTCTTAAATGCCAAAACGTGATCAGCGATAATACACTAGAAACATTTAATCATGCAAACTGACAGAGAGCTGCAGTACATTAAAATGTTGAACATTCATTCAGTATCATAGCCTTGAGATGCAGTTCTTGCTCGGTTTTCCTAAAAGAAAACAAAAAACCGAAGTGTTAGCATGCTTTATGATATCTGTCGGCGTAAATCAGAAGACACTGCCTAACAGGAAGTTTATTGAGTTCATAATCATACATACCTCTTAATCTTCTTCTTTGTCAGCATTGCATATCACGACCATGTGCATTCTCAGGCTGTCGAAAAGAAATCTCCTTCGAAGGTCGTTCAGTGTTTTTTTGTACTGGGAGAAGCTCCTTTCTACGTCACATGTCACAGGAGCGTCTTTAAACATAGTCAGTTCATTGCTGCTTAGCTGCGGGTCGTTTTCGCCTAAACCAGATCCATTACCTTCTAAAATGGCAGCAATTCTGCACATTGTTACGTATTCTTCATTTGCACTCAGCACCTTACTAAGTTTGTCTTTCACCGCAACTGACACTGTATCTCTTGCTTGTTCTACTTTGTATACCTTGTCCTTTACTATTCCCAAACTCTCACACAATTCTAAACCAGCAGTTTCTAGGCGAGAGATAGTTTTCGATAGATCTCTATAATTGGAATAAATATATACAAATTGTCCAGACAAATAATTGGAAAACAGTTTCTGTGCAATTTTTGTTGACGATGCCTCACTACTGTCAAAAGTAGAAACAATTTCTTGCACAGTTTCGTAGTGTTCACAGTAGTATTCTACTGCGTTAAGCCACGTTCCCCACCGAGTGAGCACTGGTTGAGGAAAATGAGGAAGCGAAGGCGCGTGACCTTTGAAATTTTCCACCTTCAGTGGAGCCTTCACAAATATTTTCTTCGCGTTTGATATTAACGAGTAAACATCAGGAAAATTCTTCCGTATTTCTTCGGCAACTCTGTGCAATCCGTGAGCAAGACACGTTAAAATGGACAATTTTTGAGTAAAGTACCTTACATCCCCTTACTGCTTTCACCATGCATGGTGCAGCATCGGATAGTAACAGCAAGATTCGTTCTCGCTTAACTTCACCATCTCACAAAAGCTTCATGGCATTGTCAAAAAGTATTGCAATTGTGGAATGGTTAGCTGCATCTAGAACCTCCGAATGAAGTAAATGTGCCAATTATAACATTCGCAACATACCTACCACAAACTTCCGTAGTTTCATTAACGGATACCCAGACGCTATTGTTGCCTACACTAATTCTAATGTTTCGAAGTGCGTCTTCATAACAGGAGGGCACATAACTTTTTCGCAATGTTGCCTCGTCCGCGATCGATACCAACATTTCGCACAGGTCTCTTGAGACATCGGAAAGTTTGCTTGACGAAGATTTCGCTATATCAAACAAAAGGGCCTGCCTACTCTGTTCAGAAGACCTTCGATTCGCGCAGCTTTTATACTTAGACGTAGCGCAGTGCTGTTGCACATTAAATCGCTTTATCGCGGCTACCTTAACTGCACACGCTTTATAAAAAAAGAACTGTTCCGTCAGTACTGAACGTCTCTTCACCGAACTTTAAAATTAGTAATTTTATTTCTTCCTTTTCCTTTATTTCCTTTTCAAAGCAATAACAAATACTCCAGCACAGAAGTTTAGCTCGTGAGCTCGACAGAAGTCTAGAACAGACAACATGACTTAACAACATGAGCTTGAAGCTCCCCTGTTACATCTTTAACCAGAGCACCACTGCCCCCTTCAATAACTCTTCAAGGAGACTGAGCTCCAAAATTTACAACAGTATGAAGAGCGTCTTTGCTCCACACAATTACTCTCCAGATTTTACAAGTTCAGGCCTCTTAAAGGCACAATCTACATTTTACCAAAACCAAACAGTATTCACTGTCTTATCTGCTCAACAGTTACGTTTAAAAGGAAATAAATAATGGAAGTTCTTTAACAGGGGTAACAAGTACTCATTCAACATGGCCTGAGTTAAAAAAAAGAATAGGTTAAAGTTACTGGACGAAAATCAAAATATTAAGAGGCGAACACTTGCACACCCCTGAAATACACTTGCAAAATACCTAAAACACTATTTAGGCTGGTGGCCCTAAGTTACAGAGGCTAATCCCTCTGTGGGTGGGGGCGGTAGAATAACACCCACGGTATCCTCTGCCTGTAGTACGAGGCGACAAAAAGAGGCCCCAGGGGCTCTGAACTTTCGAGAGTGGGTTGGCGAACACAGGGCCCTCAGCTGAGTCCTGGCATTGCTTCCACTTACTTGTGCCAGGCTCCTCACTTTCATCTATTCTATCCGACCTCCCTTGGTCAACTGTTGTTCTTTTCCGACCCGGACGCTATTAGGTTTGCGAGGGCTAGGGAGTCTTTCATTTTCACGCCCTTCGTGGCCCTGGTCTTCCTTTGGCCGATATCTTCATTTTTCGAAGTGTCGGACCCCTTCCATTTTTTTTTCTTTCTGATTAGTGTTATATAGAGGATGGTTGCCCAGTTGTACTTCCTCTTAAAACAATAATCACCACCACCACCACTTACAGAGGCTAAGGCTATACTACGGAGGTGACTCAAGAGGAAGTTTATATTACAAGGAAGAGATAAATTTAAAGTTTATGAAATCATAGTCACATCAAGACCAAAATTGAAGGTGAATATAAGAGTGTTCCCCCTCTTTATTCCCTAAGTTAAATTAAGATCTTAAACCAGAGATAGAATTTACATGGCCGGATTACATTTTTTTAATGAATCTTGAAACCTTCCCCTCGAGTTAACTTTCTGGGACAATTACATGATTAAAATATGTCTGCCATTGCCTTGAACTTGTGGACCTTCCCCTGCCTGGAGCGATCGAAAGACAACATGGCCCGAAAGGTCCCAGCATTTATACCTGAGAGGAAGGTTCCAGAAATCTCTGGGCCTAAGCCCTGAGCACACCCCCAATTTCCATTGGAAAATCAAATAAATATCAGAAACCCTGACTGGTTACTTAAATAAATATACAAAATACCCCACTGTCTACAATTTTAAGCTGGCGGGAAGAGATAGAAGTCCTGATAATATTAGAACACCAAGAACAATCTACAAACAACACAGTTTAGGAAACCGAAGTTTACAAAATTTCTCTTGAAAATTAATTGTCACATAAATTAATAGTACCGGGCGAGTTGGCCGTGCGCGTAGAGGCGCGCGGCTGTGAGCTTGCATCCGGGAGATAGTAGGTTCGAATCCCACTATCGGCAGCCCTGAAGATGGTTTTCCGTGGTTTCCCATTTTCACACCAGGCAAATGCTGGGGCTGTACCTTAATTAAGGCCACGGCAGCTTCCTTCCAACTCCTAGGCCTTTCCTATCCCATCGTCGCCATAAGACCTATCTGTGTCGGTGCGACGTAAAGCCCCTAGCAAAAAAAAATTAATAGTAGAGACATCTGTTGATGAATGTTCAAACTTCTTCCGAAATGAGCTTCATTGTTCATGTTATAGATGGCCTTCTAAAAGGCGCTTAATTTAAATGCACGGAGTGGGTGTACCTCCGGTACAATTTTTATTATTATTATTATTATTTTCGTTTCAGACACCTATGGGCTACGATTACGCAACTTCATTGCTTTCTCATGTTATTTCTCCTTCCTTTTTCGCCAGTATTCCTTCATCCGTTGGCTTGCTCGTGCTCGTTCTGCCGAGAATACCCTATTCTTCCTCGTTTTCTCATCAGCTAGGTCCTTCATCTCCGCAACTCTCTGCCTGAAGATTTTTCTGTTTGTTATATCTTCTGCCGTGATCCTACATTTTTTCTAAATCTCAGTGGACTTTTTTTACCCATGGGACTTGTGTCTTCCTGCTCTTCTGGAAGGTGAGGATGCTGTTGGCGAGTCTCTCCGATCCCATCCTTTTAATATGACCGTAGAACGTCAATCTCCTCTTTTTCATTGTGGTGGTGATGTTTTCAAATTGTTGGTATAGTTCTCGGTTTGGTCTCATGCGAAACGTAAACTTGTCTGATGATTTTATGGGTCCAAGAATCTTTCTAAGGAACCTCCTTTCTTTCTTTTCCAAATCTGAGAGTCCCTTCGTGGCTATTGTCTCAGCTGCGTATAAACACTCAGATTTGACTATCGTGCTGTAGTGCTTGAATTTGGCCTGGTAGGAGATTGACTTAGATTTGTAGGTATTCTGACATAATCTAAACCCAGTTTCCATCTTTCTTGCACGTTCTTGAATTACTGCTTTCTCATTCATCTTTGGAGTCAAAATCTCTCCTAGGTATTTGAATTTTGTAGCTCTTTTAATGTCACCGTACTTCGTCCTCATTTATTATTATTATTATTATTATTATTATTATTATTATTATTATTATTATTATTATTATTATTATTATTATTATTATTATTATCGATAATTCAGATATTTTTACCAATTTCAGAACACAGAAACCAAATGTTTATTAACACAACAAACGAGTTCAGGAAATACTAGAAGTTTGTGTGGAGAAGTGTTGGCATGAACTGATGACATCACACGATTTATACATTTGTCCGATTGTTACTGACACTCCACTACCAAGCGATGCTTAGGCTGAGTTACTTGAAATGCGAAATGCGATGCGATACGATCACGAATATGTCAGCAAACTGGACATTCCGCGCTGCTTACTGGGTATAATGAGATTTCTTGTGATCAAAGAGGAGATAAAACAGTGCACCGATTAATTAAATTTACAATTACACATCCACAGCATTTGTTGAATGTCTAATCATCAGTTCGAAATAACTTTGAAATTTCCAGGGAGAAGCACGTTTCTTACATAGGTTGATTCTCTAGTAATGGCAACTATACTTGTTTTCTAGAGAGGTAACATAAATGCAAGGTTATAGGTTCTACAGGCCTTCTACGAAGCCACCAGAGTTGCGTTTAAAGTATTCCCAGCGACGCAGAAGACTTTGGATTCCATTGGCACTGCCTAATCTCTAGATAGTATGAAGAGAGCGACCGATTGTCTGCAGAACGTCTTCAACTGTTCGGAAGCGAATCCCACGCAGTGCTTCCTTCATCTTAGGGTGTAGTCCAAGTGGCAGGGATTCATGCATAACCTACCCATCATTCTGCACGACAATACAAGGGCGCATGCAGCGGGAGCGGTATCTGAGTTGTTCAGACCCTGGGCTACCAAGTGCTCAACCACCCCCATACTCTGGAGACTTAAGTGAAATGAAATTATACAGCCTGTTTCTAGTCATTCGACTCAGTGAGGAATGGAATGAATGAAGCCCCCATCTAGCAGCGAGGATAGGAATTGTGCCGGCTGCCGAGACCTGTCTCACTCTTCTGGGGCAATGATTAATGACTGACAGATGAAATTATATTAGAGAGTGTCGCTGGAACGAAAGATTTCAGGGAAAACCGGAGTACTGGGAGAAAAATCCTGTCCCGCCTCCGCTTTGTGCAGTACAAATTTCACATGGAGTGGCCGTGATTTGAACCATTCAACCCAGCGGTGAGAGGCCGGCGCGCTACCACCTGAGCCACGGAGGGTTTACTCTGGAGACTTAAGTCCCTGTAATTAATAGTAATACCAGTCAAAAGTTATTGGTTTTACGTCCCACTAACTATTCTTCGGTTTTCGGAGACCGGCATGAGGCGGACATATTTGAGCACCTCCAAATACCCCAGGACTGAGCCAGGATCGAACCTGCTAGCTTTGGGTACAGAAAGCCAGCGCCTTAACCACCTGAGCCACTCGGTCCGGCAGTAACTGTGACTTCGGTCTAATCCCTAAGATGAAGGAAGTACTGAGTGGATTCGCATCCGAACAGCTGAAGACATTCAAAAGGCAATCTATCACTCTTCGCACCGTCTAGACATTAAGAAGAGCCGGCGGTATCCAAAGGCTTCCACGTCGGTGGGAACACGTACGCAACGCCGGTGGCTACATGCAAGGCCTATTTTTTACAAGTTATTTTAAGTCGCATCGACACGGATAGGTCTTATGGTGACGATGGGATAGGAAAGGGATAGGTATGGGAAGGAAGCGCCGTGGTCTTAATGAAGGTACAGCATTATGTGAAAATGGGATACAAATCAAACATCTCCTGAATGCAAGCTCACAGCGGCGCGTCCCTAACCACGCAGCCAAGTCGCTCGGTCATCCTAGTAGCCTCGCGCATGTAGGAATTATCACCTTGCAGTTCTTAACATAATGCAGAAAGACCTAATAGAACAACATACTGAGAGCATAGTTGTGATTCTTTAATCACTATTCTGTAATCAACCTTGAAGACAACAAATGACACGATCAACATACGATATATATTATTGCACACGTACAACTTGTTAATGGGCTAACTTGTACCCGTCAATAGCAGCGCACGAGATGGTCTAATAAATTGAAATTCGGATGGAAATATTCTCATGTACTTCAAACGAAACTCGTAACAGGTCATTCTGGCTGCAGAAATATCTGGACGACTCACTTTTTCAGATTGTTTTCCATGTAACATAATAGAGTAGTTGCCTAGTCCGGTGGTATTTGAAGGTGCTTAAATACGTCAGCCTCGTGTCGGTAGATTTACTGGCACGTAAAAGAAGTCCTGCGGGACTAAATTCCGGCACATCGGCGTCTCCGAAAACCGTAAAAAAGTAGTTAGTGGGACGTAAAGCAAGTAACATTGTTTATTATTAATAGAGTAGTTTACAGCACTGCACTCCGGGGCAGTTAACACTCTTACTACAATTGTCTAATTTCAAGACAAACCACGAAAATTTCAAACATAATTATGATTTCCTGCAATTTCAGTACACATTGTTTCTTCAGGAGACAGGCTTTAAACAATAGGGATTATTCCTCAGTACTTCCTGCCCTTGTCCTTGGCTACGTATCTTTTTCTGTTGCTATTTGCTTTACGTTGCACCGACACAGGTAGGTCTTCTGGCGACGATGGGATAGGAAAGGGCTAGGAGTGGGAAGGAAGCGGCCGTGGCCTTAATTAAGGTACAGCCCCAGCATTTGCCTGGTGTGAAAATGGGAAACCACGCAAAACCATCTTCAGGGATGCCGATAGTGGAATTCGAACCCACTATCTCCCGAATACTGGATACTGGCCGCACTTAAGCGACTGCAGCTATCAAGCTCGGTCTTTGCTACGTATCGAGCTAGTGAACATCACTACAGTTTATTCACAGATGAATAAGAGATAGCTCCTTTTTAGTGAAAGGGCACTGCAGTTAGCCTTGTGAATGTATAACCCGATCAAGGCGAGTGGATCCGCGGAAAGACTGTGAACTAGTGCTGTGAAGTTGGCGCAGCGCACGGAAATATCGTATAGTCAGGTTCAACGAGCTAGAATAATATAGAGAGGCGGAAGCGCTGGTTGACTGAAGCTAATAGAACGATCGTCCGCCATGTTTCAAGTGGTCACATAAGCAAGCGTACGTGGCTGTCGAATGACTAAAGATGTGGGAAATGCGCATTATAGAATCACTGGTGCAAAATTAAAGACTGTTAGTCCGTAGGTCCGGTTAGATGATATGCTGTCTGAACACTTACATTGAGACGTTCTTTGATATGCTGTGTTTATTCGGAAAACTTGAGAACTTCGAGACTGATTAAACGGGTAGTTTTGTTTCTGTCCTAACAGTGCGGTGAAGTTCTATTATCGGCAAGTGATAGAGCGTAAACCGAATAAAGTAATACGAAGTACGATCACAAGTAGACTTGAAATAATTATTTCACAATTATTACTTTAAACGCGTTAACCGCGATCACATACAAAGTGAGCATGGCCCGCGTTCACGACCATATTGCCGCTAAAGGAAACCTGCCTTAAGGTCTGAGTATTGTAGTCGCTGATGGTTAGTGCTCCAGTTGTTCTCCTTTGCTGACTGTACTGCGATGACGTCATGCTCGTTACTAGTGGCGCTGTGCTGTGCAGGACTCCACTCGCCTTGGTCGGGTAATAACAGTACAGCGATATCGTGAGACCTCTTATTGGCCGTGCAACATATGAGCAGAGGATGGGTAAAGAAACACGAGATCACAATACATTTGATCATCGTTAATTTGTTGGTGGCAGGCCTATGGGTCAGGGTCAAGCAGGGGTCGCTGTCGACTAGGTCTGAAGGTAATTGAGGAGAGAAAGGCCACCGTACAGCCGATCCTTTCCGAATTCAGTGCTGGATATCAACGAAATATGAGCAACCGAAACCCCCCCCCCCCCAAGAAACATCTCCTTGCAATGGGGTACAGAAGCCTTCTCCTAAAAAATCCTACAACCCGTTTTCCAGTCAATGGCCGGGTCAGGGATGAAATGAATGAAGCTCCATCTTGCGGCGAGGACAGGAATTGTGCCGGCTGCCAAAGCCTGTCAATTCCCCTGGGATAATGATTAATGACTGCCAGATGAAATGAAATGATAGTGGAGAGTGTTGCTGTAATGGAAGATGTCAGGGAAAACCGGAGTACCCGGAGAAGAACCTGTCCCGCCTCCGCTTTGTCCAGCACAAATCTCACACGGAATGACCGGGATTTGAACCACGGAACCCAACGGTGAGAAGCCGACGCGCTGCCGTTTGAGCCACGGAAGACCTCCTCCTATTAAGCTATTTAAGCTCACTGCACGCCCCAAGACACAAAGACTGACATGAGAAAAGAAACATCGCATCTGCACTATCGTAGCATGCAAAAACGTCACCTGGCCAGATGACTCGAGATACTAGATAGTACATGCCGATGGTAAGGTACCAGTACATTCCAAAGCACATGAGGCAATTTATCCTCTTGCTAGTACGGTAAAGTTCAGGTCGGTGGTGATTTTATCCTCGAATGTGGACAAGACAGTTCATGTGGAATGAAATGGTACGACTGGTACATTTACCAACGTCTCCCACCAGTGAACGTCATTGGAACCGGCTGTCAGATCAGGTCAACCCATTTGCTCGCCCCCAGCACCCTGCAAGAGACCTGTACCTAGAAAATGTGCCAGCCCATCGCCCCCGAATTGTGGCCGATTGTTTCAATGAACACTCCAAGGATAGTAGTATAAGGCGTGATCAAAAAATTTCCGTATGAGGACTTTGCTGCAGCGGACATGCTACGTAGCGCGACTCCGATTCCGGTATATGAGCACAGGCATGTAGGCAAGTAGGCAAAGGGATTAGTGTGACAGTCGTGCCGTGCAGAGGTGAGTGCGTTAAATGCAGCCACGTGATCTTTGGCGGCGTTATTACCAAATGCGTCCAAACAGGACCAACGTGCTGTTATTCTCTTCTTGGCTGCCGAAGGACTACTACCGATGGACATCTATCGGAGAATGGAGACTGTGTATGGGGCAGCATTTTTGTCGAAAAACACCGTAGTGGAATGGTGCACCAAGTTCCTTACAGGTCACATTTCCACAAAAGACGCCGGTCGGTCTGGGGGGCCAGCCGCATACATTACGATTATCACGCCTTCGGTCCCTTCAAACAGGCCTTAAAGGGTCGACGCTTCCTATTGGACGAGGATATGCAGCAGGCGGTTCCGGACTTCTCCACGCAGGACACTGTGTTTTACCACACGGAGATCTTCAACATGGTGCGTCGGTAGGATGAGTGTCTCAATATGCACCCCGATTGAACCCCACTTATATATTTGTCTGGCCACAAGGCCATCCAACCTGTTTGCTATTGAGCACATCTGGGATGATTTTGAAAGGGATGCGTTCGCCCTAGACCCCACCCCGACCAATCTCTGTGCATTAAATGAACCACTGCAGAGGTCATGGATCTTTATGGCTCCCGAACATTTTTCCAGTGTCTTGCAGAATACATGCCAAACCGCACAGCTGCAGTCATCGGCGCGAAAGGGCTTGCTGAACGTTAATAGTGAATTGCTTATCATTGCACGCAGAGTATTTCTGGCCTGATGATACTGTTGTGTGTTTCCTCCGCCTCCTGGAAGCTCCGCAACTTGCACGCGCATCGTTTCTTCTAGATGCCACGAGTGTGGACAGCAGCGCGCTGGCGTAATCGTGTGACGTCAGCCAGCATGTATAAATTGGGCGACGTCTTCTCCACACGAGGCAATTGCAAGGAATTGGTTTATGTTTGTGCATGTTACCTGTTCCTAACTAACATAACCTCTGGTCTTTTTCCAGCCCACATCCTTGCATGTGCTATCAAAAGATGTCAGGTTTTACATGTAGGCTCTTTCTTCTTTCTGCCTATGTGGTTTTTCCCTGACCCTTCAATACCATACCTTAACACTATCCAACCAATACAAACTTTGCCGTGGTAGCGAGTCTGACTCGGAAACCGGCAGATACTCCTTGTATCACTTCCCACTCTTCCCTGCTATCTCTTTCTTCTTCTTAGAAATAATAGCATGTCGGAGGCCATGTAGATTGAGTCGATGGTCACGCGGGGGGAGCGGGCTTCGGGGGCCCCCCCGAAGAAAAAAAAAAAAAGAAAAAAAAATCCACACGAGGCAGTCCACAGTGTCCAGCGATCAGACTACACCGTATGTCAGACACGGAGGTACCCTCTTAAAAAAGTGAACTGAACAGGTGGACTAATTCTAATGGGGAGGTCTCACCACAGGACATCTTTGGCTCAAGTTATCCTGCCTCCCGTATCACAGACTACGTCCTGCCTAGCATTCTGCTACTCATGAACTTTGCTCCGAGTTCCCTTCAAGCTTTCAAACTTCTGCCTAGCATTCTGCTACCACGAACTTTACTCCAAGTTCCCTTATTAATTCTCCAAACTACAGATAGTCATCAGCTATCACGAACATTCATTCCTTCGTACATCCTATCTCATCAATATAGATATCATTGTACATATAAAAATCCAAGTGTATAAATGTATATATTTCTCAGACCATCAGTCACTTAGCTTATGTTGTTATTTAACGTGTACAGCACTTCAAGCAACAAGTCTAACTTCGTTCCTTTTTTTATACATACTGTGTGAATATTTACAAATTAATAAACTTTTATGTTGCGCATTGTATATCGTGATTCTTGTATACAACAGATACGAACTGTCAGAGATGATGGAGAAGGACAAATGTATCAATTTGAGATAAGGAAGCCTGGTCCGGAAACGACTGAGTCAAAAGTTATAAGCCAAATTTGTTATGGGACATCAAGGGACAGTGGAATAAGAGAACATAATAATAGTTGTTTGTATTGTGTAATAAATAGCTCCAAGATTTAAAAATCTGCATATGCGCATATGCAAATGCTTATTTTGAACGTTAGCGCATATCTTGAACGTTAGTGCATATATGGATATAATGTTCTCTTAAGTATGGCCGATTATCTAAGATTTCTGAATGAAATTAAAAATCTAATGATCTGTATATATGTTGTACATCCCTCGACAACACGGGAAGCCTTCACTGATCAAGGTAAGTGTTTTGAGTGTCGCAGACGGATAATAAACCTTTTCTCATCAGCGATTTCCTTCTTTCAGACATTCAATCCGTAAGCAACTACATAAGTAGAATCAGGCAGTCTTTGCCAGAATAATGTTCTAAGCAGTCAGCGCCAGTGTACAAGTGTCGCCCAGTTACGTCCGTCGACGTAGAACGATAATTTTCAGCGTGTAAGTTAATTCCGTCCGACAACAGAACGTCATTGACCCCTGAAAACATTGAAAGAGTCTTAATAACATATGCCATGCATCATTTTGTTAGGAATGAAACATGTTTATGAATTTAACACTGAGTTAAAATTAAATAATGCGTTTGATGAATGTATTTTTTTTAGTGCATATTTCATGCATATTTTCAACATTTTTAGTTCATATATGCATGCATATTTTTGAGTTTTCAGTGCATATGAATCCGTTTTCTAGTAATAAACTGTTTTATTGCCGGGCTGAGGGGCTAAGA
The DNA here is from genome assembly GCF_040414725.1 of Anabrus simplex. NCBI lineage: Eukaryota > Metazoa > Arthropoda > Insecta > Orthoptera > Tettigoniidae > Anabrus > Anabrus simplex. The sequence continues at coordinate 54,828,145 of NC_090268.1, forward strand.
CGGTTGAGGTGCTGGCCTTCTGATGCCAACTTGGCAGGTTCTATGCTGGCTCAGTCCGGTGGTATTTGAAGGTACTCAAATATGTCAGCCTGCTGTTCGTAGATTTATGGCACGTAGAAGAATTCCTGAGGGACTAAATTCCGGCTCTTCGGAGTCTCCGGAAACCGTAAAAGTAGTTACTTGGACTAAAAACAAATTACATCAATACTATTATTAAACTGTTTTATTTAGATGTACTTGCTCACCTGAGCCGTATCCTGCCGGCCCATATGAAATATTTAGAGCATTATTTGACTATATATATATATATATATATATATATATACACACACACATTTTATTCATACAAGTTACAGTCATAAATGGTAGAGTATTGAATCCCGGATAGCTGAGACCGGATGTCTATGGAGACATCTTGTCGCTGGACGTTGCTTAACACTTCCTTCTGACCGTGAGAATAGTTTCGCGTAACCAAGCGTTGGAAAGGTTCGGCACGTGTACTGGATGATGACCAAGCATTATATTCAGCCAATAAGAACGTGAGGATTTGGCAAGTATGGAGGCTACATCGCGCCAAGTCTCAATTCCAGGTTGAGCAACGTGTAGAGTTGCTTGTGTTAATTTCTGTCATTCATCGGAATTCCACAGGTCTAGAAGTGGAATATAATCAGAAATACAATATTATAATTAGAGGAAGAGATTTGCTATCGTTTGAACTGTTTTTCATAAATGTATTATAATTAATATTGTGTCATCATACATAGCCAGCTTTCTGATTGGTGGTTTGTTTAGACAATCGGGAACCCCAGAGTTGAAATGGCGTTACCGAAGCTTCCTCAGTACCCGAGCTCTGGAGAACGTCATTCTGTCTGGATAGTTTGGAGAGTGTGGAAGTGTTATTGTGATCGTAAATATTGAAATGTTATATTAGTAACAGTATTTGATTCTAAACAACTGTTTAAATCGTGCAGCTGGAAGATATAACTGTTCCAGAGTAAATGGAAAATTATATTATTGCAAAGTTTGTTTTTCAACCCATATAAACGGTGTTAACTGACCGCAGTATAGCGAGTGCAAGGGAGACGTGCTATTGTCTCACACTTTCGCGACGGGCGCGTTCGCGAGGAACTTTCGTAGCGTACCGTGTGCTGCTCTTGAAACTGTGTATATATACCCTTAAAGTTGAAGTTTTCATTATTAATTTGTCAGTGTGTTTGGCTGATCCTGTAAAAAAAGAAGGGTTGTTCGGCTCGTGGCATTGAGCGGCGAAGGTATTGTTAACCAAAGCCTTCTGTGTTCCAGTTGTAATAACGTTTCATCAAGAAGATGGCTATGCATGTAGAAGAAGGAAGTGCATTCCTACGTGTTTCTGCTGTGACCAACATGGTGTAGATCCTTTACGCAGCGGAGATGTGAGCTGTTACCTTGTATCCCGAGATTCGCCATGAATCAGTTAAGACGCATGTGTTATTTATGGAATGCTGTATGAATTATGTTAAGGTACTAGGGCAGTGTAGATAGGATTTTTAATTTCATGTAAAGTAAGCCTGACGGCATGTGTTTGATTCATTTTATTATTATGATATATTCGGATGAGAATAATGCATGTTTATTTCATTTTCATTTTGATTTATGATTAGATAATTGGGATAACGAGGGATTTGATAGGATTAGTTCGTTGTTCATTTATGCATGTTCATCTAGTGTAGGATATTCCGAGTTTTCCTTATATATAATTGCTAGGAGGACTAGATTGATTGGTTCATCTAAGTACAACGTTAAATACGCATTACTTCATTTTATTTCGGTTATTCAGAGAGACAGGTATAGCTAATTTGCATGACGCATGGTATTTCAGAAGCTGTCTGAAGGAGCTGCATAACGACGTCGTAAGAATAAGATCTTTGAAATTAAGTTGGAATTTGTTTCTGCCTAATGATATGCACAGGAAACGAACCGGGTCTCATAATGTGGAAGGCCAATGTGATTCATAAGAAATATGAGATATAAGATTGTACCGCACCCAAGGGTAAATGCCCTCTAGGACGATGCCTCCATTCCTGTATGAACATCCGACTAACTCAGGGTTGGGCAGAGAGTGGGTTGGTTGTTGGTTGGGTCAGGATAAGAGTCGAAGTTCTACTCTTAAATGTAAATAAATGACAGGAAATGGAGGTATAACACGAATGAGAAACAATCATATGGGGCAAGATGAATTTATTTATAAATATCCCCAAATCATTCTACTTGAAAATTGATGAACACAAAAGCTAAAATATCATAACAAAACTTAAAAATAAAGGGAAGAAATGGACATTTACAACGTTAACTGATTTAAGGAAACAAAATTGAAATAAAATATCAAGCTCAGCAACGAGTACTTATATCCTTTCAGAACTGAGCTTCTTCTTACAGTCCATTGTTTATATTGTATGGTAACAAGTGTACGCATACACTGATATGTACTGTTTCCGCATGGAGTTACACTTTAACGCATCACAACGATACGAAGTTAATTTGAAACGAGAATCGCCAAAACTCTACGGTTAAAGAAAGGTTACATTATGAAGAAAGGTAACGATGAAAAGAAATAAAAATTAAGACGCGATGGGATGTTATGTGAATTATGCAAAATACTAGGGGGATTTCCTATACCATATTTACAACAAATCAAATAATCAAAACTAAACACATCTTTATACATCGGATAACGAGTAAAAACCTTAAATACTACACAGATTCTACGTGAATCGCGGTTCACCACAAAAAAAATCTAGTCAGAACTAGATTAACCATCAATAATTCAGCACTCGGGCTGTTCCCCATTAAAACAACGCGACAAGGTATTCAAACACCATATAACAATTTAAAACATCATCCTGTAAGGTAAAAACATATAAATAACTCTCAATATCATGAAGAAGGCAATGGGCAACATTGCCTCCTTCTGCTGCATTTAAGCGCTTAACAGCGCGGTCATCCGTCATGTATTTCCGGGTAGACTGCGAGCTGAATGGAATGTTGAACTCAACACTGTGCTAAAGTTTGGATTCTGTCTCCCAAGACTGTCACAGGAAATACCGTCTCATTCGTGCCTTCTAATAAAACACGGCCAGTAATCAGCTTGCCATGAGATAACGTCTTTCGCCGGCTATACGGAAACTCACGTATAATCATTCTTTCTTAGCATGCTTTTACCATTTAACAACATCAGACTCATTAGTCTGGAATTAATACTGTCTATTCTGATCACAATATACACTCAGAAGACAATTGGCAGGTACATATCCACTGCACATTATTCTCTCGCATGCCAGGCATACAATCGGCCTGCACCAACACATTATAATTCAGCATGCAATCTTATATCTCATATTTCTTATGAATCACATTGGCCTTCCACATTATGAGACCCGGTTCGTTTCCTGTGCAAACCATTAGGCAAAAACAGATTCCAACTTAATTTCAAAGATCTTATTCTCACCCGACCAACATGTAGGCGTACGTTATAACGGGTGAGGAAGGGAAACTCGATTAATGCACTGCAGATGGCGTGATCATGAGGGATAGAGACTTTTCTCTACCACTGGTTTAACGTCGCACTAACACATGGAAAGTTTTCGGCGACGGAAAGATGAGAAAGTCCTAGGATTGGGAAGGTAGCATTTTCTTACAATTTCTTTTTCGTCGCGCCGACACAGACAGGTTTTATAGCGACGATGGAATAGGAAAGGACTAGAAGTGGGAAGGAAGCGGTCGTGGTTTTAATTAAGGTACAGCTTAAGCATTTACCTGGTGTGAAATTGGGAAAGCACATAAAACCATTTCTAGGGCTGCCGACAGTGGGGCTCGAACCGACTATCTCCCGGATGCAAGTTCACAGCTGCGCGACTCTAACCGCACGGCCAGCTCGCCCGGTGAGAAAGTAGCGGGCGCGGCTTCACTTAAGGTGCAGTCCCAGCACTTACCTTGTGTGAAAATGGGAAACCATGGAAAACAATCTTCTGGAATGCCACCGGTGAGATTCGAACTCACCACCTTCCGAACGTGGGGAGAGAAATCCCTACTAATGCAATTCAGATGGCATGATTTGTATCTGACATGGTCAATTCTGATATGAAAATCTGTAGACTGCAGTTCGTGTTTATAATTTGAAGTATATAATCGATCAGACCTACTTAAATGGAGAATACCATTGCGGAATAAGCGGACATAATTTTCGTGCACGCCAAGCCAATGGAAACAGTAGAGAAGCTGACAGGTTGTGCCGGGGCACGTACCCACGTAGAAGACATCCGACCTACACTACATTTCCGAGGCTGTTCCAACGGAGGTGGTGGTGGTGATTATTGTTCTAAGAGGAAGTGTAACTAGGCAAGCATCCTCTATATAACACTAATCATGGATAAAAAATGGAAGGGATCCGACACTTCGAAAAATGAAGATATCGGCCAAAGGAAGGCAAGGGCCACGTAAGGTGTGAAAATGATAAACTCCCCAGGCCACGATACCTAATACCGTCGGGGTCGGAAAAGAACAAGATTGGCCAAGGGAGGTCGGAGAGAATAGATGAAATTGAGGAGCCTGGCACAAGTAAGTGGAAGCTGTGCCAGGACTCAGCTAAAGAACCCGTGTTCGCCAAACAACGCTCCAAAGTTCAGAGCCCCTGGGGCCCCTTTTAGTCGCCCCTTACGACAGGCAGGTAACACCGTGTTATTCTACTGCCGCCACCCAGAGGGGGTGGCTGTTCCAACGGTTCAAGGAAACAGGACAATAATTGGTATCGCCATACAACGAGTGAGGACGACCGTTACCTACGAGATATACAAGGCCGGGACATGGCTACTAATTTGTCGCTGAAAATACGGCCCAACCGTGTTCACGGTTTGGCCGCTAGATGTCAGGTTTCTGTTCTGTTCTTGGCGGACTTTAACGTTGTGATATGCCGATTAATTGTGATACTCTGTTGATCTTGTGCAATTTATTGTGAGTATTGTTTCTGTCAGAGAGTACCTGTGAGGTTGAGAAGATGGTGCACTGTTGTGTACCTCTATATCCTTCGGATAACACTTAAAATGGAAGAAAATGTGACGTTCCATAGTTTCCCTTCAGAGTGCGGTTTAAGAGAGAAATGGAGGCAAAGTGATAAAGTAGGATCTCTGTGGGTATCTAGCAATTCTTCCCGAGTGTGTAGCTTGCATTTTCATACATCAGATTTTAGTCTAGGCATATCAATCAAATGCTTTCTGTTTTCAGTATGTATTCTGTTCACAAATAGAAAAGTGACAAACACAGGAAGGGTCAATCTCTCAGAAATGATGTATTGGCACCAAAATGTAGTAAAAGTTCCGATTTAGATAACGATGAGCATGCCATATCTTCAGTAAATAACTCTTCTACGTCAGCGACAAATGAAAAGAAAAGGAGTACAAGTCTCGTTGCTATGTCAAGGAAAGTCTACGCGTCTCTCTGTTAAATCTAAATATATAAGGATGAGAAAATCAAAAACCAGAATACGGAAAACAATCTTTGAGAAGTAGGATACGGGTAATGAAATCAGAAAAACATTTTAAGGTACTGTATCTGAACTGACCAAAAAAGTAAACTAAATTCAAGAGAATGGTAGAAAATAATCATTTAGGAGCTTTACGCCTGTTAGAACAAATTTGATTTTAGGGGAAGAAAAAAAGATAAATACGGTGAAATGACGCTAAAATACTTGCGTCTTCTGGCATAGAAAAAGCACTTACCAGCTGCAGATTTCTGAGATCCTTGCACTGCCTAACTCTATCACATCATAAAACGCTGAAAAATTATATAGGATTTTCTAATGGAGAAACGGCCATAACATCGCTCACCAAACAGCGGCTTTAGTACGAATGGCACATCGTCATGTGCGGAGGGAAAGATAGGATCGCTGATAGTTGATGAGATGGCGATTAAACCCTTAGTTATTTATGACCGCAATCTCAATCCGTTTATCGGATACTGTGAGGCACAATCCTGGCTAAATGGTTAGCGTGCTGGCCTTTGGTCACGGGGGTCCCGGGTTCGACTCCCGGCCGGGTCGGGAATTTTAACCACCATTGGTTAATTTCTCTGGCACGGGGTCTGGGTGTATGTGTTGTCTTCAGCATCATTTCATCCTCATCATGACGCGCAGGTCGCCTACGGGAGTCAAATAGAAAGACCTGCACCTGGCGAGGCGAACCCGTCCTGGGATATCCCGTCACTAAAAGTCATACGACATTTCTTTCTGGGTTTATGTGTCATCATCATCATAATTTCATCCTCATCATGGCGCGCAGATCGCCTACGGGTGACAAATCGAAAGACCTGCACCTGGCGAGCCGAACATGTCCTCGGACACTCCCGGCAATAAATGCCATACGCCATTTCATTTCAGAGGAATCGGTGAAAAGTGACAGACTCGCTAATAGACATCTCTGCTTCTGTCGTTAATTACTTATTTCATTTAAGCATAGTGTAAGAAATACGTTGTAGAAAGTAAGACAAATAATTGCTGTTGGTCTGTCTTTTATCACATATCTGTGTGGTGCCTTCTGAAATTACTAGTTTTAATGCACTTTTATAGTTTTTCGTAGTCGAACGTGTTGCAATGAGCGGGCGAGATAGGTCAGTAAAGAGAACTCTAGTGGCGGTCGTCGGAAGTATCTCGAATCTAAGTCTAGTGTGCTCTATTTCCCGGTCTTTAATACGTCGCAGGCAACGGGACGACGAAGTGTATGGTTTATCGATTTGGAACAAGCAGTGCTTGTTCGCAAGGATGAGGAGCCTTTAATCAAAACTCGATCAGTTAACGTGAAATGGACGTCGGACGCAGTTCTGTGAGGAAAATAAGACGACAACCCCAGCTACACCCTCACTATCGCCAGAAAGTGCATGCTTTAGCACCCACGATTAGAACCTCGCACCGAGCGAGTTGGCCGTGCGTTTAGAGGCGCGCGGCTGTGAGCTTGCATCCGGGACATAGTGGGTTCGAATCCCACTGTCGGCAGCCCTGTTGATGGTTTTCCGTGGTATTCCATTTTCACACCAGGCAAATGCTGGGGCTGTACCTTAATTAAGGCCACGGCCGCCTCCTTCCAACTCCTAGGCCTTTCCTATCCCATCGTCGCATTAAGACCTGTCTGTGTCGGTGCGACGTAAAACCACTAGCAAAAAAAAAAATAATAACCTCGCGTCGTGTCTACTGGTCGATCCTAACTTCCTTGCGTACGTATTTTTCTCGGTTCAAGCCTGTTTCACCAGAAACGTAATGCTGAATAGTCGTGTTGAGAATCCTCCACGTTACAGTTGTGACGAGCAATCAACAGAGATCTGCAGTGAACATGTGGGCGGGCATACCCAGTGATTATCTCACAGGCCAGTATCTTCTTTCTCCGTTCAAACTACACCGGTGCACATTGTGTTTCTGAGAGAAGTACTCCCCATATTGTTGGAACATATCCCACTTGATCTCCGTCAACGTATGTGGTTCCAAAATGATGGATCCCCATTTAATTTGGAACACACTGTTCGTGAACTCCTGCATCAGACGTTTCCTGAAAGGTGGACAGGAAAAAGACGTACTGTTCTGATAAAACTTGATTTCTTCTTGTGGAGTTATGTGGAAAAGTCCTGTCGAGACTGAATAGGATCCCCTGGCAGGAAATCTCACTACCTCTGACGGTGTACGAATGACACCGGGGTTAGAGCCGCGCGGGAGATAGTGGGTTCGAACCCCACTGGTGGCAGCCCTAGAAATGGTGGTTTCCCATTTTCACACCCGGAAAATGTTGGGACTGTACCCTAATTAACACCGCGGCCGCTTCCTTCCTACTTCCAGCCCTCTCCTATCCCATCGTCGACATAATACCTATCTGTGTTCGCCAGACGTAAAGAAAATGGGTACGACAGAACATTCCTGCATCAAAGCTGGGGATGCTAATTTGAACAATTGCCGGGAATGTAACAGCTTGTAAAAGGTTGAACAGATAAATAAAATTATTACATGTACACAGAACGAATTTCGATTATAACCTTCGTTGTGTGTGTCCTCCGCGCCCACAATCTCCGCAGCCCGCCCGACACACGGATGTTTCCAGAGACCACGAAGCAGACTGCAGTGCTCTCACGTGATCATCGGTGACGTCAGCCAGCGCTATATAAGGAGCAACGTTTCTCGCATCTCCAGGACTCTTACAGTGTCCAACGACCAGACTACACCGCAAGTCAGACAAGGAGGTACCCTCTTAAAAATGTGTTCTGAATAGGTGGACTGATTCCTGGCCGTGAGGTTTCACCTCTCGACATTGCCTCATTCATCCTGCATCCCGTAGCCACGTCGAGCACCCATCCAAGCATACTGCTACTCACTCAAGTCCCCTACAGTGCTCCGACTCCAATCATAGCATTCTGCTATATATGAACATTAGACGCAAGTTCCTTGCAAATTATACGCCTCCTGTTAGCATTCTGCTAATACGAACTCTCTCTACAAGTTCCACTTGTTATTATACATGACCGATAGTTTTCGACTATCAAGAATATTCTCTCATTTGAACAGACTGTCTCATCAAGACAAGATTGAATGTATATAGGAATCTCAAATGTAAATAATACTCAGGCCCTCAGCCTACTACCTTATATTAACATTAAACTCAACAAGCTTCAAGAAAAGTTTCGTTCTATTTCATGTACATATTGTATAAATGTGTTGAAGCAATAAACTTTTATGACCAAAATATGGCTTCCGATTGAGGTAGCTAAAAATAAAATTCAGGAAACTCAATCGTCAAATGTTACCAGTGTTTCGCCCAGAGTGCGGCATGGGCTCATCAGTTGGATACCGCAACTTTTCCAAGACACTGGCCGGCTAACACACCGGTAGCGACACCACTGCAAGCCATACATGTGATAAGCACAATGTAGTGCCGACGTACTAGGGGAGAATTGCATCTCCACTTGCTATATTGCCCTCCCGGGCTAGCATGACCAAAACATTTGACGATTGAGTTTCTTGAATTTTATTTTTAATAAACTTTTATGTTGTGCCTTGTAAACCAAGTTCCTTGTATATAACAACCTTCGAGTCAGTGGTTTTCGGATCAGGGTTCCTAATCTCACATTGATACATTTTCCTTTTCCATCACCCCTAAAAGTCTGTGTTATCATTCAGAATAAATATCTCATATTCATTATACATATTACAGATTACTATGAATTATTACAGGCCTACACATACTATACAAGTTAATGCCTAGGGGCAGGCGCAGTATGAAATTTCATATACTTAACCTTGGCCGCTAGCGTTCTGAAAAGTAGGATTTTTACAAATGCCAAAGTTTAGATAGCAATACATGCGAGAAAAATATTCATATTGGATAGTGTTTCGTTAAAATGTTCATATTTTACGCAAATCGTCATAATGTTTCATATTTTGTAAGATTTACAAATTTCCCCTCCGTTAATATTTTTATTGACAATGAACTATGATGATGATGATGTTCGATCTCACAATGCCGTCTATTGTGAGATGATGCTTGATATAAAAAAGGGTCCAAAATCCAGATGGTGGTGGTGATTATTGTTTCAAGAGGAAGTACAACTAGGCAACCATCCTCTATATAACACTAATCAGAGAGAAAAACGGAAGGTTCCGACGAAAAATGAAGGTATTGGCCAAAGAAAGACAAGGGCCACGAAGGGCGTGAAAAGGAAAGACTCCCTAGCCCTCGCAACCTAATAGCGTCGGGGTCTGAAAAGAACAAGAGTTGACCAAGAGCGGTCGGATAGGATAGATGAAAGTGAGGAGCCTGGCACAAGTAAGTGGAAGTAATGCCAGGAATCAGCTAAGGACTCCGTGGTTGCCAACCAAGCTCCCAAGTCGAGAACCTCTGGGCCTTTTTTAGTCGTCTCTTACGACGGGCAGGGGATACCGTGGGTGTATTCTTCATGTACGTCCCCCACCTACAGGGTTAAGAATGAACATGGTTTTTCATATATTCTATCGATGCACTGTTTCAGAAACACATTTGAAACCTGGAAGCCACACATTCCATGCATTGCAGTAGGTTAGCAATCAGGCAACACTCTCTATCCGCAAGCGTCCCTTATCTGTGGCGCGTCGAGGACACAAACCAAACGGAGTATGAGGTATTGTTAGATTAGAACGCGACATTCGTTCGTTGTTTTGTGATATGTGATACGGTGAAGCTCTGAATTGTTATGGTAAAGCGAATACCGCATGCCTACGTTCCCTCTTGTCCATTCCCATTCACCACAGTAACTCGTACAACAACTCATTCATACCTGCTACCATACGTTCCTGGAACTCATTCCCAGCTGAAATTAGAGGCATAGGCAATCCGAGGCTATTTAAAAGGAAATGATTAATGTGGTACTCAAATATGTATAAAGTAGATTTTACCAACGTAAACATTTAATAATTAGCTCTGAATTATCAATAAGGATACAAAATTATAGAGGTTAAGTAAATTAACTTTAGTGATTTTTAGAAATATACGTAAAAATGATTTTATGTACATTATTCTGCAAATTGTATAAAGCTGTTGTATAATATGGTTTGGCACAATAGCAGGATTCATAGCCTGAGCCCCGCCATATAAGAAAGGCAATAAACTAAACTAAATTAACTAAACTAAAACTGGAATGTTTGATTGGGTGACTGAATTCATTTTTTTTAAATGGTAGACTGTTATGTGCACATATTACAAAAGTGAAAATATGGAGTATGGTGCCTTTTATAATAGTTTTTAATCAAATTAGTTTACTAATATTAAACAATTCTATGCTGAATTTCAAATAGCATGCCTAAATAACTGGCAATTCAAACCCTGGTCACTGCATGTGAGATTTGTGCTGGATGAAGTGGACGTGGGACAGGTTTTCTACGGGTAAACCGCGTTTTCGGCTATTAATCATTGCCCAGAGGAATACAACGGGCCTCCGGCACAATTACCTTTCCTCGGTACAAGTTAGGGGCTTCATTCATTTGCATTCCCGACCCAGTCGGTAGATTGGTAAAAGGCTACAGATTTTGATTTTCAAGTCTGAATGAATGAGTGTATGAGTGGTTTGTTGTTTCTTAATGCAACTACAGTCGTAACCGTTTATTGCGACATCGCTTTTACCGACGTATTGGATATAAGGGCGAAATCAAAATCTATACAAACGCAGTATTTAAAAGCGAAAGCATATTGACTTATACACGAGTTGCTGTTGAGTGTCTCTTCGCAGGTTCATTGAAGCTTGGTGAAATCGGTTGACAGCAGGGTCTGGCCTCTACTTGTTAGATATTATGCTTGAGACATTTTTAATATAATTGTAGGCGACTATCTTCACGAGTGCAAGAAAAAAGTGTGTAGAATCCTGCAAAGAATTCCTGCTGCCATTGCAGCATTAACAAGGCATTACATTTTTTAACCCGCAATAAAAGAATGCCCGAAAATCATTCAAAACATATCAATTATCACATTTTCCCGGTGATAAGAATATAAAGAATAGGCTATATGGAATGTTGTGATATAACAGTCCGTATTTCATTTTTTAAGCACACTCGCATAATATTAAATTAAAACTATAACAGCATTTACCTCGCATTCATCATAATAACGCTTCTGTTGCATCTTACTTGACATGTTTACGGCTTACCGGTTTCTGCTCACCATAACCTATAACAATGTCAACCATGTGTCTGTGTGGCAAAATACTATTTCAACACATTACTAGGAGCGCTTTATGTAAAGAAACAAAAGACGCTCACTGCCAAACGCGTTCAGAAATCTCACGGAATTGTGTTAATTTGTCTTTAAAAATTCTATCGTAACAAATATTGGCAATGTGTTCGTGAAACAGGGCACTCTTAAACGAAGTGTTAAATTAATAACAATTGTTATTTAACATTTGTTAAGTAAAATTTCACATAGAGTTGAAGAAACCGGACCCAAGAATACAACAAGCAAATCCTTGGAAAGAAAATATTACAAGAATTACTACTAGTTTAACATTCTAAATCCTGCATCACCATATACAAATTCGCACCCAACTTAAGTATTTCCAGCACTTAACACTACAAATTACAATACTATAGGTTGAACTTAGTACTAGCTTAATACTACAAGTGATAAGTTTAAGTTATAAACATAACTACACAAAAACTACAACAACACGAGTACAAAAACGCAATTCCATGGAAAAAAAGTTATTACAAGGAATACCACTAGTTTAACATTATAAATCCAGCATCACGTACAGTTTCATACACAAGTTAATTATTTCCAATATGTACCACTATGGCTTACAAAAATATAGGTTAAGCTTACTACTAGCTTAACGTTACAACTTATAATAAAGTAAGGTTAAAACATAATTACCCAACAACAACAACAACTACAAAAACATTAGTACAACAGCATGAGTACAACAACCAATTCCCTGGAAAGAGAATACCACAGGAAAAACTCATAGTTTCACAATCTAAACCAAGCTATTTTTTTCTTTTTTTGCTAGTTGCTTTACGTCGCACCGACACAGATAGGTCTTATGGCGACGATGGGACAGGGAAGGGCTAGGAGTGGGAAGGAAGCAGCCGTGGCCTTAATTAAGGTACAGCCCCAGCATTTGCCTGGTGTGAAAATGTGAAACCACGGAAAACCATCTTCAGAGCTGCCGACAGTGGGGTTCGAACCTACTATCTCCCGAATACTGGATACTGGCCGCACTTAAGCGACTGCAGCTATCGAACTCGGTCTAAACCAAGCAGAAAATCACACATTCAGTGTCCGTAATTTACAACTTTTACTTTTCACTTTACACTAGCACTAATGGTCTTATGACTTGATACCGGAAGGGAATCTATCAAAGACTGCTGCAGGTAATTTATTCCAATCCCTTATAGTCCCGTTAACGAAGAAAAACTTGCCCACGTCCGTATGCTGGTGGCCATGATGGGAGAAGAAAAGGCTAGGAGTGGGAAGGAAGAGGCCGTGGCTTTAAGGTACAACCCCAGCAGTTATCTGGTGTGAAAATAAGGTACCACGGAAAACCATATTTAGAAATGCCAACAGCAGGATTCTAACCCACCATCTCCTGAATACAAATTAGAGGTTACATGAGGTGAATCGCACGACCAACTCGCTCGCTAACATTAATTAAGGTGGTGGTGATTGTTTTGAGAGGAAGCAACCATCTTCTCTTAACACTCTCTAAGTAAATATAGAAGAAGTTCGACGCTTCGAAGAATGAAAATATCGGGAAAAGAAAGGAAAGGATTGCAGTTATGGTGAAAATGAAAAGACTCCCTAGGCCTGATATTGTCAGGATCGGAGACGAACAAGGAGGCCAGTTTAATCTTTCCTCGCATGGCCAATGTTAGACTCAGTGCAGGGTCCGACGATCAATATAAAACACCCTTAAGTTGAGAGTCCTGAGGAACCCCCTTTTAGTCGCCTCTTACGGCGCGAAGGGTATGTCATGTCTGTATTCTACCACCTGTGTATAAGAAATACGATACATAAAAGATGTTCAAATCGCGTGTTGCTGTCCTATCTAATTTTGGTCAAGGCTCCCCACTGTGTGGGCTACCTGTCTACATTAGCATTGTTGTTGTTAATAACAGTAATATAATACTATCGTAAAGGGGGGCGTGCTCTGTATCTTCCGGTCCACTAGAAAATTGCTCGGCCAATTCCGAAGTGCACACCATAATCACTTTTCAAAACCATTTAAAATTAATGAGTAGTGATTCACCTATCACGTACAAACTGCCAGGGTAATGCTTTGAACAAGCGACCGACGATACACCAAGAAAGGCTCTGAAAACTCAATTATGTTCCTGAGAAACCTCTTATCTAACTAGTGTATCGACGTCGGTAAACCACTAATTACCTGTGATTTCAACCCAATTATGGATCACTATCTAACCAATAGTACAACACAAATTGCAGATGTACTTTCTTCCATATTGTGTTTGAATTCAAATTTACCGTCGAACCTCGATATCTTGAACCACCATTACTCAAATATTCAGTATCTGGAAGCAACTTAAATTTCCAGGCAGTTTCTCTTATTATTCACGTGTATTTATTTCTCTATTACTCAGAATTCGGTTACACAAATTTCTCGATTTCTCGAAGCCAACATTTCCTCCCTTGAAGCAAGAAGTACAGTACTTTGTAACTCGAACTTTGTGCAATATTAACTGTGCAATACGGCATTTGTAGTTTTTGAGGAACAGTTAACAAGTAAAGAGAGGTTTATAGTGTTGCTGGGAGCTAATATGATGGGAACCGAAAAACTAAACCTTCTAGTGATCGGAAAATCGGCGAAGCCTCGCTGTTTCTCGGGTGTGAATTAATTACCAGTCACGTACGATAGCAACCCCCGAAGAGTCGCAGATGACAAGTTCCATGTACAAATCTCGGCTGCGTGGTATTGACGAGAAGTTTCAATGTGAAGGGAGGAAAGGTAAAGCGTAACAAACAGAAGAGAATATCGGATTTTTTTTCCAAAGGTGTTAACTGAGGTACTTTTCTTGTTTCACTACTGTGTGTACAATATTATGTCTTCTAAAAAGTGATTATAGTCATCATCATCATCATCTGTTTACCCTCCAGGGTCGGCTTTTCCCTCGGACACAGCGAGAGATCCCACCTCTACCGCCTCAAGGGCAGTGTCCTGGAGCTTCAGACTCTTGGTCGGGGGATACAACTGGGGAGAATGACCAGTACCTCGCCCAGGCGGCCTCACCTGCTATGCTGAACAGGGGCCTTGTGGAGGGATGGGAAGATTGGAAGGGATAGGCAAGGAAGAGGGAAGGAAGCGGCCGTGGCCTTATGTTAGGTACCATCCCGGCATTCGCCTGGAGAAGTGGGAAACCACGGAAAACCACTTCCAGGATGGCTGAGGTGGGAATCGAACCCACCTCTACTCAGTTGACTTCCCGAGGCTGAGTAGACCCCGTTCCAGCCCTCATACCACTTTTCAAATTTCGTGACAGAGCCGGGAATTGAACCCGGACCTCCGGGGGGTGGCAGCTAATCACGCTAACCACTACACTACAGAGGCGGACAGTGACTATAGTAAGGGTTATAATGAAAGTGATGCCTTAAAATAGAGTTTGTTTATATATTTTTAAATACTGTTAAAATTAATGTATTCAGTATAAGCCCGAAGTTACACATGGTTCAACTGTGTTCTGCCCATGCTAAAAAACGGTTTTCTCTATTATCTCGAAATTCTTATAACTCGAAATAAAATTCAGTTCCCAAGGTGTTTCGAGATATCGAGGTTCCCCTGTATAAGAGTCTGGCTCCATAGCTAAATGGTTAGCGTGCTGGCCTTTGGTCACAGGGGTCCCGGGATCGATTCCCGGCAGGGTTGGGAATTTTAAACATAATTGGTTAATTTTACTGACACGGGGTTGGGTGTATGTGTCGTCTTCATCATTATTTCATCCTCATCATGACGCGCCGGTCGCCTAAGGGCGTCAAATCAAAAGACCCGCACCTGGCAAGCCGAACTTGTCCTCGGACACTCCCGGCACTAAAAGCCACACGCCATTTCATTCCATCTGAAATTAGATTGCATCGGTTGCTACCACATATTTCGTAACTAAATAAGAACTCTAATTTGAAAGGAAATAAATAATAATTAATAAAGAAACCCGTGGCACATGCTGATGGCTAGCAAATACCACGTGTCAGCGTGACGGCTTCCTCATCTGTACAGGATGGATTTGGAGACCGGGTGTTATGAGCAAGTGGCTGTGGGGTTTGGGTCACGTAGTTAACAGCTTGCATTCGGGAGATAGTGGGTTTGAACCCCACTCTCGGCAGCCCTGAAGATGAATTTCTGTGGTTTCCCATTTTCACACCAGGCATATGACGGGGCTGTGCCTTAATTAAGGCCACTGTCTATTTCTTCCCACTCCCAACCCTTTCCTTTCCTATCTGTATCGGGGCGACGCAAAAAAAAAAGAAAAAAAAAAGAGACCGGGTCTGCTTCCTCGTATTTTAGTCCGGGATTGGTAAACTCCTAGAAATTTTCGCTAACTCCTACAAAATGGACTATCTAAGCTGCTAGCAAAATGTACTTGAGGCTTTAAGCGGGCAATATAAGCCCATTTATTCAACTACATTGTCATAAACTTTGAAGAATATAGTGAATTCTTCACATTGAAGCTTTCATGACCCGTACTTGTAGATATGATGTGGGCTTTTGTGAAAGGTGAAACTCTTTATGTGTCGCAGAGAAATTTCCTCCTTATCTTCAGAAGAAAATCTCGACTGTTCCCGAGGAAGTCTTCTACAATAATGAGGGTTTGCTTTTAAGATTGTTTTACCACGGCCGACTCGATGCGTCGCTCTAACGCAGCGAGAGATCCGGTCGGCCGTGGTTTTACCGGTGGAGAATTGCAGTGTTACGCTCGTTCGTCACCAGGTGGCTCGCTGTATGCTGGCACATAGCACCAAGCGGGAGCTGTCGACAACATTAAGCCTCAAATGAGAAGTATCGGATAGGACATCAGACGAATCAGGGAAGAATGCGGTAGAAGATATATAAACTAATAAAATAAAATTAATGAAAGGCACTAGAATGGAAGAGAACCGAGCTGAATAATAATAATAATAATAATAATAATAATAATAATAATAATAATAATAATAATAATAATAATAATAATAATAATAATAACCAGCAGTTTCCCGCTGGCTACGCCCGCAATGTACAAAGTATGGTGTTGTTCGTTACTATCCTCACGGATATATTTGCAAAGTTTCGAGTTAATGAAATAAAGTACATGATCTGCTGTGGTAACATAATGTAATATTACGTCAACAAAACACTTGAAAATACATCACACAAAGAAATTGAATTAAACGTTCCTTAGAACAACACTACGCGCCGAACTGTTAAAAAGTCCTTCAAAGATCATCGTCATGGAGACAAATGTACTCATAACTTTTCTCAGAATCTACCAATTTAAGTAGTTATTACCTCAAAAGAAGGCGCTTGATCCAATGAGTGTTTTTAGACCAAAACGAACTGCGTACCTCAATTATAACGAAAGATATGGTTGCTTAAATGAGAAAAAATGTTGAAATGAGACGTCAAATTGAATGTACACTCATAATTTTCCTCAGAATCAACCAATTTGAATAATTAAGAGCTGAAATGAAAGAACTTGATCCATTGAGTGTTCTTAGGCCAAAACGAACTCCGCCCCTCAATTCGAACCAAAGATATGATTGCTTCAAAGAGACAAAAAAATTGAAAAAATCAAATAATTTGAGGAAGGCGGAAGTTAAGTGATTTATAATACCTGATGACAAATCTGTGCATGAATACCTTTCAGTTAAAAAAGAATGAAGGAAATCGACCGGATAGAATGGCCGGACTGGCTGACTTTAGTTTTCAATTTTTTTTAAATATATAGATAGTAATAATTTCGTGTGGCTATTTCTAGCCGGGTGCAGCCCTCGTAAGGCAGACCCTCCGATGAGGGTGGGCAGCATCTGCAATGTGTAGGAAACTTCGTGTTAGTGTGGTGGAGGATAGTGTTATGGGTGGTGTGTGAGTTGCAGGGATGTTGAGGACAGCACAAACACCCAGCCCCCGAGCAACTGGAATTAACCAATGAAGGTTAAAATCCCCGACCCGGCTGGGAATTGAACCCGGGACCCTCTGAACTGAAGGACAGTACGCTGACTATTCAGCCAACGAGTCGGGCAGCTGAAGAATGAAAAGAAAGTATGTATAGAAAACGAGCGGATGATGATGATGTGGGACGGTTTGAGAGGGTGGCGGGGGGGGGGGCGCATACCCGGTGTACACACGTTACGAAAGTATGACATTAACACATAACAAATAGGTTCGAATGAACCAACTGGTGATGACATTGTACGAATTTGGAAAACACCGAAACGAAATAATTTAGAAGGGACAGGGAAGAGACCTACATACGTAAATCCTTAATGGCTGGCAACCACGTATTACTTAATTGATAGCCAGTGTCCCTGTTGAAATTGTTAGGACTTTTACGTATTTCCACACCTTTCCATAGTGTTTTGTGTAGGAGACCAGTTGCAGCAGAGATTGAGAAGGAGAAGAAGAAGAAGAAGAAGAAGAAGAAGAAGAAGAAGAAGAAGAAGAAGAAGCGAGAACAGATTGAAGACACCCAATGTTTGGACTTCACGCCCACCCATCAAGATTGAAATCGAAAGAGCTTGCTACAAACAACATCAATCCCATCATCAGCCGAATCCCGGCGAAAGGAACTCTGGAGAAGTAAGTCGCCTGTAGGATAACGGGAAGTAAAAGAGGAGCCAGCTGCAGGACATTATCTTCAATATGGACATTGGAGGTCGCTTAACAGATTAAGATCCGGAGTGACACGATGTAGAACCAACTTGAAAAGGTGGGGCTACGATGATCAAGATTTGTGTGAGTGTGTTGGAAAGCAAGATCATGGACACCTTCTCATCTGTGGAAATCTGCCTAAACCATGTAGGATTTTGTGAAAGCCAATAAATGTGCCATCTGTACAGTTGAATACTGAAAAAACAAAGTGTAAATAGAGTAGTTGTAAATATATTGTAATAATTTCGGACTCGGATAAATATAAAGTGTGGATAAGAGCTCGAACATCTTGGAATACGACACCATGACCCGACGATAGGGCGTGCTCAACTATTGCTGACTTGTTTGGCTGGTTTGAGACAGATATTTCTTTGGTGTTCCTTGATGCGAGTCCCAATGGACCAGCATGTTTGGCCAATGTATAGCTTACTGCAAGTACAGGGAATTTTGTACACACCATGGTGTAATAGTGGGGACAATTTGTACTTGCTTTTACCTAAACTATGAGCAATTTTAGTAACGGTGTCAACCACGGTTTTTATATTACGCTTGCGAAGGACCTTGGCAATTCTGTCTGTGGTGTTGTGAATGTGAAGCAGGTGGACAGTTCCCTTTACTTCTTCCTACTGTGACCTTTGATTAGTTGTCCCTCTGGGATGCAGGGCTCTATGAATCTGTACTTCATTGAACGTGACGTTGTGTGTGTCCATATCCTCCTGGACATTTGATGGTTTACAAATTCGTGTCGTTCTCGTGGCGGGTGTTGTGAGAATACCCTGATTTTGTGGTGGATGGTGGTGAATCTGCATGGAGGTAGCGATTTGTGTGAGTAGGCTTAAGGAGCCATCCGGTTTCTTTCTTACCAGAACATCCAAGAAAGGAAGGCATCCGTCCGACTCCATCGCCATAGTGAATTTAATAGAAGGATGTTGCTGGTTTAAGTGGTTTAAAAATACGTGAAATTTCTCAGGACCTTCTGTCCATACCACAAATGTGTCATCCACATACCTCCACCAAATCAGAGGTTTGACGGGCGTCGTAGCAAAAGCCTCCATCAAAATTATCTCCATCTGTTCGTAATTGCTCATTCCACAAGAAATAACTCGAAGTCATGCACAGTGTTCCCAACTTATATTTTCAAGATCCGCTAAATACTACTAAAAATCCGCTAAAATTCCGTCAAGAAATCCGATCTCAAATAATAATAATAATAATAATAATAATAATAATAATAATAATAATAATAATAATAATAATAATAATAATAATAAAAGTAAATGTCTGCACTCATCTGATCAGCGAGTTTCACTGGGATTAACCCCCTACCTGCGAACCGGCGAGCTACAACTTGTAGGCGTTTTACTGCCGGGTACAGACTAGGTGAATCTCCTACCTCAAGGGCCACACACAGAACAGGCCAGTTCATTAAACGGTCTTCCTTCATAGCATAAATATAAATGCTACTCTCTGGCAGTTTCATTACCTGTCGTCATTCGTCAACTAAGAGATAAGCACCCTTTCCTCACGCATTACATATTTATGATACCATGATCTCATAACATCAAATGAAATAACATGTTTTCCTCATGTGACTGCTAGCTCCTGACAAGAAATACGGAATAGCTCAGAGACAGACTGGAGTACAAATTTTTTAAAAAAGTAAACTGGATAAAACGCTGAATTCCGCTATAATAAATCAGGAATTCCGCCAAAAATCCGCTGTACGGGTTCGACTCCCGGCCAGGACAGGGATTTTTACCTGGACCTCAGAGCTGGTTCGGGGTCCACTTAGCCTACGTGATTAGAATTGAGGAGCTATCTGACGGTGAGATAGCGGCCCCGGTCTAGAAAGCCAAGAATAATGGCCGAGAGGATTCGTCATGCTGACCACACAACACCTCGTAATCTGAAGGCCTTCGGGCTGAGCAGCGATCGCTTGGTAGGCCAAGGCCCTTCAAGGGCTGTAGTGCCATGTGGTTTGGTTTGGTTTGGTTTGATTTATACGTAGGAGAACCTATCGCACTAATAATTGGTCTGAGGGAAACATCTTCTTTATGGATTTTGGGAAGTCCATATAATCTAGGTGGCACTACGTCCCGCGTAGTCGGATATTTAGCTTCCTCCTGTGAATTGCAACACTGCACTACATGCCGAAATTTCACCGAATTTTACTAACAATGTCGCCTACGGGAGTCAAATCAAAAGACCAGCACCTGGCGAGCCAAACTTGTCCTCGGACACTCCCGGCACTAAAAGCCATACGCTATTCCAATTAAAATCCTTGAACTGGTCAGGAATCGAACTCAGGTCTCTGATTAAGAAAGAAACAGGCAAACCATGGGGCTGCCTAATAATTGTTTAAGGTCCGAGGAGTGTTTGTTCAAAAGCTGTTATTTCCTCCTTAAGAGAGCTGTGGAAAAAGCGCAACAAACGTAAAATAAAACGTACATGGAACGTACACATGACCGGGTTTGGTACACATTTTAAGGTGTTACATCCTTCTGAACTGGAATGCTCTTAGCAGCTGATAATATTCGACTAGTGTAATGCATGTGGACGGAATATTGATTTTTACAATGTTTTAATGTTAAAAACATTTATTAGCAACGTCGCGGTCCCCATACTACATGAAACGTGAAATTAAGCAATTTCCTCAATTTTGCCGAACGTTGGAGGGCCAAAGGGCCAGGAAATTTTCAAATTGTGAGTACTGGATAGCTCTATCAAACAAAAAAACAAATTTTGAAAATCACTTCCGGCCTAAATTCAGTTCCGGAAAACATCCTAAAACCGCTTGTTTCTTTACTCGTTTTCTTTTTTATTCCAATCCTAGCCAAATTAATTTATTTGCATAATATTTCTGTAATATGTTCCTTGATTCAATACCCTCACTTGTTTCTTGACTTTTTGAAAAATGTCCACACCGATTGTAGTTATAAGGGCTTAAGTGAAACTCTGCATTGACTCACATTAGCGCTCGTAGTGGTGCTTAAGTGAAGCAATGCAGTGACTCCCATTAGCGCTCGTAGTGGTGCTTAAGTGAAGCAATACATTGACTCACGTTAGCGCTCGTAGTGGTTCTTAAGTGAAGTAATACATTGACTCACATTAGCGCTCGTAGTGGTTCTTAAGTGAAGCTCTGCATTGACTCACATTAGCGCTCGTAGCGGTGCTTAAGTGAAGCAATGCATTGACTCACATTAGCGCTCGTAGCGGTGCTTAAGTGAAGCTCTGCATTGACTCACATTAGCGCTCGTAGTGATGCTTAAGTGAAGCTCTGCATTGACTCACATTAGCTCTCGTAGCGGTGCTTAAGTGAAGCAATGCATTGACTCACATTAGCGCTTGTAGTGGAAGAAAAGGCAAACTAATCTAATCAACCTGATAACGATTATTACGAAAAGGTTTGTATTCTTTGTAATAAATAAACAATATATTATCATATTTTAAAATTTTATTCACCTAAAATTTTTAACTCATATCGCTAGGATGTTTTCAACATTGAGTTGCTTACCTGAAGGGCCAGAACTATGAATTTTATTTTGAAGTGGAAATAATACCTTTTGAACAGGTACTCCTCAGATGCTCTCCGACATGAGTTCATTCAGAGAAGTAAGGAAGGGCTCGAAAGCCAAGCAATACGACTGAGGGCGTCAATACATGACCACGTGACACTTCAGTATCTGCAAGTGAGTCGTCTTGGCAAACCAAGGCCTTGCACTTACGTCTCACGTGTTACTTCGTGAAATTTGTCTGGAGTTTATTAAAGTGCCGAAAGCGACGCACGAATTTGGTCCATTTAAACATCCTCAGATGCCACTGTGACTTCAGTTGTGATCGAACCCGATATCTTCGGAACGAAAAGACAACAATTAATCGACAGCGCATATGAGGTTAGCGAAAGAGGAATAATTTCAACACTTATTAATTTTACGCGCCGAAATGATTGCGCTCGAAATTGGTTACTTAACACTTGAAACGCCGCTAGGCCCACCGGTGGGCAGACAAATTTCCTGCCGTGGGTGCCAAAAGGTGGTCATTAAATCACATAACTTTAGCGCCATGTTCTTAACCGTGACCACGCTTCTCGCTAAGTTATAGCACAACTAATAAAATCTTCCGTCCGATACTGAGTTGGGCCATCACGAAGGTTTTCCGTGAGAAGAAAACTAAGAAAAAGAGAACCAAGAGAATGGATAGGTTCCAAGCAGAAACCATCCATTATCATGCTGGCGTTAGACTTCAATCATCATCACCGGTTCTCCGCCTTTCAGCAGGATTTCTCATGCATTTTCCAAGCCATCCTTTTAGTCTTCCAGTATCTTCCATTATTTTTATGCTGTCCATCATCTGATACTTCTTTCTTTCTCTCAAGCAACTTCTCCTTCCAGTGCCTGTGTTAATAAATATTTCCTTTCTAAACAGTGACCTAACCAATTCTTCTTTTTCTTTTGAATGTTTTCCAGTACTGTCGTCCTTTCTTCACCTACTATTTCCAATACTACTTCATTCCTTAACTTCTCTTGCCAGTTGATCTTTTCCATTTTTCTCCATACCCACATTTCAAAAGGTTTCAATCTTCTTTCTTCCTCCCATCTCAAAGTGCTAGTCTAAGACCCATAAATAGCAACGCTCACTTCACTAACCTCTTCATAAGGTCCATATTCAGTGACCCACTCCTCAGTACCCTTTGCTTCCTTGGCCATTGCGATTCTGCTCTTCACCTCATTCAAACAATATAGATCACTTCTGATTGTGATTCCTAAATATCTGAATACAGGTACTTGTTCTATTTCTTCACTTGAGAAACTATCTTAGCTGTTACATCCTTCTTCTTACTCATGATCATAGCCTTAGTCTTTCTTCTGTTCATTTTCATACCAAAGTTTTTACGCAATCAGCTCAGTTTTTCCAGCATGATATTCATCATTTTCTCAGTTTCTTTTAGGACCATCAGAAAATCTGATGCATTCAATTTTCTTTCCTTTTGTTTTCTGTCTAGTATTAGTAAATCTGGCTCTTGCCCGGAGACTTCGGGTTCGTAACCCGGTAAGGATACGGATTTTCATCTGGATCTGATGACTGGTGCGAAGCCTACTCAACCTGCGTGAGAACAATTGAGGAGCTATTTGATGGAGAGGTAACGACTCCGGTCTAGAAAGCGAAGAATCACGACTAGGATATTTGACACGTCGTACATGGATCGCTTCGTGAATTCCAGACCTGAAAAGTTAGCAGCAGTTGCCGTCCAGGCCAAGGTCCATCAGGGTTTTAAAGCCATGGACTTTGGTTTGGTTAGAATATTAAGCTGTCAATAAATCTACTCACGGATATGTCTTCTTTAAGCACCCTTAAATGACAATCAAGTGAACCAGTTTTCCAACCTGTAACTTGAAACTTAGAAAGTACACGCCCAGTCAAATACGCTGTGAACTTAGAAATAAAGGCTGGCAATTAAAGTTAAAATAATATTCTCAGGAGCATAATAGTTCTGAACATTATGTAATTCAATGGATTACCTTTAACTCATGAGTTGGACTTCATTCCCACGAATTACTAGTCAGGTGCATTACCAATGTCATTAAAAAATTTACGTCAGAGATCGCCTCGAAAATAATAGTCAGCTCACTAAATTCAGTTACAGAAACGCATACTTCGTTCACCGCAATAGATGGAACATTTGAGCACCTTTAAATACCACCAGACTGAGCGAGGATAGAACCTGCCAAGTTGGGGTTAGAAAGCCAGCGCCTCAACCGTCTGAGCCACTCAGCCTCGTCTATAAAAATCATTATAGACCAATGTAGACGAAATATCGACTTTGTCGCACAAGGATAAGACAAATCTCATTTTATGCCTCACAACGCGAAGAACAAAACTCGGTAAAGCATAAATCCAACCGTCATGGTGATTCTGCCATCACACTACCCCGCTCTAGGAATCGAATGAGGAAATGACGAGCCGTAACCATGCCAACGTCAGTAGAATACAGGCATGCGGTTCGAAGTAGGCACGTGCGTAAACGTAGGTTAGACCAAGTAGTGATTCTGCTACACATGTGACCGTCTGGAAAAGAGCATTTTGGGGGTAAGCAACCCCTAGGTGTGGAGGTGGGGAGGAGGTGGCATATAAAAATAATCACAAATATTGTCGAATCCATAGGTTTCGGGGTCGCTGAGATGAACAGTGACACTCCGCATGCCGTTTACGTCCAAATTCAACACCCATAGGCATGGGGGATGAGAAGGGGTGAAAAAGTTCTAAATAGTCCAGATTATGGATTTATGTGTGTGCCCTCTGGGCGGGAGTGGAAAGGGTATCCGTTAAGGCATGATTAACAGGTAATAAAATACCTAAAGTAAACAATCAATAAAGTGCTCGGGCAGGCCGGGTAATATGGCTAGTGCATGATAATGTTAGAGCACACGGTGCTAACATCGTTCGGAGATTCCTGCAACAGCATCACGTGCAACGATTGGAATATTCATCTACACCTTTATATAGTATTTGATTTGTTTTACATTAGTATACTCTTTATTCATTCATAATTTCAGGTTTAATGATATATTTAATGAAGGAATATAATATTTAAAAAAGCAAAATTCTGGTGGTATGCAACATACAGGGTGTAGTAAACTTGAATATGCATGAGTTGTTTGGACACCTCATTATCAGTCCCATATAAATAAAATCGAAAAAGTTCAGAAAAAGTTCCTTCGCATTCTGTACTACAAAACGTATCATACTTCAGCACTAAAAGAAAAAGTTTCATACAATAACTTGCTAAACGAATTTAAACTTTCTTCATTTTGTAATAGAATGGATACTCTGCAAGAAATATTTTTGTACAAAATTGTAAATAATGTCAATGATGACAGCAAGTTTCTTGCTAGTGTGAATTTGAATGTGAAAAGTGCAAATTTACGGACAAGACCTGCGTTTTTTTTGTGAACACTCCAAAAAAAGTGAGCCACAAAAATTTTGCAACAGTCAGAATATGTGATCTTTTTAACAAAATAGCTGTATGTAATCCGAGTCCGAGTCATTGTCTGAATGGTTAGCGTTGAGCCCTTCAGTTCAGAGGGTCCCGGGTTCAATTTCCGGCCGGGTCGGGGATTTTAATGGTCTCTGATTAATTCTTCTGGCCCGGGTACTGGGTGTTTGTGTTTGTCCCAGCACTTTTCTCTTCACATTCACACAAGACACTACACTACCAACCACCACAGAAATACGCAATAGTAATTACATCCCTCCATATAGGGTTGGGTCAGGAAGAGCATCCGGCCCTAAAACAGGGCCAAATCCACATGTGCGACACAGTTCGCGCGCGCGACCACACAGGTGGGGGAAAAAGAAGAAAGAAGCTGTATCTAATCCGAGAAATGATTTCACAATGACTCTTCGATGATTCATGCATCATGTGGAAACTGCAGTTTCACACAGATAATATCTTCTGATAAAATATCCAATATTGTATCATCTAGTAGTTAGTGTAAATAAAATTCGGGTAGGCCAATAACAGGTTTCTGTTAAAATATTATATTAGAAGAAATGTATTTGTGTATAATACTATTTATGTTAAATTTACTGAATTTATTGTATTCTCATGTTTGGTTTCTCTTTTTCTTATTTTTCATATTTTGAATAGTATTTTCTTGTTTTTTTTTTACAATTTATGTTCTTTATAATGTGTTTAAGAAAATCCAAGTATAAATGGAGAATGTCGCAGCTGGTGGCATATTTTTAAATAAATCAATAAATAAATTATGATTTCCAGTGTTCTTAATGTCATGACTAGGGCTCGGAAGTTGAAGACCTATTAATTGAAAACAAAAAATAAAAGTTCTAAAAATATCCAAGAAAGGACTTAGAAACTGGCAAAAAGAACGTAAAAATTCCACTCGAATTCATTCATAATTTCAGTTTTAATGATATATTTAATGGAGGAGTATAATGTTTAAAAATGCAAAATTCTGGTGGTATGCAACATACAGTGTAAAAATGTATGAGTGAAATACCTCGTACGTACTTCTTCTTTCAGATATTATGTATTTTTATATTAACATAATTTAAAGAGGAATTCCATGTTTGTTAAAATAATGACTTTCAGAATTTAGAATTAAATATATTTTTCCACCTAGAACGAATTCAGCGAACTCGCAACAAGTTCTTAGGTGTAGAGGATCGTCGGTTTTCAGACAACACGTTGCGAAACATCCAGAAGCTTATCTCCACATCAATTGATGTTAAGGGTTCATAATGTGATGCAAAAACATTGACATTAAAGTTATCTCCTTTCAGTATTTGACTTATATTGCACGTAATTTGGTACCCCTGTTTTAGTACTTCTTCTTCTTCTTTATCTGTTTACCCTCCAGGTTGGGTTCTTCTCTCAGACTCAGCGAGCTTCAGACTCTGGGTCGGGGGATACAACGGGGAAGGATGACCAGTACCTTGCCCAGGCTGCCTCACCTGCTATGCTGAACAGGGACCTTGCGGGGGATGGGAAGATTGGCAGCTAATCACACTAACCACTACACCACAGAGGCGGACGCTCTTTTAGTACTAATTTCATTTTTCATTTCATTCCATTTTCTTTCTTTTCAGATGGTTCAGATAACTGTATTTATTACAGAAATGTTAAAGAGGTGATGGCTGAACTAATGATCATTCGTATTGAGAATGGGCAGTAAAAAATGTAGTCCAAAGAAGGTGAAGTTGATAAAACACCGTTAACACTAAAAAAAGTCTAAGAAATGAACAATAAGCCAAAACAGCTAAAAAAGGCAAAACAGGACAAATGAAATCCACCATTTTCTGGACTACAGTGATCCAGAATGAACAAATATTATGTTGAGCCTCCTCTTCGGACACTCGAGGAAAAATGATTTTTCCTCAACTTCCGAGCCCTAGTCACGAGATATGAGCTGTTGCCGGTTGTCAGGTTCGGAAGAGAACATGAGTTGACCAAAGAAGATCAAACTAAATATTAAAATGAGGGCCTTGACACAGGTAAGTAGAAGCAATACCAGACTCCCACGTTCCCAAGTGTGAAGACCCTCGGGGTCCCCCTTTTACTCGTCTCTTAAGAAAGACAGGAGATAACCTGAATGTATTTTACCGCCCCTACTCACAAGGTGACTACTTTTTGCATCAGAATGTGTACAAATTTCCAGGTCACGTAGCGTAACCTTGGAAGATGAATACTGGTCTCGCTGAGGCAGGCAACATCTTCTACCGTCATATTAACATTTACTCAGCAGGGGGCCGTGGTTTGTGCGCGCCGGTGTACCTGACAGTAGTATGAGTCTCCAGCGTGCTATAAAATCATATTAGACGTCAACGGGTCTTCGTACTTTCCACCTCATTAATCTGTCGGACCGAGGGTTGTTAAGCTGCTGCATGACAGTGCTCTTTCACTATGTACAACACACTACCATAAACCGAACTGACATTAAAGCACAATTACTAGTTGCCGCCAATGAGCTTATACGTTGTACTTATTCAGAGAACTCGGCTTTACTGCAGGAGCTAATGGGCATGTTGACAGAATATATAACGGTGGTGACGACGGTGATGATGATGATGATGATGATGACGGTCTACATAGCTCTCAACCATGTAATAAGTTATCGAGCAAATTGGGCATGTTGACAGAATATATAACGGTGGTGGTGATGATGATGATGATGATGATGATGATGATGATGATGATTGTGTGCATACCACTCAACTATCAGTTATCGAGAAAATTGGGCATGTTGAAAGAATATATAACGGTGGTACGACGGTGGTGATGATGATGATGATGATGATGATTGTCTACATAGCTGTCAACCATGTAATAAGTTATCGTGCAAATTCTTTAACCTGGAGACCATATCTATATAATAAGAGTTTAGGCTGTACATTGCTCAGAATTTAAAAAGAATGGTAGTTCTATGTAATTTGTGTCCAGAGTAACAAGGAAATGCACATTATTATTTTTCCGTCATCTCGACTTCTCTGTCTGTCTGTCTATCTATATGTATGTATGTATGTATGTATGTATGTATGTATGTACGGGCATCACGAGAAAAGGACTGAAGAGAATTTAATGAAAATCGGTATATTAAGACAGGGAATTAGGCATTATAATCTAGGCTATAAATAATTACATTCACGCTCAGTGAAATGGTAGATTAGGGCAAGGCCTAAAATTAAATTCTCAAATATGTATATTATTAGTGGTCCTATCGATAAATATTATATAACTAAAGTTATATAGAATTAAATAACCGATCAAGTATACATTTTTACCGAACCGGCTATGATGACAGAGATATTCATGAATTTCGATTTTTGTTGCTAAATCCACATGAACACCAAACCACGAGAAAATGCGCGAACAGAATTTAATGAAAAGCGATATGTAAAGTTTGGGAATAAGGTACCGCAGTCTATGCTATAATAATTTTTATTCACGCTGGATTACATTGTAGTTTAGGGGGAAGGCGCCTAAAATTTATGTTTTAAAAAACCGGTACCTAAGTTATTGGTCCAGTCGAAAACTATTACATAACACAAGTTATAGAGAATACAATTTCTAATCATTTATATCTCACACAGTTTTACCATACTGACTGTGATAATATAATTCATGAATATAGAGGTTTGCTGCTTAGTCCATATCAACGCCGAACATTGCTAACATGGAAAGATTGTTTAATCGTGTTAACTGGGGATGGTTTTTGTCATTATTATCTTAAGGTGTGAAACCGCATGGCCATAGGTCCGTATGGACAAGGAAAACTGTGAAGATGATTATGAAAAATGAGGAAAAACCGTAAAGAAACGATCGCTTCAAGAATAAGACAAGAGGGAGTCATAAAGGAAGGAAGGTCTGCCTTTGCATTAGATGCTCTAATATCCCAGAGTCGGAAGAAAACTAAATGTGAAGGCTTACAATATCGAAAGCTCATAAAACTAATAAAACATTACATTGACTATTGTTGTGATGTGATTTGGCTGCCACTCATTTCCGACAGATGGGAATACTGCTACGCCGCGAATAAAATAGCTGCCTGAATACTGGCGCAAAGCAGCTGGGGAGTTAGGTAACTTTGTCCATGCTATATGATTGTCTCGTCAGTGACGGGTACTACAGCTAGTTATAAATACAATACCTTTATGAAAACTTGTGTTTTCCTGATGATTTCCCTGCACTATGTGGGATGGGGTGACCAGCTGTTGAAGGCCTGAATGAGGGACAAGACAGTCGAAGAAAGGGGACCATTCTGCAATATTGGAGACAGCTTCATTTTAGCAGTAATTTTAAGACGATAATAATTACATCATTTTCAGAAGCATTGTGTTAGCACATTCCCTCTTTTTTTTACCTAGAGTACTCTTACTGAAGTAATAACATAGAAAAATAAATTTCACTCTTTTTTTATTTTACGTAGGCAAGTCAATGGCGAATAGTGGATGGTGGATAATGGAAACAGGAGTCCCTCAAGGTTCTACAATAGCACCTCTTATTTTTTCATTGTATGTGAATGACCTACCTAAATCTCTGAAGTACAGCAGACATCAAACATATGCAGATGACATGCAACTGTACATTGATTGTAGACCGGATGGCATTTTAGAAACAACAGAGAAATTAAACTTAGATCTGGAATCAGTAAACAACTGGGCAGTAAAGCATGGACTGTCCCTCTACCCTGACAAATCCCGAACGTAAGTATGTGCAATTTTGCTCTAATTGGTTTAGGTTTGCTCTATGGCGTTGTGTGCTCATCAGCCGCTCGATGGCATCGCTGTCTACGCCTGTGGTAGGTTTCAGCGTTATCAGATCAGTACAGCTTGCGCTGTTGCGACGTAAAAATGGCCGCGCCACTCTCTGTTTGCACCAAGGAAGTACAGCGTTCCGCAGTCCTTTCTTGTGGTCTGAGGGTGTACCAGGAGTGGAAATTCATAGAAGACTTCCAATACAATACGGGAACAATGTTTTGCCACAGCGAAGTGTTTACTAGTGGACTGAACAGTTCAAAAGGGGTCGCACAGATTTTTTATATACATATAATCAGTTTTCCTTAACCTTCGTATTCTAATTGTAGTAGAGTAGTTCCCTGCAATCTCTTCCAGGCTGAACTCAAGTCATCCTAGGAATAGCTTTCCATGGTTTTCCACTCTAACTCCAGACTAACGCGGAGAAGCTTCCTGAAGTTTACACCATATCCACTTTCTCCCCAGACCTAGAAGGATTAAAAAATGATAGACCAACTGGGTGGCGTACTTCGTCACACACTCTCTATATTTCAGGTAGTAGAATCGAATGTCGGCACAGTCATTGCATTTGGAATTGAAGAATGCTTAAAAGCGAACAACAAGAACTAATAGATTTAGTAGCACGAACCCATTTCAAGGCAACATTCCGACGCTCCTTCTCTTATACCCTAATCACTACTGTAGACGCAAGCATCGACCCTGCAGTGTTATTTAGACGGTCAATGGGTGACTATTTTGTAGTTTATTATAACAAGTAGTGAACTTCGTAGTTATACTCCTACTGTACGGGAGGAATGACGAGAAAGAATCATACGAATGTAAGTGTATCTGGACGTGTAATACGCATATTTTAAGGTTTATTTTGAAGGTTCATATATAGGTTCCCAGACTACGAAACTCTGCATAGTTTTCAACATCAACTAGGGAAAAATACGAGTACATACATATACTTAACATTCTCCCGTATTTCATCAGCAGGAAGCAAATAGCAACAAAGTTCATTTAAAAATTCCAAATTCTGCCACAATTCTAGGTGCAGTTTTTATTGTTAGATTTATTATCAGTGATTTAAGCCTACTAGGGAGCGCTTATGGCTAGTTATTATCGGATGCTCGCTTCCGTTTCCAATACCACTTCAAACATGCTATTCGTTCTTCCTTCCTTTTCTGTGAAAGAGTTTTGAGATTTAACAACCTTCGGTAGAGGAGACCAAGAGTTTACCATGTTACACAATTTGGGGCGGTCTGAGACATCCATATCAGAAATCCCAGCGGAAATTAAGGTGTTTTTTAAGAAGAGGT
This sequence comes from Anabrus simplex, assembly GCF_040414725.1. Classification (NCBI taxonomy): domain Eukaryota; kingdom Metazoa; phylum Arthropoda; class Insecta; order Orthoptera; family Tettigoniidae; genus Anabrus; species Anabrus simplex. The sequence continues at coordinate 54,859,602 of NC_090268.1, forward strand.
TCTATTCCCACCTCAGCCATCCTCAAAGTGGTTTCCCGTGGTTTTCCACTTCTCCTCCAGGCAAATATCGGGATGGTACCTAATTTAAGGCCACGGCTGCCTCCTTCCTTGTGTATCCATTCCGATATTTCCATCCCCCTACAAGGCCCCTGTTCAGCATAGCAGGTGAGGCCACTTAGGAGAGGCACTGGTCCTTCCCACTTGTATCACCGATCCATAAGTCTCACTTTCCAGGACACTGCCTTTGAGGCGGAAAAGGTGGGATCCCTCGCTAAATCCGAGGGAAAAACCAACCCTGGACTGTAAAGGGATTAAGAAAGAAAGAAAGATAAAAAGAACGGAAGAAAGAAAGAAAGAAAGAAAGAAAGAAAGAAAGATCTCCTTTGTAAGCCTGCCGTTGTCCATTCTCAGGTGTCCGTAAAACTTCAGCCGCCTGGTCGCATTCTAGTATTAGCTGTTTCCAACTGTTGGTAGGCCTACTGTTCAGAGTTCGCTTTCGATCGGTAGGTCTCATCTGAGAGCACTCTTGGCCCATGAATTTTCCGGGGAACACATCTTTCGGTCCACCTCTGTGGTGTAGTGGTTAGTGCCACCCCCGGATCCCCGGGTTCGATTCCCGGCTCTGCCACGCAATTTGAAAAGTGGTACGAGGGCTGGAACGGGACCCACTCAGCCCCGGGGGGTAAAATGAGTAGAGGTGGGTTCGATTCCCACCTGAGCCATCCTGGAAGTGGTTTTCCGTGGTTTACCACTTCTCCTCTAGACAAATGCCAGGATGGTATCTAACTTAAGGCCACGGCCGCGTCCTTCCCTCTTCCTTGTCTATCCCTTCCAATCTTCCCATCCACCCAAAAGGCTCCTGTTCAGCATAGCAGGTGAGGCCGCCTGGGCGAGGTACTGGTCATTCTCCACAGTTGTATCCCCAACCCAATGTCTTACGCTCCAGGACACTGCCCTTGCGGCGGTAGAAGTGGGTTCCCTCGCTGAGTCCGAGGGAAAAACCAACCCTGGAGGGTAAGGAGATTAAGAAGAAGAATATACATCTTTCGACATCTTTTACTGTTAGACATTAATTTTATTAGTCGAAATTATTTTGGTGAAAATTTATAACATTGTAATTAATCTACAGACAACATGAAAAGGATTCAAACACGATAAGGATCATCATAATCCATTGCTATACAAGGGACACCACTGTCATCTGCTCTGTTCAATCTCTCAATACATTATGTAATGAATTGAGAGGAAATTCAATGATGTCTCACTATGGCTTCCAGTTCAGTCCAGAACATGAGCCGTTAACAGTCATGGGGTTTGTAGAATGCATAGTCATCGCCGGTAATAGCAGGAGTTCCGCACTGACACTTGAAAACAGCAATATCTAACTGTTCAATGAGATAAACCTTATAATGAATACAACAAAATACAAGTGGATACGTATATAAAAGGGGGTCACCTCTGCATGAAGAGAAACCTGGCCAACACACATATGAAGGAAGCTAAATGCCTACAGCAAAATTACTTGATTCGCTGCCTCGGTGTTAACTATTCTCAAGAGATAGTGCTCATCTCAGAGGTAGCACTAAAACATTTGCACCCAACAGTGCAACTCCTCGTATCTTCGTCACGTTTATAGGTGGATCAGAAATTCCCCATCGTGAACATCTCATTCTGACCGCGTCTAATATATTCTTCCAAACAGTTTCTCCTAACACCATCCCGCAACGATTCCTTCAGATTCGGACATCATGATGGGAGACACACAAAGAGAATTGCTACGACTGACGTCCTCAAGATACGATACAGAGGGTCTCGCATACAAATCCAGACCGAGCCCTGCTTTAAGCGTGTATACAATCTTATATGAAATCTTACCTTATAAAAGATGCTGGAAGTGTCCTTCCAGAGTTATACAGGTAACCACATTCTTGCTGACGCGAGTGAGTTCTACCGCTGTAATGTTCCTGATTTCATTCATTTGTTTTCTTTCAATTCCTCCAAAGTGTAAGGATTTGATTGATACACTTTTTCTGTCAGTTTACACCACAAGTAAAAATCACACAGTGTTAAATCTGAAGAATGGGGGGGGGATAGACCAGCACTGATCCCTCTGTCTGTAAAAAGGGAATCTTCTGCTGTATGAGCAGGGGCTGAATCTTGTTGAAATCACTCAAGCGAATTTTCTTCTTCTGTTAATTGATGGAGAAAAGGCGTCAAAATGTCATCTTGGTACTTCTCTGCATTTACTGTCGTCCCGAAAAAAAGTAGGCCCAATTATTCATCTTGCACTAACAGCACACCAAACACCGATCTTCCTGTCATAATGAGGGACTTCATAGACACCATTAGGATTTTCTGCACACCAATAGCGAGAGTTCTCACACGAACATTAAGATAAAACCAGAACTTTTACGGCGTTGCAATGATAACTGTCGCAGTATGTTAACAGCTGAAATTCAGACTGGTGGCTCATGCTTGCTAGGTCGTACACGTACAGGCTGCTTGCAAGGTCAAGAACTATGCGCGCGCCTCTCACACTGCAGCTGCCGTAGCGCAGTGTACAAACACCGTGCGTTTGGTCTGGGTTTATATGCGAGACCCTCTATGCGGGCACAAAATTCAAAAACTTGGGCTTATTTTGTACAGCTGGGCAAGTCCTATTGCAACATATCAAGAAGATTATTCAGCTCGCAAGTAATCACATCCTCAACATAACTAGGAATTTATCTCAGGAAACTTCCGACAGTCATACATCATTAGGCATTACAGATTGCGAAAGAATTCGGGTGAAGCGGCACGGTTGGTTTGACACGAGGAGAGTAAGACATGAGCTGCGACTTAAGGTGTTCGAGAACTGAAGTACTAAGCCCCATAAAGGGAAGAGAGTAACCCTCTTTAGGTAACACACACCAGCTAACAAGTGGATTAGGGACCACAAGGGCTTGGCATGCAGTGAATGGAGAGAAACAATCAAGATGACTGCAAATGTGTCAGCCGTAAGCTCTTTATCGGGCAGATCTCAGGACAATAGCATCTGTCACAGAGAGATTGAAACACATGCTAATGCCCTGGGATCCTGTCCACATGGTGAACTGCTGCTCAATACTCGTCATCATCCCATCAGCTCCCTGACCGCCGGCGGTCTAAGAATAAAATCTTACGTAACCTATGAGGAGATGCATGAAACTCTCCACTGACGGGAGAAACAAACGAAAATACATCATCGCCATCCAGCCTCACACGTAAGTATGATGTATAATCGACCCGACTATCCGGTTTGAGACAAATGAAGTCCAACCTGAGGAAACTGGCATTCAAAAAAGGCAAATCTATGAAGCCACAGTACCTTACTACAAATACAAGCTTGAATCTATAACAACCATCAATGATCAGTGATCGTTGCTCTGAAGGGACCATTCGCCCGGCAACTCGTAGACTTTCTGAAAAGATCTGGACTTAGTTCTGACTTTCTCCACTGAACTGTGACAGCCGCATCAAAGGGGTCGACATCTACTTCAGAAATCACACCTATGAACCTTAACAGCCACATTGGAGGTACTCTGTTTTAATTTCATGCCCTGAAAGACTTTTTTCTTACCGAGTGGAGTGGCTGAGCCTGTTAACGTGCTACGGCTCTCGAGCGAAGCTCTGTGGGTTCGAACCCCATCGTCGGCTGTTCTGAAAATGGTTTTCTGTGGTTTTCCATTTTCACTTCCAGCCAAATGCCGGGACAGTTCCTATTCATAGGCCACAGATGATTCCTTCATTCTCCTTACCCAATTTCGTTCACAGTCATTCATCTTCAATAGCCCCCCAAATGAGGTTCGTGTCAAAAAGGGCATTCATCAGTAAAACATGCCATATATTCATCTCAACTTATCCCCGAGTCCTTATCCGGAAATGGGAGTAACGGGTGCACACACACGGTACTCATTATTCTTGTTGATGATGATGATTGTTGTTTAAAGGACCTAACAGCTAGGTCATTGGCCCCTAATGGTACAAGGTGTAATGAAATGAAACTATAATTAAAACTTCAAAATGAACCCACTAAAACGAATGATGATAGAAAATGACCATGAATCAAGAACAATCAGTGGATCCAATTCACAATGCCCAATGGGGTCCAGAATCCAGGTCACCGGCCCCTCATTGTGGTACTAATCACAGGTAACGTAGATTCCTGGTTTTCCTCACATAGTGGTACAAATCGTAGGCGCCGCCCAGTCCCGTGGTGTTCCTTGGAACGCAGACCAATGTTGTCCATAAGCAGATGCTGAAACACCCCAGCTCCTCCTATATTGGTACTAATCACAGGTGATGTAAACCCATAATACTCCTCCCCGAATGGTACTAATCATAGACCCATGGTGTTCCTCACATAGGTTTACTAATGACAGGTAACGTAGACCCACGTTGTTCCTCATATATTGGCATTAATCACAGGTGATGTAAACCCAGGGTACTCCCCTCAGAATGGTACTAATCATAGACCCGTGGTGTTCCTCATATATTGGTACTAATCACAGGTAATGTAAACCCAAGGTACTCCTCTCAGAATGGTACTAACCATAGACCCATGGTGTTCCTCACATAGTGGTATTAATCGCAGATAACGTCGACGCATGGTGTTCCTCATACATTGGTACTAACCTCAGGTAATGTAAACCCATGGTACTCCCCCCAAATTATAATAATCACAGACCCATTGTGTTCCTCACATAGTGGTACTAGTCGCAGATAACGTCGACCCATGGTGTTCCTCACGTATTGGTACTAATCACAGGTAATGTAAACCCATGGTACTCCTCTCAGAATGGTACTAATCATAGACCCATGGTGTTCCTCACATAGTGGTACTAATCGCAGATAACGTAAACCCAATGTGTTCCTCACATAGTGGTACTAGTCGCAGATAACGTCGACCCATGGTGTTCCTCAGATAGTGGTACTAGTCGCAGATAACGTCGACCCATGGTGTTCCTCATATATTGATACTAATCACATGTAATGTAAACCCATGGTACTCCCCTCAGAATGGTACTAATCATAGACCCATGGTGTTCCTCACATAGTGGTACTAATCGCAGATAACGTAGACCAACGTTGTTCCTCACGTATTGGTACTAATCACAGGTAATGTAAACCCAAGGCACTCCCCTCAGAATGGTACTAATCATAGACCCATTGTGTTTCTCACATAGTGGTACTAGTCGCAGATAACGTCGACCCATGGTGTTCCTCACGTATGAGTACTAATCACAGGTAATGTAAACCCAAGGTACTCCTCTCAGAATGGTACTGATCATAGACCCATGGTGTTTCTCACATAGTGGTACTAATTGCAGATAACGTCGACCAACGTTGTTCCTCAGATATTGGTACTAATCACATGTAATGTAAACCCATGGTACTCCTCCCCGAATGGTACTAATCACAGCCCCATGGTGTTCCTCACATAGTGTTACTAATCGCAGATAACGTCGACGCATGGTGTTCCTCATATATAGGTACTAACCACACGTTATGTAAACCCACGGTACTCCTCCCCGAATTATAATATTCACAGACCCATGGTGTTCCTCACATAGTGGTACTAATCGCAGATAACGTCGACCCATGGTGTTCCTCATATATTGGTACTAATCACAGGTAATGTAAATCCATGGTGCTCCTCCCCGATTGATATTAATCACAGACCCAAGGTGTTCCTCACGTGATGGTACTAATCACAGGTAACCTCATGGTTCTAAATCCACAAAATCCACTATTCATGCATATAGCTATATATAATGAATAATTCCAATACATATTGTAAAAACTTCATTATGCATTGCGAAACGCCTTAATTGCCCTTAATAAAAAGCACAGGGTAAATTACAATATATAACCTGTAACATTGTAACAAATCAAATTATATTGTAAACATGCAATTGTAAAATCAACGTATCTCAGAAAATTATAACCACACTGTAAAAATAGAAATCAAATCTAAACAGAACAATGTCAAATCGTGTAAAACGCAATTGTACAAATTTAACGCTCAATAAAGCACTTAGCCAAGAGGCCGAAACACCCACCCAGCTCCTTCACCGATTCAAACCTCCCCCCGTCAACTCCCAATTCCATCAAATCACCAAGGTCGCCTCTCACGATACGCAGGGGATACCGTGGGTGTATTCTTCGTCCGCGTCCCCCACCCAAAGGGGATATTTGTCCTTGTAGCGCCTACAAATGTAAAAACAGTTACTTGGCCAAGACTCCAGAAAATGATAGAGAAAATCTTGATAACTTGTGACACGTGTCGACGTATAAAGCCAAATACGTATTTAATGAAAGTTTCCAAATCCACTACTTCTAAGCAAATCGAAAGAGTTATTTGCGTAGATTTCTATGGTCCCCTCCCGCCTGCAAAAAGGCGGCTCCAATTCATACTTGTATGCCTCGATGTTTTTTTCCAAATTCGTAATGCTGTGTCCCATTCAAAAGGCTTATACGTGGGTCGTCTTGAATCAGTAATTCCAATGATGGGCAAACCGGAGAGCATTTTGACTGATCACGGTTCCCACTTTAGTTCCGCTGGCTTCAAAAGGGAAAACGTCAACTACAAATTCTGCACATTTTAGTTCAGTGCGTCACCCAGAGTCTAATGCTAGCGAATGTATAATGCGGGAAATTACGAAATTTTGCCGCTTTTATTGTGCCCAACACCATTCGCGGTGGGTAGACGTTCTACGTATAATCACGGAATGCATAAATGGAACGGTTCATGAATCCATTGGCCAAATACCAAGTGTCGTGCATTTCAATGAAGTCCCGAAGCGACCATGGCATGCGATGACCAGGTGCCCTGAAGATCCTCGACCATCGGCAGAAATGTGCATACGCGCTGCCTCGGACCACCTCAAGGCGCAGGCGGACCGAAGATTGAGACGATTTTGGAATAAGAGATTTCATATACCGCTGCGTGTGGGCGAGCTGGTATTGGTGAAACGACCCGCCATTTCCGATCAACCGCGGAAATTTTATCACAAGTTCGCAGAACGTTACATCGGGTCTTATAGTATCATCGAAATTCTGAACAACAACGCGTACAAGGTACGGAGTATCGATGGAAATACGGACTCAATTTACAACACGGCCAACTTGAATTTGTATCATACACCAGAGCAACTTCCAGAAGATAACCCGAATGGAGGTGACTTGGATCCAGAAGAAGAAGACGAAGAAGGGGACGAAGATGAGGACCTCGATCTTATAAACCCAAGAGAAGAAGCAGACGAGAATGAATAAGCTGTCAACGTCATGTGTCCAACCGTCATGCAGATCCAGGAAGCGGTTGAGAAGACAAGTCTAGACGATCATTGTCCTCAATGTCTACAGCAATTACGTGTGAAGGAGGCCTTCGAATTGGTTATTGCGACCATACAGAAAGAAAACGCATTACGTAACGCAGAGAATGAGAGGATAAGGAATCAGGCGCACGAAAACTATAAAACAACAATTTCCAGGAATCACAAAATTTTAAAAAAATAGTATAGGCTATGTGTACGAGGATTCCTCTGCGATAAATCCCTTCAAATGAAGAGGGGATTGATGTGCCGTATCAGAGCCATTAATTAGTGATCCAGGCACAAATAATCAAAATTGTGGTAAACATTTTCTGTATTTGGCCTGCACGGATCCGAGAAGGGGACGCGTGAACACTAAACCCATGGAAATTTCCATCCAAGGAGCGAGTGCGACAGAGATAATTGTGTGACGGAAATAGAAGAGGGCAGGTGTCGATCGCGTACCACATGATAATACCGTGGGGGGCCAAATCGTGGATAGCCAACATTCCGCACAGAAATTTTATGTGGAGGGCCAGCCAAACGGGACGAAAAAGTGGGGTGAGATAAAATTTGTACCTCGATTTACACTATAATTAGGATAAATAATGACACCACATGCTTCTTCGGAATTATGAAGAAAGATTGACCGGAAGTGGTATGCTAAATATCCCAAGGAATTTAAATTAGGCAGTTGTGATTCTATCAAATAAAGAAAGCCTACCACCGCGACACACAGAACACATGGCTTGTCACGGGGATTCCCGCGATTTCTTCAAAGGCAGGATGATGCTTTGGATAATTGAAAGAAAGGGTACGATCGGATTCGTTTCCGCAAACAATCAAGATTCATATAATTATTTTAGCTACCTCTCGAGCGCACTGCTTCACTGATATTCATAATAGCAATAGAATAAATTGATATTCTCTCTGGGAGCAGTCTGGGGTCAGCCATCTTGTGCCAGTTTTAAATAAATAGATCATCCAGATGCGCATTTGGGAAGTAGAAACGGAGCTCGCTCCACGTCACTCGTCGCCAGAATAAATTTCATTTGTGCCAGCCGTAGGACTCGGACGAATTTTCGCCGATGCCTTTTAACAGCATTCTGTCATTTTAACGTGAAGTTCAGAGCCGCCAAAGGAGTTTCGAAAAGAGTAGAGCTGAGATATATCATGGCTCTACTGTACGTGTTTGAGAGCAAACAAATATAGAAAAATTTCCGTAACAATTAGAAACTATTTTTGATTATTATTTAATATATAATCGGGCGTAAATTCAGTGCGGGACAGTAACCCTGAGAACACTGTAGAGTGTCATTGTAACATTAAGTGAACTAATGGCTAATATTCTGTGTTCGTACAACTGCGTTCTTCAGTGGAGAACGAGATACCAACTATGTTCCAGGAAACAGCTACCCAGTTCTGGACACCTAGTATACCAATGATGGTCGTCGCTGACATGGAGGTTTAAATTCTTCCCAGCATGGGCCTGCCCGAGGTTCGAACGGAAGGCACAAAGGAAGTATTCAGATAAGTGCATAATCCCATTATTAGTAATTATGAATGCGTAGCTTGTGAATAGTTCAATATTAGATCAGGATGCATTTTTATTATACTTAGGGGTTTGGCATATGAAGATTATTGAGTGAGTTAATGTAGTTAAATTTGGAAGTAGTCATAAGAGGATCATTGAAATTACTCCAGTGATCGTGTAATTCAATTTAGGGAACGGATCAGATGTACAGTGTCAGAATAGATATTTTAAAATGTATTTTGTGAGTGCAATAGTTTAAATATCAAGGTGATGGAATATAATGGTAGGACTGTAATTATTGCATGTATATGGAGCATAATTAATGCATGTTTCTTTGAAGTAGGATTGCACTCGACACATTTTCTTTTAAATGTCATATTGGTAAATAGGTTTGTAGCGTAATGTCCATGGCTGCAGGTTTGCGGTATGGTGTATTATGAAGGACCCTGGGATTCGAATCCACGACTTCCATTTAGATAGAGCTTTCCGTAAGGAAGCATTTTTATATTAATTTCCTCATCTCCCCTACATTTTAAATTTTTTATTATATGACTGATCATTGAGTATAAGAGTGTTGTACCTTTGTTATTCTTCGGCGTGCTCGGGTCACAAACCCCGGGGTGTATATCTTGAGACTGTTACAGTATGAACTGAATAGCGAGAATATCTCTTTTAACAATCTATTTACTTAAAGTTGTGACCCTACCTAATATTTTGGCATGGACATTTATATATCAATTTTCAAGCGTAAGTGATTTTGTCTTCAATAGCATGTGAAGTTTAGAGCATTGTGTGAGGTTATTCATAGTTGAGATTTAAAAGTAACTACTTCTGAACGAATGAAGACGAAAGGCTTCCCATCTGCTCCAGCCGTCAGTATGAAATGCATGGCTCTCTGAGAGAAGAACCGTGCTATGGTAAAGACAGGCTTTTTACCGAGATCGTATTTTACCAGACAAGGTAGATTTAAGTGAGTTATGCTTTTTTATACATATACCAGTTCGGCCGTAGTGCTAGGTAATTAATTAATGAATGGAGGCGGTAGGAACCCATTTTCGCAAATAAAGTATATAGGGATTTTCTTTCACCAACCCGCTACCATAGCAGAAGATCCATGATTCGGATCCCTGCAAAACCATCATGAATTCGCCCGGGTTTTATTTGACCTGGACAGATATGTACATACAGCCAGTGATTGATTTTGTATTTTAATTGTTTTCTTTGTGTTTCTTGCTTGCTTATACATGGGATTTGATTGTTTGTTAGAGTAAATTCGGACTTTACTCACGTGATGATGCTGGGTTCGTCGTTCTCTGTCCCAACTAGTGGACCATTCTTTTAAGTGTGTAATTTTATTTCATTTCATTGGTTCGACGCCAGGAACCAACTTAAAACTAAACAAGAAAGACACTTGAAGCTGTTTGAGTGTTCAGAAATTTATTATATCATATAATAGGGATGCACTTATCTAATCAATGTATTTCGAAATCATTTCGGCATCGAAGTTTTTGTTAATTTTATGTATTTCGGAGAGTCACGTACTCCGAGGTATGGTCTTATAGAGTTATGTAAGCATGCACATTGTTTTATTTGGAGTTTTTTTCTAATCTTTCCCAAGGACATTAAATTTTAGTTCGTTCATATTGGAAGAATTTCACTTGTGGTATAGAGCATCCTTAGTTTTCTTCCACACCCTTATGCCTCTAAGCTAGATCTACATTTCTAGATTCGGACAAACCACCCCAGGAGATCCAGTAGTCAAGGTAAAGGATGCGGAGAACTGTGTGTTCGAATCCTGTACAGGCCTTGGGCGTTGCTACATCTGTTGTCAAGGATTCTTGAACTTTGCTTTCGTGGTGGCTTCGTATCTCAGGCCAGAAATGGTTCAGTATAATATATTGCAGTAAATGGTTATGATTTAAGATCCTTCTCTCTTGTACACGTGTACGAAAGCTTCTTACAAGCTGCGCCCTCACTAGATTAAAGTCAACTTTGAGTGTTATTTACACCAGCAAGCAAGTCCTCTGGCACGCAACAAAATTAAGTACCGTAGAGCTCTGTCCTACACCAACCGTCTTGCTTCTCCGACTTTCTTTGCAAATACCTTGCTTGTACAACCTCCAAAGCCACATAACAAGAAAGAACCACACAAGCAAAACCCATGTAATTCGATCTAAAACCACCCGTGTGAGACTTTATGTCAGTTTTGATACATTTGAATGACAAATTATCCATATAAGCGTTATTTCCCAATTTTCATCGTATTCAAAAGCAAAATGCACTAGTACAGACACAAGATCCACTTCTGTAGCGTAATAGTTAGCAACAATTAACTATGTCCACGGATCCCCAGGTTCAATTCCTGGTCCTCCAAATGTTCACGATTGGTAGAGAGGTTGATATGTCACTGACAAGTACTTCACCTCTCTTGGAAGTGTATCTGAAAATGGGCCATACACCTCAAGCGACGAGGACACGAGAGTTACTGTAGTAACCACAAAACTCTACGGCTTCTTGGCTGAATGGTCACCGTACTGGTCTTCGGTTGAAACGGTCCCGGATTCGATTTTCAGCCGAGCCGTGGATTTTAACTGTTTATGGTTAATCCTTCTCTTCCGGGTACAGGGTGTTTTCATCTCAATACTTTTTCTTCAGCTATATACAACATACTGAACCCTATCAAAATATGCTTCAATTTATTTGAAATATCATTGTGGCAGAATTTTAATTAAGCACTCAGTATAGTCGCGGGGAGTGAAGGAAGGAACCCTTGGATGGCCGTGTCATAGGCTGTGAGGACCCCGTAGCGATCCGGTAGGAACGAATTCCTCTAGTTGAACTTGAGCCGCAAGCCGTGATTTAAATCATGTACACTCCAATACCGGCGTACCCAGCGCACAGACAACCTGTAGGAGGTGAGATTTAAATGAGGTGATGTACCGAACAACTGTCACAGATTAACAAACTTCTCTTTTCCAGGGATGGATTCACCTGAATTTCAATCAATTAATCCTCCACTAAGCTAAATTCCACAGATCTGAAACCGCAGATAATTGAGAGTAACAGGAGTCGATAATAATATTTACTTGTGCCAAACTGAAATTTGTGCGTATTAACGGGAGCAGCCGTTGACATCTGGCGAGCTGTTACAAAGAAAGAGGGTTTGTGTACTGGGGAGTTCCCTTGGAGGTGGCGTCCTCAAGACTATAAAATACCCGATGACAACGGAAGGGCCCTCCTTCTGCTTTGAAACACCGAGTGTGACGTGTCGTAATTCACCACCCAACAAGATATTTTCTTAGTGAAGTTTTTGTTTAGTTGGAGTACAATCGCAATGAGTTAGCTCACAAGAGCTAATGACGATCTAAAATTTGTAAGAATTATTTATGGCATACGCAAACGGTGTTATTAACGTGTACGAGTCGTTTAAAGTATAACCGCTAACAAAGACTGATTGCAACAGGGCTATTCCCTTAATTTAGTGCCGCATAGATCAGACTCACATCCGTGCGGAGGCTATAGTCAAATAGTAGCCAGTGCTAAGGTTGTAATCGTGCAATTCGAGCACGCTAAGCGGTGAAGTAGATAGTTCTAACTAACTCAACAGTTCCAGATACGACCGACATCAAGGAGACAGCAACCATGAAGTATCCAGGAGTCGACAGGAGGCCATCATCCCTGTGCTGTGTGCCGCAGTAATGGGCTAAGCACACATGTCATAGTGGTTATGTGAGTCGTCGCTGATGGAGAGGCTGCTGCCAAGTTAAGTCTTTTTGTTCTATAAGCAAGTGAAGTGATATCTGTATGCACTAGTTTAGGGCCAATTTAATCAAGTAATTTAATCTGTAAATGTAAGCCAGAATGGCATTTGTGTTGCTTATTATAGTAAAGTTAAATACGTTCAGGGCTGTCTGCATGCCATGTTCTCAAGCTATGTATTGTATATATCTTTAAATGGGAATAAGCGAGACAGTAGGTTAGATATAGGTGTATGTGTGTGTTCACTTTAGATAGAGTTGTTTGGGTGGAATATTCATAAAACCTAATAGGCTGTACGCCATCAGCGACGCAATATTAAATTAAATATTAATTGAATTAAAAGTAAATATTCATTTACATAAAGGGTTACAAGGCGAGAATTCTCTTTCTGGTGATGAGAAGTTGTATACGTAGACAAGTTTACCCTTAGGCCCAGTGATAATCTCATCCCATTTGCTGGTCTCCGCGGATGATATAGCAGTAGCTTCAGAACAGATAATGACTTGCAAAAGGCAGTAGACATATTAAGTGACTGGGCCCAGAAAAACGAAGTTACAATTGCCTATAGTTAAGAAATTCCCATATTAGCTCGAGTCCATATGTCAGAACGGGCACCACTTTCGTTTAAAAAAGTGCCATTGCTGTTTCCAGTGAAATGAGATTTATATGAGACTAAAGACAGCATATGTTAGTATATTCTATTTGCATGATGTATGTATTTCAGTTGGGAGAAGACGCAACGGGTGATCTTACAACGTCGAAAGTAGCATAGGGTCTTTGAATGTGCGAGCAAATCTTGTGGTGGAAACTATGAACTTCAAGCCTGGTCACGACTTACCTCATTTCACACAGAGGTTGCGTACATCTTCTATCCAGCATCGCATTTGTTGTGTAGAATTCCATCGGTATATCCCGCTTTTTATTCTGTAGATCGTAGAGCAGCTTGTTGTAACTTTCCGTCGTCGGTAGTACTAAAGTTATCCTTACATCCTCTATTAGGAACATCTCTCTTGCAAGCTCGTATACTAGTCTAGATCTGGTTTGTCTTCGATACACCGAGGGTTCTTTCGAGAAATCTGTATTTTATATTTTCTATCTCTTCCAATTGCCTGTAATTAAGAGAGTCCCATATTAGCTCGAGTCCATATATAAGAACGGAAAGCACTTTCGATTGAATAAGTGCCATTGCTGTTTCCGGTGAAATGAGATTTATATGTCCAATGTCGTTTATAGCTTTTATTGCGGTGGCTGTTTTTGATCTTATGTGTAGCCTAAAGCTTCTTCCTGTAACCTGTAGGGTAATGCCTAGGTATTTGAAATTGCTGACTGTTTTCAGTTCCTTGTCGTCACTTGGTCGGAAACTGGTGGTCTTCCACCGTTTCGATAAATTATCATTTCCGTCTTATCCTCATTGATTGTAACTTCGTTTTTCTGGGCCCAGTCACTTAATATGTCTACTGCCTTTTGCAAGTCATTTATCTGCTTTGAAGCTATTGCCATACCATCCGCGAAGACCATCAAATGGGATGTGATTATCACTGGGCCTAAGGGTAAACTCTTCTACGTATACAACTTCTGGTCACCAGAAATAGAATACTCACCTTGTCATCCTTCATGTTGGATGTTGTGGGGAGGGACCAGAAAACTGCCAGAAATTTTCTAAACTCTACTGCAGTCCCCAGTGTTACCCAGGTCGTTGTTTTGGAACCAAACCTGGATAGTGCTGTCATCTCTTCTGTGCTAGCAATTGTACACAGTGTAAAAATATGCGTTATTGTCAATTTTTCACATCCAAGTGTTCGGTTACCAAATATCCAGACAGTGGAGAGTGAGAGTCTTATCATAAGAATTGTGTTGATGGTTGCACTGGACCACATAACATACTTGGACCGGGTGGCTGCAATTCCTGTGAAAAAGCAATCATCAATGGAAATGTTACGGTGGAGAGCTGTTTGCAAAAGGACGATTACTCCGTTATAGGAATCTAGAGAGCAGCAGCTCCCAGTCAACGGCCACGGGGGTGGCGAGAAGTCTACAGGGTTGTGAAACATCCCTCCATCCGGAGGAAGCAGGGTGCAGTACCTCCGAACCAGCCAGCACGAGGAAAGGAAGCAGGCAAGGTAGGGATCACGGGAGAGATGCGCAGTAGCAAAGTAGACCTGCGACGTCACGCAGGACTCTCACGTTGAAGCTGCCCTGAATGAGGTAGAGGTAGTACGAATAATAATCGCTGTGCACGCAGAAGCTAGGAGCTAATAATACACCTTATTAACCTATCTGTGGTGTATAAAAGTCCGTGTTTTTATTTTACGCGATAAAACGTAAAAAGCAGTAACAGTGTACACTTTTCAGTATGGTTTGTTGCGCCATTGCAGGCTGCACAAATCATAGTAGGCACGAAAAGGAATGGAACATACACTTTCATTTCTTCCCTAAAGCCACTGACCTAAATAAACGGTGGCAGCAAGAAGTAATCAAGGCATTATTGAAAGCTATTTTTCTCAGCTTTGAGGGTTCGAAAGATTTTATGACCATCCTTTTGTGACAACTGTGACGCAAAGGGTGAAATCATGGCTTCTCAGCCCCAATTCTTCCGAGGCGATAAGAAATTCCAACAGTTTCTCAGAAGATTATGAAACATTGCGTGCAAATTAGTTATCATATGGTAGGGCCTACTGATGAAGTCGATCAAAACTTGGATATCGTGTGCCAGTCTAAGGCCCACAACCCTCCTATTCTTTACCGGAGGATGAACAAGGGTTTGTTAACGCCCTCGAAGAGCTAGTGGAACAGCTCGAGGACAGTGGCGAAACCAAGGATCGTGATGAGCTGCTTGAAGACTTTACTGGCTATATAGCTTTTAGGGTAAAGAAGAAAATCCTCTGTATAAAAAGCGATTATGAAGAGAAAACAAGTCAACCTATAACAAGGGATGGAAATTGGATTTCAAAGTCGTCTAAAGACAGTTTGATGCAGGCTGCAAAGAGACAGTACACCACGGTAGTGCAGATGGAAAAAGAGTTCAAATGTTTATTTTTTGCTTTACATCACACCGACACAGATAGGTCTTATGGCGACGATTGTTCAAATGTTACCACGAGAAAGAACTGAAAGAGGGTTCTAACATCATCAATAACCTTACGGATATCCCGAAGAGGAAATTCACCGAAATTCATGAATTCGCAAATTACTTCGTGAGCCTTAACGCCTTAAGTGTGTTTGATAATGCCCCTTTAAATATCAGCATTATTCTTTGTGTCGAACACCCCTGTTAATTTTTTGTGAAAGGCAGTTTGTTATGTTGTATATGAAAACAGTGTTAACCGTGTTAATATACACGCTCATTAATTTACATAGCCCACCTAAAGTAAACGTGGAATTTCTCAGTTCCTGGTACTTGGAGAACATTTACTGTTTCTGTTGTTGACAGTGTATATAGTTTCCTAATACTGTTTGTAACAATGGACATACTTCTTGTGGTCATCATGTTCGAGTCTGTAATATAGCCCTTTGTTATTATTATCATAGTTTTTAGGAAGATGAACATATGCAATATCAATTCCACTGCGATCAGTCTTAGCATTGTTACAACCTTTTACACTGACTGACAGAGCAAATGCAACACCAAGAAGGAGTGGTCAGAACTTTATGCCAATTGCAGGGTAGACTGACGTCACTGAGGTATGCTCATGATGTGCAATGCGCCGCTGTGCTGCGTACGTAGCGAACGATAAATGGGACACGGCGTTGGCGAATGGCCCACTTCGTACCGTGATTTCTCAGCCGACAGTCATTATAGAACGTGTTGTCGTGTGCCACAGGACACGTGTATAGCTAAGAATGCCAGGCCGCCGTCAACGGAGGCATTTCCAGCAGACAGACGACTTTACGAGGGGTATGGTGATCGGGCTGAGAAGGGGAGGTTGGTCGCTTCGTCAAATCGCAGCCGATACCCATAGGGATGTGTCCACGGTGCAGCGCCTGTGGCGAAGATGGTTGGCGCAGGGA
The DNA here is from genome assembly GCF_040414725.1 of Anabrus simplex. Taxonomy (NCBI): domain Eukaryota; kingdom Metazoa; phylum Arthropoda; class Insecta; order Orthoptera; family Tettigoniidae; genus Anabrus; species Anabrus simplex. Next base: position 54,876,234 of record NC_090268.1, read on the forward strand.
CATGTGGCACGTGCGAGGGGTCCAGGCGCAGCCCGAGTGACGTCCGCCGCCAAGCGGTGGCAGCCCCGCACGCCACGTCAACCGCCATTCTTCAGCATGTGCAAGACACCCTGGCTGTTCCAATATCGACCAGAACAATTTCCCGTCGATTGGTTGAAGGAGGCCTGCACTCCCGGCGTCCGCTCAGAAGACTACCATTGACTCCACAGCATAGACGTGCACGCCTGGCATGGTGCCGGGCTAGAGCGACTTGGATGAGGGAATGGCGGAACGTCGTGTTCTCCGATGAGTCACGCTTCTGTTCTGTCAGTGATAGTCACCGCAGACGAGTGTGGCGTCGGCGTGGAGAAAGGTCAAATCCGGCAGTAACTGTGGAGCGCCCTACCGCTAGACAACGCGGCATCATGGTTTGGGGCGCTATTGCGTATGATTCCACGTCACTTCTAGTGCGTATTCAAGGCACGTTAAATGCCCACCGCTACGTGCAGCATGTGCTGCGGCCGGTGGCACTCCCGTACCTTCACGGGCTGCCCAATGCTCTGTTTCAGCAGGATAATGCCCGCCCACACACTGCTCGCATCTCCCAACAGGCTCTACGAGGTGTACAGATGCTTCCGTGGCCAGCGTACTCTCCGGATCTCTCACCAATCGAACACGTGTGGGATCTCATTGGACGCCGTTTGCAAACTCTGCCCCAGCCTCGTATGGACGACCAACTGTGGCAAATGGTTAACAGAGAATGGAGAACCATGCCTCAGGACACCATCCGCACTCTTATTGACTCTGTACCTCGACGTGTTTCTGCGTGCATCGCCGCTCGCGGTGGTCCTACATCTTACTGAGTCGATGCCGTGCGCATTGTGTAACCTGCATATCGGTTTGAAATAAACATCAATTATTCGTCCGTGCCGTCTCTGTTTTTTCCCCAACTTTCATCCCTTTCGAACCACTCCTTCTTGGTGTTGCATTTGCTCTGTCAGTCAGTGTATATAAACCGAAGTACTTCAGAAACGCTGCTTGATTCACACCGTATTTGATCTCCTATTGTTACTCTAATGTAATAGTGAAGTGAAACGCTTTGTCTGAGGTGAGGTTAAAATGTCAATAAAGTTCTCTTATCTCTAACTTGTGGCTAAAACAGAATAGGTTACAGCTGTGTATAACCTCATACAGAAGACAAGGCGCTGAGGGTTCCGATGATGTCACAGACGGCCAAGCGTTGTGAGGAGACCTGCGCGTGGTCCCTACCTCTAGCGTTACGTCGCTTTTCCTGAAGCTATGGAAGAAGAAATGATCCATGCAGTGTTTTAAAGAGAAGAAATATTAAACTCAAGGTCCAAAGCTATAAAATGTAACTGTTTTGCAAAAAAAGTGGATTGAAGTATCTACAATAGTTGTCAAAGATAGTAGGTTTTATTGCATTCCAACAGTAAACATATACAATAATATTACTTCTATTCTGACACTTTAAACTGGGATTAACATTGTGACAGGGTGGGTAACTTTGTGACACAGTACATAGAATGTCCCAGACTGTGTCATATCGGTTTATAATTTTACCAAAGGAAAGTGGTAACATGAAGAATTATATCGCTCTGCAGGCTAGTAGTAGGCTTGTAAGTAAATATTTCTGTTTATGAACGATAATATTTATCGTAAATTTACTCCACTTTGGTTACGGTAGTAAAATGTATATGCTAAATGTAATTATTCTGGCAGGCTACAGATCAAGTTCCATTAAAGATATCGCAGAAAGTATCTCGGATATGATTAGTTCTGTTAGTTCTTAATGAGTTACTAAGCTGAGCAATCAGATTCTCATCATTTTCCGTCTAGAAAGTTTCGTGAAATAAATGAAGTGGTGAAGAGCGCAAATATTTTTCACAATATTACTTGCATTGGAAACATCAGTTTATATTGCTTTCAGTAAAACCCGCCACTTACTGCACATAATACCAAAGGCACTTCTTCTTGCCCTTGAGAGTCGATAATCATAAATACATTTCCGATTGTCTAAAATTCGTTTGGCATATTGCCTCATCAAGTACTGCCAAAGAGGGTATGCGTCATCACCAATAATGACAAAAGGAGCGATATCCTGAGTCTGTGGAGTTCTAGTGCCGATGGAAGATTAGTGTGTTACTTTCCAATAATTTGTATAACGAGGTAGCTCTAAAATTTCCTCCATCACTTTAACGTCCATCTTCACAATATCAACAGCCAACAGCTTGCAATCTGCATCAACAAGAGCTTGACAAGGTACTGATTATAATAAATAATATAAAGAGCCGGATTTAGCTGGACATTTAATTTGGATGTGTTTGCCGTCCAACGCTCCAGACAATTGGAAAAATTCCATTTTTCCCAATAATTTTCTGCTACTTTTCGCCACATTTCAGTTTTGGAGTTTGGAAGGTACGTCGCCCGCAAAACATTCCATACTATAAAAGTGTGTTTTAATTTGAAAAACTGTAGACACGCCCAATCGAAAAAGAAGCGCCAAAGCATGAAATGACTCTCCCGTGGCAAGATATCTGAAGGAAATAGCAAATAGGTTCATTTAATTATAAATAGTGGTGTAGAATCTTTGTAAACAAATAAGAATGTTAGTTAAATCTGTAAGTCACTTTCTTTCATAGATATTGTAGCCTATAATTTGGAGTCAGTAGAAACTACATATTTTCTCATTCAGGTCTATTCTTTGTTTATACTTCAGTTAAAACCGTGAAAGCCAAATGGAAATATCTTAGAGATTAGTGTGATTAGCTGCCACCCCCGGAGGCCCCCGGTTCGATTCCCGGCTCTGCCATGAAATTTGAAAAGTGGTGCGAGGGCTGTAACGGGGTCCACTCAGCCTCGGGAGGTCAACTGAGTAGAGGAGGGTTCAAACCCACCTCAGCCATCCTCGAAGTGGTTTTCCGTAGTAGTTTCTCACTTCTCCTCCAGGCAAAGGCCAAGGCCGTTTCCTTCACTCTTCCTTGTCTATCCCTTCCAATCTTCCCACCGAGCTCGATAGCTGCATTCGCTTAAGTGCGGCCAGTATGCAGTATTCGGGAGATAGTAGGTTCGAACCCCACTGTCGGCAGCCCTGAAAATGGTTTTCCGTGGTTTCCCATTTTCACACCAGGAAGATGCTTGGGTTGTACCTTAATTAAGGCTACGGCCGCTTCCTTTCCACTCCCAGCCCTTCCTTGTTCCATCGTCACCATAAGATCTATCTGTGTCGGTGCGACGTAAAGCAACTAGCAACCAATCTTCCCATCCCCACACAAGGCCCCTGTTCAGCATAACAGGTGAAGCCATCCGGGCGATGTACTGGTCCTACTTCTAAATTTCATCCCCCGACCCAAAATCTCACACTCCAGGCCAATGCTCTTGAGGCGGTAGAGGTGGGATCCCTCGCTGAGTGCGAGGGAGAAACCAACTCTGCAGGGTAAACGGATGAAGGAATAAGAAATAAAGTATATTTGAATGCAACCCATACTTTACGTCTGCAGTGGAATTTATGCCTTTCAGATGGAAGTATTTATAGTTTCATTATCATTCGTTTTCTGGAATATTTCATAACCAGCAAAAGTTTTAACAGAAAAACGTCGCATAATAATGACTTTATAGTATTCGAACATAACAAAAACGCTTATATGAATTTTCAATTGAAATTGTACGCTCTGAGCGGCTTTTTCTTTTTCCTGTAAAATGTTACTTTCGAATTTGGTATCCTTTGGAAACAAGCTTCTCCACTGAGAATAAAGAACTCGGATGGTTGGGACATCTTGTTAGAATGAACCCCACGAGAAAACCGAAACAGGTATTTGAAGGTGGACCAGAAGGGGAGAGGAGAAAGACGCCAACCCAGGTTAAAATAGAACCGTTATGCATTTACAGTAGACTGGCCCTGAAAAGAGACAAAACACCAGACCCGACATCTAATTGTGATGTATTTTTAAAACTTTTTAAAATTACTGATGTTTTCTTATTTTTCTCATTCTTTCTTTGTTTCCTTTTTCTTAAATTTTTAATTAAGGATGTCGCACATACCGAGTCACCAAACCAGTGGAGATAACTAATTATGGTTAAAATCACCGACCCAGCCAGAAATCGAACTCGGAGCCTTTTAAACCAAACACCAGCACAGTAACCATTTAGCCATGGGGCCAGACAATTTGCATGTATTATTTATTTATTTATTTATTTATTTATTTATTTATTTATTTATTTATTTATTTATTTATTTATTGATGTCTTTATTTGTGGCGAAGTTAGGGTTCTTGGCCCTCTCTTACACTTAACCACATTATGCGGCTTAATACTGAATACAAACTTAATATTCAAACTTAACACACTGTATATAATATAATAATAATATAACTTAATATAGACTAAAACTAAAAGATTACTTCCTAAGTCTAAAATTAGAAAAATAAATTCAATAACTACTCTGGGTGGAATTCATATAATATAACAGTAATTTATGTAAACTGTTGGGAACTATTTGCTCCAGACATTCACTCACACATTCACACATAACTACATGATATAGCCTACGTATTCAAGAGGAAATCTTTAGACTGTCTTTTGAAGGTAATTAATGAGGAACAGTTTCTAATTTCAGGGGGTAAAGCATTCCATATTCTAGCGCCCGACACAAGGAAAGAATTACTGAAGGCAGATGTATGATGTGGAGGTATTGCAATTGTTGACCCAGATCGCGTGTCACGGTTATGAAAGGAAGATAGAAAACGGAAATTACTGGGGAGATATTCAGGTATATTTTCAGTCAAGAGTCCATAGATAAGGGTTGATACATGGTGATTTCTCTGCTGCTCTACTTTTAACCAAGAAAGTTGTGAATATTGAATTTTCACGACCACATTCTAATCGAAAGCGACTTTCAACCTATTAGGTCGTGTTACGTACATTTAGTACGTGATGAAGAGATGTTAAGTACAGAACAAAAATGGCCAACCAGACACCAGTGGGATCCGAACCCACAACCTCCCGATTTCGCGTCGGTTGCTCTACCAATTGAGCTATGGTGGCCTAGGCCATCTTTGTTCTGTTGAAAATTCAATATTCATTGACTTGGCCCTCAACGGGCAACTTGAACGCACTCTACAGTGTGATGGTAGTAGTACCAGACCTGTAGCTTAGATCCTTTTCAACAGAACAAAGATGGCCTAGGCCACCATAGCTCAATTGGTAGAGCAACCGACGCGAAATCGGGAGGTTGTGGGTTCGGATCCCACTGGTGTCTGGTTGGCCATTTTTGTTCTGTACTTAACATCTCTTCATCACGTACTAAATGTACGTAACACGACCTAATAGGTTGAAAGTCGCTTTCGATAAGAAAGTTGTGCATAAAAAGGGGATACATGCGAGGCAAAATTCAATGAAAAAATAAATCTAATGCAGGAGTTTAAAGCTCTCTGAAATTTCCTATTTTGTTCACTGGTAGCATCCAGCAACACAACATCACAATAGTTAAAAATTGGAAGTATCAAGGTTTGAACCAGTTTTATTTTTAAGTTGAGAGGTAATACTGTCTGGTGAATCTTAAGGGGATGAAGTGATGAATGAACTTTCCTGCATACGTTAGTGACATGCTCATCCCAGTTTAAAGTTTCATTTATAGTGACTAAGTTGAACTTCACTTGACTGTGTTTCTCTTGTCGCTGCTACCCATCCCCCGTACACAGCACAGCATTTGCCTAACCTCGTGGACAAAGACAATATTTCGATTTTTCTGCATCGTTTAGCTGTGACGCTGGTAGACATAACCGGTATAGAGACGGGGTCTTATTTTTAATGTTCTGAACTCACCCTGCTCCACATAAACAGTAGAATGGGATTGCGGAACTACTGCGTACATCTATAAATAAATATAAAATAAGAGTTTTGTCTGTACATTGCACAGAAAAGATTGGTAATTCTGTATCGGTCGTGTCCACAGTAAGAAGAAAATGCACCTTTTTAATTCTCCGTCATCGCTATCTATCTGTCTGCATGTACAGTATGTACGCGCATCACAAGAAAATGGCTGAAGAGAATATAATGAAAATCGGTATGCGAAGTCGAAGAATAGGGCACTATAATCTAGGCTATACATAATTTTATCCTCGCTGAGTGAAATGGTAGTTAAGGGGAAGGCCTAAAATTCAAGTCTCAAAAATATATGTTGATAGTGGTCCTATCCATAAATACTACATAACTAAATTTACACATGATTAAACTTCCAATGATTTACGTCCTATTAATTTTCACTGTACCGAATATGATAACAGAGACATTCATGAATTTCTATTTTTGTTGCCAAGTTCATATTAATGCCGAGCCACGAGGAAATGAGTGATCGGAATTTAATGAAAATCGGTATGTAAAGTCTGATAATAAAGCACTATACTCTCGGCTATAAATAACTTCATGCACGCTGGGTGAAGCGGTATTTTAGGAGAAAAGACTAAAATTCCTTTTTTAATACCTGTGTTATTGCGTAATTTAATAAAATCTTACAGCGTGGAGAAGAATTCATCTAGAATTCTGTATACAGAGTAGAATTCCGTAGCGAAGCACGGGTAGATTAGCTAGTTTTCTTCAACCTCCTCAGTCCTTATGTAGCATATGCTCTACATGTGGTTTTCTTTACTTATAATAATACAAAACAATTTAAAGCAAAAATACTAATGGTAGGAAAGTCAACTCTGAGTCCTGATGTAGCATATATGCTACACGTCATAAAACAACTTAGTGAAACATACTACATTCTTTGGTGAATTTTTAAAATTTATTTGACAAAACTATAATCCATGGAATGCAAAAACAAGCTCGGGACTGAAGAGGATATACATATACTTCACAATATTGTTATATAATGCAGGAAACTAAATACACTGGAGTGATTTCTTCTTACTATATCTGACGGCACATCCACCCATATCAGAGGAGCACTTCACTGAGATGCTTCAGCTGGCTCTTAAGCTTGCTAATGACAAGCTACTTGAGCAGGCAAAGGTTGCTCACTCACGATGCCAAGAACCGATGGAACTGATCAGGAAAAAACAATCTCATCTTCTGCGCACTAGGCAACAACTGGGTATTGAGGCAGACACTTACGTTGCCCCTACTTCAGAGGACTTTGAACAAAATCGGCCTATGAACCCAAAGGCTCAGGATCTTTGTTGGAGTACACCTATTGGAGGAGGTATAGGACGACGGCGGTCCGTTGGTTACTTTTCGTACATCTACAAGCGTAGTCACCATGCTGCAGGTCATGCTTGCTCGTGTTTTGATCCCACCCCTCCCCCATCTGATTTGGACGAATTGGGTGAGTGTTGTTGCACGCGCACGCAGCCCAATAACCTGGGTAACATCCACGAAGTTCGTGAGAGTGCAGAAGACTCTGATGATCCAGTGAAAAGTGATGAGAATGTTTGAGGACGGTGTAGCAGAGGTTGCCTCTTGAAAGACATTTACGTCGATAGTGCACGAGGCAGTACCCGACTGAGTACTTTGATGATGAGGACGCTTTATGTGAAAGCGGTAGGCTTTGTGGCTCCAGAGACAATAACAAATGTAAATAATCAACAGACAATATGGGGGACATCGCAGAAACCATTGAAGGTTGTCCTAAAAGTAGGGATGATCTAGAGCTGGGCCTCTCAAACGCCCTAAATCTCACGCGTGCAAACCGTGGCGCAAATATTCTGTGCACCGTGCATCGGCCCGGCTCGGCTCCTTTTCGAAGCAGCGTTTTGTTTCGGGGCGACTCGGCTAAGCTCGGCTAAGCTCGACTCAAATATGCTCGAATGGTGGAGTGTTGTTAAGCAAGTGAGAAAGGGGGAGACAGGCGGAGCGAGCGAGACAGCAGTAGGGAAAGAGAGAGAGCGTGCTGTTGCTTAAAATCCAGGAATAGTGGTCTGGGATCTGGTCAACCTAGAGAAGTCGTCTTTTGCACTTTGCGCCGCACAATGCAACGGTGCATGCAACCTGAGAGCCCCTAACCTAGAGGATCAGGAAGGTTCCTCTAAACCTGTTCCAACTGTACCGGTCAACAGCCACTTACATTGGCATGCGTCAAGTCTTGACCTGCAATCATCGCTGGCTGCTGCTTCCACCAAAGAGCTCAAGACTCACAAAACATTGCTCTTAATTATGAGAGAGATGATCCAGACTGAAAGAGATTGCGTTAAATCGCTGGAGTATATTACAGAGAATTACATTACCGAACTGCTAAGAGAAGACATCCCACACTCGCTTAGAGGGCAAAGGAATGTCATCTTTGGAAATTTTGAGAAGTTCCACAGCCAGTATTTTCTTCAAAATCTGGAAAGGTGTGAGAACTGCCCTCTCATGGTTTGACAGTGTTTCCTTCGACATGAAAAGTGATTCTACTTTTATGCCTTGTACAATAAGAACAAACCAAAATCCGACTCTCTGATGTCAGGATATGGAAGCATGTTCTTTAAAACAAATCAAATGGAGTTGGGAGACAAAATGGACCTAGCAAGTTACCTTCTGAAGCCAGTCCAACGTATGGGCAATATTCTTTGCTGCTGCAACAGCTTATGAAGGCCTACCCAGACAAGGAAGCAGATGTAGCTGATATTAAGGCAGCTAAGCAGATGGTGCACTTTCAGTTACGGCATGGCAATGACCTTCTTGCCATGGATTCTCTTCGAGATTGTGTGATGTAAATATAAAGAAACAAGGAAGGCTTCCGAGGCAAAAGGAGTGTCTAGTCTGGCAAGGAAAGATAAAGAAGTGCCTTCGTCATGTGTTCCTGTTTGAAGAATTGATTTTGTTCAACAAAGCTGGATAATTTCCTGATCGAAAGAATTTGGACTTGTATATTTACAAGAATATCATCAAAATGACAGACATTGGAATGTCAACTAAGATAGGAGACAGCCCAACCTCATTTGAAATTTGATTCCGAAAGAGAAAGCTAAATGATACTTTTCACCCTTCTGTCCATGTCTGAAGAAATCAAGCAGGGTAGAACAGAAGAAATGTCTAAGCTTCTTTGGAAGCAGGTGCTGAGAAATAGAGAAATGCGCATTGCTGAAATGTCATCAATGGGGATTGGAAACAAACTCTGTTTAGATATTATACCAAGTGCTGACCAAATAAATGATCGCTCTATCATCATTGCGCAGCTGAGTAAAACTGCCCCGCGATTCCACAACTTAATCACGGTGTCGTCAGGAGATCTCCTGCGCAGTAACAATCGGCCACATTCTATTATCTCTGTGAGCGGCTCATCCTCATCTGGAGGTAGCAGCAGCACAAGCCACAAGCCATTCCTCAGCGTCCAACTATGCAGCTCTAGTCAATTTGGGATTTGACCCTGTTGACAGTCCGCACATGCACCACCGAGCTACAACCCTGCACAGTCAGTGTTCAACCGAGAGCGGTATAACTGCTGACATCTCCCTGGGATCAGAAGATGCTGATGGTTCCCACTGGCATGTAGAGAGGTCAGTAACATCTATGTCTCTCGACTCTTCCATGTCTCCCACTTCACTAGTCTGACCAACAGAAGAGGATAAGACATGCCTCATAGTTGCACAAAGTAAAGAGAGTGACGGTCTTGGTCTTAATGAACCAGACCAAAAAGAAGTATCCATCAAGTTGTGAACTTCGAACTCTGCTCCGATCTTACTTTCAACAGTGTGACACTATATACTGTTCTCTTGCCTAAGAAAATCGTGTAATTTATGTTTTACCTTGTACTGATTTTAAGCGCATCAGTTTTGTTGGCAACGTTTGCATATTTTGGCGAGCTTCAATAGCATTTATAAATATGCTGTTTATAGTTAATTATTACACCATTATTGAGCAGTATCTAATATCTTACATTAAACTTTAAAAATGACAGGCATTTTCCTTGATTGTTCAATAAAATTTCATCCCTCTTTACATTTTATTTTATTATCCATTTACAGCAATTCATCTTATATTATTTTTTTTTTGCACAAGAGATTACTTCTTACTGATTAATGCGAGTTGCCAAATAACAAAAACAACACAGAAAACATATTCCTACCAAAATATTCAAACATGTATTTTATCGAAGATTCCTTGGTGATGAATGCGTGATAGCGATAAGTGTGGAAATAAAGTTTTCACTTATTTCAATTCTCTTCAAAAATTGAAAACAAATATAACTTGTTTTTGATTAGGAAATGGCGGTAATCACTGCCAAATGAAACGTTTCGCTCATATGAAAGTCTATTCCAAAGTAGGGAACGAATATACGCTCCTGCTTTCGGATAGCAAATTGACGGTGATGACTGCCAAAGTAAGTGTTCTTTGTAAGGTGTTCATTTCAAAAAAGAAAATAAAATTATTTGTATGTAAAAGAAAGTTAAATGATGTCATTTTCATTCCCAGACTAAATAGACCTAGTTTATTATTAGTGATGGGCAAACGATACCCGTGTTTGAGCCTGATCAAGCCGACCCGATAAGCGCCGAGGTTCGAGCCTGTTCAAAGTAGCTCGAGTAGTCATGTGACCGAAGGCGGAGTCTGACTCGGGCTACAGTGCGGACGTGCAGGTAAGTAAACAGCAGAGTTCGCGTTTAGCATCCAGGTAATCAAAGTCTTGAGAAGTTTACGCTCTTGTCCAGTCATTGGCCTCTCGTAGTGTGAGTGTTATGGGTGGAGCGGTGTATAACCTCTTAGCATCTGCGGTAGACGTTTACACTTTGGTGATGTAAGAGTAGCATTTTTTCCTTTTGTCTCTTTGGCGAGTGCTAGTGGATGGCATTTTTTTACGAAGTCCTCCGGAGGAAGTAGGGTGTGAACATGTTTTGGAGGAAGAACTTTCGATGAAAGCTATGCTAGTGTTAAATGGAAATATTCTAGAGTAGAACTCTGATGAAACAGAGCAAACGAGTTCTACCACTCGTACACTGAACACCTACAAGTCACTTCACTTCATATACTGTACGTCCGTGTGTAGTATCATGGTCTCACATCCGCAGTATGGTCACTACCCATTAAGACCTCTCGACATACCTTATCCCCGCTCCACTTTACCACATCCTCATCCAATCCACAGATCGGCCACCCCCGTAGAGACGACTGTGTTTGGGTAACGTACACACCCTCTCCACACACCATTAGCTGCCAATAGTTCATTCCATGTTAAGAAAACAGTTTTGCTCTTATGACATCAGGGTGATCATATCGAACGGCTCTGCTCAACACCATCACGGGAAAACGGTGGCACATAAATTTGTGAAATTCAGTATATAAGTTCAAGATAAAAAGCGGAGGGGGGGGGGAACTAAGCTGCAAATTACTTTTATGAACTAAAAGGGACGGGTGGTTATACAGGGGCTATTTTTGGTTTGTACGGAATCTTTTTTTTTTTTTTTTTTTGCTAGTTGCTTTACGTCGCACCGACACAGATAGGTCTTATGGCGACGATGGGACAGGAAAGGGCTAGGAGTGGGAAGGAAGCGGCCGTGGCCTTAATTAAGGTACAGCCCCAGCATTTTCCTGGTGTGAAAATGGGAAACCATGGAAAACCATTTTCAGGGCTGCCGACAGTGGGATTCGAACCTACTATCTCCCGTATACTGGATACTGGCCGCACTTAAGCGACTGCAGCTATCGAGCTCGGTTTGTACGGAATCAGAGGTACACCACGCCACATAAAAATCCTCAGCATTGAAGTGTAATGAAAACTGGGGCAGAAAATAGAAAAATAATATTTTTATGGGATAGAGGAGTGAGGGATGCATTTAATTGCATTTAATACATTTCCCCAGGCAACGCAGGGTACTTCTGTGTTGTCGTATCCCTCATAAAAACAATATTACAAATTAAATGCAGTAATAAAAAAGCGGTAGAATTGAAATACGCTTAAGAAAGAACAGCCAAATAACAAAACAAGGCACAAATAAAATGCACGGCAATTTTTTTTATCAGTACAAGTTATGCCATGGCGTGTTGCTGCACACTATAACACCGACATATTCAGTAAAACCTTCTGTACAATACTGTGACCGTACCGGCACAATTAGTATTTATTTCAAGTGATATGCTTGGTAAGGAAGCTGGCAGCAAGCTTTCTTTGTGTGGATGCTGGGGGTATCGTCAGGTTGTGCAATACGAAGCCCGCCAGAGAGGCGCCTTCACCCGCCCACTGGGTGGCTTAAGGAATCCCCGAACTAGGCACACGTCATAGAAGAGGCAGCAGAAGAACACTATTTAGCGACTCCATATTGGAAAACATCTGCCAGCGTACAGCGATGCCAGAGCGATCGGGCTAAATTTAATGCATTTTTGGCGTAAATAAGACTTGATTAACAAAACTGCACCTGTTAGAGGAGTGTGCTGAATTTTGGTGGAATTATAAAGTCAAGAGTTCTGATAGAAAATACTCTCCAAGCGAAAGGCGTTGGTAAACAAGTTATATAAGACCCATAGCGTACGGACGCGATGGCTGAAACCAGATGCCTTTGGGGATTCCCTATTTCCCCTCCAAGCGGATTAATTAATTACTGCAGATCCGCCGAACATATTCAACTCCGCATATCATAGCGTAGTTGTGCATAACTAAGTCACACAGTCTAGCGTATTGCTAATTTCGACAGGCTGGTTTATCCAGGAAAGGCCAGAATCAGAGTGGGGGAAGGACGCGCTAGCACCCCTATTCACGGTTTGGCTATAAGTTGTTGCAGTTTCTCGGGGGAGTGAGTAGTCGAGGACGAGCTTCAGAAGGTGGAACTACGTGCGGTCCGCGAGCGAGGTCCACCTCTTCTTTGTCTGAATAACTGACACAAAGAAACGGGAGTGAAGTTTTAAAAGTGTTTTCCAGTGTGCAGTGATAGTAGAAAATGTAACTATATGACAAAGGTATTTGTGCGACATCCGATCGCGAAGTAAACTCTGAATATTTGTCATTATGTCTTAGGTAGTGACTGTAAAAGGCTAATGTCTGTAGCAGTAAGGGAGCCCAGCTTTTCGAGGAGTCTAACTTTGGGATTTGGTAAACTCTGTTTCAAAGAAAATCAGATCGTGTGAAGAAATACTATCAGTTTAAATCCATGTAACATTGAGAGCAGGATTTCCGGAACAGATTATAACACCAAGTAAAGGGGAATGATAAGTACAGGATCTGATTTAATCGAGATAAGAAAGTAAGAAAAGGACGGTTGATAAGTCACGGACGTAGGAGGCGATAGACTTGGGAAGGAGGAGACCATGAATTTACAACTCGCCTAAATTTAACTAAATAGACTAGCTGAGATATCCATAATAATTAGCATCACGTAACTAGCATCGCTCTAGAACGATAGAGGGGAAGTTGGATGGTGTCGAGTGATCAACAAGTGTGCAAGATTGTGTAAATATAAATGCAGTGATTTGTTTACCAGGAAGATGGATTACTCCAGCAAAGTCATCACACTCCTAGAACCAAGGACTGCACGAGCCAGCGACATGGAGTGAGCACCGATGGCAGGCCCCTGAAAACTTCGGGCGGGGGCCAGAAAAACATCATAAACTGTTGAGTATTGAGCTAATTTCTTCCAATGTTAGTATTTCCCCTTGTAAATAGAGTTACTGTAAAGATAGGGTTAATGATGAGGTAATTGATAGGTTAATTACCTGGAGTGGTCGGATGACCCGTGTTTAATTTGTTTTTTTGTAAGTAGATATGGGAAGGAAGTGAACCAGGAAGGATGTATAGAGTTTGGGACCCCTTTTAAAGGATGCATGCGCATGCTATACTATATTTTATTTTGTCATGAGTGCTGAGAAAGATTTGAGGGGGGAAAAATGAATAGAAATTTGGCCAGGTTAATGCCATAATTTCATCTGCGTGACTGCATAATACGAGCAGGGATTAGTAGGTGTCAGTATCATTAACATGTGCCTATACAGAAGTTAATGTGGGATAGTGACAGCACTCAATTCATAAAAGTAGAGACAGTAGTTAGTTTTTGCATGCTAGTGTATAAGTTTGGCTGTAACTGAAGACGTTCGAGAAAATACGTGCGGAGGTTCAAACCTGGCCCACCCTACACATTAGCTAGGCTAACAGAGTAGAGATTTTTCTAGTTGATTTTGATCATGTCTGAATATTATTATTATCATTATTATTATTACTATTATTATTATTATTATTATTATTATTATTATTATTATTTTAATGTAACTTGATCAGTGTTTTGTACCGATTCATTTTTAAGCAACAGATTAATGGATTATTATTATTATTATTATTATTATTATTATTATTATTATTATTATTATTATTATTATTATATGTATTTTCTTAAAGTAATGTGATCGGTGATTTTTATATACCGATATAGCTCGAGTAGTAGGGTAGTATATGACAGGTACACAATCTCGCCTCAAGGGGGAGAGATTAGGGGACATTGTTCTTTGGGTTAAAGGCTGACGTAACTGTGGTAAAAACGTACGACGGAAGAAATGTATGGTTGAACCCCAGACTCCTGGAGAGTTGACGGGATTTTTGGTATAAGATAGCGGCTTAATTTGAGAAATGATTCAAGGACATAATTATAGTATGAGCTGGTTCGAGCAGGTGTACCCTGCATTAGCTCGATTATATAATTTTGATGACTCGGTGGCTGCCGATATTGAGTGCGTTAAATGGTCTCTCGCCGCTGTGCGAAGGGAAGATTTATGGCCCCAGAATGGGAAGGTCCTTGTGAGAGGGCAGCTGAGGGAAGTCGTTTGGCCGAGAAGTGTTCTTTTTAAGACGGTGCAGTCTTCTGTGAGAATAAAGACAGAATATTTACGTAATTACCACACACGATCCACCAGCCATAATCTAAAGGCAATGTAGGAATTTATGACTGTTCTTGACATGATTAGGTTAATTAGGGTTTTTATTTCAGTGTCCCTGATGGAGACGACCAGAGTCTCAGGTTCGAACCTCAATAGAGCACAGAAGAGACCGATAGCTCGCTCAAGTAGCGGGTGCTGCGAGATGAAATACAGCCATTTATACTTTGTGTTGGTGTATAATATGTGTTTCTTTTTCAGAGTGTGATCTTGTTTTGGGTTATATACTGTTCTGCGCGAATTTAGACTTCGTGAATTTTTCACTGGTAGTTGTTGGAAGTGACGGGTTCGTTGTCGAGCCTGTGTTCGTGTGATTTTTATTTCATTTGTCTTCCAATTGGTGGAGACGCGCAATATTATTGTCTTTTCCATGGTTTTACGTAAACATATGTTTATTTCTCCAGTATACTTTTTATTCACGTACAGATATTTGGTGGCGGTAGATATAAGATAAAATGACCACTCCGGGGTAGTTGAATTAGTGTAAGTAAATGTTTAACTTCATGACATGGGATTCGGTCCCAGGGAATACTGATATTTGGAGGAAAATGGTTCGAATTGTAACTGTAAATAGGTAACCTGTGTTATATTTTGTTCGTGTAACACTCAACAGTTTTTGATATCCAACGGGAGATAGACAGACAAAACAAATGGTATGGACGTAGTATGTCAACGAGATTGGACATCCCTCGGGGATGTATATTTTTCTGTGTATGTCAAATCAGGTATCCATCAGCTTGTTAGTTCGGATGGAAGTATTCTTTCATTTGAAATATCCTTAGGAACTGTGGTCATCCACATAAATATTCTTATGGAATGTGGATGAAGTTTAACTGATGGAGGGTAGCACGGATTTTACCGTTGCTAAATATTTGTATTCAACTTGTCAATTTATATTAATTTTCCAAGGATGTCATAGTGTATGTGTATATTTCAACGAGCGCCTTAGTAAATTTGGAAAACTTATTTGTGCTTATTCTTTGCCGAAAAACAAGCATCCAAAATCCTCTTCCGTTCATTGTAGGCCTTTAAGGTAGTTTATGTTTTATAGCCTTTATTTGCCGCGAACGTTCTTCGGCCCTGAGGAGTCCGTGTTCAGACCTCAGGAACGGGAGAGTAGCTCTGATCTAGCTGAGTCGAATGGTCGATAACTCTTCATGTGAGTGGATTAAGTATACAATCCCAATGAGGAGAAATCGGCACAGACCAAAAAAGATCCCTTGACTATCGACTTCCGTGGAGCATGGTCCCATGTGTTCGTGACCCGAAAGGGTCGGTTTGTTGTCACATGGTCCCATGAGTCATGGGGGACGGTGGGAAAGGTTCCAATACGAAAATAATAGCACACACACACAAATACTATGCAATATACAACCAACTCTCACGCATCACAAGTACATACTGATTAAAGCCTAAAAACATACACGCAACAAATAAATTCTGCAGATGACTTCACTCCGCCTCTGTGGTGTAGTGGTTAGTGTGATTAGCTACTACCCCCGGGTTCGATTACCGGCTCTGCCACGAAATTTGAAAAGTGGTACGAGGGCTTGAACGGGGTCCATTCATCCTCGGGAGGTCAACTGAGTACAGGTGGGTTCGATTCCCACCTCAGCCATCCTGGAAGTCGTTTTCCGTGGATTCCCACTTCTTCTCCAGGCAAATGCCGGGATGGTACCTGACTTAAGGCCACGACCACTTCCTTCCCTCTTCCTTGTCTATCCCTTCCAATCTTCCAATCCCACCACAAGGCCCCTGTTCAGCATAACAGGTGAGACCACCCGGGCGATGTACTGGTCCTCCTTCCGAGTTTTATCCCCCGACTCATAATTTAACGCTCCAGGCCAATGCTCTTGAGGCGGTAGAGGTGGGATACCTCGCTGAGTGCGAGGGAAAACCCAACCCTGGAGGGTATACAGATTAAGAAAGGAAGATGACTTCACTACAGTAGTGAGCTGCCAGCGGTTCACAGAGTGAGGGACTAGACGAGGCTTGTACCTGAGCAACACAGAAGAAGAAAAATAAAGGAAGGCAACGAAGCGATGGATTTTCCTGTCACTGTGCTTCCTCATTACGAATACATTTATGAAGAAGTAAATGTTATGTAGTAATTTTAAAAACTCGCGGGGAAAAATGCCTCATCGTTTTTATCTCTCGTATTAAATTACAAAGTACGGTATAATATCCTTAATCACGAAGAATTATGGGCGTCCCAGAAGAGTTGTGTTCACTCCTTGTAGGTCCGTAACAGTAATACTGTATTCTTAACGTGGAATGAGCTATAGTCCATCTCATAGCTCACTAAAAACTTTTCTATATTACGGTTCCTAAGACACGACATCGACTACCTTACCACTGACCACGAAATAGCACTCTCCCTTAGTAAGCATTAGAACCCACTATGTGTTCCAGCCATAGAGACAAATCCAGCTTCTCGCTAAAAGGTGACTTTATGTTCATATGCAGTATGGTCGTCTGACGAGATGTCGCGTGCATGCGAGGTAAGTGGTGCGCATGCGCCAATCTCAAGTCTCAAGGCCTGACAATAAACATCGATTCCGTCCGCGGTGTTTCTTGGGAACTAAGGTGGTGCTGTGAAGTTTCAAACTGGTATGGGAATTGTACTTTATTTACACATTTACCGTAAGTAGTGCATAATGAACAGTTTAATAATTAACACGCATCTCTTTCAGAGAACTGGTACTGTTTATATTTGTAGCTCAGTATCTGTTACTCGTGCCGTACCTAGAAGCTGCCACGACTTCTCGTGAGACGCAGATAGAAATTGTCCTAAAATTGTATTAGTGTTTTCTCACCAGTTTCTTTACTCAGACATTGCATTCTTAGCAGATTGTTGATTTAATTTAAGTTATTATACGTTTCAACAAGCTTTACATATAGGCCTATTGAATATTACGTAGCAGAAAGCTGACTAAGTCTATTCATTTCGTTTCTCTCTTCAAGAAGCCGGCAAGAATAGCTAAACTACTATCGATTATGTTGTCAAGAACTCATAATTAGAACCCACAATCTGTACCAGTTATAAAACTGATGTAGCCTATTGCCAAAATGTTGCAACCTGTACATATGTATATAGTTCCAAATTGTATTATAAATAATTGGTATAATCAATGTCTTATTTAAGTATCTTTTTCACATTCAAAATTTCATGGGTCCCGGGCTCGATTCCCGGCAGGGTCGGAAATTTCACCCATCATTAGTTAAATCCGCTGGCACGGGGGCTAGGTGTATGTGTCGTTTTCATCATTTTATCCTCATCACGACGCGCAGGTCACCTACGGGAGTCAAATTAAAAGAACCGTATTTGGCGAGCCTACTTTGTCCTCGAACACCCCCGGCACGAAAATAAATATGCCATTTCATTTAATTGTTTTCGACACTTGTTATATACTGACTGTAACGAAGTGAGCATCAAGAAACGTCTATCATCCCGGGTGATCGAGTGTCACCTCCAGTTCCTTGGCCACATTTTCAGGAGAGAACTTGGAAAGGACAATTTTGCAAGGCAAAGTTGAAGGCAGTAGACAATGAGGATGAACATCAAGTATATGGTTAGATCAGAAGAAGAAGATCACTGGACTACCTCTTCAGATCTTGTTAAGGAAAGCTGAAAACCACTCTGGATGGAGGCATCTCAACAAAGCTGCAACGCAGAAATGATAGAGTTTTGAGGTCTCGACGCTCAGCAATGAGCAAAACGACTAATGCTGAATGAACGTGAAGACTATATTTTTTTTCTTTTCTCTGTACTTATACGGCCCAAGCAACACATTTTAGTAGACAATTCGTTTATTCTGAGGAGGTATTTGTAACGACGCATCGCACAAACACAAATTCGGACTGTCTCCAAAATAAAGATATCGTAAGAATCGAAGTTATAATACGTTCAAAAGACACGGAACAGAAGTAACAGCAAACAGAGGACGAACCGGTACTGTCGGGTATAATACTCTTACACATCCTTCTTAATTCCCTGAGTGTTAGTAAGAGCAAGCTGACAGGTTGAGGCACGGACAAAACGTTATTATTGTTTTAAGAGGAAGTACAAATAGGCAACCATCCTCTATATAACATTAATCAGAGGGGGAAAAAATGGTAGGGGACCGACACGAAGGGCGTGAAAATGAAAGACTCCCTAGGCCTCGAGTGTTCTAATACCGTCGGGGTCGGAAAAGAACAAGAGGTGACGAAGCGAGGTCCTGGCACAAGTAACTGGAATCAATGTCAGGACTCACCTAAGGGCCCCGCGGTAGCCAACCCACGCTCCCAAGTTCAGAGCGCCTTACGCTGCTTTTAGTCGCCTCTTACCACAGGCAGGCGATACATGTTATTGCGAAGAAGCGAGTTTGTCCAGAATTATAGAACAGGCATGTCCAGGTCATAAGCTGACTGACAACTCTGCGAGCAATGGAAACAGCTATTTTGAGCGGTAGCCCAGGACATTATCAGATAGCGCAAGCCTGGAAAGGTGTACATTACACTTTCTTAACTACGGTACTCCGCACAATATATGTGTATATTCCTTCACATAAGGACATACATAATTAAATGAGTTCAAGACGGAATTTGCATAAAATGTGCCGAACAACATGCTTTGTAATCACCGTGTATCCAGAAAATAAATACAGTAACTACTTTAAAAGTTTTTTTTTTTTTGCTACTTGCTTTACGTCGCACCGAGACAGATAAGTGTTATGGCGACGATAGGATAGGAAAGGGCTAGGAGTGGGAAGGAAGCGGCCGTGGCCTTAATTAAGGTACAGCCCCGGCACTTGCCTTGTGTGAAAATGGAAAACTACGGAAAAACCATCTTCAGGGCTGCCGACAGTGGGGTTCGAACTCACTATCTCCTGGATGCAAGCTCATAGTTGCACGCTACTTTAAAAGTTGCCATAAGCAATGAACATACTCAACTCTCTTATGAACAATTATGAAGCAGAATAATACCGAATACTTTGCACCTACCATCAAATGTCGTATGGCTTTTAGTGCCGGGATATCCCAGGACGGGTTCGGCTCGCCAGGTGCAGGTCTTTCTATTTGACACCCGTAGGTGACCTGCGCGTCGTGATGAGGATGAAATGATGATGAAGACAGCACACACACCCAGCCCCCGTGCCGTTGGAATCAACCAATTAATGTTAAAATCCCCGACCCAGCCGGGAATCGAACCCGGGACACTCTGAACCGAAGGCCAGTACGCTGGCCGTTCAGCCAACGAGTCGGACTGCACCTACCATATCGCTTTTGTAGGGTCGCGAAGCTGTAAGCTGGCATTCGGAAGAAAGTGGGCTCGAATCCCACCGTCGGCAGGGGTGAAGATGGTTTTCCATTTTCAAACCAGGCAAATGCTGGGGCTATACCTTAAGGCCAAGGCTGCTACCTTCCCAATCCTAGGCCTTTTCCATTCTTCCGTCATCGAAAAACCATTGGCGTGTCAGTGCTACGTTAAACTAGAGTAGAACCAAAACGAAAAATAATAAGGGACGGGCTGAGTGGCTCAGACGTTTGAGGCGCTGGCCTTCTGACCCCAACTAGGCAGGTTCAATCCTGGCTCACTCCGGTGGTATTTGAAGGTCCTCAAATAGGCTATCTATGGCAGCTGTTGGCGGAACTATGGAGGATCAAACCAGCCTTCGGCCCGAATACCCAACATAAGAATATGTCGACCTCGTGTCGGTAGATTTACTGGCACGAAAAAGAACTCCTGCGGCACTAGGGTAAATTCCAGCACTTCGGCGTATCTGAAAACCGTAAAAGTAGTTAGTGGGACGTAAAGCCAACATTATTATTATTATTATTATTATTATTATTATTATTATTATTATTATTATTATTATTATTATTATTATTATTATTATTATTATTATTATTATTATTATTAAAGTAATACGGATCGCAGGAATGTACAATTGGTTCAAAAGTCTGCCCCAAATAACAGTAGCGATTTAGGTTGTTAATAAAATGTCTAGCAGTTCCGCCTTCTTCAGTGTTAATCTCTTTCGCCTCCTGCAAACTTCTACCAATATGATTGACCTCCCTCTACAATATAGAGTTTCCAATAACATAATTAGTATTACACACAGTGTGTGCATACGATTTTAAATATATAGAAATTCACTGTCACTACAACGTTTCATCTTTTGCGTAATGGGAATGAGGAACTATTTCTTTTGTCCATTGGAACAGGTGGTATAGTGAACAATACAATCGCTGGATACCTGTTTGTTGTATGTCCGGCGCTCCCTTCTCGCTCCGCCAGCCAGCTACACGCGCGCCAAGTGTCATTCTTCTAGCCTCGACGCGCAGCCCTCACTGCGCGTGCCTGAACAGTCGTGTGTGTACTATAAAGAGGAACTCCCAGCCTGTCCAGATGCCCACTTGCCCCGGTGTCCAGCTCCAGAATACACCCTACGTCGAGCACGGAGGCTACTCCTCTTGAAAATGTGCTTCGGCCAGGTGGACTGAATTTCTGACAGTACGAGGTCTCACCTCTGGTCACCGCTCCTCTTCCGCTGCCCATATCCAGTCATACTATTACATACCGTCATATTTCCTTAATTGATGCAAGCTCCCTTGGTTTCGCCAAGTAAGAATTCTTCCAACATTGAACTTGCTTTTATGAACTCAGCAAGGAAGGACTTTCCAAAACATTTATGTCAGTACTTCTGATAGTTTTCGACTATCGACTTTTCATATCAAGGACTATCTTTTCGAGATAGAAGTGGATGTAAATACTGTAAACTTGTATATAGTGTACAAAAGATAGACTCTTTCTCAAGATTCCTAATTCATTTGCTTCAAGTTAAATTTCATTTTATTTGTGTAAATAGTGTATTTTACATTTGAAGCGAATAATAAAGTTGTGTTTTGTAAATCTCAACCTTGGTTACAACACTGTTGAAAACCATTCTTATTACAAATACGGTGATACAAGCCGTGAATTGCTCCTCTCGTATAGAGGTGACATAGCTCAAAGTTGGCTGATTTCCACTGATCATTGTTCATGGCGAGAGTATTAAAGAATTCTGGGTCTATTTCTGCAGTTTTCTGGAGTCGTTCGTCCAGGAACCTGTCGGTAGCTGGGGTTGGTGCCAGATTATAAGTTGTCATCAGGTCTTCTATGAAGGAAGATGTTCCTGTTAATTGGTATACAAGTCGATTTGGTGAAAACTTTGAGTTGCAGAGTACTCTTTTTATATATCTGGCTTTAGTTCTGTCCAAAGTTATCAGATATCTGTATGAAAGGCTCAGCCATGTTATTTCAATTGAATACATGAATAATGGCATTCTGTTCTTAGTGAAAGGGATTTTAGATTAAGAATTTCCATTGCAGCCTTTTCGCAGCCCCTGTTCTATCTTCAATGTGCCTTGTGAAAGTGAATCCAGTGACTTGTAGAGTTACCCCTGAATATTTGAAAGATTTTACTATTTCAATTGTTTGGTCTCCGCAGGTAAATATATCCGCTGATGACAGTTTCCTCCTTTCGAGAACATCATGACCTTCATCTTACTCTGGTTTATATGCATGCCATTCTTTTGAGACCATTCCACTAGTCTTTTAAGAGGTGCCTGTAATGAGCTCTTGCTGTTGCTCAATATAACCATATCAGCTGCTATAAGTACATATTCACATCTCCAGTTACTACCTTTTGTTATTACTAGAGTCTGGATTATTAGGTACTGATAGGTTAGAATGCAAACATGCTTTAGCCAGTAACAAGTATACCCTACACTGTACAACGGTTATGCTATGAGATTTGCATAGATATTAGGAGTACAGCCTATAGAACTCCTTGAATTTATGCTACTCTTCCTACATTATGGTACAACGGGTTGCATGACACTTCGTACAAACCAAATTACTTTGCATTCTAACCTATTACCACCTAAAAATCCGAGGTCTAGTTATTACGTCATGTATGATCATATAAAACATCATGGGACTCAGGGGGTAACCTTGTTATTACGCCGTTCGTTCGTATGATCTCTTTTGACTAAAGAATACCATCCAGAAGACATTCCCTCACATTGTGTTGATTATTAACTGGAGTCTCTAATCACATTACATTGGACTAGCCCACTATTTCTTAGTTACTCCAATCGCAGCAAAATTCATTAAGGGAAGCAATTTATATCCCCCTTTTCATTTCATTTTCATTTCATTTCAAACCGAACATAACATCGTTTATTGGTTCATTTTTGTTTCTCCAAATTTACTGCAAGCCAGTCACAGAGTAAAGCAGTAAGGGCTGGTTGAAAGCAGGTATTATTAAGAAAAATGCAGAAACCTTACGAAAAAAAAAAACACTATTGCGATATTTGGGTATGGACCAGATTGTCTGCATTGAAGTACCGCATACATTCTCTACAGTCATGTGCTGAGCAGAGCACATTCACTTCTTCTAGAAGTCATAGTTCAATGCACATTCCTTGTATGCCGGATTATGTTGTAATTAAAAGTATTAAGGCGTTTGCCACTAAGCCTTGCAATTCCACCCGACTCTACGTACGATGTATTTATAGCTGTTATTTATAAACCACATTCCAGGTTTTAAAACTAATACCAGGGTGACCTGCTGGTCCCATCATAAATTAGCTGAAATGTATATCACAGAACGTTAGTTTCTTTCTCGTAGTCTAATTTATTGTGATAATACGGCACCAAAAGGTTAATTACAGTGAGTAAAATGATCTATGTTCTGCACAATAAACTATGAGTTTTATTTAAATTCGCCATTTCCATTTAGCAGGTACAGAATACAAAAGAGCGACTGTCAGTTAACGCTCTAACTCAGAGATTGTTATCATAACTGGAATATTAATAAGTCATTCGTTGTTGAAGGGAGCGGGAAGTAAATCATCGTTATGCAGATAAGTATAAATTACAGAGGGACAATTTAGAAGGCGCGAGCAATTTACAAATGGAACATGTGAGGCAATTGGTTCCATTCATCAGGCTCAGCAAACAAGAGATTGCTGTTCTTAAAAGAATAATCCATTGTGCCAACAACCTGGACCATCGTAAATGAGTGCGTAAAATCACACTCCACATGCTGAAGGACATGTCATGGTTGCAGTGATGTTTGAGTTTAAGGTGACAAGACAAAGGACTTAGCAACCCCTGTTGATGGACAGAGATTACTGAGGTTCGGGCACGTATTGGTGAAGGATGAGCACTATGTAGGAAAGAGTAGTGAACCATGTTGTGGAGGGTAACAGAATGGGGAATAATGCTTTCATGAGCACAGATTAAAAAAGTATCTATATACGAGGGTCGAGTCATAAGTCATAACAACTATTTTCTTTTCTCGCGAACAGGAGACAACACGAAAAATGTAAGATATGCATTTGGAAATACAGGGCATGTACTTATGCATAGTGCCTGAAGACAAATTCTGACTTCAGGAGATTCTCGTAGGAAAGTGACAGAACACAGGCCATTGGTAAACATTGTTTTATTATGGACAGCAAATACACAAGTCTAAGTACGAAGGAGAGGTCTCCACTGGTTACAGACCTTCGAAATGATCACGCAAGGTTTCCACTGTGCGTTGCCAGCGGTCGGGCAGGCGCTAAATACCATTCGCTGCATGTTTCTCGCTAACGTGTGGTACCTCTCTCCGAAACGCTGTTACGATGTCCTCTTGGTTAGCAAACCATTGTCCAATTATGGCTTCGTGACTTTGGGGATTAGATCATAGTCACATGGGCTCAGATCAGGCGAATAAGGCGGGTGTGGAGGAACCTGCGATCGTTGCTCCTGCTTGTTGACTTCCATTTTGTAACGCTCTCACTCACACACTAAAATTGAGGGCATGTTTAGACCCACACTGTTGTTTACATACACCGTCTAGTGGCATCATACGCAAGTACATACCGTACGTTTCCAAATGCATATCTTAGATTTTCCGTGTTGTCTCCTGCTCGCGAGAAAAAAAAGTAGTTGCGTGATGATGATGATGATGATGATGATCGTTGTTTAAAGCGCCTAACAGCTAGGTCATCGGCTCCTATATATAATATCCGTATTCTTTCTGTCATTCACAGCGATATTGTAAAAACGAGAATGTTTTAATAGCAAAAATTGGTACCAGTTATAGATTATTCTGTCTTTTTTAAAAGAAAATACAATGTATCTCTCAAGACCACGAATATTATAATGTTTTAAAGAAAAGTGCGTTTCTATCGGCGAAGTTATTTTCTGATCGCAATGATGACGTGTTGCCTTCCAAAGATATATTTGAGAGAATGAAATGGGTTAGGAGAATAATACAATGATGCCCATCATACTTCAACTGTTCAGTGAAAGTACTATATTTCAGTGAAATAAATAGATCTCTCTTTTCCAATCTGAGGTTTATCATTATCGATAAGCACGAGACTGAGCATGATAGTTATCGCGTTGAGTCTATATGATCTGGCGCCTTGGTTGTCCGGTTCGAGTCCCGTTCGTTCAAAATAGTTTTACCATCAGAATGTTGGCCGGCAGGGTCAGGGAGGTGAGATGGTGTTATGGAATTTATAATCACTGGAATGAGTACCAAAATCCTGGATTAAATTGCAAACCTCTCCGCAGTGCTCATATGCAGCAGTGAGAGCATATGACGCTGTTGATGGTGATTTGTTCTGGAGAGTTGTATCTAGCTTTCCATAGACGTCAAAGTATAACTTCGAGCTACAGCTGCGCTAAAAATACTACAATACCTGTTCTTATTCCATTCAAATGCAGTACAAAACCTGGAAATGGTAACTTTTATTCATAAGTAATATTAATAGGCCATTTAGAATTTCCAATTACATCTTCTTATTCTTATTTTTCTACCGTTTTTCCCACACCTATGGGGTCGCAGGTGCGAGCTGTGTCGCACATGTGGATTTAGCCTTGTTTTACGACCAGATGCCCTTCCTGACGCCAACTCTATATGGACGGATGTAATCACTAATCACTTAGTGTGTTGTCTGAATGTGAAGGGGAAAGTGTTGGGACAAACACAAACACCCAGTCATCGGGTCAGAAGAATTAATCAGAAGAGATTAAAATCCCCGAGTCGGCCAGGAATCGAACCCGGGACCCTCTGATCAGAAGGCCTCAACGCTGACCATTCAGATAATGAGTCAGACAGAATTTCCAATTACTATATATATAGTAATTTCGACTGTCGAAGACAGGCTTAGGTACTAGTCACATTTTTTTAAGTTGCTTTACGTCGCACCGACGGTCTTACGGCGACGATGGGATAGGAAAAGCATAGGAGTGGGAAGGAAGCATTTGCCTGGTGTGAAAATGGGAAACCACGGAAAATCATCTTCAGGGATACCGACAGTGAGGTTCGAACTCACTATCTCCCGATTGTTACTAGTCACAGGAATATATTGTATTTATTTATTTATTTATTTATTCTTGACTTACATTTTTGGCGAAGTTAGGGCTCACGGCCCTTTCTTACAATAAACCATTTTCAGTAAAAAAAATCATTTAAAAATGCAAACATAAAAATAAAAGCAAGACTTAGTAATTGTACAAAAAACTAAATACTGAGGACTGATGCGAAACACAACAATTAAAATTAAGTGCTTAATACTGCATATATAATCTTATCTAATTACCTGCACCAAACGGTCAAGTGAAATGAATTAACAATCCTATTATAATAGGTAGCAGGAAATGTAAACTACTAAACTACAATTGTGTGTTTGACATATTAATTACCAAATAGCATGATGAAAGATCGGGTAACAAATTAGCAATGCAATAAGACCGAAAATACTGGTAATAAGAATAAAAAGAGGTATGATTATAATGATGGCCGAAGTGCATAAGAGATAGAAGGAAACCCATTCACACAACATAAACACACTGGCTAGCACAACTCAGCCATATGTGCCCAGGAAAAATTGTCGGCAGGCAGATTTAAATGTAAGGGAGGAAGTTCAAGTGCCGAATGGCCATAAGGAGAATATTCCAGAATCACGTTGCAGTAACTACAAAAGAATGATTGTAGGAATTCCTCCGATTTAGTGGAATTTCAGGTAGGGAACCAGAACAGAGTGGGCTAGTAATTTTATGAAATTAGGAAAGAAAAGAAAATTAAAAGATAAGTAAGGAAGAGTGTTTGCCGAGAACAGTTGGTAAACAAGTGCCATTAGGTGAAAATTCCTTCGTTCATTTATGAGTAGCCATCTCTATGTTTCGAAATATGGTGTGACATAAGCATCATATCGCGACTGGACGACATATCGTTGGCAAGAGTTCTGTGTTCGTTGAAGTCACCCAGGTTGTTCGGCATTTTGATTGACTAGTACCGTATCGCAGTAGTCTAACATTGAGAATAGGAGTGCTAGGATTAATATAAATTTAAAAGGATCTGAGGAAAATGTTTCTTTTGACGTTTCAGGGGATTTAGTGCTGCATGAACCCTTCTGCATGCATTAGTTATGTGTCCAAGAACTTGCTCATTTCTTCTGTTAGGATGTATGCTTCTTCTTACAACAATAATCATTACAATCGTTGTCCTATACACCATTTTCTAAAGCAGGGCCTCTCAAACGCCCAAAATCGCACGCGTGCAAACCGAGGCGCAGATGTTCTGTGCACAGTACATCGGTCCGACTCGGTTCTGTTCGAACCAGCGTTTTGTCTCGGAGCGACTCGGCTCAACTCTGCTCAGGTGGTGGAACCTGCAGAGCAAGTGAGGAAGGGGAAGACAGGGGGAGCGAGCGATACAGACATAGGGAAAGAGAGGGACAGCGCTATTGCTTAAAATTGAGGAGTGGTGGTCTGCACTCTGGTCAACCTAGCGAAGTCGTCTTTTGCACCTTGAGCCGCACAATGCACCGGTGCATGCACCCTGAGAGGCCCCTTCTAGAGTCTCTATGAATACACTAGTTAGAGTTTCTAGTTACATTAGCTACGGTTTGTAGCGAATGCTGTCTTTTAAAATGGTTACGAGAGCATAGTAACTGCTAGCTGCAGTACCCGTCGTTGATGGGGTATACTATTTAGCATTTGCAATGTTTTCTAACACCGCAGCTACTTTCCGTCAATATTCAGGCAGAATGTTTTACTCGGGGCGCAGCAATAATCCCATCTATTGAAGATCAGTGCCAGCAGAAGTGACAAAGCACATCACAACGGTGGTCAATGTAAAGTTATTGTTGATCAGTTTTATGAGCTTTCGATGTTATAGGTCTTAACATTTAATTTCCTTCCGACTCTGTGATATTAGGGTATGGAATGTAAAGGGAGTCCTTTCTTCTTTCATCACTCCCTCTTGTTTTATTCTTCAAGGAACCGTTCCTTTATGATATTTTGCTCATGCTTTATAATCATCTTCACAATTTTCCTTGGCGACATTGACCCATGACCACGCGGAGATTTCTTACGCCGGCACTGCGGACAAATACACTCTACAAACTGAAGAGAAGTCTCTTATTCCTTGGTACTGAATCTTCCATGCTTCGTTAAATCGACTACGTTGAGCAACGCCTTTGGTTTGAAAATGGAGTGGAAACAATACCTCCTGCCCGTATATCACGTACTTACGGCGAACAAAATTGTGAATTGTGTTAATAACGTAAACGAAATTGAATTCTTATGGCCAACATAATTATCAATTCCTCTTAAAACCTCGTTTTCGGGACCTGAAAATATTCAAAATCTTACAGGTTAGGGGTTACTTGCATGCAAACTTGCAACTTTCTAGGCTTTATGGTCTTTGAGATTAATTCCGTTTTTGGAGCCTCCAGGCGCATGAATTGTTCATTCCAAATTGTCCAGGTAGTTTCTCTTAAAAGGGAGTCAATGAATACTCTTTACGACAATTCAAAATATTCCTTTATTTTTTCGAATAACTTCCTTCATGAAACTCCCGTGGGAATTTTCGGTCAAGAATTGCTGCATGCAAACTTACAGCTTCGCAGGCCTTCTGGATTTTCAGATATTTTTGTCCAGACAGAGGACCGAGAAAGTGGAACTGGTTATTGAATATATAACATTGCCTTCATTATCATCATCATCATCATCATCATAGTAGTAGTGCGTTTGATATTGTTTGAATTATTATTGATTGCAAACGAAAATTTGTAATCTCTTCAAGAACCTACGATTGCATATAATAGAAATAACATATTACAAGAAATGTATTGAAATGCGCAGTAATCACAGCTTATTTACCGTAACTTTAGAATGATATTAAAGACAATTACAATGAATAAAATTGCAGAGCTGGTCGTTTATTGTAGTAAACAAGAGATTAAAACAACACTGCTGTTACATCTCGCAGTATACATCTATCTTAACAGTGCTTATACATCAGGGTGGCCTCCGACTATTCTCCACAAACAGCCGCCAGCACATACTGTATATCTATTACACTTCTACCTTCGTGACAGTTTTCCTAGGCGGGGCACATCTAACTGCATGCTGCGGGTTGACCGGTTCCATGAGCTATTGTTTCATATTCACGTCTGGCCGTCGGCCAGTAAATGAGAGGTCTGTGTTACAATCTTGTCTACCACAGTAGGCGGGCTTCATTCTTCCATAGATCAAAGAACGCACTTTTTCCAGCATATGGGCATTCCTAGGTATTTCAGAAATCATTATAAAAATAGCATATTCGTGGTGACTGTGAACTACACAGTTAATGGTAGGATGATTTTGTAATTAATGCTATAATGTTGGAGACGGAAAAAGTGGAGTGATGGGATTTTGAAGAGTGTTCTTTCTTTTTTTCTTTTTTTGTTGCTAACCTAGTTTATTTCTTTTCTCCTTTTTGTATAATATAATAATAGACTTATTAGAATATGTAAATTAATTACTCACGTTTGGGTGAATGAAACATTTCTAATTGAAGAGAAAATGGACCTATTAAGGTGCGTCCACACTTGTTTCAGATCAGCGTATCTGTACCAAGAATTGACACCCGAACATGATACAGACGTCTTTTGATAAGGCTGCCCGATCTGTACCACGTAACTCTATCATCTGTCAGTGTTCCAAAAATCGGTCTTGTATCACCTGGTGAGTGTTGGCTTCGATATAGTGACAATGCCTCTCTAGCTACAGTTGGCTGCTGCCACCTCCATGGTTCAATGGTTAGCGTGCTGGCCTTTGGTCATAGGGATCCCGGGTTCGATTCCCGGCAGGGTCGGGATTTTAACCATAATTGGTTAACTTCGCTGGCAGGGGGCTGGGTGTATGTGTCGCCTTTATCATCATTTCATCCTCAACACAACGCGCAGGTCTCCTACGGGAGTCAAATCAAAAGACCTGTATCTGGCGAGCCGAACTTGTCCTCGGACACTCCCGGCACTAAAAGCCATATGCCATTTCATTTCCCCTCTTGTAAGAGCCGCGATCAGACAATATTCTTTTCACAGTTCGATAGGGCTCCCAATGTCTTTTAGCGATTTCCTGTCATGCGCCATTCTTTTTCAACCAATTACAACGGTGCGGATCGTTTGGGTCCCATAAAACGGTATTTTGTCGATAATAACTGATCAACTGTTGAACTTCTTCCATGAAGCTCTCTGAATCCATTTTCTTTCACATCGGAAGATCCCCAAAGAAAGGTTCATGCAAAACTGAACGAAGTCGGAAGGACGGTGAATAGGGTAGTGGTGAAGGTAACAGTGACGGGTCTCTGAGCACAGCGCACAAGGCGATAGTACGGAGTGCTGAACTGTCCATATCTGTGTCACGTATGTTCCTTTGATGTGACGGCAAAAGACCAACTCTCGGTGGGAACATCCCGATCCGATCATTGTATCATATCTAATACACGAGCGGACGCACATTTATAGTTAGACTTATTATTGTATACATTTTGCAACTGCTAGAATAATATAGATCACAGAAGACCCTCTGGGCCTCACAAATGTAATATTGTCGGTAAGGGAAGAACAAGAGTTGACTAAAGGAGAGTGGTGGTGGTGGTGGTGGTGGTGGTGGTGATTATTGTTTTCAGAGGAAGTACAACTAAGCAATCACCCTCTATACAACACTAATCAGAGAGAAAAATGGAAAGGATCCGACACTTCGAAAAATTAAGGTACCGGCCTGTTGTATGTCCGGCGCTCCCTTCTCGCTCCGCCAGCCAGCTGCACGCGCGCCTGTGTATCATTCTGCTAGCTTCGACGCGCAGCCCTCAGTGCGCGTGCCTGACCATCGAGTGTACTATAAATAGGAGCTCCCTGCCTACTCACTTGCCCACTTGCCCCGGTGTCCAGCTCCAGAATACACCCTACGTCGAGCACGGAGGCTACTCCTCTTGAAAATGTGCTTCGACCAGGTGGACTGAATTTCTGGCAGTACGAGGTTTCACCTCTGGTCACCGCTCCCTTACCTGTTTCCGCTGCCTATGTTCCGTAATTCTTTTACAAGCCATTTTCATTCCCTAATTTATGCAAGCTCCCTTAGTTTCGCTAGGTGGAATTTCTTCAATCAATTGAACTTGCTTTTAGGAATTCAGGCACTTCAACAAACAAGGACTCTCATGAACATTTATGTTAGTGTGCCAGATAGTTCTCGACTATCAACGTGTCAATTCACAAAGACTATCTTTTCAAGATAGAAGTGTATATAAAGACTGCAAACCTGTACATATTGTATAAAGACAGACTTTTCTCAAGATTCAATATTCCTTTTTGCTTCAAAATAAATTTCAGTTATTTGTGTAAATATCATAAAGTGAAGCAAATAAAGTTGTGATTTGTAAACTTCAACCTTGGTTACAACACGGCCAAAGAAAGACAAGGCTCACGAAGGGCGTGAAAATGAAAGACTCCCTAAGCCTCGATACTTAATAACTTTGGGGTCGGAAAAGAACAAAAGTTGACCAAGGGAGGTCAGATAGGCTAGATGAAAGTGGGGAGCCTGGCATAAGTAAGTGGAAGCAATTCCAGAACTCGGCTCAGAGCCCCTGCGGCCCCTTTTAGTCGCCTCGTACGACAGACAGGAGATACCGTGGGTGTTACTATACCGCCCCCACCCTCTGAGGGTGACCAACGGAGACGGGATAGGAAAAATGAAAGCAAATAGAAGCAATGGTCGACTCAGTTATGAGCCTCGTGGTCGCCAACTCACACTCCCAAGAAGAATGATCCCCTGGGAACCTTTCAATTGCCTTTTACGACAAGCAGGAGATACCGTGGAGTAATCTATCGCCCCAACCGCAGGCGGTTCTCCTTTGCTAACATTTTATAAAACCGGGCGAATTGGTGGTTGGGTTCGAATCCCACTGTCGGCAGCCCTGAAGATGGTTTTCCGTGCTTTCCCATTTTCACGCCAGGTAAATGCTGGAGCTGTACCTTAATTAATGCCACGGCCGCTTCCTTCCAACTCCTAGGCCTATTCTATCCCATCGTCGCCATAAGACCTATCTGTGTCGGTGCGACATTAATCCACTAGCAAAAAATATATATATAAACACACTGAGTATACTTAAGTCCCTTACATGAAGCAACAATACGGTGCTTGAAGCAGACAAGTTTGAATGTTGACACCAAGATCTGTTAAAAGTCATAAGCGGATAATCGTTTATGTACAAGGCCCGCTGTTTCTTAGAATACTCCGCTGCGGGTCAGAGAGATTGAAATGATAGCTGTCGGGCCTTGCTTGCACAACAAGGATTAAGTCACGATCTACATCTTGAAAATTATAGTTTATTACAATTTGTACATAATAGCTTTCTTACTCGTCGCGAGTTACAGCCTCCAAACATTTCCTTTCCTTGATCCGCATCCGGCGATACGGCTCAAGGCGCTCCGGTTAACACAATAGTAACCTGAATCTAACATGTTACGAACAATTTACTTCTGTTTTGCTGAGTGTGTCAGACGTGACAAGCAGTACCGACAGTCCGGCTACTAAACCCGGTAAGGCGATGAATAGGAATGAGATTTGCATAAAACCGATCATTTTATTGGCTCTCATAATAGAGTAAAAGGTAGAGTAGTTGTGATCATGTAAGTTCGGCTTCAGAACTACTAATGCTATTCTTCTTCTTTTTTTATCCGTTTAGTCTCTGGGATTGTTTTTTTTTTTTTCGCGGACTCAGCAAGAGATCAAACCTGTACCGCTTCAAGGGCAGTGTCCTGAAGCGTGAGACTTTGGGTGCAGGGATACAACTGGGGAGGACGACCAGTACCTCGAGCAGGCGGCTTCACCAGCTGTGCTAAACAGGGGCCGTGTAGGAGATGGGATGATTGGGAGGGATGAGCAAGGAAAGGGAAAGGAAGCGACCGTGACCTTAAGTTAGGTGCCATCCTGCCATTTGCCTGGAAAAGTGGGAAACCGTGGAAAACCACATCGAGGATGGCTGAAGAGGGAATCAAATCCCCCTCTCCTCATTTGACCTCCTGAGGCTGATTCGACCCCGTTCCAGTCCTCGTACCACTTTTCAAATTTCATAGCAGAGTCGGGAATCGAACACGGGCCTCCGGGGCTGGCAGCTAGGGATCACACTAACCACTACACTACAGAGGCGGTAAATGCTATCTAAATGATTAATATAGCCTACGGTTAAAAGGTGACGGATGAATAAATTATTTGGCATTAGTATTAATAATCGGTGATTGATGGCGAGTGTTCAGGTATTTACTGTAGTGTTGAAAGAGAGATTGTCGCCATGCAGCAAAATTAGTATAGCTCACGAATTCGCAGTGCTGGTGTGTTGGAAGTGGTATCGTTAAAGTTTTCTTGTGGTACTCTATAATAGCATCTTGTGCGACTCTATAATACAGTCTTATGCATATTTTTGAACTGATGGTACAAATAATCAAGGTTAATTCATATCAAACAATGTTTTAGTATTCAAAGTATCCAATCTTGCCTTTTATTAACATTTCCAGTCGTTTCGGGATGGAGTCAATGAGTTCCTTACATATTTCTCCTATTTCTTGGTCACAAAACCACACTTTCAATACAGCACAAAACATCTATTCCTTGGCAGTTCAGACCATTTTCCTCATCCGTTTTTTTGATAATTGTCCAAAGATTTTCTATAGGGTTAATGTCCGGCGAATGTCCAGGCCAGTCCAAACACTGGAAACCATTTTTCGTCGTAAAGTCTTTGACTTTTTTTCGAAACATGGCAAGGAGCGAGGTCTTTCCGGAAAACCGCTCTTTAGACGTTCAGTTCCTCAGCCAATCCCTTCACTTCTGGGGCAGATTTTTTCTTTCAAATGTGGATGTACTTGTCGCTTAGAGCCCGTGAATTTAAAACAGCCTTAAAACATCAACTTTTACTCCTACACTCTCAAAATCTTTTTGTAAATCGAAACTATTCTTTTCAGGATTAATTTGACTTGTTCTGATGAGATAGGCATCATCTTACATGGTTGGTGGGCAGCATTGTAATCCTCACGATTGTCATCTATCCAGGGCTAAAGGGGCTCCCTGGCCGAGGCGGTAAAAGCGTGTTCGGTTCTCTCGTGAGGACTTGGGTTTGATTCCCCGTCAGGAAGACGAAAAACTTTAGAACCGAGATTTCCACTTCCGGAGGTGCACATGGCCCTGAGGTTCACTCAGCCTACACCAGAAATGAGTACCAGGTTAATTCCTGGGGGCAAAGGCGGCGGGGCGTAGAGAAAACCACTCTACCCCACCAAGTACCGAGGTTACGGATAGTGGAAGCCTTTACCGGGTACGTGAACGAATCGTATCCATGAAATTTCATTACAAATTTTGTCGTAAATGGAAGATAATAATTGATTTTATGCAAATTAAGATTAAAATTAGAGGTAATTTAATTAATACTAATGTTGCTAGAGAAATACAACCTGTGACAATAAAGTTCGGCGAATGAAGTCAGAACGGTCGATCCGGCAACACTAGCGACATACAATGCTGCATCTGCGTAGCAGCAGTTTTTGACCACCTGCTCCCAACGTTGTTCAGTTGAGCATCGTGTGTGTGCCGTGTAAGACCTGTTTGACACAGTGCGTGTTTAGTGCGTTGGTTCTGAACTGTGAACAGGAACACGAATGACCAAAATATCAATGCACAGTTTTGTTTTAAGCTTGGCAAGACACCGAAAGAAACTTATGCGATGCTGGTACGTGTTTATGAAGATCAAGCACTGTCCTTGAAATGTGTGTACGAGTGGTTCGCCCGTTTTTGAGGAGGCCGGGAAAGTGCTTCTGACAACCTCCGTAGCGGAAGACCGGCGACCGCCGTCAGTGACGAAAACATTGAGAAGGTGAGGATATTAATCATGAACGATCAGCGATTAACTGTGCGCGTGATAGCGGATGAACGGCAGATTAACCGTGAATCCGTGCGACAAATCGTTACCCAGAAGTTAGGGAAGAGGAAAACGTGTTCTCGTCTTGTGCCACATCACTTTAGAGGCTTCACAGGATTTTGTCGAAACGGCGGATGCGACACCAAATTTCTTGAACTGTATTGCCACTGAGGATGAAACCTGGTGTCTCAGGTACGACCCTGAAACGAAACAGCAAAGCATGGACTGGCGTTCTCTGGGATCTCCTCTTCGCAAAAAGGTCAGAGCCGGAAAGTTACGCATCAAACTCGCTTTGAAAGGAAAGAGATATGAGATATTCCTGACATCCAACGAAACGTGACGAGGCTTTTGAACACCATCCCAAAGGAAGCCTTCTTGTAAAGTTTCCAGGACATGTATCGCTGATCTCAGCAGTATATATTTATAGGAGGGGACTTTTTCGGAGGACAGTAAGGTCACTGTCGTGCATTGTTCATCTATGTTGATAGTACAGGACTATTCACCGAACTTTATTGTCACAGGTTGTACATACATACTTTGCTACATTAAGAGTATGAATTCTAAGTCGCCGTAGTTAGGTATCTATATTTCTCTAGTAATAATGATATTTATTAATTTACCGCAAATTTTATCATTGATTTGTGTGAAAGCAATTATTATCCTCCATTTACGACAAAAATTACAGTGAAATTTTATGGATACGATTTGTTCACGTAACTGCCTTTACCTTCCACACCTCCCAGGGCCTTCATGGCCTTTACGGAGCTGATTTTGCTTTTCTTTGCTAACTTTTTTACTGTTGTGTACGATCGTTCATTCTTGATTTCTTCTCCTTTTGGCCTCCATCAAGTTGGTGCACAAGGTTAAATGTCCTAGCGAGTGACCTTTGAATCTATTCCTTCTATTTTCTAATCTTTTTACTGGCTGGTATTTTCCATCCAAACATTCAACACTTCTTCATTGCTACTGGTCTAGGGTATTTTTAGCATGTGGCGCCAGCACCACATTTCGAAGGCCTGGATTTTCTTTTTATCCCAGTCAACAAGAGCCCAGCTTTCTGACCCATACAGTCCAACACTCCATACAGACGTTTTTACGTATTCCTTGCCTTAAATGTCAGCAATTGTAATTTCTTATAGAAGGCTTCCTTAGCTTGTGCCATTCTACTTCTTAATTCCTTTTCTCTCCTTCCATCAGTTGAAATTAAACTGCCACGATAAGGCAGCTTTTCCCCACCCAACCTGACTGTTCCCTTTCCTTCTTGATTTGTGGTACATTTCATCACTTTTGTTTCATTCTTATTTATTTCTTTATTTTTCGTTGAGCAAGTTGTTCGGTGTCCGCCTCTGTGGTGTAGTGGTTAGTGTGATTAGCTGCCACCCCCGGAAACCCTGGTTCGATTCCCGGCTCTGCCACGAAATTTGAAAAAGTTGTACGAGGGCTGGAACGGGGTTCACTCAGCCTCGGGAGGTCAAGTGAGTAGAGGGGTTCGCTTCCCAACTCAGCCATCCTCAAAGTGGTTTTCCGTGGTTTTCCACTACTCCTCCAGGCAAAGCCGGGATGGTACCTAACTTAAGGCCACTGCCGCTTCCTTCTCTCCTCCTTGTATATCCTTTCCAATCTTCCCATGCATCAACAAGACCCCAGTTCAGCATAGCAGGTGAGGCCGCCTGGGGGAGGTACTGGTACTCCTCCCCCGTCCGAGGGAAAATCCAACCCTGAAGGGTAAAAGGATTAAGAAAAAAACAAAATTGTTCAGTGGTTTTAAACTTACTCCATATCGTGTTCGGTTTCTGTAACCAGTGCAATATCACGGATAAGCAAGAAAGCACAATATATTTCCACGTTTACAAAGTCTCTGGCAACGTTTGAGCCTGGTACTCCAGACCGCATGACATATACTAGTATAAGAGCACAGTGACTTCTTTACGACTCGCTGGAGGTTCGGAGGCATGTTGTCAGACATTTACTTCAACTACAGTACTTAAGATGACATGACAGGTAACATCGGCTCTAGGATTGATTACCTCGTTTTGTAGTAGTTGCATTTCAATTAGCTGTTAAGCAAAGGAGTAATGATTTTGTATGCATTTTAAAAGTTAGATGCTTAATTATTAGCAAATGATATGTACGAACTAAAAAAGTCAACAAAACAAATGCCATAAATTTTCACCTAGTAGCATGGTGGCCATTGACGTTACAGCTATAGACTAACAAAACAGTTTGTATTCCTGCAGTCGGCCATTCTTAAAGATTGTTTCACATGTTTCATCACTTCTTCTCCAGGCAAATCATCTCTCGGATCACGCTCACCACCTTCTCAATACCAACCCTATTTAATTAGATATCCACTTTAATAAATTAAAATGTATACAAAAGCAAATACTACATATTATACTGTTCCTCAGCATATAGAACTCACACGCGACGGAGTTGACTACTCGGTAAGCTTGCATTCGGGATATAGTGGGTTTGTACTCCACCGACATTCGATGGTTACTGTGATGATGATGATGATGATGATGATGATGATGATGATGATGATGGTGTTGGTGGTGTTTGTTGTGTAAGGGGGACTAACAGCTAGGTCATCGGCCCTAATGGTACGAGGTTTAACGAAATGAAACGACAATTAAAACTTCAAAATATATCCACCGACTAGAAATTAAAACGAATGATGAAGAAAAAAAAGACCATGGATCCAAAACAATCAGTGGATCCAATTCACAATGCTTTATTTTCTAAGATGATGTTTGTTGCCCAAAGGGGTCCAAAATCCAGGTCACCGGCCCCTCATAATGGTACTGATCACTGGTAAAGTAGACCCATGGTGTTCCTCAAATAGTTGCATTAATCACAGGTAACGTACATCTCTTGTCTTCCTCATATAGTGGTACTAATCACAGGTAATGTAAACCAGTTGTGCTCCTTCACACCAGGCAAATGCTGGGGCTGTACCTTAATTAAGGCCACGGCCGCTTCCTTCCAACTCCTAGGCCTTTCCTATCCCATCGTCGCCATAAGACCTATCTGTGTCGGCGCGACGCAAAGCCTCTAGCAAAAAAAAAAATGTTGTGCTCCTCCCTTAATGATACTAAACATAGACCCATGGTGTTCCTCGCGTAATGGTACTAATCACAGGTAGTCGCATGATTTAAAATCCATCATCCCTTGGTCGCCACTTTTAATAGCCTCTTACAACAGGGTACTTATTTTTTTTTTTGCTAGTTGTTTTTTACGTCACACCGACAGAGATAGGTCTTACGTCGACGATAGGACAGGAAAGGGCTAGGAGTGGGAAGGAAGCGGCCGTGGCCTTAATTAAGGTACAGCCCCAGCATTTGCCTGGTGTGAAAATGGGAAACCACGGAAAACCATTTTCAGGGCTGCCGACAGTGGGGTTCGAACCTACTATCTCCCGAATACTGGATACTGGCCGCACTTAAGCGACTGCAGCTATTGAGCTCGGTCACAGAGGGTACAATGCTTTTATATAACGCCGTAAGGTTTTTTCAGATGATAGAACTTAAGTAGGTGTATGAGTCACTATGAACCTCAGTCCATTTCACAATTACATATCTCACCAATTCACTCGCCAATTAATCGTCATCTTTACAATAGTTTTCAAATAACTTGTTTTAATTATTCCATTTCCATTTAATTAATGCCCAACAGACTTTCTTCCATTCTCTAAACTGAAGTTCACTCTGTAAGGACGAAGATTTCAGTCAACCTTTCCGTTTTTTTTTTTTTCAGCCAAAAAGTGATGTTTCTTCCAGATAACGACAGTTAAGAACATGCTTCCCTATATAGATTAGAGTCATCGCTTCCTGAATCTCAAGGAAAGGCGTGTTTCAAATATATGCAGTACTATATGTACTTTAAAAGCGGTGAACTCCTAGACGATCTCATTTTGGGAGGAGTTAAACACCGACAGTAAATCTCGATTTCACTTCTCTGGCAGCGAACTTCTTCAGCTAGAATAACTGAAAATTTCGTTTTCATTGGGAAGAACCTTTTCTCAGTCAACCCGTTTTCGAACTGTATTTTAACTAACGCCATGGCCATTATTTTACCAGTACTAGCCCCTCAACGTCTCCAAAACATGTGTTAGATCGACATTACACTCCTAGCGAAAGACTGAAAAATCACACACGCACTAAACTTACGGGCCAAGAAACCACGATCACTCGAGCCTTAATGTGGAACACTGTGAATGTTGAAAGAATGCAGACTCATCAATAAGACGTCTACACATCTTTAAGACATTGGCTAGTATACGCATGCACAGAAATGGTGCCCCGATATAAACAAAGCATGACCTCGCTCAACGTATTGCTTCAGGTAGACAGCCCACTACAAGACTGTTGTGACCAAAGAGGATAGAATAAAATAGAGATGAAACTCAATGATAAATTTCGGTTCCAAGCCACTTCGCGCTAGTAGTTTTAGTCTCTTTTCCGAGATAGCGCCACAGTGTGCATTCTGGTGCAATACCTTAGTATTACTATCAACAGATAGCGCGGAGAATTAACATCCGGCGCAGTGACGCACATCCGGGTATGCTTACGGCTCCTCCCCCCTCCTTTCCCTGCCCCTTCCCCCCCCCCCCGCCAAAACGGTGATAATAATGCAGTTCTACTACTTCCATGCCCAATACATTGTAATTCATATATTTTTATTTCCAAGTACTTACTACGTTGTAAATAATGATCTGATACCCCTAGTTCGTATGGCATACTATGTTACTGAGAACATAACCACACACCTCAAAGCAGCTTTAACTTCAAATGAATGATTGACACATTAACACAAAGCTGATATTATAACAAATAAGAAATCCCTTCGAAAGCAAGACAACAGAGCACACCATATGCAAGACAATGGGGTATCACATCAATATCCATGTACCACATGAAAATAAAAATAACAGAATTAAATGCACTGAGACAGGAAATATATAGAACTACATTAATAGAACCATTCAGCTTTCAGCCCCTGATGTGTACTCAAACAGGAAATACAGGATTTCAGGAGGACTGGCGAAAATATATTTCTAATAAACAAGCACAAGAAACTAAGATTTACATCACAAGCACATGAGCACTTGGAATTCAAACAACACAAATACTGTAGCATCATGGGAACTATCGATTAAAATCGATATAAGTTCGAACAAGGTTAATCGATTGGGTAAAGTCGAATTCGATGCAATTCAGCAATATTATCTCCACAATGCTTGCCGTTTTATGACTAATTTATTTGTGAGAAGTGCCCACTGATTGAGGTTAGACTTGAAATACTTTAAATACTTCACTTCGAGACAAACTGCCTTTAATTATTAACAACGCTCATTTCATGCTTACTTGTGTGCCATCTACAGAACGTGAATATAACTATTTACACGTTATGAATGACCTCCAGCGCCATCTAGAAAAAGAGACTGAAACTACCTGAAGCTAGCTACAGATTGGAACCGAAAGCCCTATTAGAGTTTCACCCCCCTGGTTGTGACTGAAATGAGCGCAGTGGTTGATGTATAGGAATACACACACCGTGCCTTCAGCACTACCTGTTCAATCCCTTCCCCTCCTTTTCTGTACTGGAGTTGGGTAGTGTTCAGTGTTTATGTTTGTTTAATACTTCTGTGTATGCGCATATACTACAGAGAAACCACCGCAAGTATATTTTGAGGTACAATGCACTGGTAGTGAATTCTTGGTATGAAAATCTGACAGGCAATTAAAGCAAGTGGAGGTATGTGTCTCCTCTCGTGCCCTGAAACTCCCAAAATGATTTTAAGCTGCATATTGATTGTATTCATTTGCAATTTATAATTAAATGTTCATATAATTGTAACTTCAATTTAATTTGTATTTCAGTATGAATAGGTTGTACCCTCAAGCTTTATTAT
Source organism: Anabrus simplex (assembly GCF_040414725.1). NCBI lineage: Eukaryota > Metazoa > Arthropoda > Insecta > Orthoptera > Tettigoniidae > Anabrus > Anabrus simplex. The sequence continues at coordinate 54,917,241 of NC_090268.1, forward strand.
ACACCTCAAAATCAGTTGAGTTTTATTTTTGACATATGACAATAAATGTTGACAATTTTATCATCATCATATTCTAAACAGGCAACGCAGCCATAGATGTCTATCTTGACCCAGTCCTTTCAAATCAGTGTAAGTCCTGAAGTTCATTCTCTGAAGCAGGTTCCTGAAATAAGACACTCTGTGTCGTCCTCTTCCTCTTTTCCTGGCAATTCTTCCTTGAATGATATTACTAAGGAAATCTTCACGCCGCAGAATGTGACCAATAAACTTTATTTCCGTTTTTCAGTTTCAGTTATCAGATGCCGTTCTTCTCCTCTCTCTCTCTAAGGACTTAGGTATTGCTCTTTATTTCAGTCCAACTTATTCTCCTCCAGATCCACATTTCAATTGCTTCTAGTCTTTTCTTCTCCTGCTCTCCTAATGTCCAAACCGTACAGAAACACGCTCCATACATAGGTTTTGGCAAAGGCCTTCCGAGCTTGAATCTTTGTTGATCAGCATATGCTTTTTACCTTGGCAGGCTATCTTTGCCATTGTCAAACTTTTCGTGACTTCTGATATGCTCCGATTATCACTCGTGATTAGGGTTCCTTGGTAGCAAAATTTTTCACTTCTTCAGTTTTATCAGAATGTTTTTGGTGTTACAGGTGTTTTTTTTTATTTACGATTGCTATGATATTTCTTTTTCTTACATTAATCTTGAGGTTCCATTTGTCTAAAGTTTCTGCTAGTATGGCAATATCTTCAACAAATAGAAGGTACTTGTTTACCATTAATTTTAATCCCAGCTGTTTTCTCTTTCATGACTGCAATGGCTTCTTCAATGTACATATTGAAGAGACAGGGAGAGAGTGGACATCCTTGCCTAACTCCTCTTCTGATTGAGGGATTTCTCTTTGTACAGACCTTGTATATAAATTACATTTTATATTAATACAATATCTGATTAAAAATTGTAAATTATGCATATTTCAAATGCCACCCATCAGGTAGTAGTAATTATTGTTTTAAAAGGAAGTACACTAATCAGAGAAAAAATGGAAGGGACCCAACACTTTGAAAAAATGAAGGTATCGGCCACAGAAAGACAAGGGCCACGAAGGGCTTAAAAATGAAAAACTCTCTAGGATTCACAAAAATAATACCGTCGGGGTGTGAAAGGAACAAGAGTTGAGCAAGGGAGGTCGGATAGGACAAATAAAATAAGGAGGCTGGCAGAAGTAAGTATAAACAATAGCTATTGCTAGTTGCTTTACGTCGCACCGACTGAGATAGGTCTTTTGGCGACGATGGGACAGGGAAGGGCTAGGAGTGGGAAGGAAGCGGCCGTGGTCTTAATTAAGGTACAGCCCCAGCATTTTTCTGGTGTGAAAATGGGAAACCACGGAAAACCATTTTCAGGATTGCCGACAGTGTGGTTCTAACCTACTATCTCCCGAATACTGGATACTGGCCGCACTTTAGCGACTGCAGCTATCGAGCTCGGTATAAACAATGGCAGGATTCAGCTCAGGGCCCCGTAGTCACCAGCCCACGTTCCCAAGTTAAGAGCCCCATGGCTCCTTTTAGTAGTCACTTACAACAAGCAGGGAATACCGTGGGTATTCTACCGCCCCCACCCACTGGGGGATGCCACCTATCAATATTGAATGCCCATTTTCCTCTATTCACTGAGTAACAATAAAATCACGGGATTCTGTTTACTTGCTTAAGCATTATTTTCACGGTTATTCTCATTTTAAAAAATGTTAAGTAAAATGGTCCAGCTATAAGAGCTTTTTAATCAATATATTGATTTACTGTGACATACCTGCTTGGAGATAAGATTGCATGAATATTAAGGAAGGTATTATTTTTAATCCGGCCCCATGGTGTAAGGGTATCGTGCCTGCATCTTACCCGGAGGCCCCGGGTTCGATTCCCGGCCAGGCCAGGGATTTTTATCTAGATCTGAGGGCTGTTTCTAGGTCCACTTAGCCTACGTGATTACAATTGAAAAGCCATCTGACGGTGAGATGGCGGCCCCGGTCTAGAAAGCCAAGAATAACGGCCGAGAGGATCCGTCGTGCTGACCACACGACACCTCGTAATCTGCAGGCCTTCGGGCTGAGCAGCGGTCGCTTGGTAGGCCATGGCCCTTCGGGGCTGTTGCGCCATGGCCTTTTTTTTTCATTTGATTGATATTTTAAGGTGTTGGTGGTGGGAGTGTGGATGATTATTGCTTTAATAAGAAATACAACTAGGCAACCATTCTCAAGGTGTTGATGAATGAAATGCCATGTGACCTCCGGAGAGGCCTGGTGCAGGTCTTTTTATTTGACGCCCGTAGGCGACCTGGGCGTCGTGATGAGGATGAAATGATGATGAAGACGGCACATACACCCAGTCCCCGTGCCAGGTGAATTAACCTATTATGGTGTTGAGATTCCTGACCCTGCCGGGAATCGAACCCGGTGCCCTGTGACCAAAGGCCAGTACGCTTACCATTTAAGCGGACAAAATGCAAACTCGTGTCCTCATCCCGAGGTAGTGCAGGTCTTTTCAGGCACACCCCCAATGGAGGTGAGCTACATGGACCATTTCAATCACACATCATCCCTCCTGCTATTTTACATTTCTGTCAGTACCGGGAATCGAACACGGACTCCCGAGGTCGGCAGCTAATAACACTAACAGTTACGCTACGGAGGCGGACAAAGTGAACCAAGCAGAGTGGCCGCGCGTGTTAACGAACTACAGCTATGGAGTTACGCTCTATATTCGGAAGACGCGCGGGTTCGAATCCACCGTCGGATGTCCTGAGATTAGTTTCATGTGTTTTCCCATTTTCACTTTCAGGAAAATTCCGGGATGGTTCCTTTTCATAGGCCACAGCCGATTCATTCCATTTCCTTACCCAATTTCATTCACCCGCATTCCTTTCATCTTAATTAACTCATCAACTGAATATGGCGTCAGGAACGGCATCTAGCCATAAAACATGCCATAAATTTCATCTCACCCCTTACAGAGCAAGTGGTTGCGGTTTTTCTATGGTTTCCCGTGGTTTCCCATTCTCACACCAGCCAAATGCTGGTGCTGTCTACCGCCCCCACCCACTTCTCAAGCACATCCTTTGCATGGATATCAACAAGAAACTCCGGGACTAAAATCAAGGAACAGCTTCCTCAGAACAACAGAAGCTCTTATTGGGACGCCACAGCATTCCCGAACTGATCTCTGACCTACAAGGTTTAACAGCCCTTAGGCTTGGCTCACACCCTGTGGAAAACTTCCCACATGAAGATCGCTACATAGATTACGGTCAGGTGTTGCTAAATACAAGAATAACTTAATGAAATGGGGTTTCCGAACGGAGTCGCCGGTATGTGAATGTGGCGATGTGCAGACGTCCTCCCACTTGCTCCTTTGTAGTCAGTATCCAACATCATGTACTCTGGAAGACCTGATTTGTGCTACACCAAATGCAATCGATGTTGCTAACTTCTGGACGGTAAAAGTGTAAACGAACTGCCAATCCAATCTAATATTGTTCATGTACCATGTACACATTATGCATTATTGCCATATTAACTTCAATCATTGTAAGTGCTTCTGACACGATTAAAAGAACCACTTGAGGATGCCACCCATCGATATCGAATGCCCATTTTCCTCTGTTCAGTGATTAACAATAAAACATACGGTTATGTTTATTTGCTTAAGCATGATTTTCACGATTCTTCTCATTTTAAAAATTATGAAGTAAAATTGTGCACATGTACGAGTGTATTAATCAAAATACTGATTTACTGTGACGTACACGCGGCTCGGGTGGCTTCGCCTGCAAGAACAACGCGCACTTCATACTCTTTGCTTCTTGCATAATATTCTTAAAAGTTCTCAACCAGCCTATCTCCGTAATCGCATGAAGCTCCTCTCCACAGACCATAACAAAAATACCCGATCCTGCAGCACCATGTGTCTATCCCTTCCTGTACACAGAACAGCAATCTACACGAAGTCATTCACCGTTACCGCAGCCCGACAATGGACGTCAGAAGCATGTCCAGCAGCTTAGCTTTTAAACATGCCAGTGTCGAAATACTAGGTAAACATGCATGAATCATCAAATTATGACCTGAAAACACCTACTCCTACCGCCTCTTCATCATCATTTCCCTCTTCCTTTCACAGATCTTCTTCTTCTTCTTCTTCTTCTTCTTCTTCTTCTTCTTCTTCTTACTAATCCTTCTCTTCACCTCTCAACTGAAGGCGATATTTCGGTGTACTGTAGAAATGTATATATTTTCTAAACTTTTTCTTAAATAGTAGTTATAGTACTCATTATTCATAATGATATTCTTAATGTACTCTACGTACGATTTATATTATATAGATGATATGATCTTTTTTAAGTGTGGTTACTTTTGTTAATGCTATTACTGTTATTATTCATATTACCATATTATTGTCATCAGTAGTTATTATTAAGTGTTCTAGGTTAAGACTGGTTAAGTGTAAGAAAGGGAGTACATCCCTAACTTTGCCAGGAAAAATAAAACATATTATTATTATTATTATTATTATTATTATTATTATTATTATTATTATTATTATTATTACCTGGTTGGAGATAAGTTTGGCAACGGATAAAGGCCACGGTCGCTTCCTTCCCAGTCCTAGCCCTTTCCTATCCCATCGTCACCATAAAACCTTTGCGTCGGTGCGAAGAAAAGCAGATTGTTAACAAAAATCGCATCCCATCCCCACCCCTGAGTTGACATACATACAACTTTAGAGTGTTGATTAGTTCATTTACATTTATTGCAATTACTCATTGCTGAGATTAAATAGATTTTCCTTTCTATGAGTAGAGATGGTCATAGAAAGTCTCAATAAACAAACTAATGTACGTATATTTCAGTGATATTTTGGTGAATGCTATTCGTGTCAAAATACGATGGAAGGATCCAAGGAATTTCAACAGCCGATTCTCAGTTAGTGACCTAAGACTTCGCTCATTCATCTTTAATCACAGAACATCATCAAAATACATTTGATATTCCCGGTAGTTGTTTAAGTTCCATGAGCTAAAATTTAGAAACGAACACTTTTTGTAACATATTTTATTGCATTTTATATTGAATTGCTTGTTTTTAATTTACATAATATTGAGATAAACTAATTATGCTCAGCTCTGGGCCCACTATTCAAACAGTCGACACCATCTATGAAAGAAATAATTGAAGAATCAGTTGATAGATGAATTAGATTCACCCAGATGATGTAGTGTAGCCTCCTGATAAATAGTTAAGTACTGTAAATGTTTTTCATGCCTTAAAAAGGTTTCCAATGCTATAATTTTATTAATGAATAAAAACACGAGATTCGATACAGTACTAAATAAACATCGTTACAAGTCTCCAGTTCCTTTCGTCATGAATGTCAGACCTGATTGAGGGCATTCAGGGCAGATTGACCAGTACTGGAACGCTGAACCACAGATGAAGTCCTTGAAAGTCTGCCGTATGTTATGATTTAACAAACCAAACTCTATTACAACAAGATCGTGAGATAGTCTAAGGGCCAAGTCCAGGTGTTGTATTGCAGCACATTCACTACAAACAGATTATGCTCAGATAAGTTCATGTAGACCTTTTAATTGGCTACGTACAACATTCAGTGTTATACATTTTACACATCGAATGCAAACAGTGTCCCCCTAAACACTGTCACATTCGTATCTCCAATCTAACTTGTGTATACACATACCTTCCTTATAATATACATTTTTCATTTTTACGATCAGCTTTAATTTAGTGCCACTTAAGGAGACTTAATAACTGCCGAAATGAATGGCTCAGACGGTACAAGAGCTGACCTTCTTTGCACAAGTTGGCGCGTTCGGTCCCAACTCAGCTCTGTGGTATCTAGGTGCTCAAATACGCCAACCTCATATGGATAGATTTACTGTCACATAAAAGTACAACCCATGGGGCAAAATTTCGGCACCTTGCTACTTACAGAAAACCGTAAAACTAGTTATGCAAAGGTATTATTATTATTATTATTATTATTATTATTATTATTATTATTATTATTATTATTATTATTATTATTATTATTATTATTATCACACCACACATAACACTATCGGTTAAGAGGGTCCTGGGTTCGATTCCTGGCTGGGTCGGGGATTTTAATCGCGTTCGATTAATTCTTCTGGCTCGGGGATTGGGTGTTTGTGTTTGTCCCAACACCTCCCTCTTCAAATTTAGACAACGCATTACACTACCACCCACCACAAAAGCACGTAATAGTGATTACATCTCTCCATAGAGGGTTGGCGTCAGGAAGGTCATCCGGCCGTAAAACAGGGCCAAATCCCTATGTGAGACACAGTTCACACCCGCGATCCCACAGGTATGGGAAAAGCGGTAGAAGAAGAAGAAGAAGAATTGCACTCACGCAGTTGTCAAGCTTGCATTCGGTAGATTGTGGGCTCGAACCCCACTGTCGGCAGCCCTGAAGATGGTTTTCCGTTTTTTCCCATTTTTGCACCAGGCAAATGTTGTGTCTGTGCCTTAATTAAGGCCACGGCCACTTCCTTCCTACTATCCCATCGTCGTCATAAGACCTATCTGCGTCGGTGCGACGTAAAGCAAATTGTATTTACTTATTATTATTAGATTTCGTAGCGCTGGTTCGTGTTAAATATGTTACACTTATCATGGAAGCTGTTGATCTACTCAGAAAATGTCTGAAATCTACTTTATTTTATTTTTTTTTTATTTTTTTTTTGCTAATTGCTTTACGTCGCTCCGACACAGATAGGTCTTATGGCGACGATGGGACAGGGAAGGACTAGGAGTAGGAAGGAAGCGGCCGTGGCCTTAATTAAGGTACAGCCCCAGCATTTGCCTGGTGTGAAAATTGGAAACCACGGAAAACCATTTTCAGGGCTGTCGACAGTGGGGGTTCGAACCTACTATCTCCCGAATACTGGATACTGGCAGCACTTAAGCGACTACAGCTATCGAGCTAGGTAAAATCTATTTCAAACATTTCATTAGAGGACTACAAGTGGACCTTGGTAAGTTCGATCTGAAGATTTGTTGGGTTTGGTATTAGTAGAACAACTGACATCTGCTCATTTCCATTTATTGTTTCGGCTTATAGAGCTCACGACCTTGTCATGTCATATGTTTCTTTTCATTGCCATAAAGTTCAGGCGTGCTATTTGCCTGAAGTTCTCCAGGAATGTTCAACTCCGAACAAATTCCATTTTCCTCCATCACGTCTAGATGTCCGGAAAACCTGAATTATGATCAACGCTGCACGAATCTACAGAAACACTGGTTTCGTCTCTTGATACAGCTGTAAACCAAGCAAGGTTGTGTGCAGTCCAAGACAAGGTTTACGGTCATTAAATCAATATTGCATTTTTTATAGATAACACATCTTGGGACCGCCGTAGCTTTATACTTGGGTTGTAAAATATGTCAACGGCATATTTGCATCTGTGGTGTGCCATTTGAGATCAACTAGCTCACCGTGGCCTAAGTTGCCCTAAAAGCTCGGGAAAGGTTTTCAAGACATTTACCCTTGAATGACATACTCAAAAGAGTCTTGACATCCGCGGGTGTTTCAGCTATTTTGGAGCCTATAAGAAAGAATATGGTAAACGTCTTGATGGGCTATCAGTCACATCTTGGAAGAACGGAAAATCTATAATGTGGGATGCGTGGATAGAGTTGCCGCTACACATTTATCTAGAAAAACCAAAACCAAACCCCGTGGTGCAAACACTCCGAAGGGCCATGGCCTATCCAGCGACCTCAGCTCAGTACGAAGGTATCGTGTGGTCAGCACGACGAATCCCATCGACCGTTATTCTTGGCTTCCTAGAACGCGGGTGCTATTTCACTGTCAGATAGCTCTTCAATTGTAATCGCGCAGGTTGAGTGAACGATGAACCATCCCTCAGGCCGAGGTAAAAATCCATCACGTGGTCGGACATCGAACCCGGGCCGGCTCGGGCCGGCTACACATTCACATACCATTTCTGAAGCAGATGGGTCAGCAGCAGAGTTAGCCGTTCTTTTAAAGCGGAATAAATATCAGTACATTGTCGATAAAATTACATGTTCATCTCCTTTGAAGTTGAAACGTTTGGGCCATGCTGTTCAGAAAAAAAAAATCTCGTCTCTGAAACTGAACACTGCTACAGAACATCACAAATGATTCCCGTGTTATTGCTAGTTGCTTTACGTCGCACCGACACAGATAGGTCTTATGGCGACGATGGGACAGGGAGGGGCTAGGAGTGGGAAGGAAGCGGCCGTGGCCTTAATTAAGGTACAGCCCCAGAATTTGCCTGGTGTGAAAATGGGAAACCACGGAAAACCATTTTCAGGGCAGCCGACAGTGGGGTTCGAACCTACTATCTCCCGAATACTGGATACTGGCCGCACTTAAGCGACTGCAGCTATCGAGCTCGGACCCGTGTTATTTAACATCTCCCGTAGCATATCGTTATCGCTATCGAGAGAGGGAATAGTCATAGGACTGTTTGTTCACTCTCCTTGCTTGGAAGCAATATTTATAATAACTATTTTAAAACCATTGTATTCTATTATTTATTCAGTCCGTAGGCCTATACCATGATTTATAACTCACTGAAAAAATAAAATAAAATAATGAAATGAAATTCCACAGCCTGTTTCCAGTCATTCGACCGGGTCAGGAATGGAATTAATGAAGCCCCCATCTAGTGGTGAGGATAGGAATTATGCCGGCTGCCGAAGCCTGCCGCACTCCTCTGGGGCAATGATTAATGATTGGCAGATGAAATGAAATTATATTGGAGAGTGTGCAGGAGTGAATTATAACAGGGAAAACCGGAGTACCCGGCGAAAAACCTGTACCGCCTCCGCTTTGTCCAACACAAATCTCACATGGTGAAACCGGGATTTGAACCACGCAACCAGCGGTGAGAGCCCGGCGCGCTGCGCCTGAGCCGCGGAGAATTCAATAATAATAATAATAATAATAATAATAATAATAATAATAATAATAATAATAATAATAATAATAATAATAATAATAATAATAATAATAACGCATAGCAATTTTTCTATACGTCGCACCGACACAAATAGGTTTTATGGCGACGATGGGACAGGAAAGGGCTAGCAGTGGAAAGGAAGCGGCCGTGGCCTTAATTAAGGTACAATCCCAGCATTTGCCTGGTGTAAAAATGGGAAAGCACGGAAAACCATCTTCAGGGCTGTCAACAGTGGGATTCGAACCCACCATATCCCGGATGCAAGCTCACAGCTGCGCGACCCTCACCGCACGTCCAACTCTCCCATGCCTAGCATTTTATGGACTCGTCAACAGGATGCATCATGCCTGACTGAACAACCAGCTTCTCGTTTAATGGCAAAACAGGAAGACCAATTCACCATAGTTGATGGTAGTAAACAAAGATCTGCAGGAACAGGGAGGAACAGAAAGATACTTAAAGACCGGACATCTTACAGGAGGAGGCTTAAACAAAAGCGGTTCCAGGACAAACCGCCAAGAAGGAAGACAGGTACCCTCTCGACAAAGGAGAGGGAAGAACAACCAGAGGATGCACAATTACCCGGCAAACATCAAAACTAACCCCAAACGTAAAATAAAGTCCGCCACTCTGGTGTAGTGGTTAGTGTGATTAGCTGTCACTCCTGGAGGCCCTGGTTCGATTCTCGGCTCAGCCACGAAATTTGAAAAGCGGTACGAGGGCTGGAACCGGCCCACTCAGCCTCGGGAAGTCAACTGAGTAGAGGGGGCTCGATTCCCACCTCAGCCATCCTAGAAGTGGTTTCCCGTGGTTTCCCACTTCTCCTCCAGATAAATGCCGGGATGGTACCTTCCTTGTTGCCGCTTCCTTGCCTATCCCTTGCAATCCTCCCATCACTCCACAAGGCCCTTGTTCAGCATAACACATGAGGTCTCATGGGTGAGGTACTGGTCCTGCTGCCCAGTTGTATCCCCGAACCCGAAGTCTCACACTCCAGGACATTTCACTTGAGGCTGCGTCCGAGGGAAAAACCAACCCTGGAGGATAAACGGATTAAGACAGAAATAATAATAATAATAATAATAATAATAATAATAATAATAATAATAATAATAATAATAATAATAATAATAATAATAATAATAATAATAATAATAATAATAATAATAATAATAATAATAATAATAATAATAATAGCCCGTTCCTCTAACCAGATTTTAAAACTTTTAATGTTAAAAGGAATTTGAAAGTTTTAAATCAGTAGCCCCATTCCGTTTAAGAAAACCTATATCATCACTTCGGAATCAAGAATTTTCTAGAGGAGTGGAATGGTCGTTTCTTAAGAACTGAGCACGAAATTCTGAAAGGCTAGAAAGCCTAAGAAGCTGTAAGATTTCATCCATATAAACCCTAATCTGTAGGTGTGCAGGAATACATGGTTAACGAAAATTCGCACAGGGTTCTCGAAAAAGGGGGTTGAAAAAACGTAACATTCCCTAAAAAATCGTTGTCATAAGCTAGCCGTTTTCATTGGCTTATATATAACAAGGTCAAAATTATTTTGCATAATAAACCTTGCAAAATTAAGAAGAGAGTTCTTCTATGTGCAACTACATCCTCTGACACGAGGCTGTCACATTTGAGCACCTTCGAGATACTACTGAAATGAGCCAGAATCGAAACCCCAATTTGAACTCAGAACGTCAGCGTTCTACCATCTGAGCCATTCAGTCCGGCACATGGTATTTTTTAATATTATGGTGAACTGGGCAGACGTGATTTTCCTTTGGTATACTAAATCGAGGCGAATATACCAGCGAAAGCCGTGATGAGGATCTCCTGGGCGAGAAACTGGCCCTCCTCCCCAGTTGTATCCCCCGACCCGAAGTCTCACGCTCCAGGACACTTAGCTTGAGGCGATAGAGGTAGGATCCCTCGCTACGTCTGAGGGAAAATCAATCCTGGAAGGTAAATCGATTAGGACAGAAATAATAATAATAATAATAATAATAATAATAATAATAATAATAATAATAATAATAATAAATCAATCCTGGAAGGTAAATCGATTAGGACAGAAATAATAATAATAATAATAATAATAATAATAATAATAATAATAATAATAATAATAATAATAACGCCGACAGCCCAAATTGGCGCCTCCTTGATCTGCTGAAACAATGCTTAAACTATGCTACCTCGGCTGAGATCGGTGGCATTCAAGGATACTTAACGTGTCATCTCCATGTCTTTGGCTTCAATCAAGTTAAAGAAAGTCCTGTGAAACTAAATGTCACTCTAACATCTTTTACGACAGTAGAGTTTGATTCCACCTCCGTAGAATAACGGTTAGCACTAATGGCTGGCGGCCTCGATGGCCAGGATTCATTTCCCGATACTGCCATAAATTTAAGATTGGAAGGAATGGCAGTATTTGGTTTTTAAGGCCACGATCGCTTCCTTCAAATGCATAGCCCTTTCCTATCCCGTCGTTGCCATATGACCGCTCTGTATCGGTGCGACGTAAAGCCACTATATAAAAAAGTTTGTTTTAAAAACAAGGTACATGCAGCTTACCTTCACTAAAGGCATAATTCAGAGAGAGGACACGAATTATTATCATATTATTATGGAAAACGTACAGTTACTCACATAATTATTCGGACAAGTTACAATTGCTGACGAGAGTAAATTTAACATATTTCAGTCTGATGAGAGGATAACAGTTTGGTGGCGTCCTAATACTGAGCTTCAAGAGAAAAAACTGAATGCAACTGTGAAGGATGGCGGTGCACATGTAATGGGGGGGGGGGGGGTGCATGTCGACGAATGGAGTTGGTGAAACGGTTTTTATTTGAGGTAAACTTTTAATACCTTAGAATACTGAGGGACAATATGAAAATGAGCGCCGAAAATATTGGAAATGGTGAACATATTAAGTTTTATCAAGATAACGACCCAAAGCATATGGCCTGGAATGTAAGGATGTGGTTATTGTTTAATTGCCCAAAGCTGTTTCATCCTCCCCCTTAATCTCCAGACTTGAATATAATTGGGAACCTTTGGGACAAACTTGATAAAGAAATAAGAAAAAACAACAATCACATCTAGAGAACAGCTGAAAAACCGACTTCAAGAAGAGTGGCAGAAGATATCTCCCGATTACACCCGGAAATTAGTGGAGAGCATGCCAAGTCGACTCAGGGAAGTAATTAAAATGAAAGGAAAGACAACCAGGCGCTGAACCTTTAGGATTATAAGTAAAAAAGGAAAGTGTCCGAATAATTTTGTGCAATATTGGTTTTGGTTTTATTTGACTTTTTAATTATTGTATTTTCATTGACAGTGTTCATTAGAAGAATGGTGGACGTTTAGTTTTTATATTCCTTACAGAAATTTGTATTTAATTTATATCAGTGATTTATTTTTACTGAAATAACGAATACAAAGGAAAATGTAATAAATCATGTCTGTCTGAATAATTATGCGAATCATTGTAGGTAATATATGGAAACCGCTCCACAGAATTCAAATATGTTACGTAAACTAATGCAGATAGGCCAATTTTAATTCCCTCCCTATGCGAATTATTAGTGTCGCTTTCATTGGCTTATTTATGACAAGGTCAAGGTATATGGTTGTAGATCCCTTCACTATCAAGGCAACACCCATGAGATTACGACTGAGCACGCGTATGAGTGTACACCGCTTGTGTACAAATAGGGCAACCACCTGATTGGTGGACCGAGAACAAGTAGTATCGGCCCAGCATGTAGAACGAGGTCACTGCCACAGTATCTGACCATCCCCTGACGTTGTTCTGCTGGTTGTAATACACAATCGGGGAATGCTCGATATCCAAAACTTCATGCACTTGCACAATTTGTCAAGCTAAATCGATTTACAAGCTTTACAACAGTATATTATAGAGGATACATTTTCCGGACAATGTTTTAATAATTTTCTCTCGGTTTTCTTTTTGTAAACAGTCATGTATAAATCAGACATTCCTGCAGGTTAAACAGACTGGTCCGTGTCATCGCTTTTTTCCCTATTGTCTACTATCAGCAGCCCTGAGAATGATTTCCCATTTTTACACCAGGCAAATGCTGGGGCTGTACCATTATTATTATTATTATTATTGCTAGTGGCTTTACGTCGCACCGACACGGATAGGTCTTATGGCGAATATGGGATAGGAAAGGCCTAGGAGTTGGAAGGAAGCGGCCGTGGCCTTAATTAAGGTACAGCCCCAGCTTTTGCCCTGTGTGAAAATGGGAAACTATGGAAAACCATCTTCAGGGCTGCCGACAGTGGGGTTCGAAACCACTATCTCCCGGATTCAAGCTCACAGCCGCGCGCCTCTAAACGCACGGCCAACTCGCCCGGTGAGCGTACCTTAATTATCTTATTAATTAAGGCCACGGTCGATAACTTTCTAATCCTAGCCCCTTCCCATCCTTCCGTATTCGTAAACCTTCAATGTCATAGTGAGACATTAAATAAGTAGCAGATAATAATAATAATAATAATAATAATAATAATAATAATAATAATAATAATAATAATAATAATAATAATAATAATAATTGTACCGGGCGGTACACCTCCACTCCGCTAATTTAAAATGTGCGCCTGTTGAAACTCCTCTGCTGGAGGAAGTCTGAACTTTATTGACGGTATTAATTTTCTACCTTCTCAGAAGATGTCACTACCTGTAAATTTTGGAGTTTTAGAACTGTGTCATTTTTGATGTGTTTTTGTTTCGCTTGAAGTAAGAAGTGTGAACTTTCTCTACTAGAGGACACTACTGAAGATCTACAATAGTGCAACCTAGTGCGGAGTCAAAGAACTATTTTGTTGGAGAAAATTTAATTTCAAGAGTTTGTTCTTTGTTAAATTTCTTTCTGTCATTGTTTAAGTTGGCAATATTTACCCCTTTCTTCCCCTTGTTATGAATGTATCCAATCCCGAAATTCTTCTATTAATTTCTGACCAATCTGGTGTATCTTCCCCCAACTTGTATCGGTTGCGGGGTCCTACCCAATAAAGAATTTGTGGGAGGGTGTTTTCTTTCCCCTAACGACTAGAACCTTCCGCGAGGGTATATAAACTGCTGATTTTAGGGTCTCCGGGCCATTTCTGTTCCATCTTTCAGTGCGTAAGGTACTCAGCAGGGGGCGGGAAGCGCCTCTTTCTTCTCCAGCCGTTCAACTCAAGGTAATGGCCAATTAATAACTTCTTTCGTTGCTAGATCAGCAGTTTAACTCTCGGGGCGGGTTCTAGGCCTTCCACCATGTAACTTTCCTTTAAAATGTAAAAACAACTGGTATCTATTCTATTTTCAAACGACATATCGGGATAGAGAGTGCTTAACCCTCTCGAGCTCCCACTCACATCGTCTTGAGGTGAACTTATTTTTCTCAACCAATTCTTCCGTAATGTAATGTAAATTGCTATTAAGTCACCTCTGTAGTATGGGATTAGCCCTTGTATTAACGGCCTAGTGCCAAGTAGGTCTTAAGCAAAGTGTATTAGGAGTGCAAGTTCGCCTCCTCTCAAATTGTATTTTAGAGGTCATGTATTAACCTTCTTGTCATTTAACAGACCTCAGTAGGTTGGGTATTTTACCCCTGTGTATACGTCCTTTGAGGACAGCTTAAAGGTGGAGTTCGGAGTGGCCTATGATAGGCTTGTATTTTAGGGGGGAAGTTGCCCTTTCTTGAAAATTGTGTTTCTGCCTCAAGGAGGCTTTTGGGTGTAATTGGAAGCAAATGTTTCTGGCATGTTTGGGGGTTTTCGGCCCCTTTGTTGTATGGTGTTCATTGTAAGGTTGGGCTCATTGCTCAAGAATTATGTTTCTGACTTTTGAAGCCCCAAATGGGGTACCTATGTAAATGTATTTTTCAATCGTGTTTCGGCTACTAAGTACCTGTTCTCTTTGTTGTTACCTAATTTTGAAAAGAAAATATAACCTTGTTAAATTTTAAAATTAATTTCACTTTAGTAGCTTGAGACCTATTCACCACCCAGCACCTTCTTTCATGCATAACTACCACAAAAACACGGTAACAATAATAATAAGACAACCAACGTACAGAAATTCCTCGCAGAATAGGTATGAGTTGGATAGCATTCCGAAAACTAAGATTCATCCTGGCCAACAAGAATGTTCCAGTTAACCTGAAGAACAAGGTTTATAATACGTGCGTGCTGCCAGTTACTACTTACGGTCTGGAAACGATCACTGTGACGAAGGAATGTGCTCGCAAGCTTCAGCGAACACAACGAGCCATGGAGCGACAGATGCTAGGGATTAGCTTTAGGGTTAAGATCCGTTCAGAGGACATCAGGAGAAGAACGAATGTAACAGACATCCTAGAGAGAGTAGCAAGACTAAAACAGCAATGGGTAGGACACGTAGCTCGACAAGACTACAACAGGTGGATTGTTCACTGGAGACCATGGGAACACAAGAGAGGCATTAGAAGTCCCCAGAAGAGATGGCTCAATGACAAAGCTGTTGGCTGAAACACGCTCGTTCCAAGTGACTCAAGACCGAAGACGATGGAAGCATATGGAAGAGACCTAGGGTAATTCCGGGAGAGTTGCCGCACTTTTTATGTCTTTTGTTATATCTCGGTATATTTACTTTAAAAATTGTTACAAATTTATCGAGCATAATTTGAAAACATGTACATTTGATCAGGGATGAACAAAATATTGGCAATTGAAAGTAAATGGGAGAAAGGAGGGAACAAAGGAATTGTTGCATCTGCGGCGTCTCTCCTTGGATGCCGGTATAGATGCCGACTTTGCTCGGGAGAGATGCCGCAAGTAAAATAATTAATGACAAAATCAAATTTAAGCAAATTTCTTCAACTTTAATATAACCGAACACTAGAACGTACTACAAGACAATTATATCCACATAATATAATCATTCAATGGAAAAAATCTATCTGATAATTTACAACAGCGACCGCTGCTCAGCCCGAAGGCCTGCAGATTACGAGGAGCCGTGTGGTCAGCACGATGCATCCTCCCGGCCGTTATTTTGGGCTTCCGAGACCAGGGCCACCATGTCACCGTCAGATAGATTCTCAATTCCAATCAAGTAGGCTGAGTGGACCTCGAACCAGCCCTCAGGTCGAGAGAAAAAACCCTGACCTGGCCGGGAATCGAACCCGGAGCCTCCGGGCGAGAGGCAGGCACGCTATCCCTACACCACGGGACCCTCGTGTTATATAAAGGAAACATCAAAATCATAATGAATATAATTCTGTCCTGACACAGTAATTTGGAAACATGTCTAAGGCAGGATTCTTGAATAAAAAACTGATGTTTATCCTCTTACAAGTTTTTACAGATTGTTTCTTAAAACTTTGTTCTCTAGCAATTTTGCTGCAACAGTCGTTATATGTAGAGCAAGATTCATGCAGTCACTGTTTGTAACTCAAACACTGGATACAGTCATCCTTTTATGAATATCATTTTGACTTCGGTGATTATTGAAGTAGCTATACCTGCTGGACCCAGAGAGCCCTTTTCCAGATTTCGTGACTGCATTCTAAGTTTCAGTGTTCGTTCCGGAATTCTGTAGTATCATTCTGCCTCCCTGATCAGTATTTCCTTGGCTTTCAGTCTTTTAACAGCTTCTCTTAAATTTTCCTGTGTCCATTGAGGTCTTTTAACAGTGCCCTTACTTTTATACTGAGCTGAAAATAATATAATTTTATATAATAAAATAATGTTACCGATGAAATTAATAAAAATAGATTATGTATATCAAGAATCGTGAGACGATAAAATATTCGAATAAAATACCGGTACACTCTGAATAGTATTGAATGTTTCCAGATCGCTTGTAATCTGATAGCAATGAGGCATATCAGCCGGATTGTTGTGCGGCAACTCTCCCAACTATCAGGGAGAGACGCCGCACCCTGCTGTTTTCATACCTCAAGGCTATCATGGCCCAAAATTAGCTTACTCTCGACTACAGTTATGTTTCTGACGTCTACTGTACTAAAAACGTCTGATTTAAGCATTTGAAGCCAACTTAATATACAATAAATTAACACACGCAAAAACTTTGTCAGGAGGAAACATGTACTCGCCTCATGATATCGGCTATAATTGGCGTAATATACGAGCAAATTTCGTCACACTCGCAGACAGTAGTTCTTCCTTAGAAACTGAAAAACCACACATATTGCCATCTAGCTGTAACGATGGGAACCTTTAGCTACAGTGTATGCGGCATCTCTACCGGGGCGGCATCTGTCCCGGATTTACCTTATATCAAGCAGTGGATTGAAATAGGCTAAACGAAGAAAGAAGAGGAAGAAGATTTAAAAAAAGCCTATGATTTATCTGATCTCAAATCACTGTTCCAAATATTGAAAGAACAAGGTTTAGGCATGAAAACACTTGAGAGACTGACAGACACGAAGTCCAAGATTAAAGTCAACGGGGAAACCTCAGATCCCTTTGAAATCAAAACGGGAGTGAGGCTCTTTTTTTTTTCCTTTTTGCAAGTTGCTTTATATCACAGCGACACAGATAGGTCTTATGGTGACGATGGGAGAGGAAAGGGCTAGGAGTGGGAAGGAAGCGTCCGTGGCCTTAATAAAGGTACAGTCCCAGCATTTTCTTGGTGTGAAAATGGGAAACCACGGTAAACCATCTCCAGGGCTGCCGACACTGGGGTTCGAACCCACTATCTCCCGAATACTGGATACTGACCGCACTTACGCGACTGTAGCTATCGAGCTCGGTGGGAGTAAGACAAGGAGATGGACTCTCACCTTTACTCTTCAACTGCGTCCTTGAAAAGGCAATACAAGAATGGCGCAAACAGAAAATGATCCTCAAAATTCACCAACCAATCACTTTAGGCAGAGGAAAACTAGCGATAGATTGTCTACTTTTGGCAGACGGCCTAGCAATATTAACCCGAGACATTTCAAAAGCCGAAAATCAGATTGAACTCCTGAAGGAAATTGCGGAAAAACTCGGCCTTAAAATATATTTTCAAAGATAGGACACATGACCTGCAACATCCAAGCACCAAAATTCATGGCGACAAAAATGGAAAAATTAAACGAGAATCACAATTTAAGTATCTTGGTGAAACAATTCAGAAAAATGGACTCGAAACAAAAGGCAATGAAATTAGAGGCCAAATGATGGAAACCGAATATCGCCTAACCCAAAATATCTAAACAAAAAATGTATCTCCAAGCACACAAAACTACATCACAACACAGTCATGAAACCAGAATGTCTTTATGGATCAGAGACGCTAATATTGAACAGGAAAGCAGTCACTGAAAATAACGAGAAGAATTCTAAGCCCACAACTCACCAACATACAATACCAACTTAGAGGCAGACAGGAAATCAAACAATACACATATATTCACAGTGACATTAGAAAACGCAGGCTAAAATTCGATGGATATGTTACAAGAATGCATCCAGACAGACTTACCAAACAAATAGTCGAATTCAATGAAAACAGGAGGAAAGATAAGACAAACACAATGAAATGGATTGGCGAAATCAAAACCGATTTGAAACAGGCAGAAATTATACGAGCAGATGTCCAAAACAGGGTAATCTTCAGATCCAAAATTCACGAATGGCAAATTGACCAAGAGGAAAGACCAAAGAAGGAAACTGGAACAACCTGGTCTGAAGACAGAAAGGAAAACCCACAGTGATTTTTTTTTTGCTAGGGGCTTTACGTCGCACCGACACAGATAGGTCTTATGGCGACGACAGTGAAAAAATGAGAGAAATATGGGCAGAAAGGGAGGCTAACGCATGCCTCTAAGTACTTTTCATAGTCCTAATGGGCTTATTCTCATAAATAATAATAGTAAAAATAATAATGTTCGCCTTTGTGGTGTAGTGGTTAGTGTTATTAGTTGCCACCCCCGGAGGCACGGGTTCGATTCTCGGCGCTGCCACGAAATTTGAAAAGTGGTACGAGAGATGGAACGGGGTCCACTCAGCCTCGGGAGGTCAACTGAGTAGAGGTGGGTTCGATTCCCACCTCAGACATCCTGGAAATGTTTTTGCGTGGTTTCCCACTTCTCCTCCAGGCAAATACTGGGATGGTACCTGACTTAAGGCCACGGCCACTTCCTTCCCACTTCCTTGTCTCTCCCTTCCAATCTTCCCATCCCTCCACAAGGCCCCTGTTTAGCATAGCAAGTGAGGCCTCCAGGGTGAGGTACTGGTCCTCCTCCCCAGTTGTATCCACCGACCCAAAGTCTCACGCTCCAGGACACTGCCCTTGAGATGGTAGAGGTGGGATCCCTCGCTGAGTCCGAGGGAAAAATCAACCCTCGGGGATAAACAGATTTAGAAAGAAAGAAAGAAAGAAAGAAATAATAATAATAATAATAATAATAATAATAATAATAATAATAATAATCAGATCCCTACAATTGCTATTAATTTTGTGTAGAACCTTAGTTGAAGTCCGCCTCTGTGGTGTAGCGGTTAGCGTGATTAGCTGCCACCCCCGGAGGTCCGGGTTCGATTCCCGGCTCTGGCAAGAAATTTGAAAAGTGGTACTAGGGCTGAAACGGGGTCCACTCAGCTTCGGGAGGTAAACTGAGTAGAGGTGGGTTCGATTCCCACCTCAGCCATCCTGAAAGTGGTTTTCAGTGGTTTCCCACTTCTCCCCCAGGCAAATGCCGGGGATGATACCTAACTTAAGGCCACGGCCACTTCCTTCCCTCTTCCTTGCCTGTCCCATCCAATCTTCATATCCCTCCACAAGGCCCCTGTTCAGCATAGCAGGTGAGGCCGCCTGGGCGAGGTACTGGTCATCCTCCCCAGTTGTATCCCCCGACCCAGAGTCTGAAGCTCCAGGACACTGCCCTTGAGGTGGTAGAGGTGGGATCCCTTGCTGAGTCCGAGCGAAAAACCGACCCTGGAGGGAAAACAGATTACGAACGAACGAACCTTACTTGAATGTCCACCGTTACAGAACTCCAGTTCAGAGGGCTCTGGCATCAAAACCTGCTGGATCAGAGATTTTATTTACGTATGGTTGATTCCTCAGCCTCGGTTTTTGGTGTTTATGTTCGTCTCAAAACTTCATCTATACGTCACACTACCAACCATTACAGATATCCGCAAGTCGGGCTGAGTGGCTCAGACGGTTGAGGCGCTGGCCTTCTGACCCCAGCTTGGCAGGTTCGATCCTAGCTCAATTCGGTGGTATTTGAAGGTGCTCAAATACGTCAGCTTTGTGTCGGTAGATTTACTGGCACGTAAAAGAACTCCTGTAGGACTAAAATCCGGCACCTCGGTGTCCACGAAAACCGTCAAAAAGTAGTTAATGGGACGTAAAGCCAATTACATTGAAATTATTTAACCTCGTGTAAACGCAGTTAGTGTGTAGCACATCAATTTTTTCTTATATTCTAATTTCATTCCCGTCTTTTCATACATGACTAAGAGTATTCACTTTTAAATTTGTTCTAATATTCTGGATCGTTGTGCTTACCCATTAATTTTTTAAAAAAAGGAACTCAAGTCCCATAGGGCCTATCCCACACATTCGTTCTGAACTTCTGTGAGAAAAGATGACCGTTGCTGAGACTAGAACCCACTGGTTTCCTAATTCCATGGATACACGTCACATTTTTCTGCCCACTGTAAAAGCTATACGAAACTTTATAAACTTCGTTGGCATGTGACACGGGAAAATATTACAAGTAGGCCTACCTATAACAAGAATCGATGCTGTAATATACAATGCATAATTATAGATCATGATCATGTACATAAATAGAACTTCTCTAGCAATTGTACCAGCCCCCACTGGCCAAGTCATATCCTAGGTGCAAGAGTTCACAAACATGCAATACACTTGTAAGACTTGGTCTCGAGCCAATACGTGGGTAGTTTATTGTCTTGGCTGACTTAAAAGTTATGCCGCCATCGTGTATCGACATGGTCAAATACACAATTTGCGAGCAGATCACAGTGACGGGCTCCAGACGGAAATAATCACTTGCTGATAACTCAGTAATATTAGCTTTCCGTCAACGCAGCCAAGGTTCAAATTCCAGTCACTTTGGAAATGGGAATGCCACGTTTCCATGAACCATACAGGTCACAGCTACTTACTTCAGGCTACTTGAACCGTAAAAGTAGTTAGTGGAAAGAAAAAACCATATTATTTGCCTCTTCCTTCTCAAACCCGGACCTAATTTATTACATGTTCATCCATAGATGTTTTAAGACAGACTTAATTGAACAGAACACAAGAGAATATAAAATGCTTCTCTCTGAAGCACTGAAAATCCACAGCCTGTTTCTAGTCATTCGACCGGGTCAAGAATGGAATGAATGAAGGCCCATCTAGCGGCGAAGATAGGAATTGTGCCGGCTGCCGAAGCCTGTCGCACTCCTCTGGGGCAATGATTAGTGAATGACAGGTGAAATGAAATGATATCGGAGAATGTTGCTGGAATGAAATATGAGAGGGAAAACCGGAGTACCTGCAGAAAAACCTGTCTCGCCTCCGTTTTGTCCAGCACAAATCTTACTTGGAGTGACCGGGATTTGAACCACGGAACCCAGCGGTGAGCGGCCGGCTCTCGCTCTGAAGCACTAAATGTATTTATATATGAAGTTATTTCTTCCCTTCTTAATCTGTTTACGCTCCAGTGTCGGTTTTCCCTCGGACTCAGCGAGGGATTCCACCTCTACCGCCTCAAGGGCAGTGCCCTGGAGTGAGAGACATTGAATCGGGGATGAAACTGGAGAGGAGAACCAGTATATCACACAGGTGGCCTCGCCTGCACTGTTGATCAGGGGCCTTGTGGAGGGATGGGAAGATTGGAAGGGAGAGGCAAGGAAGAGGGAAGGAAGCTGTCATGGCCTTAACTTAGGTACCATCCCGGCATTTGCCTGGAGGAGAGATAGGAAACCACGGAAAACCACTTCCAGGGTGACTGAGGTGGGAATCGAACCTACCTGTACTCAGTTGACCTCCCGAGGCTGAGTGTACCCAGTTTCTGCCCTCGTACTATTTTTCAAATTTCGCGACAGAGACGGGGAACGAAGCAGGGCCTCAGGGGGGGGGGGGGCAGCTAAACACACTAACCACTACACTACAGGGGCGGATATGCAGTTATTATCCAAAATATTCGAACATTCCAAACAAAGCAATGTAATAATAATTTCGTGTGGTTATTCCTAGCCTGGTACGTCCCTTGTAAGGCAGACCCTCCGACGAGGGTGGGAGGCGTCCGCTGAGTATAGGAAACTGCGTATTAGTGTGATTGAGGATAGTGGTGTGAGTGGCGAATGGCAGGAATGTTGGGAAAGTACATACAGTCAATCCTCGAGTGAAGGGAAATGAATAATTTAAGATTAAAATATCCGACCCTGTGGAGATTCAAACCCAGAACCCTCTGAACGGAAGGCCACTACGCTGACCATTCAGCAAAGAAGTCAAGCCCAAGCGAAGTTAAATGTTAGGAAGATTAGTTAAAATTTAGTTTACCTCTATATACTATGAAGGGGCTGCCTGGTAAAGGCGTGCTCGGTTCGCCCGGAAGGACGTGGGTTCGAATCCCCGTCAGGAAGTCGTAAAATTTAAGAAACGAGATTTCCACTTCCGGGAGTGCATATGGCCCTGAAGTTCACTCAGCCTACACCAAAAATGAGTACCAGGTTAATTCCTGGGGGCAAAGGCGGCCGGGCGTAGAGCTAACCACTCTACCCCATCACGTGCCGAGGTTAACAATCGTGGAAGCCTTTACCTTCCATTCCTCCAAGGGCCCTCATAGCCTGAACGGAGATGACTTTGCTTTGCTTTGCTTTGCTTTGCTATATACTATGAATAATTGAAATCTGTTGGTAACACTTCAGCCCGGAGTCAGTTTGGATCCTCAGATTCCATCATCACCCTCACTACCATCACCAGAGGTTGGTTGTAGGAAGCCGCAAAAATCGATAATAAGGCATACAAGACATGATGAGGAGTGAGGTGATTTGGAATTGCTTTCCTCAGTGAGCCAGAAAGTGCTATTGCAGTACAACTGGCCCTATGAGAAGAGTATCTTCCCGTTAGCGACGAATCACGAAGTGATCATTAATAGTGTCCCAATAGAGACGAACTATTAATAATAATGTTCTTTGTTTTACGTCCGACTAACTACACTTTTACGTTTTTCGGAGACGCCGAGGTGCCAGAATTTAGTCCCGCAGGAGTTCTTTTACGTGCCAGTAAATCTACCGACACGAGGCTGACGTATTTGAGCACCTTCATATACCACCGGACTGAGCCAGGCTCGAACCTGCCAAGTTGGGGTCAGAAGGCCAGCGCCTTAACCGTCTGAACCACTCAGCCCGGCGGGGAGACGAACTATTACTAAGTTCAAGAAGTTCCCGGAATGGTACCGCAATATGCACGTATTTATACATATCAAAGAATCATATTGTTGTCAGCAAACATGACGTTGTTGCCGTTAATTAGCGCGATCATAGCAATTGTTGTCGTTGCATTACAGCCATGTGCATGTCTCTTCGTCGCATTTAATAGTGATGGCTGCAGAACAACGTGGTTTCCCATTTTCACACCAGGCAAATGCTGGGGCTGTACCTTAATTAAGACCACGGCCGCTACCTTCCCATTCCTAGGCCTTTCCTGTCCCATCGTCGCCATAAGACCTATCTGTGTCGGTGCGACGTAAAGCAACTAGTAAAAAAAAAGGACAACGCTCAAATGTCAAGTTTTGTGTTTTGTTACACTAATCTCTTGTAGACATTAAGATTGCTTGAAGAAGCTTATGTCGAAGAAGCAATGGAAAAATTCAGGTTTCCTTGTGGCACAAACGTTTTTCTGATTGGCGCACTAGCGTCAAAGACGACCCACGCAGTGGCCGTCCGTCAAATGCAACAAAAGAAGATGTCGTGTGTACCGACCTCCCCAAGGGTCGAACCGGTGAACTGTCGGATAAGCGGCAGGTGGGACTCGATCCCAGAGTATCGGGACAGGAAAACCCCAGTATAGGAATAAGTTATAATAAGAGTTACACTGTAATGGCATACACGTATATGTACACAAGAACATCGTTTATCCGGCCCTCATTAATCCGGATTTCCGGTTTATCCGGATCGAAAATTATAAAAATTTCTTTTTATTTGTACAGTATTCCTTCTCTTCTTGAATGTATTTTCTGCCAAGGATGGTTAAGGACAGGAATTGGAAGTAATTCGGCCACGGTCTATCAAAGGTACCGTCCGGGCATTAGCCTGGAAATGAGAATGGGAAACCATGGAAAACTATTCCCAGCACGGCCGAGGTGGGATTCAAACCCACGCTCTTCTGAATGCAACGCACTACTAATTCACTCACTGGTGGTGAATTCGAAAATAAAACTGGCGCTCCATCAGAAGGAACAATGACTCACAGAGAGGCAACACTGCAGCTGAAAAAACTGATGGCCTATTTAGAATCCTAGACTGAAACCACACCGGCAGAAATGTTGTTAGTAAAACGTCTGCGTGATCGTGCTGCGCGCCAAGGCTATACAAATGTAAAACAGAAAAACTCGCACACTATTTTAGTGCATAAAACAGAGTCGTGAATGTAAGAAAAGTGTTCTTATATTTTTTGTAGAGTTGAAAATAGGCATTACTGTACAACTTATGTTAATAATTTATATAACATGTACTATATTTGTTTCTTTAGTTTTTCCGGATTATCCGGATTTTCGATAATCCGGATCAGTTCCGGTCCCTCTTAATCCATATTCTATGAATTCATTAATGAAGGAAATTATTCTAATAAACCAGAGGAAAAAAATGGTCTTAGTTACTTCAAATTTACAGTAGACCAGCATAAATTGAATATCTGTCTGAGGAATTCAACACAGACTAAAATTGCTTTATAAAAACTGGTTCAGTTCATTAATAAATTTGTGATAGCCAGAATATTATTGTCTGGAATAGGCTATATTTATTATATTTTATGTATTTTATGAAAGGAAAGTAAAATGAAAAAAAGTCACTGGTGGACATTATACGTTCTGATTCAGTCACCCGCGTGGACAAAATATTTGTTTTAACCGCTCACTTTCAAGATATAATTTCAATGTTACAATATACAGATACATAACATCTGAATGAAAGAACAAGTAGACCACGAAATAGACTCACTGAAACTGCATCAAACTCAATTTTGTCCATACGCGGACATTACGCCTATATGCTTTGATTGGTTGCTCCTCAATTTTTAAAATGTCTAATTCAATGCGAATAAAAAAACTGTTTACAAGTTTTCATCCAACTCGTTGGCTGAATGGTCAGCGTACTGGCCTTCGGTTCAGAGGATCCCGGCTTCGATTCCCGGCCGGCTCGGGGAGTTTAACCTTCATTGGTTAATTCCAGTGGCCCGGGGGCTGGGTGTTTGTGATGTCCCCAATGTCCCTGCAACTCACACACCACACATAACACGCTGTCACCTACACATGGCAGATGCCGCCCACCCTCATAGGAGGGTCTGCCTTACAAAGGCTAGAAATAGCCACACGAAATTATTATATTATAAGTTGCCAACCACAGTGTGTGAACTTCAATCTCAGTTAAGACGCTAGTTCACACTGCAGGCTGCCAAAATCGCTTCATGAGTTATTAATCCGAAAGCTTTTATCTTGACAGGGTACAGCATACCTTGCGGTTTGTGGCTAGGACCGTTCAACGAGTTGCCTTTCGTCAGAGACAGGTTTTCTTCAATGTCCTTTTTTTACAAGACACGCGATGGAAGTTCAAGTGAACATTTTGACATATGTAAGAGGCAATTATTCCATGTAAACTTATTGGGACCACCTAAGGGTATTATATTCACACACTTTGAAATGACGTCATTAATATCAAAATCTGAACAACAGGTAGATCGACATTAACGTGTGGATTTAGTTACTTATATTTTCCTGTGCCTTCTACCACTTCCCCCACTCTCTGGCGAGGTCGCGGTTGCGAACTGTGTCACATATGTGGACTTTGTCCTAGTTTACGGCCTGATGCCCTTCCTATACGGAGGAATGGATTATCTATTGGGCGTATTTTATGTAGCAGTTAGTAGTGAAATATGTTTTGAATGTATGAAGAGAACAGTATTGGGACGAATGCACATACCCAGTCTCCGAGACACAGGAATTAACCATATTCGAATAAAATGCTCCAACCCGCCGGTAATCGAACACAAGACCCTCTGAACCGACGGCCTCGACGCTGACCATATAGCCACGGAACCAGTCGCATTCAAGCATCAAGTATCAAGATGACACACTCTTGAAAGTCTTCGCACTGAGCCTTGTTTCTTTACTCTACGAGGGTTAACGTTGTACTCCTCCCTGTCACACATTCTAAGAAGATTTCGAATTATGATAACTGGAAATGGTTCGTTGTAAGGAAATATAGAATAGAAAGACATGCTCTTAACCTTTGTAAAACGAGGATCGTGTAATTTGAAAAGCAAAGTACGAACAAAAGAAAGAGTTAAGGAGGGAAAATAGGGCTTCAAAGTGGGACAGGAAACAGAGACAAGTCAAAAGATGACAAGAAAAGGGAGAATTCAACGGTACAAGAGAGAGAAGTGCGAAGGTAAAAGTTAAATGGAGATTGAAGATCGTCCGTCTCCATGGTGTAGTGGTTAGTGTGATAAGCTGCCAACACCCCCCCCCCTCCCCCACCGGAGGCCTGGGTTTGATTCCCGGCTCTGCCACGAAATTTGAAAAGTGGTACAAGGGCTGGAACGGGGTCAGCTCAGCCTCAGGAAGTCATCTGAGTAGAGGTGGGTTCGATTCCCACCTCAGCCATCCTGGAAGTGGTTTTCCGTTGTTTTCCGCTTCTCCTCCAGGCAGTTGCCGGCATGGTACCTAACTTCCTTCTCTCTTCCTTGTCTACCCCTTCCAATCGTCCCATCCCCCTACCCCTGCAAGGCCCCTGTTCAGCATAGCAGGTGAGGCCGCCTGGGCGAGGTACTGGTCATCCTCCCTAGTTGTATCCCCAACCCAGAGTCTGAAGTCCAGACACTACCCTTGAGGCGGTAGAGGTGGGATCCCTCGCTGTGTCCCAGGGAAAAGCCGACCCTGGAGGGTAAACAGATAAAGAAGAGGAAGAAGAAGGAGATTGGAGATCCACAGGCGGCCAGGAAAGGAAACGAAGAGATTCAAGATGGGACAGAAAAGGGAGAGATTCAAAGGTGGAAAAGAAGGGGAGATGAGAGGTCCAAGAGCAGTCAGAAAACTCGAAGCATTGGATAAAGAGAAAACAGATCAAGAGCACGAACTTCTCGAGGTCGCTACTTCCCAAACACTTCAGCCAAGAACCTCAGCGACTGCACTGATTTCAGCGTTCCCCTCCTTCCAAGGACCAGGCGACAGTGAGTGAACTAGAATCCGCAACCCACAACAAGAAAAAGGTCGCGTGTTTTGACCCGTCAAAAATGATATTAATTTTGAAAAGGAAGGAAAATAATCGATAAACTAGTTCTCATCAGGTCAGAAGAAAATGCACCTTTATTACGGATGCTCCGACAACGAAAGTTTAAACGAAGCGAGCGGCAAAATTAAAAGTGAAAAAAGTGTCGAATCCAGATCTAACTCCCACGATAAGAAGTAAGAGTCAACAAATTCAGTGGGGCACTCTGCTTTCTGCATGAAATATACACATTGTTCATCATGAGCAAAGAAAAAAAACTCTTTAAGTACTAGTAAAAAAACCACGGCACTTAACGCCCTGGCCTGCCCCGTGACCGCTGATCAGTCCGAAGGCCTGGAGATTACGAAGGGTCGTGTGGTCAGCACGACGCATCCTCTCGGCCGATATTCTGGGCTTTCGAGATCGGGGCCGCCATCTCACCGTCAGATAGCTCCTCAATTCTAATCACGTAGGCAGAGTGGACCTCGAACCAGCCCTCAGGTCGAGAGAAAAATCCCTGACCCGGCGGGGAATCGAACCCGAGGCCTCTGGGCGAGATGCGAGCACGCTACCCCTACACCACGGGGCAGGCTTTAAGTACTAGTAGTTCACGGTCTCTTCAAGCTGTTGAAATTAGGTTCCGGATTGAGCAGGCAAGGATTGCATTCAAGAGAATGTAACAGGGTGTTCGCTGTTACGTAGTTTGTGTCTTATTTTCCTGTGCCGAGACTTGGACCCTAGCAGAGATCACCACCAAAAAAATTCGATCTTTTGAGATGTGCTACTACTGACGCCTGCTCAAGAATAGCATGGGTTGACAGAATATCATTCGAAATGATAAATATAGACTCCTTCAACTTACCTTACAAGGTAAAATTGAAGGAACGAGAAACAGGGAAAGAAGGATAATATATTGGATGCGGATTCAACGACAATACCCCCACTGTTTTCGGAGTTCCTGAGAACAAGAACCAGATCGCCCTGAAGACAACCGACATTCAATGAGGATATGGTACAAGAACAAGTGAGTTATTCAACCCCGTTTAAGGATACCAAGGGATATGGCTAGCCAAGCTATGACATTGACAGTAGCAGTATTGACAGGATAAAAATCCTTCACGAATTGTACCCAACACAACAGTGTTTATCTAAAGAGTGATTTAAATACTAATCAGTGTCGTTGACTTTTAGAGCGTTAGTCTATAAAAACTGCCAACGGTCTCAAGCAAGATCGAACCTGTAATCTTAAGAATAGGAGGGCAACGACTAACTGAATACGCCACTGAATTCGACGGATAGTATTAATTGTAGTAGTTGACTTTAGAGACTACGAACCTTGTCGATCATCTGTCCAACTTTACAGTATGATTGTGTTGACTATAGGAAAACATATTGCTGAAATCAAATTGGGCTGGGTTCAGAGAAGTAGTTCCAAGACAAGACATAGGCACTATTAGAGCATTGCTCCACTATGCATGAAAGTGTGATCAAGAGGAAAAGACACTAACGTTTTGATTTCCACAATAAGTCCCTCATTCGACCAAAAAAGGCATCTATGTGTCGCAGCGAGATGGTTGACATTTGTACTTCTTCTTAAAACAATAATCACCACCACCGCTGAGGTGGTAGACGAGTTCCTTCAAAGTAAATGGTAAGAAGTGCACGAGTTTATTAACAATTTTTTCTCTCCACACAATGAAGGTTATCTAAAAGTATTTTATATTGCCAGGTACACACTGAACTTTGTTTCAAACACCAGCTCTCCATAATGATAATCTGGCAGCAGAACCGGGTTCGTCACAGCTATAAATGTTGTCACGAAGGTCTGTGGTCGGCAAATGAACATGACCTATCATGCAGCTGTGCGTGCTCAGGAGACAGACGGTGAAGGGAATAAAATATCTGCCCTCTTTAAAAGCATGCAACATTACTGCATATCAACTTTTCGTTCATCAGATAAAATTCAATAGACAGTGTGCAACAGACTACGGTCTAAACTAGGGAGTTTCAGGTATACTTGAGAGTCCATGCTTCGTATCTCAGTTAAGGGAATTGAACATGACTGTCCAAGTTTTAAAATTAGCTTTCTGAGCTGATCACAGCGGTGAAATTGGTTACTCGCCGTCCTGCTGTTCCCAAAATGGCGGGTTCGAGCCCGATGCAGATTTGTAGGGTATTTAAATGTGTAACCGTGTGTTTCTACAGGGCAAAATTTCTACTCCCTTTCATTTCTTAAAAATTCATCCTCTGTTCTATTACAACTACTACTAATCATAATAATTCCCAATATAATAATAATAATAATAATAATAATAATAATAATAGATATCGATAACAATAATTAGGGCCCGAATGTTTATGCAGTAATAGGGTAGAATGCAAACTTACTGAAGCGAGTAACAAGTAACGTTTTGAGGTTTGCATAAACATTAGGGGTTCGGCCCATTAATTATTAACAATATATATTTAATATCCCTTACACTACTATCAGTCTTCAGACACACCGAAGTACTGTGACACTGCAAAGAATAGGGCTCAGAATGAGGCTGAATTGCAATTACACTACTGCGTACCGACAACGAATGAAGAAATCATAGACGTAAACGGAAGATGTACGCAGGGCCGAAACTAAAGACCTCACAAAACTAATACTGTCTCACCCGGCAGAGACAGGTGACCGAGAGAGGTCAGATAGGGAAGAGGGAAGCGATGAGCTTAACTTAATTAAAAAATGAGCGTCGCTGTAGGGCGTTTTCATTTTCGCAAATCATTCAGTGAAAATGGTCACAAAACTGCACTAGAAGAATTCGCAAGAATAATAATGATACTGATTTTATACACTCCCGCTTGCTACACAGCTCAAGATAGATTTTGATCACCGGACGAGTTGGCCGTGCGGTTAGGAGCGCGGAACTGTGAGCTCGCATCCGGGAGATAGTGGGTTCGAATCCCACTGTCGGAAGCCCAGAAGATGATTTTCTGTGATTTCCCATTTTCACACCAGGCAAATGCTGGGGCTGTACCTTAATTAAGGACACGGCCACTTCCTTCCCATTCCTAGGCCTTTTCTCTCCCATCGTTGCCCTAGGACCTAACTGAGTCGGTGCGATGTAAAGAAAATAGTAAAATAAATAAATAAATAAATAAATAAATATTTTGATCGCGTCTTTAGATGTCCCTAACTATATTGAGGGAATACATTTTCCATGGGCAATGGGCTGTTACGGCAACACACGTCATGTTTTCATAACGGAGGGCCCCACTGTCACCCGGATGTTTGGGAGGTACCAGTGTCAGTTGGAAAGTACGAGTGCCTTAATTCAAATTGTATACGAAGGTCGAAGTGTGTGGAGTGTAGTGTGTACAATGATTGGCTGATCGTGCGGATCGAGGTAGCCAAAGGAGGAAGAATTTGTCGTATGGAGCAACGTGTGCACTTACACTACTTCTGGAACTCGCAGAGTTACGCCACCAGAATGCTAGAGGTTGATCAGACTGTTAGGTCGAAATTAGGTCTGCAAGGAGTCGAATCCAAGCCTGTAAGGTTAAGCTTGCACTCTTATGCGGTTAGTCCGTGTGTCGAAACTGGAGTCTGTTACGTTAAGCTTGCACTCTTCGGTATCGAAGAAGCAAGATATACACATTAGCTCCTCTGCCAGCTTGCACTATTTATAACTACTGTGGTAAATGAAATGGCGTATGGCTTTTAGTGCCAGAAGTGTCCGAAGACATGTTCGGCTCGCCAGGTGCAGGTCTCTCGACTTGAATCCCGTAGGCAACCTGCGCGTCGTGATGAGGATGAAATTATGATGAAGACAACACATACACCCAGCCCCCGTGCCAGCGAAATTAACCAAAGATGGTTAAAATTCCAGAGCCTGCCGGGAATCGAACCTGGAATCCCTGTGGCCAAAGGCCAGCACGCTAACAATTTAGCCATGGAGCCGGCACTACTGTGGTGTTAATTCAACATTCGTTACTCTTGTTCACTCCGAGAGATAATTTTTTTGTTAAGGTGGAAGGTGGGAATTGCAAGAGGGAATTGAAGACAACGTGGTGCGAGCCAACGGAAATGTAGCATCAGGGACCTTTAAAAAAGAATATACTGCCTAATCTGTTAGAAGTGCAAGTATTATTCCCTGGCTACAATAAATAAATGATGTAGAGGCTGTCGAGAGGTATGAAACGTGACAGAGGTGAGTTATTGTTTGACTTTTCACTGTTGTAACCAATAGTTTACGAAATCGAAATAATGTTATTAGTTTTACGTCGGAATTCGATAACAAAATTCTGAATTCAGAAAAAGCCGCAGATACGACTGGTATTTTATAGAGTGACAGTCAGAACAACCTTACCTTATGGAAGTGAAACCTTGACAATAAAGCGGGATGAAAGCAGAATTTAATCAACAGAAGTGACGTTTCTGAGAGCTATCACAGGTTTCTCACTCCTAGACGGGGTCTTAGGTGAGAATACTAGACAGGATCTTCGAATATCGGGATCATCCAGAAAGTCGTATCTATATAAAGAAGTATTGAACACATAGTGCACCAGGAATGCCTATGGCCTGGAACATAGTTTTCAGTTAAAATAATATTTGTAACGGCACGGCTCAAATACATGAGTGGAACACACGAGGTAACGGTACGGCACGGAGCAGCAAGCAAGAAGAGAGCGATCTACGTCACTGGCTGCAAGCATGTGGATGACGCAATCATCACATGAAATTCACCTGATCATCTAGAAAGTACCAGAAGGTTTTTAATATCTTCCAAACCTTTTAAGGTACTAAGAAATGAAGTACATCATCGTGTAGCTCGTTATTTAAATGTTAACGTGCTAAACTTTCATGGAAATCGGTTCATAACTGTTCGAGGTATGCAGCTTCAAAGAAATTGCATTTTCACACGAGGAGAAGCAGCTGACCACGATATTCTGTATAAAAGGCCAAGGTATAAGCAGTTACAAATCACAACTCACAGATGCCAGATCGTCATGCTGGTCTCCACGTACCGGTTTCGAACCTAGTAACTTCGTTGCGTGTTATCTTCGTCATAATCGTCGTCGTATGTGTAGACGTTGTGCAGTATTGTGGGACATACAAAATTTCCGGTGCTTCAAGACGAACTTAAACATTTCACAGTACTAGCTCAGGACTTATAATATTTTGAGATTCACGAACTTAGTATTTTCTTGCCAGATAGAGAACAACTTTACTTAGCTTATTCTTGTGTTGAAACGCAAACATGACTTACTTTGAACTGTGATAGTGAATAACCGAGTGAATATTAAGGTTATTTTATGACAATTTAGTGGAATACTAACTCTATTTAAGGGAAATAATCCATTCGTCATATATTGAGCTTTAAAGACAGTGATGTGAATTACGTGTGTAAACAGTACGAACTGTTTGATAAACTGTACATTGAACTGTTCTTCTAATCAATGAAGCTTGCTCCTGAGCTGTGCTTCTAATTAATCAAGCCATAATTATTTTCGAACTGTGTTGCTAATTAATCGAGCTATAATTATTTCTGAACTGTGTTTCCAAGTTTGAAACTGCACGATAAACTGTTGTTCGAACTGTGCTTCTAATTACTTTCTACTAGTGATTTAACACTTTTCACTTAGTCGAATGGTATTAGTCTGACACTCGTAACTTGTACAGTCAGTTGAACTTTCTCTTGCTCACGAAACTCATCAGTGACACCAGAAACCATGACAGTGTGTCTATTTCACTATACCAACCTTATATTCGAGACGACGTGGGAATTAACGTGGTACATCGTGGGAGACGGTTCATGGTACTATGGTGGACATCACGACATCAGTTGCAGAGGAATTCCAAATGCTGTTCGCTGAATCGCATTTTCCAGTTCCAGTTTCAAGACTATTCAGGTGATCTGAGTGTGTTCACCAAGAAACTTTTTTCTGAAAGATGAACTTTAAAGACAGTGATTACTTCATTACCAACTAGAAGTCATATAATTCATGTAACTTTCAAAGTGTTGAACAGTACTCGTAAATTAATGCTAGACCTTGCGAGAAGATCAATTTTACGTTATTTTATTCTCATGTGTCGACTTTAGGAAGACTGTAGGAATTTTAAGCGACAACGTTCTAGAAAGACTTTCGGAATTTTCAGTGATAATATTCTAGAAAGAATTTAGGAGAATTACCTTTTCAAGTGAAGTGATATTTATTTTGCAAACTCTATGAACTTGATGAAAAGAATGATAGTAGTATAATACAGGGATTCTGGCGCCTCCTCCCGCGGGAAATTTGAATTCTGGCGGGAAATTTGAATTTTTGGCGGGAAATTTGAATTTTGGCGCGAGATTTGAATTTGTAAACAAAGCCACGTGCTTTTTGACAGCTGTCATCGACAACAACGCATCGCTAACCTCAGTACTGCCATCTTGACGGGCCTAAACCTCAGTAGTACCAACTTAACCTAACTAGCGCGAGATAAACAAATCCACGTGTTTTTGACAGCCACGTGCTTTTTTGACAACTGTCATCCGCCATCTTTAAACTACAGAGCACTGTGCTGCCCTCTTTATCGCAGTAGCTGCAAATTCGTCACCTGTCATCGGCAGTGCTGCCATCTTGGCGGGCCTAAACCTTAGTGCTACCAACTTAACCTCACTAGCGTGAGATAAACAAATCCACGTGCTTTTTTGACAGCTGTCATCCGCCATCTTTAATCTATAGAGCACGGTGGTGCTCTCTTTAGCTACTTACCTTTGAAATGTGGTGGCGGATAATTTGAAAAATGCTTTTTGACAGCAGCCATCTTTAATCTAGAGAGCACCGTGCTGCCCTCTTTAGCTAGTTACCTTTGAAATGTGGTGGCAGGCAATTCCACATGACAGCAGCCATCTTTAATCAAGAGAGCACCGTGCTGCCCTCTATGTGGTGGCGGCAATTTGAAAAATTCTACATGCTCTTGTTTGGAAACAAACTCACGCGCTTTTTTGACAGCCGTCATCCGCCATCTTTAATCAACAGAGCACAGTGCTGCACTCTTTAGCTAGATACCTTTGAAATGTGGTGGCGGCAATTTGAAAAATTCTATGTGCTCTTGTTTGGAAACAAAGCCACGTGCTTTTTGACAGCTGTCATCCGCCATCTTTAATCAATAGAGCACTGTGCTGCTATCATGCGGGCAATTTCGTCAGCTGTCATCCGCCATCTTTAATCCACAGAACACCGTGCTACCCTCTTTATGACATGTAGTAGCGGGCAATTTGAAAAGTTCTGTTAGTTGTCATCCGCCATCTTTAATCAAGAGCGCACCGTGCTGCCATTTTTAGCTAGATACCTTTGAAATGTGGTGGCGGCAAATTGAAAAATTCCACGTGCTCCAGTTTAGTAAACAAACTCACGCGCTTTTTTGTCAGCTGTCATCCGCCATCTTACATCACAAACCTCAGTGCTACACTCTTTAGGTACATACCTTTGAAATATGGTGGCGGATAATTTAAAAAGAAAAATTCTACAGCAGCCATCTCTCGACGCTAATTGCACAAGATGGTGGCTATACATGACTCCTTAAAGGTGCTTATGCAAGATGGCCGCTATACATAGGTTCTTATGAGACACCCTTGGGATGCTTGCGCAAGATGGCGGTTATACATGGCTCCTTATGAGATGCCCTAGGGATGCTTGCGCGAGATGGCGGTTGCTCTTATGAGGCGGCTTAAGGGTCCTTGCACAAGATGGCTAGAGACGCCCTAAGGATGCTTGCGCAAGATGGCGGACACAAGATGGCGGCTATACACGTCTCCTTATGAGACGCCTTAAGGGTGCTTGCACAAGATGGCTGCTGCTCGTATGAAGAAAGCTAGCTTAGAGGCTAACGCGTCGTGCTAGTTCGATTCATTAAATTTGGGGGTTAAATGCAAAATGTTAAATATCTCGAAAGCGGTGCATCGTAGAGCAAAACGGACAAAAAAATTTCTGCCCAGTACCTCGGTTCGCAGTAAGAGGAACAAGAAAAACATAGTCTAATGATTAGATCAACGGTTCGGTTCCTACTTAAGCCCTTTGGCATTCGCTCTGTTTTAGCTTGTATTGAAGCAAGTCTTCGTAACATGATCAGGTTTAGCTATGGTAGAGAGTATAACGTGCCGTGCAGGTTCGATTCATTAAATTTAGGGCTTAAATGCAAAATGTTAAATATCTCGAAAACGGTGCATCGTAGAGCAAAACCTGATACCTGGGTTTGCAGTATCAGGAATATGATAGCATAAGAAAAACATAGTCTAATGATGATATCGACTGTTCGATCCCTACTTAGGCCCTTTGGCAATGGCAGCTATCTAATTCTACAAGATGGGGGCTATACATAGCTTCTTATGAGCCAGCTTAAGAGCGCTTGCACAAGATGGCTGCTGCTCTTATGAGACGCCCTAGGGGTGCTTGCGCAAGGTAGCAGCGACAAGACGGTGACTATACACAGCTCCTTATGATACGGTCTAGAGGTGCTCACACAAGATGGTGGCTGCTCTGATGAAGAAAGCTAGCTTTGCATCGTGCAGGTATCTTTACAGCACTAAACCTCATACCTTTGAAATGTGGTGGCGGGTAATTTGAAAAATTCTACGTGATTTTTCTTAACAGCAGCTATCTTTAAACAATAGCGGCTATACATAAGCTGTTAAGGCCTCCTCTTATGTCAAGGCATAGCTCTATCGAACAAGTTTAAACCTGCATCGGGATAGCTAGAGTAAGCACGTGCTGCAGTGATGACGTCATGATGCATGTTTAGACTTGCAAATCACTAAAGAAACATAACAAGACTAGAATCGAACACTGCACTCTATGCCGTTAACTTTATCATGTGATCGGAACATTGATTGAAGTGTTTAGAACACTAAATAAGTGATCAAGACTGTAATAGAACACTGTACTCGATACAACATGTGTTTAGAACATGTCAGGGGATACCTTTGGTCTAAGAAGATTAGATTACCGCACATTCCTTGTAGGGCTAATAGGTTAAAGGGCTAATGGGCTAAAGGGCTAAAGGGCTAAAGGGCTAATGGGCTAAAGGGCTAGGGTGCCTCTCCTCTCTTTATCCGGACTTGAGTCCGGCTCTACAACTAGAGGCGGAGTTAACACCCTAAGGAAGGGAGAATGTTGGGAAATAATCTATACGAATATAGCTACTCGATCGACTATATACTACAGATGGATGACTTAGGTGAGGGTAAGCGCTTACTTAATAATACCTACACGACGTAATTCATACTGTATTTCAAAAATATCTTCTTTGTACTGTGTGTAACCAGCATCATGATAGGCTCTTAGCAGTTGTAAACGTTTTACGAGCACGTTGGGGTCATTGCAGTAGCTTATATCTACATAGGGTAACAGAGGTTTGTTGTGAACTTTGAGTCTATATGCAGACAGTTGATGTGCAGGGACGTGTTTTGATGTAATACGTGCTTCAGCAGTAGCGTTTCTAGGTACAAACTTAACTTGTTTTGATAGCGATGAAGCGTTGAAATTTCCTTCTTTACCTTGCATCTCTTCTTGAGATGTTTGCACTTCGACAGAACGTGTAGTAGGCTTAGGAAATGAAGTAAAATCATCACGCTGTAATGGCAATGAATTTTCTTCTTCTTCTACTTTCCCTTTACTACTGTTTTGATCAACATCATTATCCTTATTATCATAATCATGATCTTGCCTCTCTTTATCTTGAAGTTTGTGCTTAGTAACAGAACTTGCAGCAGGCCTAGACAACAAGGGAGAATTAAAAATCTCTCGCAGAGGTGTACTTTTTAAACATAAATCAGTGTTCGCTGGAATATGGTTGAGCTCTTTGTATTTTGTTCCCGATGAAGCTACATTACACGCGGCTTCATGACGTTGAGCGTTGTATGCGTTCTTGAACTCTCTTCTACAATGTTTGCATTGAAAAATTGTCCTACATGATATCTCATGACGTCTCCTGTGATAGCTTCGGGAAAATGCTTTTCCACACTCTTCGCAAATATACCTGGAAATAGGTTTTTCCATGACGGACTTTTATCTTCTGCTAACAGATTCTTCTTTAAATCTACTCGACATTTGTTACTCTCTTCTTCGATGATGCGAACAGCTTAGCGATTAACAGTAAACTAACACAAAAGCGTATAACCAAGGTAGCAACAGTAAGGTTTAAGCCCATCAAGATGGCAAGAGTGAGGTTAGCGACGTTCTGCTGTTGGATTTTAAATTCCGCGCTATAACATGCATAAGGTGGTAGCCTTGAGGTTTACTGCCGTAAAGATGGCAGCGGTGAGGTTAGCGACGCTCTATTGTCCTTCAAGGTGAGGTTAGGGTTCGTCAAGAAGACAGCTGTCAAAAAAGCACGTGGCTATGTTTACCAAACAAGAGCACGTGGTCGTGACGTCACGGTCACGTAATCAATCCTTAGCTCTACGTCGTTAAGAGCAGCACTGGGATTAGCTATGTTTAAAAATCTTAGGAACAGAGCAGCAGTATGAATAGCCATGTTTTAAAGCGTGTAGACATCACCTATCGATTTTACATGCATCAAATATCGCACTAATCTTCTTCCGCTAGATCGTGCTGCTATCTTAGCATAACTTATACGTATGAACTTAAAGTATAAAGAATAGCAATGTTTCAAAGCGTGTACACATTACCTATCGATTTTGCATGCATCGACTCTCGTACTAAACTTCTTCGGCTAGATGGTGCTGCTATCTTAGCATAACCTATACGCATGACCTTAAAGTACAAAGAATAGCTATGTTTCAAAGCGTGTTCACATTACCTATTGATTTTACATGAATCGACTATCATACTAAACTTCTTCCGTTAGATTGTGCTGCTATCTTAGCATAACCTATACCCATGAACTTAAAGTACAATGAATAGTCATGTTTCAAAGCGTGTACATATTACTTATCGATTTTGCAAGCATCGACTCTCGTACTAAACTTCTTCCTCTAGATTGTGCTGCTGTCTTAGCATAACCTATGTGCATGAACTTAAAGTACAAAGAATAACCATGTTTCAAAGCGTGTACACATCACCCTGAACTTCTTCCGCTAGATTGTACGCCTATCTTAGCATAGCCTATACGCACGAACTTAAAGCACAAAAAATAACGATGTTTAACAGCGTGTACACATCACCTATTGATTTTGCATGCATCGCCTATTTTTACCGCCAGAGTGTACAACGATCGCATATGTGTATTGCTAACGTATGTGTATAAAGTTAAAGCACAAAGAATAGCTATGTTCCAAAGCGTGTACACATCACCTATCGATTTTGCATGCATCGACTATCGTACTAAACTTCTACCGCTAGAGTGTACAACGTTCGCAATTGTGTGCTGCTACCTATGTGCGTGAACTTAAGGCACAAAGAATAGCGTGTACACAACACCTGTCAATTTTGCACGCATTAACTCTTGTACTAAACTTCT
Organism: Anabrus simplex; assembly: GCF_040414725.1. NCBI lineage: Eukaryota > Metazoa > Arthropoda > Insecta > Orthoptera > Tettigoniidae > Anabrus > Anabrus simplex. The sequence continues at coordinate 54,956,210 of NC_090268.1, forward strand.
TCCACAACAGCGTGCGATCATCGCTTGTGTTTGCTGCAATCTTAACATAACCTATGTGCACGAAGTTAAAGCACAAAGAATACCCAAGTTCAAAGCGCGCACACATCACCTATCGATTTTGCATGCATCGTCTTTCTTACTAAACTTTTTCTACTAGAGCGTGCAACAACCTTATAAGTATGCTGCTAACTTAGTATAACTTATACGCATGAACTTAAAGCATAAAGAATACTGATGTATAAAAATCTTGTGAACATAGCAGCAGCAGCAGTAAGAATTGCAATGTTTTAAAAGCGTGTACGCATTGCCTATCGATTATACATGCATCAACTAGAGTACAAAACCTCTCCCGCAAGAGTGTGCTGCTATCTTAGCATAACCTATGTGCACGGATTTAAAGCACGAAGAATAGTTAAGTTTCAAAGTGTGTACACAACACCTATCGATTTTGCACGCATCAACTATCGTACTAAACACATCCCGCTAGAATGTACAACGTTCGCATGTGTTTGCTCTGCTACTTTAGCATGACCTATGCGAACGAACTTAAAGCACAAAGAATAGCGATCTTTGAAAATCTTGCGAACATGGCAGCGGTAAGAATAGCAAGGTTTAAAAGCGTGTACATATCACCTTTTGATAATGCATTCATCTTCTACTAGAGCACGTGACCATCGCTTGTACGTGTGCTGCTATCTTAACATAACCTATGAACACGAACTTAAAGCATAAAAAATAATTATGAGTAAAAATTTTGTGAACATAGCAGAGTGTTTACTACGTAGGTGTAGACATTGAACTTTGCATGCTGAAGCAGCAAACTACGTGAACGTGACGTCACGACCAAGTGCTCTTGTTTGGTAAACATAGCCACGTGCTTTTTTGACAGCTGTCTTCTTGACGAACCCTAACCTCACTTTGAAGGACAATAGAGCGTCGCTAACCTCACCGCTGCCATCTTTACGGCAGTAAACCTCAAGGCTACCACCTTATGCATGTTATAGCGCGGAATTTAAAATCCAACAGCAGAACATCGCTAACCTCACTCTTGCCATCTTGATGGGCTTAAACCTTACTGTTGCTACCTTGGTTATACGCTTTTGTGTTAGTTTACTGTTAATCGCTAAGCTGTTCGCATCATCGAAGAAGAGAGTAACAAATGTCGAGTAGATTTAAAGAAGAATCTGTTAGCAGAAGATAAAAGTCCGTCATGGAAAAACCTATTTCCAGGTATATTTGCGAAGAGTGTGGAAAAGCATTTTCCCGAAGCTATCACAGGAGACGTCATGAGATATCATGTAGGACAATTTTTCAATGCAAACATTGTAGAAGAGAGTTCAAGAACGCATACAACGCTCAACGTCATGAAGCCGCGTGTAATGTAGCTTCATCGGGAACAAAATACAAAGAGCTCAACCATATTCCAGCGAACACTGATTTATGTTTAAAAAGTACACCTCTGCGAGAGATTTTTAATTCTCCCTTGTTGTCTAGGCCTGCTGCAAGTTCTGTTACTAAGCACAAACTTCAAGATAAAGAGAGGCAAGATCATGATTATGATAATAAGGATAATGATGTTGATCAAAACAGTAGTAAAGGGAAAGTAGAAGAAGAAGAAAATTCATTGCCATTACAGCGTGATGATTTTACTTCATTTCCTAAGCCTACTACACGTTCTGTCGAAGTGCAAACATCTCAAGAAGAGATGCAAGGTAAAGAAGGAAATTTCAACGCTTCATCGCTATCAAAACAAGTTAAGTTTGTACCTAGAAACGCTACTGCTGAAGCACGTATTACATCAAAACACGTCCCTGCACATCAACTGTCTGCATATAGACTCAAAGTTCACAACAAACCTCTGTTACCCTATGTAGATATAAGCTACTGTAATGACCCCAACGTGCTCGTAAAACGTTTACAACTGCTAAGAGCCTATCATGATGCTGGTTACACACAGTACAAAGAAGATATTTTTGAAATACAGTATGAATTACGTCGTGTAGGTATTATTAAGTAAGCGCTTACCCTCACCTAAGTCATCCATCTGTAGTATATAGTCGATCGAGTAGCTATATTCGTATAGATTATTTCCCAACATTCTCCCTTCCTTAGGGTGTTAACTCCGCCTCTAGTTGTAGAGCCGGTCTCAAGCCCGGATAAAGAGAGGAGAGGCACCCTAGCCCTTTAGCCCATTAGCCCTTTAGCCCTTTAGCCCATTAGCCCTTTAGCCTATTAGCCCTACAAGAAATGTGCGGTAATCTAATCTTCTTAGACCAAAGGTATCCCCTGACATGTTCTAAACACATGTTGTATCGAGTACAGTGTTCTATTACAGTCTTGATCACTTATTTAGTGTTCTAAACACTTCAATCAATGTTCCGATCACATGATAAAGTTAACGGCATAGAGTGCAGTGTTCGATTCTAGTCTTGTTATGTTTCTTTAGTGATTTGCAAGTCTAAACATGCATCATGACGTCATCACTGCAGCACGTGCTTACTCTAGCTATCCCGATGCAGGTTTAAACTTGTTCGATAGAGCTATGCCTTGACATAAGAGGAGGCCTTAACAGCTTATGTATAGCCGCTATTGTTTAAAGATAGCTGCTGTTAAGAAAAATCACGTAGAATTTTTCAAATTACCCGCCACCACATTTCAAAGGTATGAGGTTTAGTGCTGTAAAGATACCTGCACGATGCAAAGCTAGCTTTCTTCATCAGAGCAGCCACCATCTTGTGTGAGCACCTCTAGACCGTATCATAAGGAGCTGTGTATAGTCACCGTCTTGTCGCTGCTACCTTGCGCAAGCACCCCTAGGGCGTCTCATAAGATCAGCAGCCATCTTGTGCAAGCGCTCTTAAGCTGGCTCATAAGAAGCTATGTATAGCCCCCATCTTGTAGAATTAGATAGCTGCCAATGCCAAAGGGCCTAAGTAGGGATCGAACCGTCGATATCATCATTAGACTATGTTTTTCTTATGCTATCATATTCCTGATACTGCAAACCCAGGTACCAGGTTTTGCTCTACGATGCACCGTTTTCGAGATATTTAACATTTTGCATTTAAGCCCTAAATTTAATGAATCGAACCGGCACGGCACGTTATACTCTCTACCATAGCTAAACCTGATCATGTTACGAAGACTTGCTTCAATACAAGCTAAAACAGAGCGAATGCCAAAGGGCTTAAGTAGGAACCGAACCGTTGATCTAATCATTAGACTATGTTTTTCTTGTTCCTCGTACTGCGAACCGAGGTACTGGGCAGAATTTCTTTTGTCCGTTTTGCTCTACGATGCACCGCTTTCGAGATATTTAACATTTTGCATTTAAGCCCCAAATTTAATGAATCGAATTAGCACGACGCGTTAGCCTCTAAGCTAGCTTTCTTCATAAGAGCAGCAGCCATCTTGTGCAAGCACCCTTAAGGTGTCTCATAAGGAGACGTGTATAGCCGCCATCTTGTGTCCGCCATCTTGCGTAAGCATCCTTAGGGCGTCTCTAGCCATCTTGTGCAAGGACCCTTAAGCCGCCTCATAAGAGCAACCGCCATCTCGCGCAAGCATCCCTAGGGCATCTCATAAGGAGCCATGTATAACCGCTATCTTGCGCAAGCATCCCAAGGGAGTCTCATAAGAACCTATGTATAGCGGCCATCTTGCATAAGCACCTTTAAGGAGTCATGTATAGCCACCATCTTGTGCAATTAGCGTCGAGAGATGGCTGCTGTAGAATTTTTCTTTTTAAATTATCCGCCACCATATTTCAAAGGTATGTACCTAAAGAGTGTAGCACTGAGGTTTGTGATGTAAGATGGCGGATGACAGCTGACAAAAAAGCGCGTGAGTTTGTTTACTAAACTGGAGCACGTGGAATTTTTCAATTTGCCGCCACCACATTTCAAAGGTATCTAGCTAAAAATGGCAGCACGGTGCGCTCTTGATTAAAGATGGCGGATGACAACTAACAGAACTTTTCAAATTGCCCGCTACTACATGTCATAAAGAGGGTAGCACGGTGTTCTGTGGATTAAAGATGGCGGATGACAGCTGACGAAATTGCCCGCATGATAGCAGCACAGTGCTCTATTGATTAAAGATGGCGGATGACAGCTGTCAAAAAGCACGTGGCTTTGTTTCCAAACAAGAGCACATAGAATTTTTCAAATTGCCGCCACCACATTTCAAAGGTATCTAGCTAAAGAGTGCAGCACTGTGCTCTGTTGATTAAAGATGGCGGATGACGGCTGTCAAAAAAGCGCGTGAGTTTGTTTCCAAACAAGAGCATGTAGAATTTTTCAAATTGCCGCCACCACATAGAGGGCAGCACGGTGCTCTCTTGATTAAAGATGGCTGCTGTCATGTGGAATTGCCTGCCACCACATTTCAAAGGTAACTAGCTAAAGAGGGCAGCACGGTGCTCTCTAGATTAAAGATGGCTGCTGTCAAAAAGCATTTTTCAAATTATCCGCCACCACATTTCAAAGGTAAGTAGCTAAAGAGAGCACCACCGTGCTCTATAGATTAAAGATGGCGGATGACAGCTGTCAAAAAAGCACGTGGATTTGTTTATCTCACGCTAGTGAGGTTAAGTTGGTAGCACTAAGGTTTAGGCCCGCCAAGATGGCAGCACTGCCGATGACAGGTGACGAATTTGCAGCTACTGCGATAAAGAGGGCAGCACAGTGCTCTGTAGTTTAAAGATGGCGGATGACAGTTGTCAAAAAAGCACGTGGCTGTCAAAAACACGTGGATTTGTTTATCTCGCGCTAGTTAGGTTAAGTTGGTACTACTGAGGTTTAGGCCCGTCAAGATGGCAGTACTGAGGTTAGCGATGCGTTGTTGACTGTCAAAAAGCACGTGGCTGTCAAAAAACACGTGGCTTTGTTTACCTCGCGCTAGTTAGGTTAAGTTGGCACTACTGAGGTTTAGGCCCGTCAAGATGGCAGTACTGAGGTTAGCGATGCGTTGTTGTCGATGACAGCTGTCAAAAAGCACGTGGCTTTGTTTACAAATTCAAATCTGGCGCCAAAATTCAAATTTCCCGCCAAAAATTCAAATTTCCCGCCAAAAATTCAAATTTCCCGCCAGAATTCAAATTTCCCGCGGGAGGAGGCGCCAGAATCCCTGTATTATATTACTAATGATTAGTTTTCAAATTTCATTTGTTGCAAATATTCTCTAAAAATCATAATATTTCTGGAATCGGGCAACATTCAATCCAACAGGAGGATTATAAATTTAATTTCTATTTTCAAATGCAAAATAATGAAAGAGTTATTTATGCCATATAGAAGTTGAATAAACTTAAAATTTTAAAAATAACATCTATTATTTCGCACTGCGAATACCTTTCTCTGTACCGGCTCCTAAGAACTGAACACTCTCTTCCTATGTCTTATCAACCAGATTGAAGAGAGAATGTGGATTTCAAAACGAATCAAATGAACGTCTTCGGTTGTGAACTGAGGAGCAAGAGATTGAGATTGTACATACCAACTTTCGGGTTACACCTAAGGTTGCCAGGTTTTAGAAAGGGACATGTCGACACGATTAAACGACATTTGCTCAAGAAAACACTGATATATAATTTACTGTACTATAATTACATTGTAGGCACAAACTTTATTACAGTGTTTTGCTGTTTCATTCCGTCAATTTAATTCGAGGTATCCCATGTAGAGAAACTAATTGCATACCAACAGAAATTCAATTTCAAGTTAGCACCGAAAGTAACTGAAAAGGATGTGTATCCTCCTCACTTCAATAAGATGCGGGTGTCAACTTCAACCAGGGTGAAAAACCATTCTGTCAGTAGTACTCTGAAGTTCCTGGCTGCAGAATTAAATCACCCAGAATGTTACACTACTGCTTGGTTCGTATACTTGCTTGAAAAATGATTTGCACTTATGACTTCTCGTAGCACAACCATAGCATTCAACTAACACAGTTTTCATGCATATAATGAAACTATTTCCTTCCTCAGCCCTTTTGTGGACAGCTTTTCTATTCTTAAAATAGGAGTGAGAAGTGCTTGGAAACCTGTACGGGTACAAACTGGAATTATTCTCTGCACAAAATCCATACTTGAATTGCAGGCTATGTTACTGAGTGAATACCAGTATCTTTTTTTTTTCTATCATCCAGGTTCTTAATCTGTTTAAACTCCAGGGTCGGTTTTTCCCTCCGACTCAGCGAGGGATCCCACCTCTACCGCCTCAAGGGCAGTGTCCCGGAGTTTCAGACTTTGGGTCGGGGATACAACTGGGGAGAATGACCAGTACCTCGCCCAGGCGGCCTCACCTGCTATGCTGAACAGGGGCCTTGTGGAGGGATGGGAAGATTGGATGGGATAGGCAAGGAAGAGGGAAAGAAGCGGCCGTGGCCTTAAGTGAGGTACCATCCCGGCATTTGCCTGGAGGAGAAGTGGGGAAACCACGTAAAACCACTTCCAGGATGGCTGAGGTGGGAATCGAACCCACCTTTACTCATTTGACCTCCCGAGGCTGAGTGGACCCCGTTCCAGTCCTCGTACCACTTTTCAAATTTCGTGGCAGAGCCGGGAATCGAACCCGGACCTCCGGGGGTGGCAGCTAATCACGCTAACCACTACACCACAGAGGTGGACCAAAAGATTAATTACAGAATATGTTCAGTCTTGTAAGAGCCAAACAACCTGTCCCTGCAGCATTACAGTTCAAACAGAACCTGAAGTTGGTCATGCTCTCTCAATATCTGAAGGAAATGAGAAAAGCAAGTTATGCGGAGGATGATAGGGAGGCTCTAAGAGGTTTTCTTGATTGTGTTAAGCAATTACAGAGCCAGCAGAAAGTGCAGGTGCAAGAACCTGAATACCTCAACATTTCAGGAAAAGCTTGACCCCAAGTGGAAAGAATTCTGTTTATTGTTTGTTGGATTAACTAATTAAGAGCATAGAGAAAAATTCCAGGCAATTCGAAAAAATTTGAAAAAGCTTGGGTAGTGCAGAGCCCTATGGCTTCCCTTGTGAGAGGTTAACTCAAAGTAGACGTTTCAAAGAGAACAAGTTATCGTTTGTAGAACATCTTGCATTTCAGTTTGTACTGGAAATGGAAGATTTTTTCTAACTATATTGATGTTTTGAAGTCACAAAGGAAGTCTATCGTGGACAGTCCGGCCCCGCGGTGTAGGGAGCAACGCGTCCGCCTGTCACCCGGCGGCCCCGGGTTCGATTTCCGGCCGGGTCATGGTTTTTTTATTGTAATGATTAATATACCGGGACTGGGTGTTTGAGATTTCCTTAATCTTCCTTTCCTCACACACAACATTCCACACTACCGCCATTCCAATTACACTCAGGTTTATACAATATGGTGCCAGTAGGGGCAAAAGATCCACATGGGTCGACCCTCCGAACAAATAGCATTTAAAAAGGTCTGTGGACATAAAAAGGTTCTTGGTATTTAAAATGAACGAAATTTCTGCATTTCTGGTGCCTGACTGTCATGATTTGTTGAACACATTCATAACGAGGTACATTGTATTTAGGCTTCCATATTTTCGGACGATCACTCCTTGTGTCAGGAAGCGCACTGTAGTCCGTGTCAATTGGGAAGGGCCTTGACAGTATAGTGAAATCTGTCCAACCAAGGGGCTGCTGTGTTATCGCGTTGTCCCACCTCCTCAATGGGTCACACTCTATCGAAAATTTCACTACGTTGAATATCTCTTGCGGCAGACAAAAATTATTTTACTTCATAGAAACGACCGCAACTCTAACAGGCTCACATTTGAAATGGACTATAGGTGCAGAACGACGACCATCCTGCTCCCCTCCTCGCACAACAATGAGGGAATCTAACGTATGAGGAGATGATCCAGCGATACCTGATAATGGAGGTTTTTGTTTGGAAGGTACAGTACAATGACCACCAAATTATAGTCATTTAAAATGATAACAGCTGAATTGTAGTCTAGCAGTAATATTCCGTAATATAGGCACTGCATCAAATCTTTAATAATGGGCTTTGTGGTTTCTTTATTGCGATACGTAATACTTTCCCAGCCTTCTCACAGAAGCCAGAGGGAAACAGGCGCAAATGCGGTCGAATGAAAGAGATTCAAGTGGAAATATTTCCATCTCGACCTAAAAGTTACAGGATGGCTTTCTGCTTTCCAAGATACGTGCGTGTTAATTCTTGTTCTTGGCGATCTGAGGTTGCATAGCGAGCTCAGGTTCTCTGATAATTAGCGCTGGCTTTTTGAGCACAAGTTAATAGGTTCAATCCCGGCTGAGTTCTTAGGTATCTGAAGATGCTCAGATGTGCCATCTTCCTGTCGGTAGATTTACCAGCACGTAAGTAGGATAAAATTCTGGCACCTCGGCATCTACAGAAAATCTTACACGTAGAGTGGGACGCAAAACTCATAGGTCCACCATTATTTTTATGATAACTGTTGTTTAAGGTCCTAACTTCTAGGTCATCGGCCCTCCATGATGATAATTACGATTGTTAAGCGTAGTATGTCATCAGCTGTCGTGTGAATGCATTTCGGTTTGTCGCCCTTTAGGGTAACTGGCTCCATTTTTGAAGGTATATTTTATTCCACCAAATGGCAAGTAAACCAAAAATCTATTGGGGTGTCCTTCTGCGGGGTTTAGATTAATTTTGTCAGGTAAATATCGAGTAGTCCGCCTCCGTGGTGTAGTGGTTAGCGTGATTAGCTGCCACCCCCGGAGGTCCGGGTTCGATTCCCGGCTCTGCCACGAAATTTGAAAAGCGGTACGAGGGCTGGAAAGGAGTCCACTCAGCCTCTGGAGGTCAACTGAGTAGAGGTGGGCTCGATTCCCACCTCAGCCATCCCGGAAGTGGCTTTCCGTGGTTTCCCACTTCTCCGGGCAAATGCCGGGATGGTACCTAACTTAAGGCCACGGTCGCTTCCTTCCGTCTTCCTTGTCTATCCCTTCCAATCTTCCCATCCCCCCGCAAGGCCCCTGTTCAGCATAGCAGGTGAGGCCGCCTGGGCGAGGTACTGGTCATCCTCCTCAGTTGTATCCCCGACCCAGAGTCTGAAGCTCCAGGACACTGCCCTTGAGGCGGTAGAGGTGGGATCCCTCGCTGAATCCAAGGGAAAAACCAACCCTGGAGGGAAAACAGATTAAGAAGAAGAAGAAATATTACTAAGTATGACCGAATGGTCATTATAACAGCCTTCGGTCCATAGAGTCCCGGGCTCGATTCTCCTGCCTCTTATTTTATAAACACAATACTACTACACGCTACACACTACTACAACCACCAGAGACACGAAAAGTGAATAATATCCCCGCACAAAGAATTGGGATCAGGAAGGCCATCTGTCTGTAAAATACAGCGAAGTGTACACGTGCAATACAGTTCTCATACCTCATATGTGACCGCCATAGGATGTGGGGAAAGCAGGCAGAGAAATAGGAGAAAATAATCTTAAATGTACAAAGAGGAGTTGTTTTAAAAGTTGGTTCTTTCAACGTTACGCAGAGTAGCCCGCCTGGTGGCAAGGGTCGTTGAAGTCTAAACGGTCCGTCAACGAGGTTAACCTGTTCGAGTCCTGTTGGTTGAAAAAATTTCACTATCAGAATGTTGGCCGGCGGGGTAGGGGAGGTGGTGGTATACAATTCCTAATCACTAGATTGTCTGCCAAAAGCCTGAGTTAAATTACAAACCTCTCCGCAGTGCTCATATGGAGTGAGGGAATATGATACTGCTGATGGTGATTCCTCCGTTGGCTGGGGTCGTTAAGCCTTGAGTCGACCCACTGGTGCTATTCGACAGGAGTAGGCTATGTACCGGTACTGTGTTTTAACCCCTCACTTCCTTTTTTTTTTTTTTTTGCTAGTGGCTTTACGTCGCACCGACACAGATAGGTCTTATGGCGACGATGGGATAGGAAAGGCCTAGGATTTGGAAGGAAGCGGCCGTGGCCTTAATTAAGGTACAGCCCCGGCATTTGGCTGGTGTGAAAATGGGAAACCACGGAAAACCATCTTCAGGGCTGCCGATAGTGGGATTCGAACCTACTATCTCCCGGATGCAAGCTCACAGCCGCGCGCCTCTACGCGCACGGCCAACTCGCCCGGTCCCTCACTTCGTACTATTATATATCACGTCATTCATTTCATCTCATTAACTGATCTAACGAGGTTGACGTCAGGAAGGGCATCCGATTCATAAAAACCCGCCACGACAGATTCATCTCATCTCATACCCGACCCCGCAGAGAAACGGGACAAGGGTTGGACAATCAAATAAACAAACAAACATCCTTACGCAGAGTGCCCAAGAATAAAAAGGAATGTTCGTCTGCTAGTTAGAAATACAGTGACCGGGCGAGTTGGCCGTGCGGTTAGGGGGACGCGGCTGTGAGCTTGCATCCGGGAGATAGTGGGTTCGAATCCCACTATCGGCAGCCCTAAAGATGGTATTCCGTGGATTCCCATTTTCACACCGGGCAAATGCTGGGGCTGTACCTTAATTAAGGCCACGGCCGCTTCCTTCCAACTCCTAGGTCTTTCCTCTCCCATAGTCGCCATAAGACCTATCTGTGTCGGTGCGACGTAAAGCCACTAGCAATGAAATACAGTGATAAATGTAATAATAATAATAATAATAATAATAATAATAATAATAATAATAATAATAATAATCTTTCATTCTTTATTCCTTAATCTGTTTACAGTCCCAGGTCGGTTTTTCTCTCGGGCTCAGCGAGGGATCCCACCTCTACTGGCAAAAGGGTAGGGTCCTGGAGCGTGAGACTTTGGGTTGGGGATACAATTGGGAAGGAGGACCAGTATCTCACAAGGCGGCCTCATCCGCTATGCCGAACAGGCAGTATTGGAAGGGATAGGTAAGGAAGAGGAAGGGAAGAGGCCATGGCCTTAACATTGGTACCATAGTGGCATTTGCCTTGAGGAGGAGTGGGAAACCACGGAAGACCACTTCTAGGATGGCTGAAGAGGGAATCGAATCCCCTCTACTCCGCTGACTTCCCGAGGCTGAGTGGTCCCCTTTTCAGCCATCGTATCACTTTTCAAGTTTCGTAGCAGAGCCGGGAATTGAACCAGGACCTCCGGAGGTGGCAGCTAATCACACTAACCACTACACCACAGAGGCGGGCATATTATAATAATAATAATTAATGTTATTGACTTTACGTCCCGCTAACTACATTTACGGTTTTCGGAGACGCCGAGGTGCCGGAAGTTAGTCCCGCAGGAGTTCATTTACGTGCCAGTAAATCTACTGACACGAGGTTGATGTATTTGAGCACCTTCAAATACCACCGTACTGAGCCAGGATCGAACCTGCCAGGTTGGGGCCAAAAGGCCAGCGCCTCAACTGTCTGAGCCACTCAGCCCGGCATTATTATTACTATTATTATTATTATTAATATTATTATTATTAAATAAAACACGTGTACACCAATATTTGATAATGATTATGGTGATGATGGTTGTTTAAAAGGGCCTAACATCTAGATCATGGGCTCCTGAACACCAATATGTATAACGTATCATTATCGGAATCAAATTGAGTTTAGATGGTTGTGATGTTTTATTTTTTTTAAAATTATATTTGTTCGTGGCGTCGATCTCTGTAGATACTGTATTTTGCCCTTACTTTCACCATATGATATGAACCTGCATGTAAGTGAATTTGCGGAAGTGTACAGTGTTGAATGTGAGGAAAGGAACGTTAAGAATGGCATAAACACCAATTCCCCAGGCCAGGGATATTAGTCATTTACAATCAAAAACCCTGATACGGCGGGAATCGAACCCAGGGCCGCCGGGTCAGCAGGGCCGGACGTGATGATTATTAACAGCCTATCTTTTGGCTTTTCCTAGTGGTTTTATTGTTACAAAAACACAAGTTTTCGGCGACAGAGGGACGAAAAATGGCTGGGACAGGAATGGTAGCGGCCATAGCCTTATATTACAGCCCCAGAATTTGCCTGGTGTGAGAACAGGAGTACACGGGTAACCATCTTCAAGGCAGCCCATAGCATGGTTAGAACCCGCCATGTCTCGCATGCAAACTCATGAGCTACAAAACCAGTAACTGGTAGTCAACTCTCTCCGTTATAAAAACAACAAGCAACGACAACAACAACAACAACAATAATGATAATTTTATTGCTTTTATAATTTTCGGAGATGCTGAGGTGCCAAAATTTACCCCCTCGGAATTCTTTTACGTGCCAGTAAATTTACCGGCACGGAGCTGACGTATTTGAGCACCTTCGAATGCCATCGGTCTGAACCAGGATCGAACCTGCCAAGTTGGGCTCAGAAAGCCATCACCTTAATCGTCTGAGCCAGTAAGCCCAGCCGTTATTATATCAAGGGGAAATATAATTAGAGATAACTAATCAGAAGAAAGCCTCCCACAAGGCCAACCCCTCGTCCACGTCGTGGGAGGTGAGCAGTAGGGGATTGCCTGCAGGGGTGATGTACAGTGGGGACTGTGTGTGCCCCATGACCGCTACGGTAGCTGTGAAGGCCCTACAGGAACCCTGAAAAGTGACGGCTAACGGGACTCTGGTGAAGACCTCAACGGTAGCAACGGCGGAGAAGGGGCCCTTTGGTACGGCGAAGCTGGCGGATGAGGCAACCCTTCTTCTTGGGGATAAATAAAGAACAAACCACTGCCTTGTGGTAAAGAGGGATCTTTAAAGGCTAAGGGAGATAACCAATACAGAAAAATCCTGCGGTCTAGCGCAGACAGGAGACAGCCCCTCCACTGGACTGTGGGCTAATAACTCGCACACCAGAATTGAACTTATTACAGAAACCAGACGAAATTTATACCGGCCGGATTTTATAGAACAAGCTGGAGAAATTTCGTCGATGTCCTATGTTCCACATGGAATTAAAGGAAATAAGTCAAGAATAAGTCAAATCAATCAGAAGAAAGCGAGGAAAATATCCTCTGATATTTCAAAAAACGAATGTGCCGACAAAAACAGGGGCAAAGTCCACAAGGGGTTTTCCAAACGTAAGACTGTCGGAATAGTTCACAATAGAAGAAGAGTTAATCAGGGAAGAATGAATAGGAAGCATGAAGGGGAGAAGCCTATCTCAAGTAAGAGCCGGTTAGATTTCCCCGGACCGAGCTCGATAGCTGCCGCTGCTTAAATGCGGCCAGTATCCAGTATTCGGGAGATAGTGGGTTCGAACCCCACTGTCGGCAGCCCTGAAGATGCTTTTCCGTGGTTTCCCATTTTCACACCAGGCAAATGCCGGGGCTATACCTTAATTAAGGCCACGGCCGCTTCCTTCCACTTCCTAGGCCTTTCCTATCCCATCGTCGCCAAAGACCTATCCGTGTCGATGCGACGTAAAACAAATAGCAAGAGAAAAAAAATTTCCCTGGTTGCTAACCCACGCTCCAGATTCTATGGGCCCTGGGGAGTCACCGCCTTAACACATGTATGGGGTACCGTGGATTTAATCTGTGTCCCAACCACAGAACACAAATTTAACTCACATCTAAATGTTGTTTATAATTTTTGTATTCAACATCTGTACACTGCTTTAGATACAGACTATTTCACAGGTATCCTGAGAGGAAAACCCACTAACTTCGTTTCTCTTCATGGTGGAAGGTAATGACCAACTTTCAACGTCCTCCGCACGAAGACTATTTATTTATTTATGAAGTGTATGTCCTCAGCCAATTAGCAAACGAGAGGAATGTTTCATTCCACCAATTAGTATTCGCATGTTCCTCGAGGACACATTGCGGGAGTGATAATTTTAATTAGAAAAATACTCTGATTTCGTGTTCTGAAGTCATTACAGCAAGAAGAGATAATTTTGATGTTTATACTCATTATATGCATGCGAAATCTACTCTGAAATATCCATAAGTCTCTGCTTGACTAAAATGTTATTACTTTGAAAGAACTGCATTGAAATAATACGCCATATGGGTTGTGTACCTATAAGTTTGCATCCGGGACATGATAGGCCTCAAATCCCACCAGTGGGAGCTCTGAAGATTCTTTTCCATGTTCACAAAAGTCAAAGAATGATGATGATAAGTGAACCAAGAGTTAGGCATATCCGGCTATTCAAAAACTCCGCCATTCCTACGGTGATGAAATCTATGCCATTCCAAGATAAAATAGTTTCAACAAACTCTAAGGCACAGAAGTATCTACGGGCTACATACTAGCGAAGCCTAGTGTTTAAGGACTTGAACTAAAGTTGAGAAATATTTGTCTGCAAATTTGATCATATAATATTTTCTTTTTATTTCTATTACCATCCCTGACATTAAATTTATCCTCCAATCATGGTGCTTCTCTCCCAGATCCTATCCTCCAATAATTTTCCTCTTTTTTATTCCTTTTGGAAATCTTCTTTATTCGTGTCAGAAGTATCAACTTTACTTATAGATATTTAACAAAAAGCAACAAGATATCTACATTCCTACTATACAAATATACAAGTCTATTATACAATCACAGATAGAGCAACAATATTCGAGAGCTAGATGATGCTTGCCCAGTATTGGGCGACGTCAATAGCGTTTAAGGGGTGGATTTTTCTGAAACTCGATGGTTTGTATTGCGGCAGTCGAGTATAAATTGTATTACTAGATGAAGAGTTCTGGTCGGTAGATGCAGAGTGGGTCTCATCCCATAAGGGGTTGATGATGATGATGTTTGTTGTTTAAAGGGGCCTAACATCTCACGTCATCGGCCCCTAATGGTAGAAAACAGACGACATGATAACTAAAATATTAAAATGCGTCCGCTGACTAGAGTTTAAAATAAATTGAGATGAAAAAAGATTATGAGATTTAACGATCAGTAGATCTAATTCGCAATGCCTTATTTTCTAACAAAAGTATAGAAAATATAGGTGATAATGGAATAAGGCATTACCTGAAAGTACATCGTCGTTGCCGGGACCAAACCTCCTATGTGATACAATTTTTGGAGATATACTGACCCGCAACACATACATTATGAAGAGCGAGAATGCCTTGACAACTGTCATACAATATTGCACCTTAGATGACAGAACCTTACCGGCCAAAGTTCTAAGTTAAGATATTTCACATAGGAGGTTTTGTCCCGGCAACGACAATATATATAATTCATGTTAGAATTTAAAATAACACATTAATCTACGCAAACCGAACTAAAATAGTGTCAAATGGATAAAAGCACAGTTAACACAAATACACTAGGACAAAGGACATCATCACACACGATAAAACAGACCGCTATCCCTCATAAAACGGATGACGAGGTCTGCTGACTGCTCGTCATCTCGCAGGATGAGGGAGATGGTACTCGGGGTATTTGCCTACAGCGCAGATCGACCAGGTCCACGCACTCCGTAAGGATATGTACCACGGTAAGATGGTCACCGCAAGTACACACCGGAGGGGGTTCTCCTTTCAGTAAACAGAAGTACGTGACTCTACCGTGGCCGATCCGAAGACCACATAATACCATTGCTTCCCTCAGAGATGCCCGAAGGGAAGTCCTCCATATCTTCGTTGTACCTTTTATCGCTCTCAGTTTATTTGGAAGTGGAGTGGCCTGCCACTCCATCTCCCAATGGGACATAACCAGATGTCTCAGCTGAGAGCGAATATCACCTCCTGGAGCCTTGTAAGGCAACGGGGGCAGTGTTACTGTCTCCTTGGCAGCCTTATCAGATAAATCGTTTCCCTGTACACCCATGTGGCTTGGGAGCCACCGAAACGTGATCCTGGTGCCGGCATCCGAACACCCGGTCAGCCGGTCCTGGATCCGCTGCACCAGAGGGTGCCGAGGGAAACAGGTATCGATAGACTGTAGCGAACTCAAGGAGTCACTGCACAGAATAAAGTGTCTGCGCTCATCGGACAGTGCGTACCGCAGAGCTTCGCAGATAGCACAGAGCTCCGCTGTGTACACACAACAGGTTCCCGGGAGAGCAAAAAGAAACCTATCAATGTCGACAACGAACGCACAGCCCACTTTCATGTCTATTCTCGAAATATCCATGTAAACGACGACTGAACCTGGTACCGGCCAACAACGGACAAAAAGAACCTCCGATAAATCGAAGGGTCCGTGTTCTCCTTCGGTCCAGTGTGCAGATGCAGGATTATTTCAGGTCGTCGTACTACCCACGGAGGTACCCCACTTGGTTGTCTGACAAGGCAAGGAACAGAAGGTACGTCAAACAATCTGTGACAGCTATCCAAGCGTATTCCAACCGGCTGGGTTGCTCGAGGACAAGCAGCGTACAGCAAACTGTTGCCATTGTTGAATACGCAAGGATAGCGTGGATGAAGTGGATCCTGTCGCAAATTTGTAGCATACGAAAGAAGCATTTGCTGGCGCCTCAGGCGTAATGGCGGCACACCAGACTCCGCGAGCAGGCTAGCAACGGGGCTTGTACGAAGAGCTCCCGTCGCCAACCTAACCCCGCTGTGGTGGATGATATTCAGCTTCGCAAGCACGCGTGGTCTTGCTGCACTGCCGTAGTCTAGCTGAGATAAAATATGTGCCCTATAGAATCGTAGGAGCACCGTGCGTTCAGCACCCCAATTAGTGCTACTAAGAAACTTCATGATATTGAGCTTCCTAGTGGACTGCACTTTTAACTGCCGCGCATGTGGCTCCCACGATAATTTGCTATCGAAAAGCAGCCCAAGAAATCGGTATGTGTGAACTATGGGAAGAACGACATTACCTAAATAAAGCTCAGGTTGAGGGTGAAGAGTGCGTTGCCGACAAAAGTGGACAACGGGGGTCTTTGTGGTGGAAAACCGAAAACCATGTTCTAAGGTCCACTGTTCCACTCTCCTCATAGCTTGCTGTAATTGTCACTCTGCGAATTACATATTACCCGAGCTATAGTGCAGAGCAAAATCATCCACATATGGCGACGGTATTACTGCTGAACCAGCAGTAGCGAAAATACCGTTTATGGCAATGGCAAACAGAGTGACACTAAGAACCGATCCCTGTGGGACTCCCATTTTCTTGAACGTGTCCTAGCTCGGACACGGAATAGACCGAGGGACAAAATATTCGCAATAAATACCGGCAAGTTACCTCGGAATCTCCATTGATGAAGGACTGAAGGGTTACCACATCGCCATGTGGTTTCATGGGCCTTTTCTAAGTCAAAGAAAACATCCACCAAATGCTGTTTGCGGAGAAATGCATTCTGCATAGAACTCTCCAGGCGTACCAGGTGGTCAGTGGTCGAAAGAGCAGCTCGAGAACCACATTGGTACTCGGACAATAGTCCTTGTTTCTCCAGACACCACACAAGTCTGCTATTTACCATCCCCTCAAATGGCTTACACAAGCAGTTGGTGAAGCAAATAGGTCTATAGCTTCCCGCAAACTTAGGATTTTCTAAGGCTTGAGGACAGAAATGACTATGTCCTCTCGCCACTGCGACGGAAACTCACCCACTATCCAGATACGGTTGAACACTCGAAGGGGATATAATAGACTAAGGTGTTTCAACACCTGGTTATGGACACTGACTGGCCAAGGGGACGTGTCCTTGCAAAGCGCCAAGGCGCTGCGTAGTTACCACTCCGTAAGGGCCACATTATAGTCCTCTGAAGCTTGAGTGACAAAACTAAGGTTATGACGTTCTGCCTCCCGCTTCTGAGCGAGGAAATCACGACGATAATTCCCGGAGCCAGGCACATCCGCGAAATGACTTGCTACATGGTTAGCAATCGAGGGTTGTTCAGTGACAATACTGCCTGCAATGGAAATTCCCGGTACAGAAGATGATCCTTGGATACCCGAAATACGTCGATGTTTAGTCCAAACTTGAGATGATGGAGTGTGTAACGTCATAGACGACACATATCTCTCCTACGATAGTTCCTTACTTTGGCGAATAAGAACTCGCGCCTTAGCGCGGAATTTTTTTAAATGATACCAAGTTGGCCACAGTAGGCTTCCTACGATAAAGTTTATGAGCGACGGCGTTCTTTGATAGCTGCTGCAATTTCTTCGTTCAACAAAGGAACGAGTTTTCGGCGAGGAGTCCCTGAGAAGGAGGGAATGGTCTCCTCAGCAACAGCAAGAATAATTTGTTTTGTAAGTTATATCACCGTCTACATTCCGCCTGGTCTCGTCGTTAAATACAGCTAGTGATGTGAACTTTGGCCAATCAGCACAGAATCCATCGAGAAGGAGCCTCGACGGATTTTTGTTTCAACAAAGTAAGAATTATGGAAAAATGGTCACTATCACAGAGATAATCGTGTGTATTCCACCGAAACAGCTGAACCAACGTTCGGCTGCATAGACTTAAGTCTATGCGAGAGTATGTGCCGTGTACATTGAAATGAGTTGGTTCACCTGCATTCAAAATACATGAATCCAGCTCTCTTATACTAATATTTCCAACTCCATTCACGTGGGGCAAAGCATTTCAGGGCCCCATATAAGACGATGGGCGATAAAATCCCCCAATAAGAGGAACCGAGTTGGAAACTGATCTATAAAACCAGTTACATAATTTATATTAAGAGGCTGGCCTGGTGAAAAAAACAGTGCACACTGTTGTTATGAGAGGTAGCGAAATGCGAACTGCTACAGCTTCCAGCGGGGTACTTAGTGGAAACTCTTATCTGTAGGTATCAGAAAGGATAAAAATGCTAACGCCACCGGGAGGTTGGTTAACATAATATCGTTCTGTCGTGTGTAGTCGAAAATTTATCAAGACCGTATGATGACCTGGTCTTAGATTTGTTTCCCGAATGCAGACTATACTCGCCGAAATCTCACTAATTAGCTGGCGCAGATCAGTAGCATGCCTATCATAACCGTTACAATTCCACTGTAACAGTGTCATCGTGTGCACTAAAAGGAAAGTGTGTTAGGTTATAAGCGGCAGATGCAAGCACTGACATCAACAACTACATCCGTAGATGTAGATGAAAGCTCGACGACCATCCCGTCGTCAACGGACGAGGGGATTGACGTCCAGAACTTCAACGCATTTTGGGGACGCGATTTCCTCATACGAGAAAAGCACGCAGGTTTAGGAGCAGATGAACCTGCTGGCGCTGATTCATAACTTCCAGATGGAGGGCAACATTTGCCCTTCGCAAGTGCAGTGCGGGAGCGCCTGGTAAGGGCGCTCCGCTTTTCCGCATTATTTTCTTGTTTAGACCGGCTGGGAGATATTCTTCCAGCCCTGGTCGAAGATGTCGCCTCCACCGGCGTGAGCTCGGCTTTCGGTGACCTCTTTGGGTGGGAGAAGACTTTGTCCAGCCCTCTTCGAACTTCTATTCTTTACAGCTTTGCTCACAGGAGCAAGCCTTGGCGCAGCGATCGAAACTGTTTTAGAAGATGTAAACGACGAACCTGGAAGACTCTGTGCTGTCTTCCTGTAGTCTAGCATCTTGGGGGTGCATTCACAGAATTGAACTTACGGCACACTTCCAGGTAGGAATTATCATCCAGGGTTTTGATCTCCTGGATCTTCTTCTCATCGAGATATACCGGACAGTTCCGATCTCGGGGTGAATGAAGACCAGGGCAATGTTCCCCCTGTGGGTGGGGGCGGTAGAATAACACCCACGGTATCCCCTGCCTGTCGTAAGAGGCGACTAAAAGGGGCCTCAGGGGCTCTGAAACTTGGAGCGTGGGTTGGCGACCACGGGGCCCTTAGCTGAGTCCTGGCATTGCTTCCACTTACTTGTGCCAGGCTCCTCACTTTCATCTATCCTATCCGACCTCTCTTGGTCAACTCTTGTTCTTTTTCGACCCCGACGCTATTAGGTTTGCGAGGGCTAGGGAGTCTTTCATTTTCACGCCCTTCGTGGCCCTTGTCTTCCTTTGCCCGAAATCTTCATTTTTCGAAGTGTCGGATCCCTTCCATTTTTTTCCGTCTGATTAGTGTTAATAGAGGATGGTTGCCTAGTTGTACTTCCTCTTAAAACAATAATCACCACCACCAATCACCAAGGCAATGTGTGCACCTGTAAGGGTTGTGCACTCTTCCACCCCGTGAGCTCTTCTGCCTTATACACCACACACAGACGGATTCGATCAACGAGATACCATATGCCCGAACCTCTGGCATTGATAGCAGCCCATGGGAGGCGGGATGTACGGCCTCATATCGCAGCAACAGGTTGTGATCTTGACCTTTTCTGGTAACACTCACAATTTGAAGGAGACAATGAACGCAACCGAGGCAACGTCTTCGCCGTTGACTTTGCGCCTAATGCGCCGGAGGTATGTCACTCCACGGTGCCTCATGTCTTCCATCAACTCATCGTCAGTGTTCGAGATGAGATCACGGTGGAAGATAACTCCATGAACATGATTCAAGGTCTTGTGCTCGTCCAATATGACGGGAATATCGCCAACGTGGTCGCACTTGAGCAACCGATCAGCTTGCACGACTCTGTGCGTCTTTAGCAACAAACTACCGTTGCACTTTTTTTTTCAGGTCTTCCAGTTCGCCGTAGACACCTTCTATTTGCCTACTAAAAAAATAGACTTTACCAGCTTGAAATCACTCCCACCAGTTCTGGTAGCAACCAGATACCTAGGGAGTTGGATCCCATTCCTTCTCGCAGCGCATGTTCTCAGGGAGTTGAACCCCTCAAGGAATCTAAAATTAAAGATTTCGGTGGCGGACCACCTTGGGCAGGCTGAACACGTTTCGAAGCTATGCCCGAATTCATATTCCACGAATATCACCCGCTCCGATCAGGGGCCTCTGTAGCCGAACTAAGCAGCCAAGGCAATACCCACCTGTTCGTAGAAGGTATTGTTCGGGGTCCGATGATAGATGATGCCTAATAAAGCATGAGTTAGGCAATGAGCATTAGGGCTGCCTTCCTCCAGTCACCCGCCATAGCGTGTACCCCTTTGCTTGTACAGGGTAATAAATATAGATTAAAAAAATTTAAAAAATGTTAATAATATATACTCCTGGCATTCGGCTGTTCGGGGCCCTGCGTTGTAAGGCGGATACTACTGCGCGGGTACATGACGCTCCCACTCAACGTGAGTTTAGAGAATACAGTCTGGCTTTAGGGCGTAGTCGCACATGCAATAGGCCCATCTCCGAGCAGCACGTACGTTAAGAATTCTGAATCGGTCTGCAACTAACCCTCAAAGGAACAAAAAATAAAGAGGGAACTGATGGCCACATGACACTTTTAGTCGCCTTCTACGACAGGCAGGTATTAGCTGTAGATGTACACTAGTGTCCAAAAGTTAAGCATAAGTTACGAGTAAGCAGGGCAACAGGAAAAAGACCGCAAATCGCACGACATATGTACCTACCAAACCTACGTGTTCGCTCTGTTATAGTGTGCGGAGTGAAGCGTCGTGGTGACCGTGACAACATAATGGCACAACGACGCCATTTGGACCCCGTTTTGCTGGGTAGAATACTCGTCCGCCTGGAAGCAGGCCAGACACAGACCGAAGTCACCGTATCCTTGAATGTGCCACAAAGTGTCATTTCGAGGCTTTGGAGACAATTTCAAGACACAGGAGTTGTTAGTCGTAGGCCAGTACCACGTCGACCAAGGGTAACCACCGCACAGCAGGACCGATATCTGGCCTTAACCGCCCCGACGAAATCGGAGTGCACCTGCAAGACAATTGACGGTGGAGCTTGCAGCCGTCTCAGAGATGGCCATTTCTCGGCAAATTGTGTACGGAGGCTCAGAACAGCCGGGGCTGTTTGCCCGACGTCCAGCGGTGTGCGTCCCGCTCGCTCCAGTACAGAGACGGGCCCGTTTACTGTGGAGCCGTCAACATCGAAACTGGACCATGAATGAATGGAGCCATGTGCTCTCCACAGATGAATCCAGCTTCAGTCTGCAGAACGATTCCCGTCACACATTAATCTGGAGGGAACCGGGTAGACGATACAACCACAGAAACATCGTGGAACGGGACCAGTACGGTGGTGGTGGCATCACGTTGAATGACCGTACGTACCTGCATATGTTCATGGATGGTCCGAGGAATACTGTTAATGCTTGGAGATACAGGGATGAGGTACTGAGTCCACATGTTCGACTCTTCAGAGATACGGTTGGTCCAAACTTCCTCTTAGTGGACGGCAATGCCCGACCGTACCGCGCTGCTCTGGTGGATGAATTTCTGGCTGAGGAAGTCATTAATCGCATGGACTGGCCAGTGAAGTCTGCGGATCTGAATCCTATAAAACATGCCTGGAATGCATTGGGAAGGGAAATTGCATCCCGTCAGCCTCCATCAAGGACCCTCCAAGACCATCGCATTGCCCGTTTGGAGGAATGGGATCGACTTTCACAAGAGCTCTTGCACCATCTGATAGAGAGTACGCCACGTCGCTGCTAAGCATGTGTGGCCTTTAGGGGTAAACATACACCCCATTAACAGCATATTTTGTTCTGGAAGACATTGCCAAGTTTTGTTGGTCGTTGTCGAAGGTGTAGCTATCATAAGTTTTCTAACATGTTTTTTTTTCTTTTTTTGGACATATTGTGTGTGAGTCAGCTTCCGTTTGTTCAGCAATCTGTCTGACATTCCTATCAGGCAGTATGGCCTCGTTTAGTGATTATGCTTAACTTTTGGACACTAGTGTATTCAACCCTTCCCATCTACAGGGGGTCCAACACATTGTACCAAACCACAATCCGTGTCCGCGCCTAGGTCGCCCCTTACGACAGGCAGGGGATGACGGGGTTGTGTTCTACATCTCGTCCCCACTCACATGGGGTATTACCCTTTTAGTCACGTCTCACGACAGGCAAGGGATACCGTGTGTGTATTCTTCGTCTGCGTCCCCCACCCATAGGGGGTCTCCTAAGATTTCAATAGTGTTCTTTTACATACCGAGAGTCCGGCACCGTGGCTAAATAGTTAGCGTGTTGCCTTAGGCAACAGGGATACCAGGTTCGATTCCCAGCAGGGTCGAGAATTTTAACCATAATTAGTCAATTTCTTTGCACGGTGACTGGGTGTATGTGTCGTTTTCATTATCATTTCATCCTCATCACCACCGACAGGTTACCTACGGGAGTCAATCAAAAGACTTGCAGCTGGCAACCGAACTTGTCCTCGGACACTCCCGGCAAAAAAAGCCATACGCCATTTCATTTACATACCGGCCCACCTCTAGCCCTAGTTCAATGATATTAGGACAATGAAAACAGCGTTCTGGCCAATTGTTAGCGTATGATATCGTTTAAACTCATTTTGAAAGGATAGAAGTGCACTTTCTTATTGATAAAGTGTACAGAAACACCTGTGTTTTAACTTCAAGAAATCTCCATTATAATGTAATCCTGTCTTCCAGTTATATGTACTTGCACTAGGACAGTGGGGCCTAGAAATACAATCTGGGCGGCGAACAAATAGTACTGAAGTTACAAACATGATCTGAACATCGAGATTCGTCATGATAAATGCAAAGTGATGACAGCAATTCGTATCTAACTGCGTCGATACAGCATGTGTTCAAAATGTGCACCCTAACCTCTCACACGTTCGAACATGTTGATGAACACAGATTGTCCCAAGGATGCAAAAATGACTGTGCTGTTTCCCGTAATCAGGGACATTCCAGTTTGGGTCATCTGATCGGAAAATTGATTCTTTCACTATGTCCCTTATGTAGGCTATGTTGTTGTAGAAAGGCAATTGAAGTAGTGATACCCCCGCTCCATCTCTCTGTTGCATCCATTGTCGTTGCAGAGGCAGATTTCTGTCGGCTTTCAGTAGTGTTCAGAGCATGTCTGTAAATTCAGTACTGTTTGTTTTGCCGCATACAGTATTTCTCTCGGTTTTCAAAGCTCTGTGAACTGAGTGCACCCATAATTCTCTATTCGAACTTTCTCCTCTTACCTTGATATTCAATACAGTGTCTAGCCATTGCCTTCCCAAGGTTTCAGCATCTTAGCCTTTATGATCGAGATTGTTACTCTTTGGGGTAACCTTTATTTTTCATTCCCGGTCATGAAAATGTCGTATGGCTTTTAGTGCCGGGATATCCCAGGACGGGTTCGGCTCGCCAGTTGCAGGTCTTTCTATTTGACGCCAGTAGGCGACCTGCGCGTCGTGATGAGGATGAAATGATGATGAAGACAACACATACACCCAGCCCCCGTGCCATAGGAAGTAACCAATTAAGGCGAAAATCCCCGACCCGGCCGGGAATCGAACCCGGGACCCTCTGAACCGAAGGCCAGTACGCTGACCGTTCAGCCAACGAGTATTCCCGGTCATCAAAGGGCATTTATATGCTCATATTCAAGCGTAAACTTCCAACTTAGCTGGCGTCTGTGGTCGAATGCTTTACTAGCTACGGTATAAGTCAGTGGACTCTTGAAGACAGAAAGTAATAGCACCCCATGTCATTCATCTCGGGAGCTAAATTTTATTTTGAGTTATCTAAATTTCGAGATAGAGAGAATATAGTTTTTGAGCATGTATTGCACATAACTGAATCATTTATCTACAGGCTTATACTGAAGACATTCTTTTTAACATTATTTAAAAATCACTTTAATTTTAACCCTTATTGTAGTAACTTTTTAGAAGACAGGATACAGTACATACAGCAGTGAAACAAGAAACCTACCTCGGTTAACACCTTTGGAAATAATTCGTTAGACTCGTCTGTTACTGTTAACCTTTCCTCCCTTCACGTTGAAACTTGGCGTCAATACCACCCAGCCGAGGTTCGTAAATGGAGCTTGTCATCCATGACTTGCGGAGTTGCTTTCGTACGTGACCCGTAATTATTTCACACTCGAGAAACAGTGCCGATTTTCCGATCGGTAGAAGTTTTAGTTTCCCGGTTCCCGTCATATTAGCTCCCAGCATCACTGTAAACCTTTCCTTACTTGGTAACTGTTCCTCACTAACCACAAATACCGTATTGCAGAGTTAATGTTGCACGAAATTCGAGTTACAGAGTACTTCTCGCTTCAAGGGAGGAAATTTTTGCTTTGAGAAATCGAGAAATTCGTGTAACCGAATTTCGAGTAATAGAGAAATAAATACGCGTGAAGAATAGGATAATCGGCCGGGAAATTTAAGTTACTTCGAGATACTGAACATTCGAGTAATGAAGGTTCGAGATATCGAAGTTCGACTGTATTCACGATTTGCTTTATGTCACACCGACACAGATAGGTCTTATGGCGACGATGGGATAGGAAAGTTTTATGATTGGGAAGGAAGCGGCTGTGGCCTTAAGGTACAGCACTAGTATTTGCCTGGTATGAAAATAGGAAACCACGGAAAACCATCTTTAGGGCTGCCGACAGTGGGGACACGAGTTCACCATCTCCGGTATGCAAGCTCACAGCTGCGCGCCCCTAAACCGCACAGCCAACTCGCTCTGTCATTCAGGAACCTAGATCAGGAACAAATTGGCAGTTAATAGTTTAGTACCCGCGGAGACCTCATTCTTCATCCCGCTGGTATTGGTATTATCGGCTCCATATAATACAGCTCATTATTCTCTCTGGCAATAAAAGCTATTGGACGCAATGTCATGTGAAACATCCGCCTCTTCTCCAGTAATGGATGGTGCATTTAATTGGTTGGAATGAGTATCCAATAATATAGCAGGTCGAAGTGCAAGGACGTGGTAAGTCATGCCACCTAACAAGACACTGACGTTGGCTCGCTACCTACATAAAGCACAACTTACAATCACTTCTGGAAAAACGAATCGTGTAACCTGGACGGCACGATTACGTTCTTTTGTTTCTGTGCAGTACAATGCGAATAAATCAGTAGTATTCCCGAGCGTGTAATTTATGTCCGACTAATCGTGCCTCACTCTCTCGCCTAGACTTTATTGTGCACAGTGATCTTCAGAACAACCTTCTGGGGCTTTCTGTTAAGCACCTGTCTAGGAAACCGAAGAAAGTCTGTTTCAATTTTTTTTCGTTTAACACCCTTCCAATTATTGTAAATTTTAAGGAACATCGAGGTATCGAAGCGCCTCCTCGGCTCAGGCAGCAGCGCGCCGGCCTTTCATCGCTGGGCTCCCTGGTTCAAATCCCGGTCACTCCATGTGAGGTTTTTCTGGACAAAGCGGAAGCGGGACGGGTTTTTCTCCGGGTTCTCCGGTTTTCCCTGCCATCTTTCGTTCCAGCAACATTCTCCAGAATAATTTCATTTCATATGTCAGTAATTAATCGTTGGCCCAGAGGAGTGCGATAGGCTTCGGTAGCCGCCACAGTTCCTATCCTAGATAGGGGCTTCATTCATTCCAGTCCCGACCCGGTCGAATAACTGGAAACAGGCTGTGGATTTTTTGGGGTATCCGAAGTGTGTGCCGCAGGAGTGGTTCAATGTGCTAAAAACCAACGACATGAAGTTGGCAACCGGGATCGAGGGGTGGTGGTGGTGGTGGTGGTGGTGGTGGTGGTGGTGGTGGTGCTTTTGAAGAAAGTACAACTGCTCAACCGTCCGGTTCCATGGCTAAATGGTTAGCGTACTGACCTTCGGTGCAAGAGGTCCCGCATTCGATTTCCAGTCGGGTAGGTGATTTTAACTCTCATTGATTAATTCCTCTGGCTCGGGGACCGTTTACTTTGTGCCAACTTCATTAGAATTCATCTTAGGAAGGGCCCCATTCACACAGCCGCGCTGGTTGCCTGTAGGGCGTCAACATGAAAGACCTGCTCCAGGCCTCTCCAGAGGCCACATGTCATTAAAAAACTACTCAAACTTGCCTTGCACTTAACACAAATGAGATGAAAAATGGAAAATAGGCCCGACCCTTCGAAGAATGAAGAATATGGCCCAATGAAAGGAAATGAACTTCAAGAGTGTGAAAATACACCCCATGCTTTGTATAAGGCGTTAACGAAAAGTTTCCGCTTGGGGGCGCTGCTGCAGCGGACATGCATCAGAGCGCTTGGTGTCACCCTAGACAGAGTATTAACGTTCGGAGATCACATTTCTAACATTACTGCGGAGGCAAATGAGCGTCTATTTAAATAATTTACTATGATTAGAGCCGACAATGGGCTAACCATAGAAAACCAATTCCTGCTCTACGAATCGACTACAAGTCTGATACTAGAGTATGCCAGTCCTATTTGGGACACTGCAGCCAAGACGCACCTGTTAAAGGTACAGCGCGTGCAGAACCGTGCGCTGCGCCGTTTGAAACGTGCCCATTGGTACGAAACAAACGATGACCTGCATGAACGGTACCAGCTCTCCGCCATTCATAGCAGGATTCGCAACACAGCTGCAAAATTTTGATACGCTCACTAAGAGCAAAAATCCGCTGATCAGGAGCATAAGCAACTACGCCACCATAGGTCTACGACACCGTAGACCTAAGGATATCCTCCACTAACCCCACCCCAAAACGGGGTGCAGACCATACCTGGTCAGCGTGATTTAAAATTTCAAGGTTCACAACCATACGAACAAATATGCAGCTTTTAGCTAGTATTCTATTAAGAAAGGCCCGAATTGGGTCGACAGGCTGAAATTACTCACTGGTACCGGGACCTCCCGGCACCGATGAGAATTGTGATTGGCAAAGGAATTAGTGTGGCAGTCGTGTCGAGCCGAGGCGCGTGCGTTAAATGCGGCCACGTGAACGATGGTGACGTTATTACCAAATGCGTCCAAACAGGACCAACGTGCTGTTATTCTATTCTTGGCTGCCGAAGGACAATCACCGGTAGACATCTATTGAAGAATGTAGACTCTGTATGGGGCAGCATGTCTGTCAAAATCCACCGTTGTGGAATGGTGCACCAAGTTCCGTGCGGGTCGCGTTTCGACACAAGGCGCCGATCAATCTGGGAGGCCAGCCTCATCCATTACGAACAACAAGTGGGAGACACTCGAGTACCAGCCCTAAAGTCCTGATCTCTCCCCATGCGATTATCACCCCCTTCGTTCCCCTCAAAAAGGCCTTGAACTATCGACACTTCCTGTCGGACGAGAACGTGCAGCAGGCGGTTACGGACTTCTTCACGCAGCAGAACACGGCGTTTTACTACACGGGGATCTTCAGCCTTGTGCATGCGTGGGATGAGTTCCTCACTGCTCAGGGCGATTGTGCCTGATTGGCATCCCTATTCAGGACCGTATGGGCGTCGAACGGACACTATTCGATCGCCCCTTATCAATACACTGCTCAAAAAGGAAATTTGGTAACGTCTTTACATGATCCTAGCTAGATTTAACGAAAGCACAGTGCGACGGGTATTGAACCACGGGTTGTTTAAAATATTATTTGGCTAGTGTGGAAACTTTTCTAGGAGACTGAAAACGTTGCTAAATGCCCTTGCATGGTCGGCCAAAGGAAAGCAACCACCGGGCAGGGTCGTTGTATGCGTCTACAAACTCTCCGGAACCGCCAAGTTCCACCACGACCACTAAAGGTGGACGTACAGCAAACTTCTGGAGTACGAGCTAGTGAGCTAACAATCAGGAACAGGCTTCGAGGGGCCAGCATAGGATCATGGCAGACTCATGTACCTGCACTGGACAGATGACATCGTGGCAGGAGACTACAGTTTGCTAGTGATCATCTGCATTCGCAGCTTAGACACTGTCGTCCCGTGCTGTTCTCAGATGTATCAGCCATCCAAGGAGCCATACCAACCGAGGAGAAAAAGTCGCTACAATTTGGTCCAGTCACCCTTGT
This sequence comes from Anabrus simplex, assembly GCF_040414725.1. Lineage (NCBI taxonomy): Eukaryota > Metazoa > Arthropoda > Insecta > Orthoptera > Tettigoniidae > Anabrus > Anabrus simplex. Next base: position 54,984,879 of record NC_090268.1, read on the forward strand.
GTAAAACATGTGAAATTTCAAGCAACAGGAAAAATAAGGTCGCCCTAGTATGGCTAGCGATGGATTTTCTTTACTATGCGCTGGCCGAAGATATATGCTCTGTACTATGTTTTAGGCAGTTTCTCAAGACAGCAAGACAAAAACTGGCATTTTATAGTAGTTCTGGAGCATAAGGTTAATTCAATGGTCTTTCTGTTCTTAACTTGTGATGATAGAGCACACATGAATACTATTTTGTTTATATATCTATTTATTTGTTTCTCTACTTATTAATTTAACTACAGGGCGCCAGGAAATGTTCTCCGCAGCGCCTACGTGCGCGGCTGCTGACGCTTGTATAAAAAACAACAAAGAGTAAACTTTGTACTCACCACATCAATTAAACGTAAGGAATTTCATAATCGCGCATTTACCATACCAATGTCCAAGCGAGACTTGGACAAGGAACTGAACATCATTCGATCTATTTCTAAAGCTAACGTTTTCAAAGGGAATTTTATAGAACGAATAATAAGTAAATTTAAACATCGCCCTCACATGAACTTGACTAAATATAAACCAGAAGCAAAAGAAATCGCGAATTTCACGTTCAATAGAGAAGTTTATAGAATCACAAATATTTTCAAGAAACGTAATATTAGGATTGCGTTCAAGACAAATAACAAAAGTACAGTAGCTTTACATAATGCTTCAGCCGTTAATAAAGTCGATCCATATTCTAAATCAGGTGTATATAGGTTCGAATGCAGGGACTGTGGAAGCGGATATATAGGGCAAACTGGACGTAGCTTTAATGTCAGGTATCAAAAACACCTTAACGCTGTAAAATGTCATAGATTTTCAGCCGTAGGCCAACATATCCATGAATACAAGCATAAATTCACAGACATAGATAAGGACCTTGAGATAAGGGAAACACTAGCTAAGGGACCGAGACTTGACATTACGGAAGCGTGTCTAATACATCTAGACCAGTATTATAACGCTGCACCCAACAGTCGAGCGGTCAGTGCAATGTTCTCCCGGTAACTCGGTTTCTTCTCAGGGTATTCTATCTATCGCTCATAAAATCTGAGATTTTATATGTGTTTGTTTTTAACGTGGTTTCGGAAGAGACTCCGTCTGCTGAGACACGCATCATGGGGGAACCTATTCACTCAAGTAAGGACCTGCGGCCGAAAACCTCAAAAAGAATCTCTCTCTTTTGTCAAATTCATCAGTTACTTATATCTACTAAACTTATTTGCTAACTTACAAACTAGCTGTTACCCAAAAGGAATTCATAACACAGACACTTTCTAAAAGAATAGTATAAGAAAATTTATTGGAATAAATCATGTTCAATGTAAAGTTAATGTGAATTCTGGGTAGTATTATCTTAATAACATTTATGTATGAAGGATTAGAGTCAGCGCTGGCTCAAATAAAGTAAAATAATTACGATTTTAAATTATTTACACTCATTCTCATTCAATGTTCAAGTTCATATTAGTTATTTACTTCTATATTCGTAGCCATGTTCCGAAGTGGTATTTGATTTACTCTAATTATATTTAAGAGATCACTGAGCAATCACGGTCTCCATATAAATACTCGATGTGAATACTGTCACGATAATTATATTATTTATTCTCACCACATTTAAGTCAATTCACTGTGATAAAAATGGATGGTTTGCTAAATTGAAACGTAATAAAAATTTAATGGGATAAATTCAGATTGCGAATGTAAATCTGATCATATCTTTGCGTATGTATCTCCCAAACAAACTCTTGCGTGAGTATGAAATTGTAAAACTGCTCTCCAAATTTTCCATTCATAAATCTGAACTCTGATTATTTGGTCCTTCATCTTGAATACTGATAAATAACAACTTACGGGGTAAGACAATACCTCCCTAGCGCCTACGACATATGGCTCCTAACTAGCCATTTTCCTATTCTTTATATTTTAAACACTTCAACTCAAATCATATCTGCGTGAAAAGAAATGAACATCTATCTAACTGTTTAGGTAGTTTCCGATCCACACACTCCTCCACCAACGGCTCAATGTGCTTTAGCTATCTCCTATTACTCCATATCTCGCATGTGTACGAGCTACTCAACTCGTATGGTCAGTACAGAATGAAATTAACACGTATTATATTGAAATGTCACCGCACCAAAGAATATCACATATGTACTTAGTCATGAGCCTAGTTAAACCGTATGTTAAAGAACTCTCTTGTATTCGCTACATACCATTTACCAATGTCAGATAAAAACTGTCACGATTCACAATTCTACCATAATACATGTCAATCTTACCTTAAAATGGGTCATCTGCGCGATGTTCACTCTTTTGACATACTCTTTCCATATGACACAGAAACTCACCTCATGTTAATCTAACGCAACGTTTCCTCGGTGAATTACAATTCTTTCTCATACCGCAGAACATAAACAAACATCTTCATTTCAAATATTCCTTAATATACTCCGAGAAATAACCATATTTTAACACCATTCCAATATACATTATCATTCCACTGGCATACTTATTGCCGTACGCATATCGCCGATTACTCTTAAAGCTATATGCCAAACATTTTAGAATTGCCTTATTATAAACGCATTTTAATAACCTCTTATCTTTTAACAGCAGTTGGAGTTCAATGCCCTCTTTCTCTAAAGAAAGGAATACGTAACTTAACTATATTCATCTGTGTCACGCAGGTAAATTCGTGACGTAATCATTGTACAAGTAATACGAGATTAATCGAAGTTTCACTAGTTGTATAGACTCATTGCTATTAGATCTTCACAAGTAACACTTCTTTCATTTACTCATGCTAGTTTCTACTGTATGTATGCAAGTGCGGTAGCATGTATATGATATAATAGAATTCTAATTCTACACTGCCATCTTATCTTATAGCCTTAAATATCTCACACTTCATTTTATGATTTACACACGTTCTTAATTAATTCATAAATATCACCAATTAATCCGCACATGCCGAAGTTAGAGTGAGGGTGTAGATTGCAAGAAACTACTCTACTAAAAAATGTAAAGACTTAGCTCGTCAGATGCTATGTTTGGTCTGGTTGTCGCTCCATTCCTTGGTTGTGGTTTGACCCTCTGTTAGGATCTGGATCTCCGGTTGGACAACGATCAATGCTTTACTTCTCGCAGCCCAGCGCTCGCTACATTTAGCCGCGCGCGGAGCGACTCTCGTTTGTTTGTCGTTTCTTTACACAACCACAAAACTGGTGGTCAGTTCTGCCAACATCTGTACTTAGGAACTAATGTGGACTTAGGAACGAGACGTGTTGATGATTATTGTTACACGATTGGTCTATTGTTACATCCAGGTACAAGACCATTGGCCTGGACGGTTAGAAGCCGTCTGGTCTGGACTTGTTCTTGCCGTGCAGATGGTTAGGATAGGATCTGGGCGGTTACGATAGGATCTGGGCAAGATTCCTGCCGTGCGAACGGCTACGATAGGATCTGGACAAGACCATTGGCCTGGACGGTTAGAAGCCGCGAAGCGGCCTTAGGCATCTAGTTTCGATACCTGGTGGTGGTGATTATTCTTACACGATTGGTCTGGACTTGTTCTTGCCGTGCGGATGGTTAGGATACGATCTGGGCGGTTACGATAGGATCTGGGCAAGATTCCTGCCGTGCGGACGGCTACGATAGGATCTGGACAAGACCATTGGCCTGGACGGTTAGAAGCCGCGAAGCGGCCTTAGGCATCTAGTTTCGATACCTGGTGGTGGTGATTATTCTTACACGATTGGTCTGGACTTGTTCTTGCCGTGCGGACGGTTAGGATAAGACGGTTAGAAGCCGCGAAGCGGCTCTAGGCATCTAGTTTCGTGTGGAAATACGATTGGTCAAGAGGGTCTGGGGAAGCGCGCAGTCTTAGTTGGAAAATGGCTGCTTAATTTAAGAGGTTTTGTGCGTGATTATGAGGGTAAAGTGAATGATTTGGTGCAATTGTATGCAAGGCACGGCTTACTTTCGGATCATAGAGTGTGTGATAAGTGTGGACGGGAAGTTAAATTGACTGTCAGTGTTAACGGCACTCGAATAATCTTTTCGTGTCGTCGTCGGTTGGAAGGGGGTGTGAGGTGCGGGTGGTTTGTAAGTGCACGAAAAAACACTTTCTTTGAAGGTTCTACTTTGAAGCTATTCGATATAGGATATTTTATCGTCCTCTGGTGTATTCAACCCAAACCGCTGGGCCCAATTGTGAAGCTTGAGTTGGGTTTTTCCAGCAAAACAATAGTTGATTGGTGCAGCTTTTGTCGAGAGGTATGTGTAGACTGGGTGGTGGCGAATAAAAAAAAATTGGTGGGCCCGGTATTATCGTCGAAATAGACGAAAGTAAATTTGGCAAAAGCAAGTATAACAGGGGCAGGCGTGTGGACGGACAGTGGTGTTTTGGAGGCGTGGAGAGGGAGAACCACAAAAACTTTTTTGTTGTACCTGTGGAGAAAAGGGACAAAGTCACTTTGCTCCAAGTGATAAAAGACTGGATACTGCCTGGTACAATTATCATATCTGATTGCTGGAAGGCGTATGATTGCTTGGAGCACCAGGGATTCGTGCATCTCCGCGTCAATCATTCCGTTGAGTTTGTGGACACGATAAAGAGTCGTCACGTCCATAGGGAGAACAGGAGGACGATGCCCAACAATCGTCCTGCCGTGCACATACAGAATATAGAAAATCGGTGGCGTCATTTCAAGCACGGCAGCTATTCTGTTCCAGGGTTCGGCAGGAAGAAAGAGTATTTCGTGGGATATCTTGCCGAATCCCTATTCAAGAGCACCATGCCCCTAGACGTGAGAGTGCACGAATTCTTCAAAGCTGCCGCAGCCCTGTATCCGCCTCTACATTAACGTATTTAATTACTGCTCTTGTGTATTTCACATTGTCCCACATTGTTTCCTTTACATGGTGTTTGTGCTTTAATTCAGCCGGGGTTGGTAACGCAATGTATTTATCAGCATTGATGGCAATGACGTCACATTCTGTTCACGTTGACCAATAAGAATGCGAGTGGCTACTTTAGACATGGCCGAAGGCGGGTGCTGCTCTTCATTAGGTTATAAAAGTAAATGTGCTTCTTGGGGCGGGATGGTGGGTTTATAGACACCGCAATGAACACATCGCTCCTCTAAAAGGAATTACAAGTAAGATTTGCATTATTTTAACTCCCTTATAATGTTATAAACGTTGGGCTGCGAGAAGTAAAGTTTTACCGGACAACGTCTTCCCGGTCATCGGCTGGTCATATGGCTGGCTGGTCCATTCCTCATCGGCTGGTCATCTGGCTGGCCGGTCCATTCCTCTTCGGCTGGTCATCTGGCTGGCCGGTCCATTCCTCATCGGCTGGTCTTCTGGCTGGCAGGTCCATTCCTCTTCGGCTGGTCTTCTGGCTGGCCGGTGCCTATCCCCAGTTCAGTCCATCATGTAGATTTAGCAAGCAGTCATCAATCCAAATCTGCAGACAGCGTAGAAAATTCCTTTTGCGGAGCAATCAGTCATGATGTATTCCATTGTTCTACTGCTTATTCTTAATGACGAAATTTCCTTCAGTTGGGATAAATTCTCCGTATATATATATATATTAATTTATAACAACAGGGGTAACTTTCTTCCCATACGAAATTATCGGTCCTCCGATATAGTGAGTCCTTCTTCGCCAATCGCAGAGTGGTTGCTCACTGGATCCAAGTCAGATGTATCTCACCGCGATTTACTTATTTTTATAATATCTCGTCTCTTTTATAATTTACGCCGGTGAATTATTTTGTCAGATTTGATCGTCGATCGTAAAATAGTCAATATCTTCTTCAGAACTTTAGGATAATCTTCAGATGTAAATCTTAGCTTGTACTTGCGTCTTTCTTCTGCCGTTGAAATTTTTAGAGTATATTTTTTTAACAATTAGTCTGCTGCTATACTTTTTATAAAACAATCCAACTGATCCTCTACTGGTTGCAGTGTCTTCCAAAACAGTCCGTTCCGTGACGTGCATGATCTCCTATATACCGTATTAATGAGAAGTTCATTGCCTTAATAGATAGCATGGGCCATACCTTCCTACGCCGCCATTTTGTAAATGGTCTACGAGATGCGAACGGGCACATTTAATCCCCCGTCACAAAGAAAATATATTGGTCACGATATATTTTCTCATTGATAACTTGAATCTCAAGTGTGACTTTGCATCTCGTATATATTCTTTGCCATTCCGATACTGGCTATTCGATTATCGAATATCCGCAGATTGATATCGATTCTGTCTTAGTTGCACTAGTTTGTTTACTTCACCCATGACCGTGTACACAACAGCTGATTTTCTTCATTCCTTCCAGTCCTAATAAAGATATTTAATCCTTCCTCCTGGCGCATTTTATAATGGTACGTCGTTTATTGGTTCTGGGCTTTGTTGTTTCTTAAGTTCTGATTTCATAGGCTCATTTTCTTGAAAGTAAAGCTTGGTGTTGCATGCATTGTGTATGTTACGGTATTTGCCATTTAAACTTGCTATTTCATAAGCATTATTTCCAAGCACGCGCTCGATTCTGTAGGGACCATTGTATAGCGGCAGAAATTTAGCACATATGTTTGCTGGTGCATTTGATATTGGAGCAGTTTTGACTAGAACTAGATCTCCTTGCTTGAAAGGTGCATGGAACTTCTTATTCCGTACTCTTCTTAATCGTTTTTGGGATTGATCCTTGAGCCTCTGTTGGATCTTTAGAGTTATTTCTTGGGGATCTGGCTTCTTCTCTAGCTGCATAGTAAAAATGCTGTCCCAAGTTCTCTGAGGGTGAACGTTTTTATGGGCTACGCTAGGAATCTGGGCAATTGACTGGTTAACGGTATTGTTCAAACTTTCTGCTATGATGTCGAGCATATCTATCCATTTCCAGTGTTGTTGACTGCAATATATTCTCCCGAATTTAGCGATCTCCTTCATATACCTCTCTACAGGATTCGCTGCTGGATGACGAACTGAGCATAACGTATGCTTGATGCCGTCATTTCTCATTCGTTCACATAACATAGTTGAGGTAAATTGTGTTCCCCTATCAGTGAGGATCCTCTCAGGTTTTCCCATCTCAGGAAATGTCTTATTAACGAGGCCGTGTATAACTTGTTTGGTATTGGCTCTCTGGATGGCTTGCAATGAAATATATATTAGGGAATATGTCGATAACCACTAGTATATATTTCTTTCCCTTCCTAGCAGTGGGCAACTTTCCAAAGATATCTATTGCATAAATTTCCTGAGCCCTAGATGGTATAATTGGGATCGGTTTATGACCGCATACGTAATTGTTATGCTTTACTCTCTGACACATATCGCACGTTTTTGCTATGTTTCTGACTGATTTTCGCAATCCTACCCACGTGAATTTCTCCATTATCGTTCCAATGACCTTGTCTATGCCAGCATGTCCGGTCATCTTGTGGGTATGCCAGATTAATTCTCTCTGTAGCTCTTCTGGTATTACAATTCTTTTACTGTAGTTGATCTTGTCCACTACTTTCAGTAGTAACCCATCTACGATTTCGTAGTTCCTTGTGAATTCTGGCGCTGATTCCCTGTTCGCCAAGTTATCGATGATGACCTTCAATTTCTCGTCGGATTCCTGGAATTCTCTCAGATTTTCCAACTTTCTTAGCAGTTGTTCGTCTCGAGTATCCACCTCAATTGCTAGAACATCTTCTTCACTTTCTTGCGGGTTTCTGCTTAACGCATCAGCTAGGATGTTTTGCTTTCCACTACAATGTTCGATCTTTAGGTCAAACTGTTGCGTGAATAACATCCATCGCGTTATCCTTTCGCTGATCATAACGGCTTTCAACCCGAAGGTCAACGCCTTGTGGTCTGTCCTTATCGTTACTGGGTACCCATAAATTATACGTCTCCATTGTTGTAATGCGTGCTCTATCGCTAGAAGTTCGAGCTCAGTAGTGGTATAATGTTGCTCGTATTTTCTGAGTTTCCTACTGGTAAACGCCAGATAAGTTCGTTTTTGGATCTCGTTACCTTCTTGATATGGGCAGGCTCCTATACCGACGTGCGATGCATCAGCTTGAATTATGAATCTCTGTTGATAATCAGGATATCCCAGATTGATACTCTCCTTCATCAGCTCTTTCATGTTGAAGAAAGCTTGTTCGGCTTCATCATTCCACTTCCACTTGTTGTTGACCTTTAGTAGGTTCTGTAATGGTGCAGCCGTCTCTGTGTAACTTTCGCAATGGTCTGAAAAGAATCCAGTCATCCCAAGAAATTGCCTTATATGCTTTACCTTTGTCGGCCTCGAGAAGTCGCATATAGCCTTTATTTTTACGGGATTTGGTCTTATCCCTTCTCCGTCGATCACGTGGCCTACAAAAAGCACCTGGCTTTGGCAAAATTTGGATTTTGACAGATTTATTTTGAAGCCAGTTTTCTGTAAGTTACTTACTAGCTTCTCCAGCTTGACACAGTGTTCTTCGAAGGTAGAACTCGCAAGGACCAGATCATCGACATAGCAATTTACGAACTCCTTTACTTCACTCGTTAGGCTCCTGTCTAGTGCCCTTATCAATACTGCCGAGCTGACTTTCAACCCAAAGAGTAGGCGCCAATAGGCATATGTTTGGTTATTAAACATGAAACCTGTTAACAACCGTGACTTCTCTTCAAGGACGATATGGTGAAATGAGGCCGTGCAGTCCATACTCGTGAAGTATTTCTGACCTCGAAATCTCTTCACAATGTCCTTAATCTTGGGGGCCTGACTATACTCTGGAATTAGTCTGTCATTTAGCCTACGAGCATCAAGGCACAATAACTATGGGATTTAAGAATGGAGTGGTGGTCTTCACGATCAATCCATCAACTAACATTTCTTCGATGATCTGCTTAACTTCAGTGAAATATTTCTCTGGCACATCATATATTTTCCCCTTATACGGCGTCCAGTCAGTAACCATCAATTTGTACTTGTAGTTGGGGATTTGCCAAGGTTTATCGCTAAATACTTCAATATATTTATTTATGATGTTGTACAGTGTTCGTTTTTCTTCTGCTAAGACCGCAGCTTGAGCAATAGCCTCCCAAATCTCAGGTTTTTCGCAGCTTTCCTCTTTAATTGCAATGATTTCCTCAATTCTCATGATCAATTCCGGCTTTATTTCCGTGCTAAGATCCTTTTCTTCTAGTCCTTGGCTCTCTCCGTCCAATAGATCCACTTCCTTTCCCTCGATCTTCAACCACTCGTTCTCTTCAAGTGTGTCATTAAGTTGGATCCTTTCTACGGTTCTATTTCCATCATTTTCTACTACCGGGAATCGAACTTCACATTTTTCCATGTCAATTGTCATCCTAGAACTTATCATGAAGTCTATCCCAAATATGACGTATTTTATTTTTTTCATAACCATGAACGGGTGCTCGAATTCGTATTTTCCGATCTTTATACTTAAGTAAGCTTGTATCTTGCACTCTACTGACTTGTCTGGAATGATACCTAGGATTTTTACGCCAGATACAGGTATGGTCGGTATCTCTACTTTCTGGCTTAGCTCTTGGAATAAGGTATGTGACATTACACTTATGCTGGCTCCAGAGTCCACTAAACAGTACAGCCTGATGTCGAACACTCTCACGACTATTACTGGTAACTTGAATTTAGGTTGGGTTTCGTGACAGGTATCCTCTCCAATTAAGTCTTCGAGCTGGATGTCCCAGTGATCTATCTGAGCTACTACCCAACTGCGAATTTTGACAATATTTTTCAACGGTTCATTATTTACAGTTTCTTGATTTGTTAATTCGCCATCGGCGTTTTTTTTCGCTCAGATGGCTGGGAGTTGTCTGTGTTCCCTTGGCTCTCATGCTCTTTCCAGCCTTCTTCTTGTCTCCTTCGTTTATAATTTTGGAGATCGAGACTTTCTGCGCCTTCGAGGTCGCCGTTTATATCCTTGTTTTTGATGGCTTCCTCCCATCGGCTCCTGTTTTGTCGCTGCTCCCTGAGCTCTTGGACATATCGTCTATTCTCTTCGTTCTGATTATATTGGGCTGGTCCTCTCCTCTCATTGTATCGCCTCCTGTTCCTGTGATATGGTCGACTTCTATTGTTCCCATATCGAGTATTATTCCTGTACTGAAAACTATTTCCTATTTGCAAACATCTTCCATGCTGCTCTCCACTGTACTGGCAATAACATCTCCTCGATTCCTTATCTTGGGCTCTGATACAATTTTCCGCCCTAATCTCATCAGCCTTATCTACTCTGCGCTTGGTGATTTCGGGACTAATTGTATTAATTGCCTCTATTTGTCTAAGATTTCTGGGGTTCCTCTCTATTAAACACGTTGACGTTAGGTCAATCTGCCTCAATCGTCTCTCCATGTCAATGGCAGTTTGTATGTCAGAGGCCGCTAGTAATCTCTGTACTTCAAGTGGCAATTGCCTCTGAATGTTAATCGCCTCCAGTTCGCTAGGCGGAGAATCCAAGTCTTGAAATCGATGGAACTGGAACGAAAAGAAATCGCTGTAGCGAGTTTGGCCAGCAGTTGAGAACTTCCTCGAATACAGCTCTAATCTTAGCTGTTGCTGGATCTCAGGATCCCAGAACTTTCTCAGGAAGGCTACCTTAAACTCATCATAGTTGTGGGAGGTATACTTGAAAGCCTGGAACCAAATGTTTGGGTTCCCGTCCAGATGTTTTTCAATAATGCGCTATTTATTTTCTTCTTGAATCTTTCCTTCTTTAAAATATTCCTCAATGTCCCTAAGGAATTGCTTCGGTGAGGTCTTAGCCGAGCCGTCGAAATGTTTCGGGCGGTCATCGTAGTTTTTAATGATATTAATTATTGTGCTTCCCTCACTCTGGTTACTTCCGTTTAACATTTCGATATCTCTCCTAGTTGGGTCGCTTATCCCTGAAGGTGCGTTCTCTCTCTCACTAATTTGTACTTCGATTGCTCTTTGCCTATCGCTAGAGCTTGAAGCCATAGATTTCGCCGTGTGCATCTCCTGTATTTCCCTTCTAATCTGTTTCATCTCTTCTTCTGTCCTCTCGATTTTCCGTTCCGATTCAACCTTGTTGTCTTCTATCTTCTGTTTCAATTCGTCTATTTTCTGAGCTACCTTGCTTGCAGCTTGGTCATATTTCTCATCTAAGTCTTGTTGCCTTAGATTTAATCCTTGCATGCCAGTTGTTATATCATTTATCTTCTCTTCTTCCAATTTTCTGATGATTTCTTGGCTCTCTGTTACCTTTTCATTTATCTAATTTATTTCCTCGTGCATCTCTCTATTTCTATTTTCCACGGTTTCGGTCAACCTAGTCTGCATATTTTGAATTTCGTTCTTAACTTCATAAATTTCCGACCGTGTTTTCGCGGTTTCTTCAGTCGCTTCTTCTTGTTTCTTGCTTAACTCATCGATCATCCCTTTGTGTTCATCTTCTATTTTCCTAACGAATTCTTCTAAAGATTCCTTCTGTTTCAGCTGATCCTCTCTTCTTTCCTCTCTCATCTCAACGATGCATCTCTGGAATCTTGATTCCCGTTCCTGTTCTTTCTCTTCTTGCTTCTGTTGCCATTCTTCTTGTTTCTTATGCAACTCTTGCATCAATTCATAATGTTCTTTCCTTCTTTCTTCGCGTTGTTCTTGTTGCCATTCTTCTTGTTTCTTTTCTTGTTCCTTTTGAAATTCCCTAAACCATTCTTGTTGTTTTCGTTCCTTTTCTGTCCGTCTTCTTTCCGTCTCTTCTTTCTCCTTCTGTCCTTCTTCCAACTTTCTCTCTTTCTCTTCTTGCTTCTTCTTTTTCTCTTCTTGCTTCTTCTCTTACTCTTCACGTTCCTGTTTCTCCTTCTGTCTTTCTTCTTCCAACTTTCTCTCTTTCTCTTCTTGCTTCTTCTCTTTCTCTTCACGTCCCTGTTTCTCCTTCTGTCTTTCTTCTTCCAATTTTCTCTCTTTCTCTTCTTGCTCCTTCTCTTTCTCTTCACGTTCCTGTTTCTCCTTCTTTCTTTCTTCTTCCTGTCTTTTCAAATATTCTTGGAACCATAATGGAGCTCCATCCTGTTTTTCTTGTGCTCTTCTCATTTCCTCTTCCTGATCCCTTCTTCTCTGTACTCTTCCTTGTGTTGCCATCTTTTGTCGAGTTCAAATATATTCGGTATGATCTCTCTAAATTTCTAATAAGTTCTCTATTTTGCTAAAAATTCCTCTAATTTGCCTAACAGTTCTCTAAGTTCATAGAATATCACATATAATATCACACAAACAACAATTTCTTAGTCTACTAAGTTCAAAACAGTTCAAAGTTTGCACCTTATGCACTAGTTTAAAGTTTTTCTTATTCACTGAATGATAATATAGATGGACCTTCCTGGAGATCGGCACCATCCCACCAGATAGATCATCGACAACCGGACCACGAGTTCAGATTTATGATTTTGATCTCATTTCGGAACATGTTACGAGAGAAATAAATTAAAATTCCGCTATGCGGCATCCAATATTTACATGTATGGCCATCAGCCTTTACCATAGTTAAAGTCAACTAAGTGTCAATTCATATATACTTAAAATCACCCTAACCTTCATTATTGTCGTTAAAAGAAAGCAATCATCTAATAAATAACAGTAATTTCTTATCATTGTCTATTCCTACTGATAGACTTGCATCTATATCCACCTTCCATCTTCTTTTCCTAGTATCGTTCCTATCATGTGTCCATTAACTGCTACATTCCTGGGAATTCTCCTTGTTACGTCATTTCTTCATTATAACATCTCATGATCGGATAAGTTTCGCCTAAAACAACCATATCAACTGCTCATAATACACAGTTCGCTTCTGTATAACTTTCCCACGGTGTCTTTCTCTTCAACAGGTCCTACGATGTGGCAGCAATTAAATAAATTAATCAATACCTTGGTGACTCTTTTTCTTTGCCCGATACCTACATTTCGAGCTTCACACTGGACTGCCAATTAAGTAGTGTGGGTTATCGGACCATTTCTTACTCTCTCGCGGTGTCTTTCTCTTCGTCGAGCTTGACATTGTGGTGCCAATTAATATTGCCTTAGGCGGTCCTTCACTTGACGTTCCCGCGGTGTCTTTCTCTCCTTGCTTCACGTTGGAGCGCCAATTAACTTGCACCCAACAGTTGAGCGGTCAGTGCAATGTTCTCCCGGTAACTCGGTTTCATCTCAGGGTATTCTACCTATCGCTCATAAAATCTGAGATTTTATATGTGTTTGTTTTTAACGTGGTTTCGGAAGAGACTCCGTCTGCTGAGACACGCATCATGGGGGAACCTATTCACTCAAGTAAGGACCGGCGGCCGAAAACCTCAAAAAGAATCTCTCTCTTTTGTCAAATTCATCAGTTACTTATATCTACTAAACTTATTTGCTAACTTACAAACTAGCTGTTACCCAAAAGGAATTCATAACACAGACACTTTCTAAAAGAATAGTATAAGAAAATTTATTGGAATAAATCATGTTCAATGTAAAGTTAATGTGAATTCTGGGTAGTATTATCTTAATAACATTTATGTATGAAGGATTAGAGTCAGCGCTGGCTCAAATAAATTAAAATAATTACGATTTAAAATTATTTACACTCATTCTCATTCAATGTTCAAGTTCATATTAGTTATTTACTTCTATATTCGTAGCCATGTTCCGAAGTGGTATTTGATTTACTCTAATTATATTTAAGAGATCACTGAGCAATCACGGTCTCCATATAAATACTCGATGTGAATACTGTCACGATAATTATATTATTTATTCTCACCACATTTAAGTCAATTCACTGTGATAAAAATGGATGGTTTGCTAAATTGAAACGTAATAAAAATTAAATGGGATAAAGTCAGATTGCGAATGTAAATCTGATCATATCTTTGCGTATGTATCTCCCAAACAAACTCTTGCGTGAGTATGAAATTGTAAAACTGCTCTCCAAATTTTCCATTCATAAATCTGAACTCTGATTATTTGGTCCTTCATCTTGAATACTGATAAATAACAACTTACGGGCTAAGACAATACCTCCCTAGTGCCTACGACATATGGCTCCTAACTAACCATTTTCCTATTCTTTATATTTTAAACACTTCAACTCAAATCATATCAGCGTGAAAAGAAATGAACATCTATCTAACTGTTTAGGTAGTTTCCGATCCACACACTCCTCCACCAACGGCTCAATGTGCTTTAGCTATCTCCTATTACTCCATATCTCGTATGTGTACGAGCTACTCAACTCGTATGGTCAGTACAGAATGAAATTAACATGTATTATATTGAAATGTCACCGCACCAAAGAATATCACATATGTACTTAGTCATGAGCCTAGTTAAACCGTATGTTAAAGAACTCTCTTGTATTCGCTACATACCATTTACCAATGTCAGATAAAAACTGTCACGATTCACAATTCTACCATAACACATGTCAATCTTACCTTAAAATGGGTCATCTGCGCGATGTTCACTCTTTTGACATACTCTTTCCGTATGACACAGAAACTCACCTCATGTTAATCTAACGCAACGTTTCCTCGGTGAATTACAATTCTTTCTCATACCGCAGAACATAAACAAACATCTTCATTTCAAATATTCCTTAATATACTCCGAGAAATAACCATATTTTAACACCATTCCAATATACATTATCATTCCACTGGCATACTTATTGCCGTGCGCATATCGCCGATTACTCTTAAAGCTATATGCCAAACATTTTAGAATTGCCTTATTATAAACGCATTTTAATAACTTCTTATCTTTTAACAGCAGTTGGAGTTCAATGCCCTCTTTCTATAAAGAAAGGAATACGTAACTTAACTATATTCATCTGTGTCGCGCAGGTAAATTCGTGACGTAATCATTGTACAAGTAATACGAGATTAATCGGAAGTTTCACTAGTTGTATAGACTCATTGCTATTAGATCTTCACAAGTAACACTTCTTTCATTTACTCATGCTAGTTTCTACTGTATGTATGCAAGTGCGGTAGCATGTATATGATATAATAGAATTCTAATTCTACACTGCCATCTTATCTTATAGCCTTAAATATCTCACACTTCATTTTGTGATTCACACACGTTCTTAATTAGTTCATAAATATCACCAATTAATCCGCACATGCCGAAGTTAGAGTGAGGGTGTAGATTGCAAGAAACTACTCTACTAAAAAATGTAAAGACTTAGCTCGTCAGATGCTATGTTTGGTCTGGTTGTCGCTCCATTCCTTGGTTGTGGTTTGACCCTCTGTTAGGATCTGGATCTCCGGTTGGACAACGTCTTCCCGGTCATCGGCTGGTCATATGGCTGGCTGGTCCATTCCTCATCGGCTGGTCATCTGGCTGGCCGGTCCATTCCTCTTCGGCTGGTCATCTTGCTGGCCGGTCCATTCCTCATCGGCTGGTCATCTGTCTGGCCGGTCCATTCCTCTTCGGCTGGTCTTCTGGCTGGCCGGTGCCTATCCCCAGTTCAGTCCATCATGTAGATTTAGCAAGCAGTCATCATTCCAAATCTGCAGACAGCGTAGAAAATTCCTTTTGCGGAGCAATCAGTCATGATGTATTCCATTGTTCTACTGCTTATTCTTAATGACGAAATTTCCTTCAGTTGGGATAAATTCTCCGTATATATATATAAATTTATAACAAATGGGGTAACTTTCTTCCCATACGAAATTATCGGTCCTCCGATATAGTGAGTCCTTCTTCGCCAATCGCAGAGTGGTTGCTCACCGGATCCAAGTCAGATGTATCTCACCGCGATTTACTTATTTTTATAATATCTCGTCTCTTTTATAACGTACGCCGGTGAATTATTTTGTCAGATTTGATCGTCGATCGTAAAATAGTCAATATCTTCTTCAGAACTTTAGGATAATCTTCAGATGTAAAGCTTAGCTTGTACTTGCGTCTTTCTTCTGCCGTTGAAATTTTTAGAGTATATTTTTTTAACAATTAGTCCGCTGCTATATTTTTTTATAAAACAATCCAACTGAGCCCCTACTGTCCTGCAGTGTCTTCCAAAATAGTCCGTTCCGTGACGTGCATGGTCTCCTATATACCGTATTAATGAGAAGTTCATTGCCTTAATAGATCGCATGGGCCATACCTTCCTACGCCGCCATTTTGTAAATGGTCTACGAGATACGAACGGGCACAACGCTAACCTTAATCTGAATGAAATCTCGGAAAAACCCAAAGTATTATATGATTGCTTGATTCTATTACTTAACAAGCTAAGAATTCCAGAAAATTCGAACGTTTTTCGAACTCTGCGTAACAGTTTTTCGTAATACTGTCTTCGTCCACAACGCACCCCGGACCCTCTCCTACATTATCAACGTTCTAGAAACATCCCCCGTACTGCCCCCTCCTTAGCGCTTCATCACATAGCACACGATACAAGCAGACACACTCGTAGTTCTGCAGTCGTCACGCGAAGTACACAGCCGTAGAGGTGAGTCGACCTCATCAACAGGTTGATTCAATTAGTGTGTTTATCAGTTTTCTATTAACACTGGGCTTTCATCATTACAGGGTTGCATTGAACTGAGAGGCTATGCCCGCCTAACAACTTGAGGGCAAATCAAATCACAGTTCCAACCATTATATATACAGCACAAAAACTACGTTTCTACACATTAACAAAGATAAGAAGACGGCGCAGTTTAACAATTTTATTGTACACAACGAGTTTTTATCTACAAATGGCTAACAATGTATATAGGAAATGAACATTTTAACATTAAAGGAATTCATTCAATTTTAACTCCTCAATTTTAAGATCGTATTTGAATCCGACATTACGAGTGTACAGAATTATAGCCATTACGGAATTTGAAGACAACTCATCACCCAGATGAGATTTTATATTTACGACATCACAAGAGTTTTCTTGCTGTAAAATTAGAGTTTTCAAACCTAGCATAATTTAGATTTTAAGGAGTTAAGTTTATCAATATGTTGTTGTTCATTGTTCATATCGCCAAGTTTTTTCACTTACTATACAGCTGATGATAGTGTCAAAGTGAAGCACCGAAACATGTTCTGTAATAAAATAATGTTGTAAATATCGTCCAACAACATTGTATTTCGTATTGAACAGGTGGAACCTGCTAGATTTTAATTCAATTGTCACCATATCAATTCATAACAGTTGCTGGAAGTGTTGTCCTTGCGTTCGAAGACAGACTTCAACACGTCTACACATATTGTCATATTTCACTAAAGTGTCTTGCGTAATGGACTGCACATAATTAATTATATTCACTTTAAGTTCATCAATCATTTTTCGTTTGTTAAAAGCGTAGGCCTGCCTGCCTGTTCCCGGTGCATAGTGAACTGAGCCGGTCACACGAAATTTACTTATCAAATCCCGAACGGTATCCCGGTTTGGACACTTTGAATTAAGCAACAGCGCCTGAAATTTTAGTTCTACATTTGCTGTAAACCGATCGCCTTCGCGAAAAGCGTATTCGACCGAAAAAGATCTCTCTTCAGTAGTAAACATTACCTCCACCTTCATGACACCGTGCTGCCAACTAAACTGCTGATGCTCCCTCACGCAGCAGCAGGTAGGCACGGCGGAGAACATTTCCTGGCACACGGGAGAAGCTGAATGGCCTTTCTGTTCTTTATCACATGTGATTATTTTAATATACTATATATATTGACTTTTCTGTCCTACTCGTTGGCTGAATGGTCAGCGTACTGGTCTTCGGATCAGAGGATCCCGGGTTCTATTCCCGGCCGGGTCGGGGATTTTAACCTTCATTGGTTAATTCCAATGGCCCGGGGCTGGGTGTTTGTGCTGTTTCCAACATCCCTGCAACTCACACACCACACACAACACTATCCTCCACCACAATAACACGCAGTTACCTACACATGGCAGATGCCGCCCACCTTCATCGGAGGGTCTGCCTTACAAGGGCTGCACCGGGCTAGAAATAGCCACACGAAATTATTATTATTACTGATTTTTCTATGTGATTGTGCAGTAGTTCTTGGACACAGGAGAAAAGAAAGGACTCCCAATTATTCAAATGGAAGGGACAGAACAAGCGTGAACATTCAATGATAATCTGTTTTTTAAAGATGTGTTTGAGAGGAACTAGGTATGTTCTTTGTATATAAATAATAAGTCCTGAGATCTTTAAGTTAAAAAGTATAACTAAGGTACCCAAAAATATGTCTCTACATTAAAGTGTAAATCAATTTGTTTATTTTAAAACGCGATGCATGCCCCTGGTACCAACATTGTCGCAGAACTTCAGGTCCTAGAACTGACCCCTTTAGCCAGCTACGAACCAATAATCGGCAACATTAAGGTACTCGGAAAACAATCGTTTATACTTGCCGGTGACTGAATGATGATGACGACATTGTAGTCAATACTTCAGTTAGAATTCCTAGTAGCGAATGGAAGAAATAGTCGAAGAAGTTTTCATTTGTTAGTGATTGAACGTTGTACTAACAAAGATTCTCGGCTTTGGATGGGTGGGAAAGGACTAGGATTGAGAAGATTAATGGTCATTGCCATAATTAAGGTCCAAGCAGTATTTCCAGGTGTAAAAATGAGAAACCACAGAAAACAGTATTCAGGGCTGCCAATGATGCAGTTCAAACTCATTATCTCACGAATACGAGCTCACAGTTACATGACCTGACCACGTACCTCAGTCAGTAGGAACAAATTAGAACAACTAGAGATGGAATATCTTCAGGTGAGCATCTATCGTTTACGCCAAGGCTTCAAAAAAGCTGGAAATTACACATGTGCAAACCACCGCGCAACGGTGCAATGCGAAGCTCAGCCAGGGTTCCACGCGGTACAGTGTACGGATGTCACTTTGCTTGACGCTGTCGGCTCAGCTCGGTTCATTTGAATCTCAGACCTCAGGTGGGAAACCTCCCCATAACAGATATGGTGGATATAGTGGCGTTCAAAAAAAAGACGGACTGTGGAAAACCTAACTTTCCGAGAAAAGCACGGTACACCTTCCGGAATTAGATTCTATTCGAATCATTGTGCAATTTGTGAAGTACTTAAGGGCACTGCAAACCCTACGAAATGATTTCTGCAATCAAGTCCAGGACATTGTTAAACTGCGACCCACGATCGACGTATAAAATATATGAAACCCTCTACACTAGAAGCAAAAGCTGTGCCACCGCATTTGCAGTTAGAAGTAATACATTTCCAGTGGAATGATAACCAAAATTTATTTTCCTCACACACTATGCCTGAGCGTAATCACAACTTTCCGAAGTTAGATTTTCGTACGCTTCGCAGGGAAGTTGTCCAAAGTGTATATGTGTGCGTACAAAAGGTAAATTGCGGTCAAGTTTTTCCGGTGCTAAATATTCTCAGGGTTTCTATCCATCGGACTGTTGCTCCTGGTATAACTGGTATAATCGCAAAGAAACCAAAAAGTGGAAGGAACTCGAATGCAACGTTTGAAGTAAGCGGTTATATTGCTGACATTGTACCTCAACACACCACCTGTCAAACAGAGCCGTGCTCTGTGACCCATATGCAGGGTATCTCTTTTAAACTAAGACCGTCGAAGCGGCGTTTTTACTCTGCGATCCGTAAGCTGCGGTATGGCAGGCGCACGCATAGTACTTGACCTTGCAAGCAGTCTGCACGTGTTCGACCTGGCAAGCATCAGTCGCCAGTCTGAATCTCAGCAGTTAACGTGGTGAGACAGTTAACATTAAAACGCCGTCTTTTCGTATGTAAAAGTTCTGGTTTCATCTTAATGGTTGTGAGAACAGTCGTAACTCTCGCTGTTGGTGTTTATGAAATCCCTCATTATGATAGGAAGATTGGTGTTTGTGCTGCTAGTGCAAGAAGAAGAATTGGGCCTATTTTTTTCGAGACGACAATAAATGCCGTTCTTTCACCAGTTGACAGAAGAAGAAAAATCCCGTGGGTGGTTTCAACAAGATTCAGCCCTTGCTCATACAGCTAAAGATTCCCTTCTTACAATCTCGGAAGTGTTTGCAGAGAGAGTGATCAGCGATGGTCTATTTCCCCCCTTCTCCAGATCTAACAGAGTGTGATTTTTACGTGTGGGATAAACTGAAAGAAAAAGTGTATCGAACAAATCCTCACACACTGGAGGAACTGAATGAAAACACAATCAGAAACACTACAGTGGCAGAACTAACTGGTGTCAGCCAGAATGTGTGTGCAATGTATAACGCAGGAACGACGACACTTCCGGTATCTTCTATAGGGTAAGATTTCATTTAAGATAGTATACACGCTTAAAGCAGGGCGGCCGCATGCGACGTAAGTTCGGCCGAGGCAGCTGCCGTAGCGCAGAGTACAAACACTGTGCGTTCGGTCTGAGTTTATATTAGTGACCCTATAGTTCGCAGTGAAGGCGGGTGCACGAGAGAAACAGACAGACAGTGGGAAAAAGGATATCCCTAGCGCGCCAGAGAGTGAAGGATGCCGCTTCGGAGCCAGGTGTTACGTGCATTGCACGGCCAAATATACCCCGTGAAGCTTTGGTTTGCACCGTGATTACGCTGAGCGAACCAACTGCCGATCAACAGCTTCACTCATCATCAGTAATCTACTAACTTTGTTTCGGTAGTCATTCAGTCACCATCAAATACGGTCACACTAACTGTACCCATGCACATACGCACAGCAATTAATTTTAGGAAAATGTCAATTATGAGTAGGCTACATGTCACAAAAGAAATGGATCGAGTTACTTAATAAAATTGATGAATATATTAAAATTCCATAAAGTTTTTAAAATTAATGGGCTAAAATTCATCCACAAAAACATGTATATGCATAAATTCTTTCCTATAGATTTATTTAACCTTTCTGTTAATTTAAGCACCAATACAAATGTTTCACTCCTAAGCTCATGGTTTCAATGTACTTTATATCAAATACCAACGTTATTTTAATTAATTCCGAGTGAGTTGACTCCGCCGTTCGGGTCATGTATCTCTAAGCTTGCGATCAGGAAATGGTGTGTTTGAACCCTAAAAATTATACTTTTTAAGTTCTCATTTTCACACCTTAAGGCATTGGACGCTTCCTTCCCAGTCCTAAAGTGCTTAACTGCAGATTAACAAGTCCAAAACAGTGCATTTGTAAAGAAGTAGGCCTATTGTCACCACATCAACTGAAATTAGGCCTATCAAACTGACTCATTCACAGAATGATGATTAAAATCACCCTTGTCCTTTAATTGAAGCAAAAAACAAAGAAAGATGAACCGTGTGTTTGGTCTCCTCCCGCCTTAAAGGACTTGGTACCTGTGCTGTGCTCCTAGCGAGCTCATTGAAAATTTACTACCATCATTGTGCGTATTTCTGAATGTCCTAGGCATTGATTGTGTAATAAATGTGTCTCTCCCTGTTCCTCACTTATGGCTCCATGGACAAGGAATTCTTTCCGTCCTGGGGCGTCCCTCCGTATTTGCATTTCTTTCGTATGTCGATCGTCTGCCATGCTCCCTCGCGTGTACTTACCCCCTCCCGGCTTCTCCGAGAGAGGGGCGTGATGACGTTGGTATCGGGACCTACCCCTCCCGGCGAGCCAGTGTGCCTCGCCGGGCGGTGGTCCGTCTCACTTACCTGCTGCTCTTGGTGGAGAGCACTACTCTTGGGTCGAACCAAGCACCGTGAGAGGGGCATGGGAGGTAAGATCTACTGGCTTGCTATGTGTTGGTAGGATGATGGGAGGAACTAGGAACTTGTACAGATATGTAACGCCATGTATCTGGTTGTAATTGCTAAGGAACGGCTTGGTGCCGAGATATTCTGTGAAAGTAACGTAAAGTAACTTAAGGTGTTGTACGTTTCTTGTAACATGAAAGAAAGATTCCAGAATGTTCTGGACGTGTAGTTGGGACGTATGCGTGTCATTGTGAGTTCACTGATAGTAGAGTTTTCCTTACCTTGTAACTGGCGAGCTGTATATACGTTGTAGCGCTGTAGAGATTAGTAAGACATTTATTTGGTACCAAGGTGCGCAGCTTACGTTATGTTAAACCTTTTATTAGAAGAGTGGAATTCCTCTTACAAGGATGAGAAATGGAAACGGGTTAAAACCCTTCTTTAGTTATGTTATGTTGATTTTCGTGCGCTTCCGAATTGGTTTGTTTTACATTGTCTATGAATAAAGTTGTTGTCAAGCTGTTTGAATTAGGTCTTGACATTATCCTCTGGGTTGGACCTTACATTTATATCCAGATCCCTGGCCCGCTCTCCTTTGGGTCATCCTGCCGGGGGTACGGCACAGTGGTGGTAGCAGAGCGTGGTTCGATCTGGATTTCCTTTTTTTTTCATTTACTTGCGAAATTTGAGCTCCCAGAGCTCTCTCGTCTCGGTGCTTGTAATTTTGCCTTGTGTGTTGTATCATTTACACGATGTCTGCTCGCGACATTATTTATCCGGGAGCTTTGCGGAAGGAGGAATTGCTGTATGAGTTAGCAATACGTCATTTGGAATCGAAAGGGACAGTTAAGGCCGATGAACTCTTGTTGAGGACCAATTTACATCGGAATGTCTCAGCGCCCTGTTATACCGAAAGCGAGGTCACGAGTTCGGTATCCCTTATTGAGACTAACCTCTCTGATATCGCCTCAGTGATGGATTTTCTGGAGAGCGACGTCGCTTCGCCCCATCAACTTAAGAGAGTGCAGGGTCGTTTGATGCATTATGTTCATCGTGTAGGTGATTTGCTGTCATTAGAATTAAAGGAGGAGGTGTTAAATCAGGTTCAGGATTTACAGGTCAAATCTTCTACGCTTTTAGAGAAAGTTGAGACTTGGCTAGCTGACCCGTCCATCAAGACTAAGCCAGTGTTACCTTCCACTGCGGCGGTGGTAGGCGAGTTAAACCAACCCACTCCTGACCTTGGGCCTGACGGGCAGCGAACTTCCCTCGAGCCGCATTTCTCATCTTTAGAGCGTTCTTCAAGACAGACTACGAGGCAACAGCCACCTTTGTCGCCGCAGGTTTCACCATTTTCGAGTATTCCTCACCCATTGAATAACATGCTGAAGGACAGCCCGCGCTACTCAGTGAATTCGGCGAGTGATGTGGTTGCATTTCTTCGTTTTCTTGTCGAATTCTTGGATCACGCTCAAGTATTTGGGTTGACGCATGCACAAATTTTACAGGTGATCTATCCGCATACTGTCGGAGTTCTTTCTGATAAGATTGTTAATGCTATATCGGAACAATTATCGTTGCATCAGTTTCATGCCCATATACTAACTCACCTTATCCCCGCTAGGGCACTTAATTCTTTGGTGCAACAATTCTACTTTCGTGTGCAACGTTTAAATGAGACCTTATCAGAATTTATTTCTGACATTAAATTTTATGCCAGGGTATTCGCGCTTGATTATACGGAGGAGCAGGTGGTTTCGACTATCGTGGAAGGAATTACTCCGTCGTATCGTTCTTGCTTGTGTTTTGTGTCTCAGCCTCGTAACTTTGCCGAGTTGGAAGCTATGGTCGTCTCGGCGGAGGGCATTCGACATGCCGACTCGCTTCGCGATCCTGGTCTTTCTTCTGGCCGGGGTGTATCTGAGCGTGCTGTTACTCGTAAACCCGCCCCGTTAAAAATATGTTTTGGCTGCGGCGCGTCTGATCATCTCCGTAATAAGTGCCCTTCTCGATCTCTTCAGGCACAAGGGCCTAGCCGTGGTTCGAGTACCGAGGGGCCGCCTAGGATTTCGAAGGTTGTATGTTTTCGCTGTGGGACCCCGGGTCATGTAGCGAGGGATTGCACGAAAGGGCCGAAAGGTATCTGACTAGACCGGCAAAAGGCCAGGGACAGGCTCATTAATTCGCCGTCGCCTAGTCAAAATCATCGTACGACTCCAGGTGAACGTTTGTCATCCTGTCCTGCCGAATGTTTGCGGATAACGACCGAGAATAAGGGGGTAGCACTCTTAGATACTGGAAGTGTTGTTTCCTTTGTAAGCGAGAAGTGGTTTGGTCTGCATAAATCTGTGTGTAAATTTCCCGTCGTCCACCCGGTTTCCTTTTCCTGTGTGGCTGCTAATTCTTCTAGAGTTGAAGTCTTGGGAGTTGTGAAGTGTAAGATTAGTGTTGCGAATTTTTCGTGGAAATTTCCGTTGTATGTGGCCAAAGATTTACCGTGTCCTGTAATCTTTGGATCTGATTTTTTCGCTTACTCAGGCTTGGTTTTGGATATACAGGAAGGGTCCTGCTGGTTCAAATTTTGTCGTGATGTTCGGATTCCTGTATTGCGGTCTAACTCGAGTTCTTCTTTTGCCGTGGTGCCCTCTGAGGACGAAAAGGGCTCCGATCTTAGCCATTTGCCCGAGGATCAGGCCAAGAGCATTAGGGAGTTGTGTGATGCCTTTCCCGAGGTTCTGACGGAAAAATTGGGGATGACTAACTTGTTGGAGTACAAGATAGAGGTCTCAGATTCTATTCCTGTTAGGAGTCCGCCCTATCGTCTTTCTCCCCCAAAAATGCGAGCATTGAAGGAGATCATCGATAACATGTTGCAGGAGGGAATAATTCGGCCTTCCACGTCCGCTTACTCCTCACCCATATTTCTCGTGCCTAAGCCTCAGGGAGGTTACCGTCCAGTTTTGGATTATAGGTCATTGAATAAGAAGGTGATATTGCAATCTGTTCCGCTCCCAGACTTGCATTCCTGTTTTTCGTGGTTCAGAAAGGCTAGGTATTTTACCGTCCTGGATTTAAACCAGGCATATTATCAAATCCCTTTGGCAGAGGAGTCCCGTCATTTGACAGCCTTCGCAACCGACTGGAACCTCTACGAATTTTGTCGATTGCCCTTTGGCATTTCCACTGGCGCTGCGGTGCTTAGTAGGCTTCTAGATCAGTTGTTTTCGGATATTAAATTCAGTTATCTTTATCATTACCTCGACGATGTCGTCATCTATTCGGAAACCTTTGAGGAGCACCTTGACCACCTGCGCGAAGTGTTGTCTAGACTGCGTAACGCTGGCCTGACGGTTAAATTGTCGAAGGTTTCCTTTGCAAAGCCGCAGATGTCCTTTTTAGGCCATATAGTGTCATCTAATGGAGTTTCAGTCGACCAGTCTCGCACCCGGGCCATTGATGAGTTCAGACCCCCACAGGACGTTAAAGGCGTCGCCCGCTTCATCGGGATGGTAAACTTCTTCCGTAAGTTTATCCCTAACCTTGCTAAGCGTGCTGGGCCTCTTAACGCCCTCCGGCGTAAAGGGGTGAAGTTTGAATGGGGTACTTCACAACAAGCAGCCTTCGAGGATCTGAAGTTGGCTATAACTAATGCTCCCATACTTGCGATGCCCGATTTTTCCAAAACCTTCATTGTTCAGACCGATGCTTCAGCCTCGGCGGTTGCAGCTGTCTTAATGCAGGAATCCGACCTGGGCCGACGACCTGTTGCTTACGCTTCCAGGACCTTGACTCCTCTTGAAAGTAAATATTCAGTCTATGAGTTAGAGGGTTTAGCTGTGTTGTTTGCCCTAGAGAGGTTTCGAATGTATTTAGAACATGTAAAATTCGAGCTTGAAACCGATAACCAAGCGTTGAGCTGGGTCCTGGGTAAACCTAGGAAAACGGGCCGTCTAGCTCGGTGGGCCATAAGAATATCGGCGTTTCAGTTCGATGTACGGCACATTCGAGGCTCGGACAATGTTGTGGCCGATTCGCTTAGCCGCATGTTCACTGGTCAGCCTATTCAGGATGATGACTCTTCTGACCCTGAGGTCCTAACTTCTTTACCCCTGGCTGGAGCGATCTTGACTGATGCCCCGTTGTTATACCATGATCTTGCAAAATTCCAAGTGGAAGATCCTATCTTAGGGCCTATTGTCCAGCAGTTGAAAGAAGGCAAGATTGTTAACCCATATGTGTTAAGAAATGGTGTCCTTTGCTGTCCCTCCCGCTCTGATCACAAGATGAAAGTTGTTGTTCCATCGGTATTAGTACCTATGATATTTAAATATTTCCATGAAACTCCTTTGGCTGGTCATCTGGGAGTGTTTAAGACCAGGGAGAAAATTCGCGAAACCTTTATTTGGAAGGGGCTGGATGCTGAAGTCCGTGAGATGGTCAAAGCGTGTAAGATTTGTAGGATGAGCAAGCCTGCCCTTAATACTCGGGTCGGCCTGTTGTCTTCTACCCAGGCTACGCGACCCATGCAACGTCTATTTATAGATTATGTGGGACCCCTCCCCAAGTCAAGGACGGATGGCAATAGATTTATATTTGTTTGTGTCGACGGCTTCACTCGTTTTTCTTGGTTTTTTCCGACGAGGTTAGCCACGGCAGAGTCCACCATAAGGTGTTTAAAAACCATATTTTCTTCTTTTGGTCCGAGCCAGTACTTGGTGTCCGATAATGCGAGGGCGTTCACGTCGAATTTGTTCAGACAGTTTTGCTTTAGCCTGTCCATTACGCATGTGACAACGTCCCCGTACCACCCCCAACCCTCTTATGCAGAGAGAGTCAACCGCAATTTGCGGGCCGCTCTCATCGCCTTCCATCATGACGATGTTTTGAGATGGGACACTTCGTTGCCATGGCTGGCTTTCGCATTTAATTCTGCTGTACATGAAGCGCATCAGTTTTCTCCTGTGTCTCTTATGTTCTCCTTCGTTCCCAACTCTCCACTCAGTAATCTCTGGAACATTGATGAACTGTTACCAGAGAGGATTGACCCCCTTAACATCAGGGCAATTTGGAAAAAGGCTAAGGAAAACCTCAAGGTGTCCTATGAGAAGAAGAGAGAACGTTACAATGAGGGGCGCCGACCGACCGATCTCGCTGTAGGAGATAATGTTTTTGTTAAGAATTTCGTGCCTTCCGGGAAGCTCGCTCCTAGATTCCGAGGACCGTATGAAATTATTGATTTCTTAACGCCGGTCACCTTGTTGGTAAAGGATCCGGAGACGGAGAGAGTCCTCCGAGTTCATCTTTCGCAAGTAAAGCCTGCTTAGCGTTTCAGCTACGGGTACCTTGGTTTCATGTGGTATGAAGCTTTAACTTGGTTATCCGGAGAGTTTTGACTCATTTCCATTCTTGTCGGAGATATGCTCTTCCCTTAGTTAGTTTAAGTTTGTTCTCCCCTTTTAAGAAAAACAAAACTGGATGTATTATTTATTTATTATGAATGATTTAATGTGAGTCCTCCCGGAGTCCTATCGCACCCGTACTGCTCCCATGCCCCCCGGTCCGGTCCCCTACACTGCATTGGCCCCCTGTACCCTGTACCGGTGGATGGATATCTTTCGACATCTTTGCTGGCCTTCTGCTTTATTTTACAGTGGACTGGAGTATCCACCTACGCCCACTGCTCCATGAGAAGGGCCCCTCGTGGGTGCGATTCCTGGCGATCATTGACTCCAGCCGCCGTGTCTTACGGCTACCGAGTTCAGAAGGATTGGGATTTCCAGCGTCTGAGTTGCCTAAGGAGGCTCCGAGACGGTCCGCTACTGTGGCCGTTGTCCTGCATGCATGCCGCTCAATGTTTGGTTGGGTTGTATCCCAGCTATGATGGTTGCCGGCCCTGATGGCCCACCTTTCCCCTGGCGATGGCTGGGGACATCTTCATTGAACTGAATGTTGCCATATCCCGGGATATACTTGTCAAAGACTCGCTACTTCATTGTGGTGTACAGTAAGAAACTAATTTTTTGATACAGCAAGAATGTAAGGTCAGGGATAGGCTTGGCAAAGACTCGCTACTTCATTATGGTGTATAGTAAGAAAGTAATTTCAGTGCTAATCTTGGCAAGAACTCGCTATTTCGTTTAATGTACAGCAAGAATGTAAATTCAGAGATAATCTTGGACTCACTACGTCATTTTGGTGACCAGCAAGAGTATTAATTTTATATATTATCTGGGCAAAGACTTGTTTCTTCATTTTTATGTGCAGCAAGATGTTACTTTTGTATATAGTTATTTATTGTAAAGCAAGAACACTATTGTATATCCAGCAAGTATTCAAGATAATGAACTTTATGCGGCTGATCTTTATGTAAGGAAAACACCTTGGTCAACCCTGGGTTGGTGTTTTGGGGGGGAGGTCTGAACCGTGTGTTTGGTCTCCTCCCGCCTTAAAGGACTTGGTACCTGTGCTGTGCTCCTAGCGAGCTCATTGAAAATTTACTACCATCATTGTGCGTATTTCTGAATGTCCTAGGCATTGATTGTGTAATAAATGTGTCTCTCCCTGTTCCTCACTTATGGCTCCATGGACAAGGAATTCTTTCCGTCCTGGGGCGTCCCTCCGTATTTGCATTTCTTTCGTATGTCGATCGTCTGCCATGCTCCCTCGCGTGTACTTACCCCCTCCCGGCTTCTCCGAGAGAGGGGCGTGATGACGTTGGTATCGGGACCTACCCCTCCCGGCGAGCCAGTGTGCCTCGCCGGGCGGTGGTCCGTCTCACTTACCTGCTGCTCTTGGTGGAGAGCACTACTCTTGGGTCGAACCAAGCACCGTGAGAGGGGCATGGGAGGTAAGATCTACTGGCTTGCTATGTGTTGGTAGGATGATGGGAGGAACTAGGAACTTGTACAGATATGTAACGCCATGTATCTGGTTGTAATTGCTAAGGAACGGCTTGGTGCCGAGATATTCTGTGAAAGTAACGTAAAGTAACTTAAGGTGTTGTACGTTTCTTGTAACATGAAAGAAAGATTCCAGAATGTTCTGGACGTGTAGTTGGGACGTATGCGTGTCATTGTGAGTTCACTGATAGTAGAGTTTTCCTTACCTTGTAACTGGCGAGCTGTATATACGTTGTAGCGCTGTAGAGATTAGTAAGACATTTATTTGGTACCAAGGTGCGCAGCTTACGTTATGTTAAACCTTTTATTAGAAGAGTGGAATTCCTCTTACAAGGATGAGAAATGGAAACGGGTTAAAACCCTTCTTTAGTTATGTTATGTTGATTTTCGTGCGCTTCCGAATTGGTTTGTTTTACATTGTCTATGAATAAAGTTGTTGTCAAGCTGTTTGAATTAGGTCTTGACATTATCCTCTGGGTTGGACCTTACATTTATATCCAGATCCCTGGCCCGCTCTCCTTTGGGTCATCCTGCCGGGGGTACGGCACAAAAGAAACAAACAAAAAACAAACAAACGCAGTCCATTAGGAGACTTCGATCTGAGAATACGACTGGCTCTCAGTCAAACGGCCGGCTGAAAACGGGGTCACGTGATCAGTTCGACATTTTTAGTGCCGTATTATTCGGCTTTCAGCATCCAATTCGCTAGTTCTCGAATTAGACGGAGCATGACCTCAAACCAAAATTGAATTAGACGAACTAGCCAGGTATCGAATCAGATGCCTTAAAGACATGAAAACGATCTCTAAACCGCTTGCTGGAAAATACCGTCATTTTTACAGTTCCTGTTATTTCCCATTCCCCTAGTTGCTCCAGTATACTCTTAAGTTCCCCATCCTATAGGAGTATGAAAAATACTGTAGAGTTATCCAGAGTTTTATACAAATCTATATTCGCGATCAATTTCACGATTTAACTTTTAAAACGTTCTATTTGTCTTGCGTTTCCTCTGATTTATTTGTAGTCCAGTAATTTAGGCGATGTCCTAGTCGGATAAGCAAAGATTTATATACGAGTACAGTACATCACATTCAAGCTGGATCCCACAAG
Organism: Anabrus simplex; assembly: GCF_040414725.1. Classification (NCBI taxonomy): domain Eukaryota; kingdom Metazoa; phylum Arthropoda; class Insecta; order Orthoptera; family Tettigoniidae; genus Anabrus; species Anabrus simplex. Next base: position 55,014,613 of record NC_090268.1, read on the forward strand.
CGGAAAATTTATGTTAATCTTATACTTGCTACCCAGTGATTATAATTGCATATTACGTGCGATACGGTGTTATCGAAAACGAATTCACCAGAGCTTTCAAATATATCATTGCCAACAAGTTCTAACTGTGAAGAAATATAGTACAGTCAAGTGCTTCTGAGCACAGATTATTATTGTACACACTAAGTCTTTAGTATCTCGTGGCCAAATATTCATTTCAGGCAAGAAATCAGTACAGCCCTCAGAACCACCCAGTACCTGCTTACACACACTCTCTCTCATTGGTCACACCCACCAGACGCGTTAACACATGCACACATCTGAAGAGTGAGGGGAGGTGGAGAAAACGAAGTACGAGGATATCTAGCATGAACGAAACACTTGTGAAGGGGAAGGTACTTGCTTCCCCGCCTGCCCACACGTTCCACTGGTTCGACAATGAAGGAAGAGGGGAATGAAGGGAGGAATCACACGCCTCCTTCAAGGCAACAGACGTAATGTGTATGTCAACTCATTGAGGGTCAAAGTCTCCAGTCTGTCGGCAGCCCTGAAAATGGTTTTCCGTGGTTTCCCATTTTCACACCAGGTAAATGCTGGGGCTGTACCTTAATTAAGGCCACGGCCGCTTCCTTCCCACTACTAGCCCTTTCCAGTCCCATCGTCGCCGTAAGACCTATCTGTGTCGGTGCGACGTAAAACAACTAGCAAAAAAAAAGTCTCCAGTTTCTTTGTCATTCTTGTGTGCGAAGTCTGGCTAAAATGTTAGCGGTCTCGACTATGACTTCATTATAAAATGGCATCGCGCTCAACCTCTGTAAGAAAGGATGACCCTTTTTTTCGTCTATATAGGCCCTGTTAAATACTACCACTATTACTTCTACTACTACTACTACTACTAATAATAATAATAATAATAATAACAATAATAATAATAATAATAATAATAATAATAATAATAATAAAAATTGTTATCCTCAAAAACCAAAGTAAAAATAACCTCGCATTAAATAATTATGATTATCAGAGAAGCAAGGGCGTTTGGAAAACCGTTCCTATGAAGTTATTGTCAGCACTGATCAAAAAATTAAAAATTGGGGGTGGGATTACATCGTGCCACTTCATCGCAATTAAATTACAGTTAATTAATTGTTTTCCTTGATTAGGAAAAGCTAGTATAGCCAGAATGTTTAGCCACAGAAACATCTTAATCATTTCCCGAAACAATGGAGTTGGGAGTGGCCTCTGAGTGCACAACGTCGCAAGCCACACCTCGTGGAAGACGAACACATGTGACGTAGCCTTGGTTACATCTTCTTCCTCAGGGTTGGCCAAAATCTTCGTCCAAACGTTACCTGTTTCCTTTTCCACCCGGAATTCTTGTGATCGCAATTGTACATGAAGAGAGCCTCTCGTTAGAGTTAGGCAACACTTTAAACATTTGAATATTGTGAAATCGTGTTGATTCTAGCTGAACTTTATATTACTATGTAATTCTGAAGCCTGCCACTAGAGGTGTCACCAAGAAGCGGCTGCCAGAACTTTCTAGTTATTGCCTTCTTTAAAGAAAATGTTTATGGCAAGTCAGCAGCTGCCACTTTCTTACTTCTTTAGTTCTCGAGTTGCCCCTACTGAATATTTAAATTTAAATAAACCAATCATAGTCCAACTCATCATTATAAAGGCAGTTTTCAGCCTCCCAGAGACTATCTTAACTGGTGCACCGACGCGTGAAGGTATCCATCAGTTACAGCAGCTGGCGTGCTGGGGCAACATCTAAGACAGGCGGCATCTTCATCCTAATTGTGCGAACTCATTGGCGTGTGGTGACAGGAAGATACCAGCGCTTTCCTCAGCATGTAAGGGTTAGGGTCATGCCGTGTCTACTTATTTTAATGTAGAGTTTAGTAATTTTATTCAGTTTTATCAAACGTAGGGTTTCTGGGTTTTCTAGTCACGAATGCAAACACGCGATTGGGTGTCATGTCGTAAGGAATCACGAGTGTAGACCCTCGTTTCCATTGTTCATTTTTGTTTTCTTGTGACTAAGTTTTTCAAAATTTGAATGTTCTTTTCTTGCATTTTGGATCGTCAAGTTCCCCTTTCGTAGTCACAAGTTATCCCCTACGTCACATGGCCTTCTGCCCAATTGTATTTTATTGTGATCATGTCATGGAATTGCTCGAGTGGGTTCAACACCCCACTCTCCTTGTACTTAGCCTATTTTCCTGTTGAATATTTAAATTAATTTTCTCTTAGCCTAGTAGTACCTGAGATTTTCCTCGTGTTTTGTTCTGGATCCTTCTGATCCGAGTTCAGATTTCGTTGCTTCCCCGTTGAATGAGGGCAGCGAGCGTCAAGTGTGTGCAGTTTAGTTAAAGACTTGTAAGCTCTGAATGCTTGTCTTTCCACTCTGAGAATAAGTCAAGAGGTACCGTACTCAACTTGCAGAAGAACGAACTGCAGTGTTTTATTGGTATAAAGTTATTTTATGGGATACAATTAACTTCCATCATTGAATAATTGGTCAGGGTCCCCTGATATGGGTCACCCATTAGTAAAAGAATGCATGAGTAGAAATCGTTTTGAGAGTATCCTTACATATTTGCATGTGAACGATAATAAGGCAAGACCTAAGCAATTCAAGGATTATCTGTATAAATTGCGTCCTTTTATAGATGATTTTAATAATCAGGTCAAAGTGGTGTACAAACCGACTTGTAATGTTAGCGTAGATTAAAGAATTGTGTTACTGAAAGGTCACAATACAATGAAACAGTTCAACGTCCTCAAATCAGTCTTGCTGACCGGAATGGTTCTGCTTCACATATTCAAGGTATCAGGGGAGGGAAGAAAAATAAAGGAGAAATTTTCTACGTTTGGTCTTGGCGAGAGGGTAGTTTTACAACTGACGAAACATCTGAGGAATAACAAGTCAATCATTTCCTTTGACAACATTTTTCACGACCCTAAGATTATTAGAGTTTCTAAAAACCAATTATATACTAGATTGTGGTACAATTAGGAAGAAGAGGAAAGGTACGCCTCCATTGATAGAAGATAAACGGTTAAAAAGAGGTGAATTTGATTATAGGATTTCTAGCTTAGGTAAGTTATCTCTGTACTCAAGTGGGAGGATAACAGACTAGTAACCCTTGCCTCTAATTACCATGGGAATTAATCAACTTTCATTACAAGGAAGCAGAGAGAGGGAACGAAGGTAAATGTTGAGTGTCCAGTAATTGTTCGGGAATACAATGAAAACATGAAAGGGGTAGACTTCGCTGATCAACTGAGGTCTCGGTATAAAGTAGATCACAAGTCTCCCAAATGGTGGCATAGTATATAGTATATAGTATATAGTATATAGTATATTTCGGAGGCTGGTAGCAAAAGGACTTACGGCTCAGAGGAATGGGGAAAATGGAGTAAAGTAAATCGGAAGGACGTCATATCTGTCACCAACAAAGAGGAGAAAGTCAAACTCCTTTACTGTACCAAAAGATGTTAGGGTGGGTAACAGAGGGGTACACTGGCCAATGTTGTTGAAAGAGAGGGGACGGTGTGAAGTATGCATAACAATGTTGAGTCATGTCTATGGCTAATGTGTTCTATGTGTAAAATATATATTTGTTTTACAATGGGCTTTACGTCGCACCCACACCAATAGGTTTTATGCCGACGATGGGATAGTAAAGGGCTAGGAGTTGTAAGGAAGCAGCCGTGGCCTTCATTAAGGTACAGCTTCAGCATTTGCCTGGTGCGAAAATGGGAAACCACGGGAAACCATCCTCAGTACTGCCGACGATGCAGTTAGAACCCCCTATCTCATGAATGCAAGCTAGTCTTATCGTTCTAACTTGAAAACTAAGGTCGTTCGCGCGAGTTTTCAATCAGGATATCGAGATTATCTGATACAGGATCGGCATCTCCCTACTGTGCTCTTTCTTCAGATAGCAACCATGGAGATGTGGTCATTCGGACTGCTATAGAACGCTACTGCTTTTTAATACGGCCACACTGATACTAACAGCAGCAAGATAGGCGTGGGTGATAGACCTGATTAAACCGGGAAGGTAATACAAACGAGCAACTCTGGGAGTGAAAAACGAGGAAAGGGGCTATGTTTTAAATATCGAAAACCTTTCTTAGCAGAAAAATTACGCGGTCCCCATACTATGAAAAACGTAAAATTAAGCAATTTCCTCAATTGTGCCGAAAGTTGAAGGGCTATAGGACCCGGTAAGGTTTCAAACTGTGAGTCTTGGATAGCTGTACCAAACTAAAAAAACCAAATTTTTTAAAATAACTTTCGGCCTAAATGCAGTTCCAGAAAAGCAGACTAAATTCGCTTGTTCCTTTACACTTTTGATTTTTTTATTCAACTCCTAGCCAAATTAACTTATTTACATAATGCTTTTTGTTAATATTTCCCTTGGTTCAATACCCCCAGGTGATTTTTTATTTTTTTGAAAAATGTCCACACCGAATGTAGTTATAAGGGCTTAAGTAAGAAAATGCATTGACTCACATTAGAGCTCATAGTGGTAGAAAAAGGCAAACTGCTAATCTAATCGACCGGATAACGATGACTAAAAAAAGGATTGTAATTTTTAGGAATAAATAAATAATATATTATCAGACTGTGTTATATTTTATTTACCTAAAATGCATAGCTCATATCCCTAGGATGATTTCGAGATTGAGTTGCTTGCCTGAAGGGCTAGAACTGTGGATTTTTCTGCCACGGTCACACACACCAGCCATAGTTAATGATAATGCAAGTGCTGTGGAACTGGTAAGAAAATTACTAACAACTAGGTCCGTTGAGCATCAGCCAAGAGTAGTCACCGTATTAATTACAGCCCCGTCTACGAGAAGGTCCTTCGTGCGCATCCTGTGAGCTTGATTGATGCTCATCCTCACGACCACAATGGTGCTCTCTTCTCTGGAGATACCGGCCTGATTGATCGCTCCACTACTCTCTACACATGTTTCAACACATCTGTCACGTCTATCCGTCATCCGATCACAACTTTACAGCATTATAATTTGTTCTACCCGTCATCTCTTTGCCTGAAATGCTAGTAGAGGATAGAGGATGATTTGATATCAGAATTTCAGAGGGTTTAAAGTTTATTTTCAGAGGTGACTTCGTTTGTTTGGTATGTTAACTTTAGAATTACTTATAATTATGATTTCGGATGGCTGTTATTATTGTGGTAGAGGATGGTGTGTGCTTTCCAAGAATGTTTGGGGACAGCATAAACAAATAGTCTCCAATTAGTCCTCGACCCACATAGAAATTCAACCCGGGATCCTAAGGACCGAAGAGTAAATGATGACCACTCAGCCATAGAGCCGGATATAGTATTAACACTAACTGAAGCCTAAATAATCTTCAGTGGTGGCAAATTCGAAATATCGCTACAATATTTTCAAATGTGGGAACATCAGGCAAACGCTGGGGCTGTATCTTAATTAAGGCCACGGGCGCTTCCTTCCCACTCCTAGGTCTTTTCTACCCTATCGTCGCCATTAGACCTATCAGTGTCGGTGCGACGTAACGAAAATTTAAAAATAAAAAGGTTGTAACACTCGGGAGTTGTAAGACTAATAACCTTATAAAGTAAGATTTTCTCTGCTGCTGATGATGATGCTGCTTGTTACTTAAAGGGGTCTAATATCGAGGTAATCGGCCCCTAATGGTACGAGGTGGAACGCAACGAAAAGATAATTAAAATTTTAAAATGTATCTACCGACTAGAATTTAAAACAAGTGATGATGCAAAAATGAAAAAAGAATGAAATGGCGTATGGCGTTTAGTGCCGGGATGTGTCCGAGGACTTCCGCTTTGCCAGGTGCAGGTCCTTTGATTTGACGCTCGTAGGCGACGTGTGCGTCGTGATTAGGATGAAATGATGATGAAGTCGACACATACACCCAGTCACCGTGACAGGGGAATTAACCAATTATGGTTAAAATTCCCGACACTGCCGGGAATCGAGCCCGGGACCCCTGTGACCAAAGTCCAGCACGCTAACCATTTAGCCATGGAGCCAGACATGATGAAAAACGCTTATGAATTTAAAACAATCAATGGATCGAATTCGCAATGTCTTATTTTATTATAAAATGATACAAAAACTAGATTAGAGTAGAATAAGACATTGCCTTGAAGTGTAATGATATATATCATTCTAGTTACAAGTTAAAAACATTAGCCGTGCGGTTAGGGAGATAGTTGGTTCGAATCCCACTGTCGGAAGCCCTAAGCCATAAGACCTATCTGTGTCGGTGCGACGTAAGGCAAATAGCAAAAAAAATAACAAACACAAAACAAACCAAAACAAAGTCTAGGTAATTAAACGTAGTTAACAATAAAATTAAAAGCAGATTAAAATCTCACTTTTGTACACGATAAAACAGACCACTATCCCTCAAAACGGATGACGAGGTCTGCTGACTGCTCGTCTTCTCGTAGGATGAAGGAGATTGGCCAGGTCCTCGCACTCCGCATTGATTTGTACCACGGTAAGATGACCGCCGCAAGTACACACCGGGGGGTCTTTTCCCTTCAGTAAGTAGGAGTGCGTTGCTATACCGTGGCCAATCCTAAGACGACATAATACCAAATACATTATACAGAATACGTGCCACTTTGCGAGATATCGCAAGACATTGATTGCCAGCGCAGCTAGCGGGACGGCCTTGAAACTGGGTATAGCAGTGCACTATACACTACGAATTATTCCGAAAGGGTAAGCAAGTCGTCTTTAATTAAAAAGTGGTTACAGGAGTACCCCATTTCACATCGAATGGTAAAATTGTATTCTGCGATGTTTGCTGCCAAGAGGTGAGTGAAACTTGTTATATATTTCCCCCTAACGAGTTATTGTCAATTCAGCAAATTAACATGGTTTTTAATTGATGCCTATTAAAATACGTACAACTGAAGCTGCCTAAAAATATTTTAGAACCTATTTGAGAATCTAATTTAGGCAGCTAAAATAACATTTGAACACCTAAAAATCCGAGGTCTAGTAATCACTATTGTATGGTTCTGTGGTGGTTGAAACTGTAGTGTGTTGTCTGAATATGAAGAGAAACGTGTTTGAACAAACACAAACACCCAGTCCCCAAGCCAGAAGAATTAATTAGACGCGATTAAAATCACAGATCCGATCAAGAATCGAATACGGGGCCTTCTGAACCGAAGGCCTCAACGCTGACCACTCAGCCAAGGAATTCGAAGAAAACGAAATAATTAATGATTTTCATTATTCTATCAGTATTAACATTCAACTTCAGTAGTAGAACAAAGCAAAAAAAAATGTTTAGTTTCATTATTTCTATCAATTTTAACACGCCACCTTAATAGTTTCAATCTTGTCACCTGATAATAAAGAAGAAGAAGAATAACAATAATAATAATAATAATAATAATAATAATAATAATAATAATAATAATAATAATAATAATAATAATTGTACAGGGCGGTACACCTCTACGCGACGCAAGTTCAAATCTTGCGCCAATTGAAACTCCTCTACTGGAGAAACCCGGAACTTTACCACTGAACTAACTCTACTAGTTATCAGAAGAGGTCACTGGGTGTTATTGATTTGCTTTTGTTTTTCATGGATCAAGAAGTGTGGACATTCTCTAACATATGTCTCTACCAAAAACTATGGTAATACACTCTGGTGTAGTGGAATGTACTCTCCTGAAGAAATTTTGTATTCCTAAGTTTTGCTTTTATTAAATTTTGTTCTGTGGTTTGTGGGTTGGCAACAGTTATCCTTTCTTTCCGCCTGTTTTGAATTTAACCAATCACTCATTTTTGTAATTAATTTCTGACCAATAGTGTCTTTCTTCTTCGATATTGATGTATAACTTTTAGCGACCCAATAAATTGAGGGGGTGTTACTACTCATTCCTGAAAGGTCTCGAATTTTCCACGCGGGTATAAAAACTGCTGATTTTCTTGTCTCGGGGCCACTAGTATAACATCTAACTCAGTGTGTGAATATGTAGCAGGGGGCGGGAAGCGCCTCGTTCTTCAGTCAGCAGATCTTCAACAAGGTAATGGCCTTTTAAGATCTTTATTTCTTGCTAGCTCAGCAGTTTAACCCTCGGGGAAGGTTCGAAACCTTTAATATGTAACCTACCACTTTAAAATGTAAATTCCTCTTCTGTTTATGTGAAAACTACAAATCTCTTTCACTGTAAAGCGGGGATAGAGAGTGCTTTACCCTCTCGAACTCCCCTTCATTTTGAAATTGAGGTGACTACGTTTTTGTAACCGTTTCTTCTCTTCATTGATGTATTAAAGTTTCTCATACGAGTCACCTCCCTAGCTTGGGATTAGCCCCTGTATTATCGGCCTAGCGCTACATAGGTTTAAAAAAACCTTAGTGTAGGAGTGCAAGTAATCGCCTCCATTCAATTTTGTATTTTGGGCCATTTATTTAACTCGTTTTGTTTTCCTTCCTGAGAAGGCCCAGTAGATTGGGTACGAGGTACCCCTGTACCATTATATGTGTGCCTTGAGGGCAGTTAGTGTGTAGTCTGCTCATGGCCTTTGATAGGCTGGAACTTTGAGAGCGGGTATGCTCTTTCCTAAATTTGATTCCTGTGCGCCTCTAGGAGGCTTAACATTGTAGTTAGGAGCAAGTGCTCCTTGGCATGATGAGGTTTTCTGCCCCTTTGTTTAATTCTGTACCTTGGTAAAGTTGGGCTAATAGCTCAAGGATTGTCATTGTGGGGCTCGAAGCCCAGATCTTGTAATTATCCCCTAACTCTTGTAAATTTCTTTGTACCTGATTTTGGCTTGTTGTTGACTTGTTAAGTTTTCAAATTCTATGTCACCACTGTTAAGTTTTGAAAATATAACCTTTGTTGAAATTTTAATTCATTTTTCGAACTTGTAGTTAGACCCATTCCAGCCCGCACCTTCTTTCACCTCTGCTGATCCATGAAAACTCCGTAACAATAATAATAATAATAATAATAATAATAATAATAATAATAATAATAATCGTATGGCATCAGCTACTGTGTGCAGACATTTCGATTTGACGCCATCTAGCTGTCTGCTCGTCAATTTCGACGTTCCGTTTTACTCAAGGCCCACTAGATGGCAGACAGAGTAAGCCGGATCTCTCTTGGGCGACTATGGCTGAGATTTAATTAATGTTGTCACCTGATATTCAAGGTCAAGCCGCCAGGTCCGCCACTGTCAACATGTCCCTCAGTTTAGTACGGGAGAATACGAAAGTGTCCAGTATTGTCTATAGTGTATTTGATAATGCCACCACTTCCTTCCGAGAAGCCCGAAGGGAACTCTTCCATACCTTCGTAGTTCCATTTTCTCTGCTTTTGGGAAGAAATATTATTGAATGTCAGATCGGAAATACAAACCTGCAGCAGGTGAATAGCAAGTGAAGTCGTATCAACATGTAAGAAAGCTAATGCAGTGAGATCGTAATTGCTATCGACGGCATTCTGTAAGAAACAGGTATGCTCTTGGACGGAACTATAGTATCTTTACATAGATCTGTTCTCAGACTGGCCGTGCTGTACGAGAGTGAAAGCTGAGTAGACTCAGGATAATTTTATTCCTAAGTTGGAATTGGCAAGCATGCAAAGTGGCGAGAATGATTCTGATATAAACAGGTAGAAACAATAACAGGAAGATATTCGGAATGAAATGGCGCATGGATTTTAGTGCTGGGAGTGTCCGAGGACAAGTTCGGCTCGTTAGGTGCAGGTCTTTTTTGATTTGACTCCAGAAGGCGACCTGCGCGTCGTGATGAGGATGAAATGATGATGAAGACGACACATACACCCAGCCCCCGTGACAACGAAATTAACCAATGATGGTTAAAATTCCTGACCCTGCCTGGAATCGAACCCGGGACCCCTGTGGCCAAAGGCCAGCACGCTAACCATTTAGCCATGGAGCCGGTCAATCGGAATGAGGAGATAAATACTAAGTTAGGAATGCATCTGATAGGTCATTTATTTATTCGAGTCAGAAACAAAATATGTAGATACACAAATGACAGTCTTAAATTACGTCACACCACGGTAGACCAGTGACGTGCAACCTCAAAAGAGTTTGGTGTCGCTAGGAGATCTGTTTCTATTTATTTTTTTGTTAATTTTGCTTTAGGTCACACCGTCACAGATAGGTCTTACGGCGACGACGAGAAAGGAAAAGCCTAGGAGTGGAAAGGAAGCGGTCGTGGCCTTATGTAAGACACATTCCCAGCATTTGCCTGGAGTGAAAAGAGGAAACCACGGAAAACTAAATTCAGGGCTGCCGACAGTGGGGTACGAATCCACTATCTCCCGAATTCAAGCTCACAGCTGTGCGCCCCTAACCGCACGGCCAACTCGCCCGGTAAGGAGAAGATCTTCTACTGTACAAGACGCAGGGCACAGCATATAATCCATGTTCCATGGTCTGGGGTTCTCCGCAGTCACAGTTAACGTTGTCAACAGGGAAGTACCATTTCTGGAGATTGCTTTTGGATCTTCCATCTCCCGAACGACGACTGAGTGATCTCCACACAGTCCAAGTTTGTTCATGCCCAGGTGGGAGGCTTTCCGAAGGACGAGACCAGGTAGAGTTCTTCTCAAGTCCAGAAAACCACATTTGTTTTCTTGCTGTAGCCGATGTAGTTTGCAAAACTACAGTGATTTTCAAGAATGGGGGTAGCTGGTACATAACCATATAGCGGGTGGGATTGCTGATGTATCTGTTTAGTTCGCTCTGCATTGGCAGCTACCTCATGACGAATGTGTTGTGAAGCTATCCCTCCAAGCTGGTAGAGTTTTACAATAGGTGTAGACCTCATAAAATCTGTAAAAATCCTTTCATTGAGCGTTTTGTCAACTTTGTTTGGGTGGCTAGGCATATTCTGCAGTTCTGTAACATAACGTAAGAGCTGTAGTTTTTACGGTGAAATAACAGCATTTTTTTTGTATTTTAAAAAGTATGTAGAAAAATTAAAAACATCAAAACAAATACAAAGGAGAGTAATGGAAGATAAGGATAAGATGGATAAGAGGCCTACATATCCTAGAATCATCATCATCATCATCATCATCATCATCATTTCTTCGCTCCAGCCAGCCGGGTGCGGTTGTGTACGAGCCTCCTCCAGTTTGTCCTATCCAGCCACAGATGCTGCTCATATATGGGACGCCAGTTCACATCTCTAATTTCAAGGTCCTTCAATATCTGTTTTTCCCAAACATCGCGAGGTCTTCCTCTTGGTCTCTTCCCAGGAACATTGTGATCAAAGTAAGTTCCAGGAGTCCTGTGAGGATCCATTCTTTTCATGTGGCCATACAATTGCAATTTCTCCACTTCTAGATTCTCCAGCAAGTTTCTTTCCAATCCAAGCTGTTGCCGGATATCCACATTCCTTATTTTATCCATTTTTGTTTTTTGTAGACAAGAATAGAGGAACTTCATTTCTGTTGCCTGAAAACGACCCTTTGTTGGTCCAGTAAGTGTGGCTGCTTCCAGGCCATACGTCAATATAGGTACTAGATATATTTTGTACAAGCTGATCTTGGAAACTAACGGAAATGTTTCATCCTAAAATATTTGACGTACAGCGTGATAGAATTTGGAAGCTTTCTGTATTCTGTTGCTAATCTCTCGATGTATGGTAGTGTCTGATGACAGAACACTACCTAAATACTGGAAGTTGTCTACAATATCCATCTCCTCATCTCCAATTCTTAGATGAACAGTTGGATAGTTTCTACTCATCACCAAGCCAACTGTCTTCGTTTTGCTGATTTTGAAACCTAAGGTTGTAAAAGCTTCATACCAGAGATCTAGTCTAGTTTGTACTTCCGCTTCTGTCTCACCCGATACAATTACATCATCAGTAAATATTAGAGCATTAGTTGTTGGATCCTTTCTTTTAACCGCTTTTAAAACTTCATCGATTATGATTATGTAGAGAATAATGAACATAAATATTAGTAGGTTAAAATAATTTCACATGAAATTTATGAATTGTTGTATTGTCGTGTCATTTATATTCTATTCATAATTCAGCCGTTAAGTGCTGCTAATTGTAGGATACTCCAAAGGGACTTGTGACACAAAAGTAAGCATGAAATAAGCTAAGGAAAGATACATGTTGTCAAAACAATATAGCATCGTTAACGTCTAGAACAAAATAAATTGTATTTAGTGTAGTAACAGTCAAATAATTATAAGAGGAAAATGTAATGCACGTATCGAAGTTAATGCATTGCAGTAAAAGAGTGGTCTCTCTCCAGCTTCAGGCGATTCGGAACTAGGGATTGGGAGTACTCTGTTCTATTCTTAGCCTGAAACTGTGCGTATGACCAGGAAAATAATGGATTCCGGCATAGAGTGTAGGAGAAGCAGAGGCAGATCAACTGGGAGATGATTAGACTCAGTTTTTAATTATTCAAAGTTAAGAGGTGTAGAACTACGCGAGACCACAGAGCTAGCTGAAAACAGAGAATTGCTAAGGCGTGTAGTTAATTCACAGAGGCTAGCAGACTGAATAATGAAAAGCAGACACAAAATATGGTTATATAGCAAAACGGTAGAATCTGACGACAAGTCAGGACATATCAAAAGTTATCATAGATATTCATTGGCTGGCATGTTAAACAATTTATTGTCTTCCGAGTGCATCATTGTTGCTAATTAAGAGTTCTCTGACGTAGAGACCATTAAGGCGGATTAATTGAAGAGGAGACATTTTGATTGGCCTCTGTCGAGGAACGTGAAGAAAGAGAAATAAATAGAAAGAGGACAAGATTCTGTATATATGAAATAGTATTCGTGGTGAATTCCATCATTTGCTTCAAATATTGTACGGAAATGATGAAGAATTAAAACTTTCTTTCGTCTAAATCAGCAACAGTTTCATGAACTTTTATCAATTATTAAAAATGATATTAAGAAAAAATGAATATGAAGTACCCAAATTACAGAATTTATGTAAAAATAAACACTTTTCTGGCGTTAAAATTAAGCACCAGCCACAGATTATAACTCATACAATTAATAAAATACTGACTAAACCGCCACCAAATAGACCAATGTTCAAATTCCATATTGTTAACGAAACTGACTTGAAGCGTGAAATGCTCTCGATCAAGTCAAATGCCACTGGAGTTGATGATCTCCCCATTATCATCATTAAACGTATTCTAGATATTATTTGCCCAGACATTACTCCCATATATATATTTTTAGTGCCTCAGTTCTGGAACATATCCAAAGATATAGAAAGATGCAATCATAAATCCGGTAGCAGAAACGTCTCCAACTTTTTCCCTATCAGACTATCGACCGGTGTGTATGCTTTCATCTCTTTCCAAACCCTTCCTACGGATAATCCATCGGCAACTAACCGAGTATCTTAACAAATACTCCTTGCTTGAGTCATTACAGTAGGCTTTAAAAAGGAACACAGCACGACCACTGCTCTATTGAAGGTTACAGATGACATTAGATACCCAATGAGAGAACAGAAGATCACATTACTTACTCTTCTTGATTTTAGTAGTGTATCTGACACTGTAAACATAGATATACTGCTGGCCAAATTAAAATCCCTTCATCTAAATCAGACTGTTTTACAATGTTTAGCTCTTACCTCAAAAACAGCAGACGAGTCGTTATAAAGAACAAGACTTCTCAATGGGTAATGAAACACACAGGAGTACTCCAAGGATCTGTACTTGGACCACTTATTTTTACTTTGTACGTAAACGACATAGCATCTCGATTGAAATATTGCACTTATCATATTTATGGGGATGACCTCCAAATATATTATCACACAAAACTGGGAGATATTCGTATCGCAACTGAGAGAATGAATACTGACTTACAAAATACGAAGGTCGAGTCATAAGTCATGGCAACTATTTTTTCTCTCGCGAACAGGAAACAACACGGAAAATCTATTTATTATATAATTATTTACACAACTGTCGCCAGTTGTGAGGATAAACTGTTTAATAGCTGAAGACGGAAATACTATCATTAATTCATTCATCATTCATTCATTCTTTCATTCGTTTGATCTCAGTAACAGTAAAGCTGTTCACAGCGTCCGGCATCGCCCAATCACCGTCGCGCTTCGTTTGTTACAGGCGGTCATGCTCAATCTTGAATATGTGGCACACATACCATTAAAGACTTCCTCTGTAATAAATTCGACTTTCATAGCTTGCTATTCATTTGCTGAAATGATAAAAACTAACATTATTGCAACTTTCCCTATGAACTAATTGTCTTTAAAAACTTGTTTTACTTTCTGTAAATGGTTGACAGCGTGACTCAGTTTCCTGTAGGAGTATAATTTGAATCCAGCCATCCATTAAATTACTACTAGTCATTAAGAAGTTCTTAAATTGGAGCGGATACACTCCTGCTGTTACCTAATGAAGTATCTTGATGAAAGGGATAAAGCTTAATTCCCATCTCCTCCCATATAACTGCCTTCCGGCATCGAACTTTTAACCCTTAAATGCACAATTTATTATTTCTTTTAAATATTATGGGTTTTAATTCCAAAAGTAATGAATTATTATCAGAAAAAATATTTTAAAGAACTATTAGTCAATTTTTTACTTATTTGGAACAGTCAAAATGTTGAATTTTGAATGTTTTGCGTACCGATATATGCAAAGCTGTACGATTACTGTACCTAAAGCTACAATTCAATCTTAGGGATGTCCTTGCTCACGAATTCTCTGAGGTAAACAACATTTTTATTTGTTTTACCTTAAGCTTTAAAGTTTAGAATATCACTCCACCTGATAAGTAAGAAAAATCGTAAAATATAAGATTGTTCATTTTGCAGTACATTAGCGGCCGCTGGCGATGTAGTGTGCAGGATAGAAGTAAATGCACTCTCTTGTAAAATCTCCTTTGCGCATATGCAATGCTGTGCATTTAATGGTTAAGAGTTCTACCTCAGAATTCTTACCCAACTGATAATGATGATGATGATGATGCTTGTTGTTTAAAGGGGCCTAACATCTAGGTCATCGGCCCCTAATGATATCAAATGAAACGAAATGTAATGACAATTTAAAAGTTCAAAATCATCCACTGACCAGAATATAAAACGTGATGATGAAGAATGAGTAGATGATTATGAATTTAAAACAATCAGTGGATCCGACCCGCAATGCCCCACATTCCCAGAAACTATCATAAACAATAGTATTACTGACCAAGAGACTGGTTCTAATGCAAAATCGTGAATCGAGGATGCTTGTTTTGTCTAAAGGGGCCCAAAATCCGGGTCAACGGCCCCTCACAATGGTACTTATCGCTAGCAAAGTAGAACCATGGTATTTGTTATGTTGCGGCACTAATCAGAAGTAGCGTGACTCACGGTGTTCCACACATTACGGTACTACTCACAAATATTGTACGTCGCACAGGTAACGCAGACCTATGGTGTTTCCCACTTAATGGGAATTCACACCCATGGTGTTCCTCACATAGCTGTACAATCAATCAATCAATCAATCAATCAATCAATCAATCAATCAATCAATACTAATCTGCATTTAGGGCAGTCGTCCAGGTGGCAGATTCCCTATCTGTTGTTTTCCTAGCCTTTTCTTAAATGATTTCAAAGAAATTGCAAATTTATTGAACATCTCCCTTGGTAAGTTATCCCTAACTCCCCTTCCTATAAATGAATGTTTGCCCCAATTTGTCCTCTTGAATTCCAACTTTATCTTCATATTGTGATCTTTCCCACTTTTAAAGACACCGCTCAAACTTATTCGTCTACTAATGTCATTCCACGCCATCTCTCCGCTGACAACTCGGAACATACCACTTAGTCGAGCAGCCCGTCTTCTTTCTCCCAATTCTTCCCAGCCCAAACTTTGCAACATTTTTGTAACGCAACTCTTTTGTCAGAAATTACCCAGAACAAATCGAGCTGTTTTCTTAGTATTTTTTCCAGTTCTTGAATCAAGTAATCTTGATACACTGGAACCATATTCTAGTTACTACAACCCCTAAACACTCTCATACCCATGTGCAGAGATCTTTACCCTTTATTTACAATCCCATTTAAGTGATTACCCCAATGAAGATCTTTCCTTATATTAAGACCTAAATACTTACAATGATCCCCAAAAGGAACTTTCACCCCATCAACGCAGTAATTAAAACTGAGAGGACTTTTCTTATTTGTGAAACTCCCAACCTGGCTTTCATCTATCCTGTCTTTTAACCCCGTTTATCATCATACAAATGCCTGCTGTCCATCTCAAAACATTATCGAGGTCACGTTGCAGTTGTTCACAATCTTGTAAATTATTTAATACTCTATACAGAATAACATCATCCGCAAAAAGCAAATCATAGGCGCCGGTATTCCCATGCTGTTCCTCACGTAGTGGGTACCTACTAAGCACAGGCAACGCCCAGACGCGTGGTATTTCTCACAATGGTACGAATCACGGGTACTGGAAATCCCATATTGATTCGCCTTCTGTTGCCACTAATCACAAACTTATTGTGTACCTAACTTAGTGGTACCACTCGCAAGTAAAGGCGACCCATAGTGTTCCCCGCATGATGGTACTAATCACAAGTAGTTTCATGGTTCTAACGCAATCATCCCTTGGTCGCTCCTTTTAGTCGCCTCTTACGTCAGATTGGGGATCCGTGGGTGTATTCTTCGTCTGCGCTCCCCACCCACAGGGGTAGACAAAGAGAAAAGGAAGGGATCCGTCACTTCGAAAAATGAAATAACGGACGAAGAAAGGCAACAGCCACGAAGGGCGTGAAAATGAAAGACTCCCTAGGCCTCGAATGTTCTAATATCATCGGGGTCGGAAAATAACAAGAGGTGACCAACGGAGGTCAGACAGGATAGATGAAAGTGAGGAGCCTGGCACAAGTAAGTGGAAGCAATGCCAGGACTCAGTTAAGGGTCCCGTGGTCGCCAACTCACGCTCCCAAGTTGAGAGCCCATGGGGCCCTTTTTAGTCGCCTCTTACGAGTGACAGGGGATACCGTGGGTGTATTCTTCGTCTGTGTCCTCCACCCACAGGGGTTACTGTGGGTTAGGCTATTGCCCGTGATTTGTGCCACTATGTCAGGAACACCATGGGTCTGCGTTGCCTGAAAGTAGTACCATTATGTGGGAACACCACGGGAATACCGACGCCCCTGATTACTCCCACTAAGTGAGGAACACTATGGGTCGGAGTTGCTTGCGAGTGGTGCCCTTATGTGAGGAACACCATGGGTCTGTGTTGCCTGTAGGTGGTATCATAATGTGTGATACGCCGTGAGTTTTCATTGCCTATGATTAGTACCACCAGGTGAGCGGCACCAAGAGTATATGTGGCCTGTGATTAGTTCCACTGTGTGAGGAACACCATGGGTCTGCTTTGTTTGCGGGGGGTGCCTTTGTGTGAGGAACACCACGGGTCTGTGTTGCCTGCGAATGGTGCCATTATGTTTAAGGTCTGCACACACCAACGCGGGACTGAACTGTTGACAGAGTGCATTAAGAAACATCCGATGATTTACGCATGAGTAATGAAGATCATAAGAATGTAAGGAAGAAAAATATGTTCGTAAACACCCAGATACAGTACGCGCAACTTTTAGTGATACCTGGGCTCCCTAGTGTTGAATCGGTAGACCTCGGTTATCTTCGAGATTCGTACTAGCAACCTTTGAAACACAAACTATGAATCGATTATGCATCGCCGTGAGACATCTGCCGTACACTTTACGTACTAGTGCTGTTTTTGTTTACAAAGCAAAGCCAAAATATAGGTTAGGATTGAACATGAGTGAGGAAAATCCCAGTACATCACTGGAACTACTTAGAACTCCTTCTTCTTCCCCCCATACAACTGTGATCTGAACACCAGTGAACTGGCAGAAATAAAATGCGAATACAAACGACGCCATATTACGGGAGACATGGCAACAGTTAACTTACGACGACTGACCATCAGGGTATTCCATCTAGTATCTGCCGCAGATTGGGAGGGATATTGCAGAAAGGTGAAAGAACTGGAGAGGAATACTGGAGGCACGACAGTGTCATGGAAATAGAAATGGACGACATTGTCATTAATAGTACTGCAGATAGCAGTGACGATTGGATTGTGGAAGTGATATTTCAAAGAATTCATGCTAAGATAATAAAGGTTTAGAAAATTCATATCGATCGATCATACTATCGATTCAATTCAGATTTCATTTCCATTCAGTTGGCAGGTATTACCGGAACCGGGATAGCTCCCTCCTTACGCCTCAGCCCCCCCGTAAAACCAGGTAACACTAAAAGTTGCGCGTACTGTACATGTAAGACATATGCTAAAAATATCTATACACTGTTGTTACGCATGTCAAAGAACTCCGAAAATTTCTCACGATCAGCGAAAGCTACAGTGGGTGTTGGTCGTGCATTATGTCAAAAGTTTCCAAGACTCCGAGTTCTGATTCCGGTGGATCTAAATCTTCGTAATGCTGAACTTTTTGTAGGGTAGTTTTGCAGAATGCACGTTGTTCTATTGTTAAGGTTAGTTGTGTCCACATTAACTTCCATGGGTCTGTAATAAATTCTCCATTTCTCTGCTAGTATCCCGAAGGCATTTTCTACGACCCTTCTTGCTTTACACAGTCGAGAGTTGTAATTTACCTCGCGCTTGTCTTCTTTTGCTTGCCTGTATGGGAACGGTCTCATTAAGTACCCTTTCAGGGGAAACGCTTCGTAGCCGCCGATATGAAATAAGGCGCAGGCACATTTTCTGTCCTGGAAGATTTGTGTCTTTCGGAGCACCAAGAGCACCCTCTTCTAACCGTTGTGCCATTACAGACTTCTGGAAACTACCACCATCACAGCTTTTTTCGTATCCTCCGATGTTCACACACAGGAACTTTTAATTTGGACCAACAATTGATAACAGCACAATAGAAAATTTCTTCAGTTAACATAAATAATTTGATTCAATGTTCCTTGCACATTTTATAATAACGTGCTTCCCATCGATACTACGAACACATTTTTGGAATTGCTGGTTCTATGTTTGTGTAGATGGTTCTGGCATGTACGTATATTCCTTGAATTCTGTCACAAATAGCTAGACAAATATCTAGTACAATAGCAACAACAGTTGTGAATCCGGCACGGAAACTGTGACCAATTGTAGAATAGGAATCTCCAGTGGCCAGAAATCTGAAAGAAAAATACGTACAGTAGAGTCTCGGAAATCCGAGGCTCCGTAAAATCCGAGCGACATTTGAATTTTTCTTGTCGCAAATTTAAAATGATTTTTCTACAGCACTTCATTCCCTGCTTATTCCCGACATGTCATCGTAGTGTGGGTCTTCTCTACTGAGATTACGTGCGTCTGTTGTCGTGCCTGAAGCTAAAACCTTTTTGAGAGAGAAGGGTCTGGCTATTAAAGCAGTTTTATGGCTGGACAACCCAGGGTCACAGAAATAACTGGGATACGTTAAAGAAAATAGTAGTAATGAATAACAATATGAACCTGCGGTCATCATCTTTAGCAACTGCTTGAATATTCCAGCAATGTTTAATACATTATCCATCAACATGAACCTAGACATCTTCGTAACGTTTCCTTCCTTCTGTCATGATATTTATAATATAACTTAATTTTTCTTCTTGTTCTTTCCCGTTCTGCTCCTGTATTTACTGTAAATGTATTTTTCTTTGTTAATATCGTTGTTTATGTAAATATGTATCATATATGATTGTACAGTTTTATTGTGTATATTTGTGTTCTTTGTAAATATTTATATATCTTTCATTTTAGATTCATATCTATTGTACATAGCTCGGATTTTTGTAATTCGGCGTTATGCTGTTGCTGATCCTGAATAAATAAATAAATAATTAAATAAATAAATAAATAAATAAATAAATAAATAAATAAATAAATAAATAAATAAATAATATGCATTTTCCCTTTGATGGTAACAATTTTTACATTTCTATTATGTTACTAAAAGTTGTAAACCTCTTTTATAAAGAAAGATCATCAGTCCACAAGATTTAAAAAAATCTTTATAATTCAACTACTCAAGATGAATTCATGAAATATGTTCAGGGGAATCCTAATATGCCTTCTCTATTTGGAAGTAACAATGGTTACATTTCTGTTATGATAGTAAAATGTTCAGATAGTTTATCTCGATTTCCCAACAAGCCCTTTCATTATGAGCCGATTCATTTGATTCGTCTGTCTCTCGCTCACTATCTCCGTCACTCTTTACGCCTTCACTCCCACGCCCATCCTACCTGTCAACTGTGTTCTTACAGGTATTTCCTTCTTTATATTAGACAGGCTTTTCCCTCTGTTTATCTTTACCTCTGCCTTCGCTACATACTGCCTTGCTTGCCTGCTGCAATTTCCACCCATGGACATGTGACTGTGACGCCATTGTTCTGGAAAACGCTGGCTCTCTCTTACCTATGCTTTCAGATTTTTCCATTGTGCTATATAACACAAGCTCCATCCCTCACAAATCAGTCTTGCATCGTTACGGAGTGGTGAAGCACCGAACACACCCCCCTCCCGGTCACCTACTTCGCATTTTCGAACCGCGTATGTTCTCTCTTTATTACAGAACGTACATTCTCTTTCATTATTGGCATTATTGGACTGGGGGGCTTTTATTTCGCTTCTTAGTTCTTCTTCTTTCCAGCAACTACTTCAATTGCATCATAATCTATATCGGGGTATGATATTTTTCACACACTGGTTTAACTCTTTATACTCAAACTTTTTCTATTTCTTTTTATGTTGATTCCGCGGTACATATTCCTTGGATTAATCCGCCTGATTATCCTACTTTGCAACAACTTTCTACTTCACACATATTTATGCCACTGCTTCTCGGCAGGTTGTCTTAAACTGTTTACTTGCTTAATTTTCTAATGTTTTTACGCAACAACTTAGTACCGTTGTTAATTACAAAGCTCACATTGGCCTTTGGGATACTTCCCCTCTTTGATCACCACCTTATCATCTGAGTCCATCTGGTAAGAAACTTTTAGAGCAACGTATTTCTAAAAGGATTTCTGAAGGTAGTATCATTCCTTCCACATCTAATTATGCTTCACCGTCTTTTCTTGTTAATCAACCCGATCATACTACGCGTTTCGTACTTGACTACCGTCGTCTCAATTCTAAGATTAAATATTACACCATTCCCCTTCCTAAATTGCAAAATGCGTTTCAATTTTTTGCTAATGCTAAATACTTTTCTATATTTGACTAGCAGTTTCCCGCTGGCTCCGCCCGCAATGTTCAAAGTATGGTGTTGTTTGTTACTATCCTCACGGATGTATTTGCAAAGCTTTGGGTTAATGAAATAAAGCAGATGATCTGCTGTGGTAATAGAATGTAATATTATGTCAAGAAAACACTTGAAAATACATCACACACGCGCCGAACTGTTAAAAAGTCCTTCAAAGATCTTTGCAACGGATACAAATGTACTAATAACTTTTCTCAGAATCTACCAATTTAAGTAATTATTACCTCAAAATAAATCTCTTGATCCACTGAGTGTTTTAGACCAAAAAAAACTGTGTATCTCAGTTAGAATGAAGGATATGATTGCTTCAATGAGAAAAAGTGTTGAAGAAATGAGACGTCAAATTGAATGTGCACTCATAACTTTCCTCAGAATCAACCAATTTGAATAGTTAAGAGCTGAAATGAAAGAGCTTGATTCATTGAGTGTTCTTAGGCCAAGACGAACTCCGCATCTCAATTATAACCAAAGATATGATTGCTTCAAAGAGACAAAAAATTGAAAAATCACATAATTTGAGGAAGGCGGAAGTTAAGTGATTTACCTGATGACCAATCTGTGCATGAATACCTATCAGTGAAAAAATTGAAGAAAATCGACCGAATAGAATGGTCGGACTGACTGACTTTAGTTTTCATAAAAAATGTTAATCCCAAAAATAAGGTCTCCTATTTTTTATAAATACATAGACCTGTTTATTTCTACAATGGTTTACATCATTTTACAGCTTGGACGTTTAGATATTTTTCTACATAATCACCATTTCGGTCGATGCATTTATGTAGACGCTGTGACAGTTTTTGTATGCCCATGTCATACCAGGTCGCCGCCATGTTGTTCAGGAAGTTGTGAGCGGCGCTTCAGGAAACCTCAGGAACCAAAGTGCAGAGATCATCCAGGGCGATCCACCGATCTTGCACGCATGATTTGCTCAACCTTCACCACTGTCTCGTCGGAAATTGACGGTCTCCCGCGCTTCTTTGTTCGTTCGTCGTGAATTTCAGTCCGACCGGCTGCAAACTCTCTACACCACTTACGAACATTTTTGACATCCATGCACGACTCACCATGCACTTCGTCAATTGGCCATGGATTTTAATCGGTTCGGTACCTTTTGGGTTCAAAAATCGAATAACTGCACGCACTTCGAACTTGGCGGTAACACCCAACGGGATTTCCATTCTCAACGACTGCCAAGCCAAGACTGAGTGCCCCAGCGCGGCGTGTTCATGTTTCTATGTGAGCGCGGGAAACACTCTTCACAATATTGTGACCAACAGCCACACGAACAGAGTTCTGTATTTATAAAAAATAGGATACCTTATTTTTGGGTTTACCCTCGTAACTCTTCTTTTCATCAAATACCCTTAGATTCTTCCAGCTCTAAGCTTAATGTCTTTATTACGCCTTACGGTCATTATCAATTTACGAAACTTCCCTTTGGTTTAAATGTGGGATCTCAAGTCATGTTGTCGACTCGCTTTTTTCGGATAATAAAGTACAAATATCTTTACCCGTATGTAGATGATCTTTTGATACTTCTTCCTGACTTTGCCTCCCATGTTACCCATCTCACGGAAGTTCTTTCTCGTTTACGTGCTGCTTGTCTTACCATCACCCCATCTAAGATTTCCCTAGCTCAAACTTCCGTCAAATTATTAGGCCATATTATCACTTCACAAGGTATTATAAGGTTTAGTAGAATGGTACATGGTCCTTCGTGTCTACTCGAGCATTTGGACTACAGAATTTACGAACAACTGATTTTTCGTTTGAACGAAAATGATAGGTTGAAAGAAGTGGCGAAAAAAATGTATTTCAGATATGAGCAGCATTGCTCCCATGCTTCTAAATCAGATGGTCCTGAAATACCAATTCTGAAAGCACAGAATTCAGACTGTGGTGCCAGTGAGAAGGTGAAATATGATAAACTTGTCGTCCTTGGTTATAACGGGCACCTGCCTGAAGTTGATCGTGGTGCCGGCGTCGGCGAAGCAGCGCCTGCAAGCTCGGAGGCACCTCACGTCCGCCGGAAAAAATACGGTGCATCTATTACATTACGACTGATGTGGCCACTGGATGAATTGAGCTAGTGAGCAGACGTGTGTGGTAACGATCCGGATGTGCAGGGAAAGCAGTATGGGCATAACAGTGCAGCAGTATAGGAGTGCGATATGGCGATGGCACAGCCAGGTCAAGTTGATCAAGACGGAGTGCAAAATAGTTAATAAAAGAATAGATCTGAAGAACTGTTGATGGCAGCAGGTATAGTGGCTACCCTATTAGTCATCGTAGGCGTCGAGATGAACCCAGGCCAACTGTCATGGGAGGACATGGAGAAATTCAGGGAAGTTGTGCGTGAAGCTTCTAAGGCTGACCAACTGCTGCAGAGAGACGTAACGAGCCGTGTCCTGTGGTCGTATAAGAACAATGAAATTGAATGTAGCTCGGCAAGGCCTTATTGCATGTCCTATCCACCAATGTACGTGTTCCGAGAAACCACGCCTTTAATAGGATGCTCAATTCCTCTGTCGGCAAGTGTACAACTGTGCAACCATCCTCTCTTTACACTAATCACAAGTAAACCGGAAGAGGTCCGATACTTCGAACAGTAATAATATAAATAACGATAATGTAATATTATTGGCTATATGTCCCACTAACTTTTACGGTTTTCGGAGACGCCGAGGTGCCCGACTTTAGTCTCGGGGGAGTTCTTTTACGTGGCAGTAAATCTACCGACACGAGGCTGACGTATTTGCCAAGTTGGGTTCAGAAAGCCAAAGCCTCAACCGTCTGAGCCATTCAGCCTGGTCGATACGTCGAACGAAAAAGAATCATGGCTCACAAGGTCGTGAGAATGAAAGACTCCATGGGCCTCGCAAATCCAATACCGTCGTGTTTGGAAGAGAACAAGAGTTGCCCCAGGGAGGTCGGAGAGGAAAGTTCAAAGTTTGGAGCCAAGCACAAACAAATGGAATCAATGGAAGACTCATCTATGGAAATCGTGGTCACCAACGCAAGCACCGAAGTAGAGAGATTCTGTCCCATTTATAGTCTCCTCTTAACGACAGTCAAAGGATACTGTGGATGTATCCTGCCGCTTCTACAAACACACAAACAACGGCTAGGTAATTTGTTACTCGTATCAAAACAGTAACTTACACGTTAGATGTGCAGTTACATTTCTGATAAAAAAATACCCAAAAGAAGTTCGTAGCTTTAACAGTTTACGCTTTTACACAGCATTTCAGGTCCGGAAGGCTTACACAACGTGCGTGGTACAGCTAGGTGGATTGGGGTAAAAATCAATTAGTTCAATACGTCCAAGAATAATTTAAATTTTTCACTCTGTGAGACAAATTTTGTTAAGATGGAAGTCGAGGGACAATTAAGGAAGCAATATGAAATGTTTATCTGAAACTCTTGAAGGAGAATACACCGTTTATTCTCTTGAAAGTACGCTATCAGCTTTGTTTCGTGGCTACGGCAGCCGACACACTAATTGATATAGAGGCGGAGAACAGAGATGTATGTATTCAAACGCAACGTTTCATGCACACGCGAAAGCTACCTGTTCAAACCTTGATGGTGGTGGTGGTGATTATTGTTTTAAGAGGAAGTACAACTAGGCAACCATCCTCAATATAACACAAATCAGAGAGAAAAATGGAAGGGATACGATACTTCGAAAAGTGAAGGTATCCGCCAAAGGAAGACAAAGGCCACGAAGGGCGTGAAAATGAAAGACTCCCTAGGTCTCGAGTGCTCTAATACCGTCGGGGTCGCAAAAGAACAAGAGTTGACCAAGAGAGATCGGATAGGATAGATGAAAGTGAGGAGCCTGGTACAAGTAAGTGGAAGCAATGTCAGGACTCAGCTCAGGTCCCCGTGGTCACCAACCCACGCTGCGATCTGCACATCTGTGAAGATGGGACTTACGTAACATGAAATTCTAAAGTTCGATAAGCCACAAACACCCAGCCTCCGAGTCTCAGAATTAGACCAATTAAGGTCAAATTTCCCGCCCTAACCGGGAATCTTTTTTTTTTAATGCTATTTGTTTTACGTCGCACCGACACAGATATGTCTTATGGCGACGATGGGACAGGAAAGGCCTAGGAATGGGAAGGAAGCGTCCGTGGCCTTAGTTAAGGTACAGCCCCAGCATTTGCCTGGTGTGAAAATGGGAAACCACGGAAAACCATCTTCAGGGCTGCCGACAGTGGGGTTCGAACCCACTATCTCCCGAATACTGGATACTGGCCGCACTTAAGCGACTGCAGCTATCGAGCTCGGTTGAACCGGGACTCGAACACGGAGCCCGTGCACCAAAGGACGAGAGAGACAGAGAAACGCTCAGTTATTTTATATTTAAATGGCTCTCCTTGGAAAAACTGCGGGCCAACGACTGGATTACTATGGACCACTAGCCAAAATACACCTGTTCCGCTACGGTATTCTACCTTGTACACGGATTTCTACGTAAATTACTGTACACACAAAGATTATAAATTAAATTGCATGTCCCTTAACGTTATCCGAGAAACACCATGAGGAGGACCCTATACGTTGTTTCCAACGTAAGGTGGGCGTTGGGAAGTTTTCATGATAATGACAGACCACGTTTCCTAGTGCCATTCACAATCGAGACGGGGAGTTTTCATGATAAATACAGGCCCCCTTTCCTAATACCAGTCGCAATCAAATTGGAGAGATTTGATTATAATATAGAAATGCTGCTCTACCTAGCGTATAAGGGATCGAGATACGACAAAATGTCATAGACCGAAGGTGTAGATCTCTGAAAATTGAGCAACAACTGTGCTGTCTGTTTTGTGATATGACTTATCGTTAGGAACCAATTACCCCGAAACGAAGATCCTGCACCGTCTTTAAAATTGCCTCCATACTTCGACAGCTTGGTGTTTTCCCTCAAGCGGAAGAGTGTCCAGGTTTCGGTATTAGCACTCGCATACATACGGAGAAATTAAGGAAGAAAATAATACAGTTAATAAAGTCGACATTTACTGAAAACAGGACAGCCGGATAGGACAAAATATGTCAATACGAAGTGTATGTATTGGAAGAATGAAAATAATGTCCCTCACCAAATTGAGATTATATGAGTTACGGATTTAAGGAAACGGCAACAGAGGCGAAATGTAGACGCAGGAATTCTTAGGTAATCAGATAAGAAGGTGACTTATGGTGTTACTACTTAAGCCTAAAGAACCAAGGCAGAGGCAAGAAATTAAAGTAGAAAACGGAAGTAGAAGAGAAATACAGTAAAAATTACAGCAAATGCCAAAAACACGCGTTACGGTGTAAAATAATGAGCTACACACCGCGGTACTGTTGAAATATTATTCAAATACTATTTGAAGACGGTTGTAACCTCCAATGGTATTCCGCAAATACGCCGCAGAATTGCAGCTTGACGTCTCTCTCGAGTTCACAGGAATAATGACGAAAAATTAGCATTACTATACTTCCCTGCTGGCAAGCAGCCAGAGACGTCGCCATGGTAACCGGTAGGTTCGTTGTCGGTCTGCACGGGTGTCGGTCACTCAAGGCAGAACATGAAAAAGCAGAAAAATAATAATTTTCTCCGTCATTTGAAGAGTAAGCGAAGTGATGTAGATAACAAGGTTTTTAATGAAGGGCAGTTTCACATACATACTACGGATTTTACAGAAAATTAAAAAAAAACGTTTTTTGGTTTTTCTATAAACCCCCGATCTATTCAGTGATTTTTAAATCATATGCATATCTAAACCTCCTACTGGATGAGTATATCCTAAATATGAAGTTTGATTGAGATCTATCCAGACGTTTCGCCGTCATGGTGGAACAGAGAAATAGACAGGCAGACAGACAGACAGACAGACAGACAGACAGACAGGAAAGCTAAAAATCACTGATACGGTTCTGAGTTGACTGAAAACAGATAAATATCTGAAACATTGGAAAAACAAATGAAATTACTGACAGTGGACCCCTACAACTTTATTTATATTCTGAGTGCTTTCTGTTGAACGATGACAAAACCAATCAAAATTTAGAAATGATAAGGATAATTTCTCTTCATCCTCTTACAAACTTTGTCTCGGTGGATTCGGGTTTGAGTCTCGATAGTGGTCACATTTTCAGCTTGTTTCTTCAAATCACAAGTAATTTAAAATACTAGATCCTCTAAAGCCATTCCTTTTTAAATACCGTTATATTTCCTTTACGTTAATCAGCACTACCTCGTCCTGAATGCATTGAGAGAAATAAGCTGAATTCGGTCAAGCCGCAGGCAGTGTGTGAAGCAATGCCCTGAGACACATCCGCCGAGAAAGAAAGGTCACAGAAAGTTGGCAGCTTCAGGCTAAAGACGACGTAATGGTTTCGTTACGGTTATTCATGACATTCCAAGCAACATCCATCCTTTCCGTGACAGGTTCTACTACGGAAAGAGAAAACATAGGTAATTAACTAACCCGTAAGTCAGGGTTAGCCAGCCCCGTGATGTAGGGGTAGCGTGCATGCCTCTTACCCGGAGGCCCCGGGTTCGATTCCCGGCCAGGTCAGGGATTTTTACCTGGACCTGAGGGGCTGGTTCAAGGTCTGCTCAGCCTACGTCTTTAGAATTGAGGAGCCATCAGACGGTGAAATAGCGGCCCCGGTCCAGAAAGCCAAGAATAACGGCCGAGAGGATTCGTCGTGTTGACCACACGACACCTCGCAATCTACAGGCCTTCGGGCTGAGCAGCGGTCGCTTGGTAGGATACTGCTCTTAAAGGGCTGTAGTGCCATGGCGTTTGGTTTAAGTCAGGGTTTCCCAAACGCTATGTCTTTGAGGCCCCCTTAGCACATTGCATGCGTGTCCAAGGACCCCGAACTCCCTGAACATAATACTGAATTCAGTAAAAAAGACAATAAACAGAACATTTTTAATAATATCATGTTTGATTACATTCGTGTAATTTAGGACTAATATTTACTTTCTTCGAAAGTTTTATTTAACTTCATTTACATAAAGATACTTTATAAATGCAGAGAATTAATAAAACAAAGTGACACGTGACTAATAATTATAGCCGTCTGGATCTGGAAAAAATTATCACTAGTTGCGATTGTTGGATCAATAGGACGGACGGTACTGTTTTCCAAAGATCAAGTGTTTTACAAGCGTAGTCACTCGAGTCGAAAATCCGCCTCTACATTAGCTCGGTTTACGTACTTATTTTCATTTGTGTGAGAGCAAAAAATGTTCACTCACAGAGGTATGTTGTCATAGAAGGCATTAAACACAGTATTTTTTTTTCTAGAAGATGTAGAGTATAGGGGTCGTCATGGACCCAAAAGTCGATTACACACGTGGAGTTGTGATATTTTCATGGAACTTCCTGGAGCTAAACATGCCACTCCATCTGATTCTCCACCCATTTCATACTTCAATTTATTTTTCACTTTCTCTCTGCCTAGATACTTCGGCTAGTTGATCTTGATCAAGGGAGGGCAGTTCATCTTCAGTCCCAAAGAAGGGAATTCTTATCTACGAGATTTTCTCAGCGAGAGGCGGGAAAATATGGTCTGAGTGTGGATACTAGCAATTCCAAGCGTCTTACAAGTACATCACTTACACTGCATTGTAGTATTTCCTTCTTTTTTCGAGGGCTACAAATACTGTATGTAAGTTATACAACAGTGAATACATAAATCCTAAATTTAGTACAATGGTCTATGAATTGCGTGTGTACGATAAAAATTCACTCTTCAAATGCTTATAACTCGCATTATTATTGCAGACCGCTTGGATTATCGTCGTGGCCCCCCAGGGGTCCGCCAGCAACAGTTTAGGAATGGCTGCCTTAAGTAACTATGAACGAAGACGAGAAGATTGAGTGTATAATATAACATTACTTGAGTAAATAATAAATCTTTTGCCAGAATCAGTTTATGGAGACTGTTGTTTTATTTGTGTTTTATTCTATAGGTGATTGAGAGAAATCAAGACATGGAAATTCTTAAGAGAAAGCTATTTAAAAGTTTTAACTGTATTTTAAAATCACATACAGTTTATGGAAACTTGTGATGTTTAGGGATGTAAAAAGGTGGAACTAGGCATAAATTAAGGTGGTACTTCTAGGCTCCCTAAACCCCTAGGAATCCTACAGAAATCGAAAATACCAAAACTATCCGATAAAGTCGACCTAAGAGGTTGAAAATAGGAACCAAAAAGCAAAACACTATACTCACGGAACTGTTATTTTCTCATACAGTGGGATTTTCTTTTCCAAAAGCAACGACTTATTTTCATGGCCTGCAAGTTTCAGGAAAGTTCGAATTATTTTACCGTCTAATCTTGAGAAGTTACTGAGGGAAAATTTCCGAGACATTAAGGAAGTAAGGATACATAATTCTTAAATAGTAATTCTCATTGAAGTGATCCGCTAGGTTGGAAATAGGCGAGGAGTCCTGCTACTAAAACAGCATAAAGTAGGACATCGTTAATCTGGATTAATAGGGCGCCATTGCTGACGGAAACAATGTGTCAGGAATAATTAAAATAACCTACAGTACTTACTATGTATAAGGTATATTGAAATCTGTGTTTAGGAACTAAATACATGTATTGAAATTTAAGTAGTTAAAAAGTAAGCTCATCGTACTTTTTGTCTTGTATATAAGATTACGGGGTCGGAGGCTATTTGAAGCCTGGAAAGTCTATAGCATGGCCTGTCGTTTAATGTAGAAGAACGTCACTGAGCACATTAGGTATTTATCCGACTAAATTCTCCAAGTGAAATGAAGTGGTGTATGGCTCTTAGTGCCGGGAGTGTCCGAGGGCGTGTTCGGCTCGCCAGGCGCAGGTCTTTCGATTTGACTCCCGCAGGCGACCTGCGCTTCATGATGAGGATGAAATGATGATGAATACGACACATACACCCAGCTCCCGTGCCAGAGAAATTAACCAATGGTGGTTAAAATTCCCGACCCTGCCGGGAATAGAACCCGAGATCCCCGTGATCAGAGGCCAGTACACTAACCCTTTAGCCATGGTACGTCAGCACAGGGTTCCAATTTTTCTACAATGCCGCTATCTGTTAATAACAGTAGAACGTCAAAATTGGCACGCAACACCCAGATGGCGTTGACCCTGAGCATTTGCAAACCGGCAGAACAGTCGATATTATTATTATTATTATTATTATTATTATTATTATTATTATTATTATTATTATTATTATTATTATTATTATTATTATTAACTGGAGACAACCCGTCTCGCTGGTTGTTATTCTTGTTGTTGTTAATGTTGTTGTTGTTGTTGTGGTTGTTGTTGTTGTACAACCGTGCAGTTCTCTCTGCATGATACAGAAGACCACTCTTTTTCTATTTTTTTTCTTTTTTTTCTGGGTACATAAATATCTTACACACTATGTAATTTCATCAAAATACACTCTTATACACTACACTTGATGCTTTGTCTGGTGCATGCACAAACAGATTTTCTACTTGTCCATCACACAAGAAAGCAACGTAGAACTGAGCATATGAGAAACAGGAATTTTCCACATTAACTCCGCAATAGTGGAGGGTTTAACCCTCAGCCTTCTAGAGTACATTCTTACGCCGATCCTTCTAGAACATTAT
The DNA here is from genome assembly GCF_040414725.1 of Anabrus simplex. Lineage (NCBI taxonomy): Eukaryota > Metazoa > Arthropoda > Insecta > Orthoptera > Tettigoniidae > Anabrus > Anabrus simplex. The sequence continues at coordinate 55,045,624 of NC_090268.1, forward strand.
CACTCATTTTAATACACTCAGTGACGAAGTCGGCCACTTTCAACCACTAAACCTCCCACACCACTACAGCTACAGTGCACGCTGGGCATGGGCGCCCGCAAGGGGGGGGGGGCAAGGGGGGCACTTGCCCCCCCCCTGGAATTCTAAAGATGTTAATGTTCAATTGTTTAATATCATACTAGATTATTTCATAAACTGAAATTACTGACAGTCAGCTAGCATATGTTATAACTGGAAGTTTCTGTAAACAATTTAATGTTGCTGACGTTATATTGGTTTTTATATTCAAGAAAACTGTTAATGTGCCCCCCCCCCCCCTGGAAAAGATCCTGCGGGCGCCCATGACGCTGGGAGATTCGTGGCTACTACCACACGCAAACACCAGTGGCCTGCGGTGGGTAGTTGTGGCTGCAAGTTGGAATATACGGACACAAACGTCTATTTTTATATATAGTCGGCCATTTTCAATCCCTACATCTCCCACACCACCACAGCTACCGACACGCAACCACTGCAGTGCATGATGGGAGTCTCAAGGCTCCTACTACACACAGTGGGTAGGTAATTATGGCTGCAAGGTGAAATATACAGACACGCGTCTATTTATATGTATATATTTCAAATGCTGAATAAAGTAAGATGTGCCATTACTAGGACGGTCTAAATTGAGACGGAAATCTGGGATACTAAAGGACTCAAGGCAATCCAAGAATAATCCTGATAGGATCCAGGATAGGAAATGATGAAGTAATGTAAACCAGAGAGCCTTGACTAAATGGTCAGCATAGAGGTCTTCGGTATAGAAGACCCTGGTTCAGTTCCCCGCCTGTCTGAGGATTTTGACATGTAGCTCGGGAACTGGGTGTTTGTGTTAGTCTTAATGTACTTTAAGTTGATTACATCCTGTCTAATTTAAGCCATAGTAAACTAAGCTAGAATTCGATCAACATTGACAAAATTACAAATTAAGCCAGGGTGTATGTTTGGGAAAGACCGAAAACATTTTACAAAACAATCAGGAACAGAAATTCAGCTCTGTCCTTCATGTGTATGAGTGCCACCAGAATGCACGGACAATATTTTGATAAAACCAACAACACAAGCTCGATGGCACTACAGCGACTACTGTTCAGCTCAAAGCACCGCGGTTTACGAGGTGACGCGTGGTTAGTGTAACGAATGTTCTGGGCGGTTAGATTACTAAACCATTATCTCACAGTCAGATAGGTCATCAATTGTTCTCCTTAGGCTGCGTGGACCTGGAATCCGCTCTCAGATATAGATGAAAATCCCTGACCTGTCCAGGAATGAAATATGGGTCCTCTGGTTAAGAGACAGACTCACTGCTCTTACACTGCGAGGCCAGCATTGTAAAATAAACGCTGACAGAAATTCCCTGGATTCCTTGACTCTCTGCAGATTGAATGAAAAATCTTGTGGATTTTTAATTTAATCTTAGAGCTGGCAGTAGATTCAATGCATAAAATTACAATTTAAACTTTTTAAATAGCTCGTCAACCTCTCATCGCCGGGTTCCGTGGTTCAAATCCCGTTCACTCCATGTGAGACTTTTACTGGACAAAGCGGAAGCAGGACAAGTTTTTCTCCAGGTACTCCGGTTTCCCTACCACCTTTCATTCCCGAAACACTCTCCATTCCATGTGTCACTATAATTACCCCAGAGCGCGACAGGCTTCCGTAGCCGGCACAATTCCTCTCCTCGCCGCTAGATAAGGGCTTCATTCATTTCATTCCTGACCCGGTCAAATGACTGGAAACAGGCTGGGGATTATCTTAAGCTTGTTGAATATAATAAACTGCTTGGGGTGTTGCCAAAAGAAACAATTTTGCATCCTTTATGTAGACATACAGGACACACTCTTGAGTGATGTGGTGGACAGTTGGCTGTGCGGTTAGGGTCGTGCAGCTTTGAGCTTGTGTTCAGGAGATAGTGGGTTCGGACCGCAATGTCTACAGCCCTGAAGATGTTTTCCGTGGTTTCCCATTTTTACACCAATTACATGCTGGACTGTACCCTAATTAAGGCCACGGCCGCTTCCTTTCCACCCCTGGCCCTTTCCTATCTCATCGTCACCATTAAGACCTATCTGTGTCGGTGGGAAGTGAAGTAAAATTTAAAACTAATATTGTGGTAAAATCAGTGCAGTTGAACGAGGGAGAAATTTTGAACCTGCCATAAATTTTGACTGTACCATTTTGCCATTCACCTCCGCTCCTCCAAGAACCTTCTGTATGGAGACTAAAAGTATAACTAAACTCGTGACAATTATCGTTGAGAACACGGTGAGAAATGGTGGCTCGTTTTCGTGGGGGACTTTCTTATCCTTTTTACTACTGATTAGAGTCATGCGGTTTATACCATTTCAGAGATCACTGGGTATTTTCTGCACATGCCGAGAATGTTGATGAAAGTAGATTACATTTTGTTTGCCATAATTACCTTCAAAGCCAAACTTTTGAGATCGTTATTCATGTATAAAGAGCACACGAGGTGTTAAGAAGGTACCACTCATCCAGAAGTGAAAATTAGAGTTCGATTCTCGGTCGAGGTGAACATTTTGAGCTTTCTTAATGTCTGTTCTCTTCTTACATAACATACCCTACAGCAACTTGGAGCACGAGAGAAGTGGAGTGCTGCCCTCACCTTGACTTCATTCGCGCCACTCCTGTACCCTTATCCATTGTGGAGTTAACATCGTAGAGAGGTTACACAGAAATCATCAACAAAATGTCCGCCCTCATGCCTAAATGGTTAGCGACCTGGCCTTTCGTCCAGGGGGTCCCTGGTTTGATACACGGCCGGTTCAGGGATTTTAACATTCATTGGTTAATTCCAATGGCCCGGGGGCTGGGTGTTTGTGCTCTCCCCAACATCCCTGCAACTCACACACCACACATAACACTACCCTCCACCACAATAACACGCTATTACCTATACACGGCAGATGCCGCCCACCCTCATCGGAGTGTCTGCCTTACAAGGGCTGCACTCGGCTAGAAATAGCCACACGAAATTAATTTTTAAAAACAGGCAATATCCAGAGTTTGTTTATTAAACAGCCGTAACTGCACACACGTCCGCCTCTGTGGTGTAGTGGTTAGTGTGATTAGCTGCCACTCCCGGAGGTCTGGATTTGATTCCCAGCTCAGCCACGAGATTTCAAAAGTGGTACGAGGGCTGGAACGGGGTTCACTCAGCCTCGGGAGGTCAAATGAGTAGAGGTGGGTTCGATTCCCTCCTCAGCCATCGTGGAAGTGGTTTTCCGTGGTTTCGCACTTCTCCTCCAGGCAAATTCCGGGATGGTACCTAACTTTAGGCCATGGCCGCTCCCTTTCTTCTTCCTTGTCTATTCCTTCCAATCTTCCCATCCCCTCACAAGGCCCCTGTTCAGCATAGCAGGTGAGGCCGCCTGGGCGAGGTACTGGTTATTCTTCCCACTTGCATCCCCCGGCACAAAATCTCACGCTCCAGGACACTGCCCTTGAGGCGGTAGAGGTGGGATCCCTCGCTGAGTCCGAGGGGAAAACCAACTCTGGAGGGTAAACAGATTAAAAAAGAAAGAAGTGAACACACAGAACAAAAACACACTGTAATTAAGACACAATTGTCAGTCACGGAAAGATCGATTCTCCTCTCGTCTGTTGGTATCAGTAACCTTCTTTTTTATTTACCGTGCTCGAAGATGCAACGCTGCTGCCCCACGATTGTGTATTACTTCACTCGCAACAGTATACATGGAATAAAATACAGAACGAAGGAACCAATATGCCCAGTGGTTTGATTACAGTAGATGTTGAATATTTCCTCACACACAACATTCCACACTACCGCCATTTTAATTACTGGCAGGTTCATACGATATGGTGCCAGTAGGGGCAAAAGATCCACATGGGTCGACACCCCGAACAAATACCATTTTAAAAAAAGATATTGAATATGCCCCCGACCCATTACGACTCACAGTTCACAACGGTGTAGTACTGACATTTGGACTCTGTTCAGGATGTGTGGTCTCTCACGAACGACCTGAAAAGCTGCCTGTATTTTGGTAAAAGTTCATCTTCTCATTCTACGGGGTTCGTATTGTAGTCAATTTCTGCAGGTCAAACTGTGTGTGCACTGTCTACTGGGGCTGGGAAACCACTATGCGAACCAAACGGGAAACTTGTGCACTCGCACACTTCCCACTTCCCCTCCCTTCCCTCCTCTGACGCATAGCAACAGGCAGAGCAAATACGGCAAGTTCGTCAGATTGAATTGTGCGTCCGGATGTAACAAAGTCACATTATTTTTTCGAAAGAAACATTTTATCCGCCAATCTGTTTACCCTCCAGGGTGGGTTTTTCCCTCGGACTCAGTGAGGGTTCCCACCTCTACCGCCTCAAGGGCAGTGTCCTGGAGCTTCAGACTCTGGGTCGGGGGATACAACTGGGGAAGATGGCCAGTACCTCGCCCAAGCGGCCTCACCTGCTATACTGAACAGGGGCCTTGCGGAGGGATGGGAAGATTGGAAGGGATAGACAAGGAAGAGGGAAGGAAATGGCTGTGGCCTTAAGTTAGGTACCATACCGGCATCTGCCTGGAGGAGAAGTGGGAAACCACGGAAAACTACTTCCAGGATGGCTGAGGTGGGAATCGAACCCACCTCTACTCAGTTGACCTCCCGAGGCTGAGTGGACCCCGTTCCAGCCCTCGTACTACTTTTCGAATTTCGTGGCAGAGCCGGGAATTGAACCCGGACCTCCGGCGGTTGCAGCTAATCACACTAACCACTACACCACAGAGGCGGACTTGTAACATCGTTCTGAACATAACACGAAGAGCATCCCTGTTTTTTTGTTGTTTTTTTTTGTCGGTATAGTTGTGATACATCCCGTATTTTGAATGAAATATACAATGTATAGCCTATAATTTAATTTTCTTATTCGCCACTAAATTCAATAAAAATTGAAAGGTCCGATGCAAAAACGGTGTGGCTCCACATTTTCTTCCAGTTCATGTGTCCATGGTAGCATACAGTAATATCGCCGACCGGGGGATTTGCGGTGCGCTTAGGGGCATGCGGCAGTGAACTTACGTCCGGGAGGTAGTGGGTTCGAATACCATTCTCGGCAGCCCCGAAGATGTTTTCCGTGGTTTCCCATTTTCACACCAGGCAAATGCTGGGGCTGTACCTTAATTAAGGCTACGGCCACTTCCTTCAAACTCCTAGGCCTTTCCTATCCCAGTGTCGCCATAAGACCTATCTGTGTCGGTGCGACGTAAAGACACTAGCAAAATAAATATATCACCGAATCGTTTAGTACAAAAACGGGGTCGCTCCGACGAGTAGTTAGTGCGTTGCGATCAGATGGAAGCTAACTCACTGTTTGATGTGTACTAAAAGCATGTGGCTCATTGAGCTCCCTCGTTTTTTTCTTTTCTTTCTTTCTTTAATCTGCTTACCGTCCAGGGTTGTTTCTTCCCTCAGACTCAGCGAGGGATTCCATCTCTACCGCCTCAAGGGCAGTGTCCTGGAGCTTCAGACTCTGGGGCGGGGGATACAACTAGGGAGGATGACCAGTACCTCGCCCAGGCCGCCTCACCTGCTATGCTGAACAGGGGCCTTGTGAAGGGATGGGAAGATTGTAAAGGATAGACAAGGAAGAGGGAAGGAAGCGTCCGTGGCCTTAAGTTAGATACCATACCGGCATTTGCCTGGAGGAGAAGTTCGAAACCGCAGAAAACCACTTCCGGGACGGCTGAGGTGGGAATCGAACCCACCTCTACTCACTTGACTTCCCGAGGCTGAGTGAACCCGGTTCCAGCCCTCGTACCACTTTTCAAATTTCGTGACAGAGCCGGGAATCGAACCCAGCCCTCCGGTGGTGGCAGCTAATCTCACTAACCACTACACCACAGTGGCGGCTGTTTTTTCTCTGAACGAATTTCCAACTTTGGTGTAGATAGGGCGAATTCGTATGATCAAACAGCGATTTCCTGAACGAGGACATAGTTTCTCCCCATGTGATCGAAGTTTTGGACTGATAGAGATGGAGAAACTGGAAGTGGGACGTGTTTACTTGCGGTCAGAGTGTCGAAATTTGGTAGCTAACACTTCGAGGAAATTCAATGTAATCGATGCAACTCAAGATATACTTCTCAATTTTAAGGAACAATTCGCTACGAAGTTCCTTAAAATTGTTACGATCAAAGAGTGACTCAAAGTAACAAAATACCGTATGTTTGAATACAGTGTAAAGCACAAGGGTGAAGTACACTGCAATCCAACGGCGTCACATCTTGCGCCCAACCCAATTCCAGTTAGAACATCCAGACAACAATGAGCTTACCCTTCCGAAAGGGGGACTGTACACAGGACCTATCAATAGCTTCTGCATGGGCCAATGGCCTGGCTGTTAGATCTCTTTAAACAACAAGCATCATCTTCATCATCATCATCATCATTATAATCATCAATAGCTTCTGCATGGGCCAATGGCCTGGCTGTTAGATCTCTTTAAACAACAAGCATCATCATCATCATCATCATCATCATCATCATCATTATTATTATTATTATTATAATCATCAATAGCTTCTGCATGGGCCAATGGCCTGGCTGTTAGATCTCTTTAAACAACAAGCATCATCATCATCATCATTATAATCATCAATAGCTTCTGCATGGGCCAATGGCCTGGCTGTTAGATCTCTTTAAACAACAAGCACCATCATCATCATCATTATAATCATCAATAGCTTCTGCATGGGCCAATGGCCTGGCTGTTAGATCTCTTTAAACAACAAGCATCATCTTCATCATCATCATCATCATTATAATCATCAATAGCTTCTGCATGGGCCAATGGCCTGGCTGTTAGATCTCTTTAAACAACAAGCATCATCATCATCATCATTATAATCATCAATAGCTTCTGCATGGGCCAATGGCCTGGCTGTTAGATCTCTTTAAACAACAAGCATCATCTTCATCATCATCATTATAATCATCAATAGCTTCTGCATGGGCCAATGGCCTGGCTGTTAGATCTCTTTAAACAACAAGCATCATCTTCATCATCATCATCATCATTATAATCATCAATAGCTTCTGCATGGGCCAATGGCCTGGCTGTTAGATCTCTTTAAACAACAAGCATCATCTTCATCATCATCATCATCATTATAATCATCAATAGCTTCTGCATGGGCCAATGGCCTGGCTGTTAGATCTCTTTAAACAACAAGCATCATCATCATCATCATTATAATCATCAATAGCTTCTGCAAGACTTAGAGATGTCCTCAACTTGACAAACAAATGTTTATCGTCAAACGAATTTCCTTTCTACATCACCCTTAGTTCAGTAGGAGACAAAATGACACTACCTCTGAAAGTGAAAATAATGCGTGTGAATGAAGAACTTCCTGCCAGCTGGGGTATATAGAATGGCATCACCGGGCTGAGTGGCTCAGACGGTCGAGGCTCTGACCTACTGACTCCAACTTGGCAGGTTCGGTCCTGGCTCAGTCCGGTGGTATGTGAAAGTGCTCAAGTACTTCAGTCTCGGGTTGATTGATTTACTGGCACGTACAAAAGAACTCCAGCGGGACTAAATTCCGGCACCGCGGCGTCTCCGTAAAAGGAGTTAGTTGGACCCAAATCCTATACCATTATTCTTATTAGAATGGCATCATTATCATTACTGTTGTTTTATAACACTAAACTATGCTGGGTGTGGTACTCAGTAAATTTGTGCTAAATTCTAACACATTTCGGTGGAAAAAAGGGGCAATTCCAAAATTTGTTTACATTTTGTTTTTATTTTAAACCATTACATTTATTATTCTAATAAATTAGTATTAAACTGCAATAAAAGGTCTATTAAGGTAGGATATGCTTTTTTTTTAAAGGAAAATGTTTAGTCAACACCCTGATTTTCTATGTTGTTTCTTTTTTCACAACTTTTTAAAAATGGACCCACCCCTTTTTGCACCGGTACGTTCATTTCCTTCCCTTGGAATATCATATGACTTCGGTGCATGCGGTAAAATTAGTGACCGTGACATGAGAGCACATACCGAGAGGTGCCATTCGTTCTTCTACACGAAATATCTCGATATCACTGAAAAATTTATGAGTAATTCTCAATTTCCCAAATGCCTCAATATCTTCATTTAAAGAAGGTCCAAGCGCACCATAAACGAAAACAAGTAGATTGGGGTACTGCAGGGATACCCTCTAAGCCCAGTTATTTTTAAAGTGATCATTGCATTAATCGCTCCTTCCGCCTCCGTATCGTAACGGTTAGTACTATTACATACCGTCCTCGGAGGTCCGGGTTCGATTCACGGTACTGCCAGAATTTAAGTATGACAGGAAGGCTGGTATTGTGGAAATGGTACACTCGTGATCAGAAGAATTCCGTGTGGAAAGGAAAACAGGTAAAGTTTGGGCGTAGATTTTGGCCAACGATTAGGATGAAGAAAAAGCAAGCGAGGCACGGTAACATACGTTCGTCTTCCAGAAGGTGTGTCTTGTGACGTTAGAAGTTGGCGTCCGGGAGTAGTCGTTTGTCGGTATTATTTGTCTATTAGTAGGGTTCAAATGTAGTATCACGTCCGTTCGAGTTTTCCTCCGGGATGAGAATGTGCTAAACTTCGACTTGAAATATGAAAACCGTTGGGAAAATTATTATATAACATGTACTGTATTTGTTTTTTAGTTTACCGGATTATTCGTATTTTCGATAATTCGGATCAGTTCCGGTCCCACTTACACCGGATAAACGAGGTTTTTATGTATATCGATGATTAGAAATGTATTCGTCCTGTCGGCAACTTAAAAAACTGCTTATCGTTTGCGATATATTGATTTCACTTCAATATATCGATATATTATGGGTAATATACAGTATATCGATTATCGAAAATAGCTTTTCAAAATATTGACATTTAAATTATATCCTCCATCCCTACTATGAAGTAATTAGTTCTCAGTTCTTCCCAGCAAAGCTCTGCTGTTGAACAAGATGAGGGCCAATTGCATTATGCACGTGTAATATCCACTACCATTAGTGCTAAAACTCTTCGTTCATCGACACAACCGGATGATCCGGTGCAGAGAGAAATATGTACAGTATTTTCTTTGGTCTCAGAATTATTTATTTTCGAGAATGATGATGATTGTTACGGAGTTATCCGTGGAATGTAGAGGTGAGAGAAGGTGCGGGCTGGAATGGGTCTAACTACAAGTCCGAAAGATTGTAACCGTACGTATGTACGATCCCCGAGTTTTTAGGTTAGGAAATTTTCGTATATAGTTTGTTAGGTTAAAATCATGTAATTTTGTTTATTTACCATGTAAAAACGTAATATTATAAGAAGAATGTATAGTTAGGGAATATTGCATATGTTCATCATTATATTTTGTATAAATTTCCGTTTGGGTAAGAGTCTGTAAATATGGCCTAGCCGTAAGGATTGTGCAACCGGGAAAACTGCGACTATATCGGGAAGGACGGTTGAAGTCAGTTGGATGTGTTGCAACAGGTGGCTTGAAAACACGGGGTACGGCAGGTTGTATCGGTTGAAGAATTGGAGTGAATCAATGTGGACATACATGAGTGGACGGTCTATGTCACATCATATACTCGATAGCCAATGCGAGGGCTTTGTTTTGAGCGAGGTTTGTGTTGACAGAGTGACGCGGGAAGAAGTGCCGGTGTGAGCGTTGCTACCACTAAACTTTTCAGGACGCGATTACCACGTGTAGCAAGCACATATAAGTGGGTACGCGTGTGCGGCGAGTCACTCTGATTCTGATTCCGATTCTCATTGTGTTTCTGACTCTGATGCTGATACTGTGTGTTTCTCATTTGTACTGGTCTGCGGGAGCGACGTATTTGCGCAGTTTGCTATACGATGTGCTATTGTTGGGAGTATCTGTTACGGAGTGAACATGGTATAATCTCAACGACTTACCGGCTTTGCAGTGGACTTTCTGAAAAAGAAAGTGTTTGTTTGGAACTTGTCACCCGAGTATGCAGCTTCAGTTGGTGGAGAATTTTGCTGTTTGCTTGCCTCCGGACATGTAACGCTTTCTGTCCAGCCAGCAATTGTAAAGAATTCAAGACGACGAAGAAGTGTAAATAAGGTTAGGGATGCTGTTAGTAAAGAAGGTTGCATCCATATGTAGAGAAATAGTCGTCGTACTTTTCTCTACCAGATTAGGATTCACGGTAACAGTGGAGTGCAGTGGGGCTCTTACCTGGAGGTATGTTAAAAGTATAATGATGTTCGATTTTAAGTGATGATTTTAATGATGTGTAATTTGCCTTTGTAGACGGCAAACGAGTAAATCTCGTGAAGAGATGATTTTGTTGGATAGTATTGTGTATATTAGCTCTATGTAAACAGCAAGCACTAAGTGGGTTGCATAAGTGTTTATTTTTGTTGGTGTTTGTCACATATTAGTTCTTATTCTGGGAGTAAAGTCATAGAATCAAACTTTAAGTGAGTCTTTTGTCAGTGGAGTGAGGCTGAACCTGGCATGTTACCCAAATTTAATTTCAGGGGTTATATAGCAACAGGTAAGGTTACAAAGCAAGTCTGGAGCCTCGTCAGCCTGATGACCGTCGCCTTGGGAGAGGGAGTGGCTCGTTGCTCTACATAATTAAATATTCCTGCAAGTGTTTTGCAGGTGGCGCCCATTATCCTTGTTATTTACACTTATTTGAGTCAACGTTTATCTGTTCAGTATTTCAATAGACTGCAGTAGTTACAATTGGCGCCCAACGTGGGGCTCGAACCCACGACCCTGAGATTAAGAGTCTCATGCTCTACCGACTGAGCTAGATTTCACTTCAATATATCGATATATTATGGGTAATATACAGTATATCGATTATCGAAAATAGCTTTTCAAAATATTGACATTTAAATTATATCCTCCATCCCTACTATGAAGTAATTAGTTCTCAGTTCTTCCCAGCAAAGCTCTGCTGTTGAACAAGATGAGGGCCAATTGCATTATGCACGTGTAATATCCACTACCATTAGTGCTAAAACTCTTCGTTCATCGACACAACCGGATGATCCGGTGCAGAGAGAAATATGTACAGTATTTTCTTTGGTCTCAGAATTATTTATTTTCGAGAATGATGATGATTGTTACGGAGTTATCCGTGGAATGCAGAGGTGAGAGAAGGTGCGGGCTGGAATGGGTCTAACTACAAGTCCGAAAGATGAATTATATTTTCAACAGACAACAAGATTTAACAAATTTTCACTAGGTGAAATAACAATAAAAAACACAGGTACAATGATAACTTTACAAACGAAAGCACAAGTTTCGGGGTCTTTACAAGTTCTGGCTTCGAGCCTCAGTTACACAATCCTTGAGCTACTAGCCCAACTTTACCAAGGTACACTCATTTATTCAAAGGGCAGAAAACCCCTTCATTCAAGGAGCACTTGCTTCCAACTTTTAACCTCAAGCCTCCCAGAGGCACTTTTCAAACACAAGAAAGAGCTGACCCGCTCTCAATTTTTCAAGCCTATTAAAGGCAATACCAGACTTTTACACATGATTGCCATCAAGGCACAACTTATAATGAAACAGGGGTATCTAGTACCAGCCTACTGGGCCTAAATAGAAAATTAACAGGTTAACTTAAATGGCCCTAAACGCAAAAAGAATGGAGGCGTGTACTTGCACTCCCACATGAATACTTGTTAAAACCCAAGGGGCACTAGGCCGATGGGCTATTCCCACACTAGGGAGGTGACTCGTATACGAAAATGTTAATATATTAAGAGTAGAAAATCGGTTATGAAAACGTAGTCACCTCAAATCAAAATGAGGGGGAGCTCGAGAGATAAAGTACTCTCTATCCCTGATTTACAGTTAAAGTAATAAGAAAATTTTACATAAGCCGGCACTAAGTTACATTTTTAGACAGGTAGGTTACATTGAAAAGGTTTCGGACCTTCCCCGAGGGTTAAACTGCTGAGCTAGCAAGAAATAAAGATGTTAAAAGGCCATTACTTTTGTTGAAGAGCTGCTGCCCGAAGGAAGAGGCGCTACCCGCCCCCTGCTATACTTCCATACACTAAGCTAGATGTTGTTGAAGTGGCCGAGAGCCAGGAAAATCAGCAGTTTTTATTCTCTCGGGGAATATTCGAGACCTTTCATGAATAATTAAGACACACCCACAGTCGTTTATTGGGTAGCTTACAGTTACACATCAAAATTGGAGAAGAAAGACGCAATTGGTCGAAAATTAATGACAGAAATTATTGATTGGCTAACTTCAAAACTGGCGGAAAGAAAATATTTATATTGCCAACCCACAAATGAAAGAACGAAATTTAGTTATAGGAAAACTTATGAGTATAAAATATCTTCAAGAAAAGTTCCATCACTTCGCACCAGGGTGCATGATCATAGTTTTTGTAGAGACATCTGTCAGAGAATGTCCACACTTCTTGATAATTAGTAAACAAAAACAGTTCGAAATTAACACAGTGACATCTTCTGAGAAACTGTTGAGATAATTCCGTTATTGAAGTTCAGAGTTTCTGCTGTAGGGGAGTACTTTAAGGCGGAAAATTCAAAAGTGCGGCGTAGAGGTGTACCAACCGGTACAATGATGATTGTTGTTTAAAGGGGCCTACCATCTAAAGTCATCGGCCGCTAATGGTACGAGATGGAGGACATGATATGATATGGTAACTAAAAAATTTAAAATATATCCACTGAATTGAGCTTAAAATAACTGGTGATGAAAAATTATTATTGAAATTAAAACAATCAGTGGATCAAAATCGCAATGCCTTATTGTCTATTAAAATTATAGGAAATGGAGGTGACAATGGAATAAGGCACTGCCTGGAAGTACAGATATATATCATTCAAGTTAGAAATTAAAATAACACATTAAAGTACGTAAACACGAACTAAAATAGAGTGAATGGGATAAAATCGCAGTTAAGACAAATACTCTAAGACAAAGGACATTATTACACACGATAAAAAGGACCACTACCCCTCATAAAACGGATGACGAGGTCTGCTGACTGCTCGTCATCTCGCAAGATGAGAGAGATTGTACTCGAGAGTTCTAGCCTACGGCGCAGATCGACCAGGTCCACGCACTCCGTATGGATGCGTTCCACGGTAAGATGATCGCCGCAAGTACACACCGGAGGGGGTCTCCTTTCAGTAAATGGGAGCTCCTTAGTATACCGTGGCCGATCCGAAGACAACATAATACCACGGCTTCCTTCCGCGAAGCCCGAAGGGAAGTCCTTCATACCTTCGTTGTACCTTTTACCGCTCTCAGCTTATTTGGAATTGGGGTGGCTTGGAAGCCACATAAACGTGATTCTAGTGCCGGCATCCGAATATCCGGTCAGCAGGTCCTGGATCCGCTGCACCAGAGGGTGCCGAGGGAAACATGTATCAACAGACTGTAGCGAGCTCAAGGAGTCAGTACACGGAAGAAAGTGTCGGCGCTCATCGGACAGTGCGTACCGCAGAGCTTCACAGATAGCATAGAGCATTGCTGTGTACACACTACAGGTTTCCGAGAGAGCAAAAAGAAACCTATCAGTGTCGACAACGAGCACACCGCCCACCTTTTTGTCTGTTCTCGAACCATCCGTGTAAACGACGACTGAACCTGGATACCGGCCGACAACGGACAGAAAGACCCTCCGATAAATCGAAGGGTCCGTGTTTCCCTTCGGGCCGGTGTGCAGATCCAGGATTATTTCAGGTCGTCGTATTATCAATAGAGGCACCCCATTTAGTTGTCTGACAATGCAAGGAACCGAAGGTACACCAAACAATCACTGACAGCTATCCAAGCGTATTCCAACCGGCCGCGTTGCTCGAGGATGAGCATCGTACAGCGGACGGGTTCCATTCTGAAATACGCAAGGATAGCTGGGGTGAAGTGGCATCGGTCGCAAATTTTGCAGCATAGGACAGAAGCATTTGCTGACGCCTCAGGCGTAAAGGCGGTACAGCAGATTCAGTGAGCAGGCTCGCAATGGGGCTTGTACGAAAAGCCCCCGTCGCCAACCTAACCCCGCTGTGGTGGATGCTGTTCAGTTTCGCAAAGACGCTTTGCCTTGGTGATCCATATGCTGCACTGCCGTCGTCTAACCTGGATAAAATATGTGCCCTATAAAATCGTAGGGGCAGCGTGCGGTCAGCCCCCAATTAGTGCTGCTAAGAAACTTCAAGATATTCAACTGCTTGGTGCATTGCATTTTCAAATGCCGCACATGTGGCTCCCACGATAATTTGCTGTCAGAAAGGAGCCCAAGAAATCGGTAAGTGTAAACTAAGGGAAGAGCGACATTTCCTAAATAAAGCTCAGGATGCGAGTGAAGAGTGCGTTGCCGGCAAAATTGCACAACAGAAGGCTTTGCGGTTGAAAACAGAAAGTCATGTTCTAAAGTCCACCGTTCCACTCTCCTAAGAGATTGCTGTAATTGTCACTCTGTGACTGCCATGTTATGCGAGCTATAATACAGAGCAAAATCATCCACATGTAGCGACTGTATTACTGCCGAACCAGCAGCAGCGACAATACAGTTTATGGCAATCTTAAGCAGAGTGACACTAAGTACCTATCCCTGTGGAACTCCATTTCTTGAACGTGGTGTTGAAAATATGCCCTCCCAACACGGACACGAAATAGACGGAGGGACAAAAAATTCGCAATAAATACCGGCAAGTTACCTCGGAATCTCCATTGATGCAGGACTGAAAGGATACCATATCGTCATGTAGTGTCATAGGCCTTTTCTAAGTCGGAGAAAATAGCCAACAAATGCTGTTTGCGGAGAAATACGTCATGCATAAAACCCTCCAGGCGTACCAGGTGGTCATTGGTCGAGCGAGCGGCTCGAAAACCACATTGGTACTCGGACAAAAGTCCTTGTTTCTTCAGACACCACACAAGTCGGTGATTTATCATCTTCTCAAATAGCTTACACAAGCAGTTAGTGAGACAATTAGGTCTGTAGCTTCCCGCATACTTAGGATTTTTTGTCAGGTTTGAGAACAGGAATGACTATGCCTTCTCGCCACTGAGACGGAAACTCACGCTCTATCCAGATTAGGTCGAACACTCGAAAGAGATATAATAGACTATCCTAACTAAAGTGTTTCAGCATCTGGTTATGGACATTGTCTGGCCCAGGAGACGTGTCCTTTCAAAGCGCCAAGGCACCGCGAAGTTCCCACTCCGTAAAAGGCACGTTATAGTCCTCTGAAGCTTGAGTGGCAAAACTTATGTGATGACGTTCTGCCTCCCGCTTCATAGCAAGGAAATCACGATGGTAATTCCCAGAGACAGTCGCAACCCACGAAATGACTTGCAAGGTGGTTAGCAATCGAGATGCGATACTGCCTGCAATTGAAATTCCCGGTACAGAAGATGAACCTTGGATACCCGAAATATGTCGAAGTTTAGTCCACACTTGAGATGATGGAGTATGTGACGTCATAAACGTCTGTTCAACGAAGCTTTCTTACTTTGGTGAATAAGAACTCGCGCCTTAACGCGGAGTTATTTAAATGTCACCAATTTGGCCACAGTAGGCTGCCTACGATTACGTTTATGAGCGCGACGGCTTTCTTTGAAAGCTGCTGCCATTTCTTCGTTCCATCAAGGAACAAGTTTTCGCCAAGGAGTCCCTGAGAAGGAGGAATGGACTCCTTAGGAGCAGCAAGGATAACTTGTGTTATGTAAGTTATTTGCCCGTCTACGGTCCGTCTGGTTTCGTCGTTAAAGGCAGCTAGTGATGTGAACATTGGCCAATCAGCATGTTTAAGAATCTATCGAGGAGGAGCCTCGACGGATTTTTGTTTAAACAAAGTAAGAATAATTGGAAAATGGTCAATGTCACAGAGATCATCGTGTGTATTCCACCGAAACAGCGGAACCAACGTTCGGCTGCATAGACTTCAGTCTATGCGAGAGTACGTGCCGGAACGTACACGGATATGAGTTGGTTTACCTCTGTTCAAAATACATAATACCAGGTCTGTTACTAATGTTTCAAACTCCCTTCCCCTGGGGAAAGGCGTTTCAAATCCCCACATGGGGTGATGAACGTTAAAATCTTCCACTTCTTCGATCTGATGTGGATTCTGTACATTGCAATAAGTGAATCTAAAAGATCCACTCCTCCCATAAACTTGTTGTAGAGAAGAATCATTGATGGACAGTCAACGTCAACCCTTTTTTTTTGTTTTTCCATCCCATCGTTTCACCTTATTCAGTGGTTCTGCAGCAGAAAATTTAGAGGTAAGAACCACGGATCTGTTGTCAAACCATTTGACAACTCGCACGTTTTGACTATCAATATCTGCCTCCCATTCTTCATAGGAACCTCTCCCCTTTTTCTTTCTTTGTCAGTCACCAAAGTACATCCTGGCAATCTTTTGGCTCTAACGGTACCCAAACAATAAATATTTTCGCGTGCAAGCTCCGAAAGGAGTGGAATTGTCGTAAACCAATTGTCAAAGTACAACAAGTGGTTCAAATGTTTGGGAATTACCTGACAAAGGCGCAAAACAACATTTGCCTTTGCCCCTAAATCTTGCATTCCCGCCAAAGGATCGCTTTTTCCGCAGTACACTTCAAAACTGTACACAAGTCCTTTTGAATCACATAAGACTTATATTTTGTAGCCCCATTTGTATGGCTTTCTTGGCATGTATTGCTTCAAGGTAGACATACCTTTGAAAGGCACCATCTGTTCATCAA
This sequence comes from Anabrus simplex, assembly GCF_040414725.1. Lineage (NCBI taxonomy): Eukaryota > Metazoa > Arthropoda > Insecta > Orthoptera > Tettigoniidae > Anabrus > Anabrus simplex. Next base: position 55,062,418 of record NC_090268.1, read on the forward strand.
CACAAAGCATCCTATCAATAGGTAGCTCGTTGAATTTTCCCAGCAGACTGTTTATCAGTGGCCTAAGTTTGAAAAGTTTATCTGTGTTAGCACCTTCTAAATCAGGCATTGCTGTGTTGTCATTGAAGTGGAGATTGGACTTCATATCTTCCCACCTGTCTCAACTCATCACATTTGATACACAAGAAACACCAAATAAAGTAGACCAATATAATCTGGTACGCGGTACACTAATAAGTGACATATAAAGCACTGCTCCAATAAATTGTTCCAATTCACTGATAGTCAATTAGAGAGCATGGCTCTTGTACAGAATACAAGTTGTGTTGTATGTTCGAGAAGATGACTATCAGAGAAGTGTGTGAAATACTCGACAGCTTCCTTGATTGTAGTGGAGTCTGGGATTGAACGTCGCCACTCTGGTATATCACGAGCACTGTTGTCTTTATTAAAATTTCTCCAAAGTAGTCTTCGCTTAGTGGTTTCACGTGATGTTGAAGCAGCTAAAGTGTTGTCTACGCCAGGGATACTGGTATCATCTTTATCACTTGGTTCTGAAAGTCACAGAAACAGTCTACAGATTAGTGTCTTTTGAAATCTATTAATGCAGAAACAGTTCTAATTAATGTTGCATTGCAAAACCATAGATAAGTGCTAAAACTTTACCATCTTCATAACTGCCTGATGTTTCACCGGACGCCCAGTGAGCATAATGTCGTTCTGTCGAGTATAGTCTGAAATTTCCCAAGACCGTGTGATGACCTGGTCTGAGGTTTGTCTCTTGAATACAGACTATACTCGCCGCAAACTCACTAATTAGCTGGCGTAGCTCAGCAGGATGCCTGTCATAACTGTTACAATTCCACTGTAACAGTGACATAGTGTGGACTAAAAGAGAGAGTGTTAGATTATGAGCGACGAGATGCTCTCAAACCTAAACACCACTATCAATATCTACAACTGCATCCGTAGATGTGGATAAAAGCTCGACGTCCATCCCGTCATCGACAGATAGTGGTACGGACACCCAGAACTTGGACGCCTTCCTGGGGCGGGATGTCCCCTAAAAAGGTTTTGGAGCAGGCATGATTTCCTTTTCGCAGATGTGTGGGAGCGCGCGGTAAGGGCGTTCCTCTTCTCCGCCTTCTTTTCGTGTTCAGACGGGCTGGGAGAAAATTTCTCAATCCTGGTCGACGATGCCGCCTCCGCCGGCTTGGGCATAGCTTTTGCCAACCTCTGAAGGTGGGGGGGGGGGTGTTCAGCCAAATTGACTTTATCCTTGTTCGACACTGTGATCTCAGACTAGTATTAGATGTGAAGGTCGTAAGTCAGCGGAAGATTATGATTCCGAATAATTGTTGGACATGTATGAAAAATTAAAGGAACGAGGACCTATGTACGCCGTACGGAAGTATAAGAAGACTCGGAGACAAATTTATGGAATCGTCAACCACGTTGAACACAATGGAGAAATTAGGAAATGTGCGATGGTTCGAGCTTATGTGAAAGAAGAGTTCACCAAGGCAAGGATGCGTTATTTATATGTCTCAAAATCGGACATTGAGCGTTGGATTGGTGAGGGTAGGGAGTTGTTTTGCCCCAAACACTCTCTCCAAAGCGAGTCATACTTGACAAACCTTAAAAGGCGTTTGAAAATTCGGTTCCGAAAAGTAACCAAACTAGTGAGTAAAACGTTTAAAACAGACGAAGAAGTACGACACGAAGTGGCTAAAAAGTTTGTAACATTCATTAATGAATTGCAAGAAAAGAAAGAGGTCCTGGATGCCAATATCTGGAATTCGGACCAGCCCCGAGTTGAGTACGAAATGTCAACACAGAGAAGTTATGATTTTCGTGGTGTGAAAGACGTTCTTGCTACGCTTGTTTGCCGAAATAGTTTTACTCACTCCCACACAGTGCAATATCACATTTGTAAAGCCAGAGAAATGGGACATTTGTGCTTGATCGTTTTCCAAGAAATTAATGGAAAGTTTGGACCTAGAGTACAAGAAAGTATCAAAGCCTACATGGATGCCTTTAAATATGTCGTAATTGATTGTTCATCTTCCGGGAAAATGGGGAAAGGGCATGTACGTGACTGGTTTCAAAACGTTTTCCATCCGCAATTACAGGAAGACGGAAGAAATCCTCTTCTCATAGATTCATTCAGTGGCCAGGGCAAAAATGCACAACTTGAATCCCTGACAAACAAACATGTACAAATTGAATACATACCGAAAGGAACTACGTGTCTTTGACAGCCGTGTGATCTTGGACTCTTCCGACAACTAAAATGTTTAGTCGGTCGAATGGAAAACATTTGCCGGGTAAGGAATTTACACGGCCAGTCAAAATTAAAACCCAAAAACAGACTTTTCATTATAACTAGTCAAATACTAGCGCATAACCAATTACAAGGTGATTGTTTTGTACCAATGCTGAAATATGCTTGGAAAGCGGGTGGTTATCCAGTACTGACAATATACCACTATTTCATGGTCTCACAAACGAATTTTCATGATTTGACTGATACAAAGTGTGCTGGAAATGATTGTACCAATTTTTCGTTTATAAGGTGCGCACATTGCTGTCTTGTGTTTTGTTATTCACATTTTGTGTTAGATTTTCACTATCATGCCATGAACAATGGACCAATGCCAGACTGTGTTAGAATAAAGACATTTCCTAACACTTTGAATGTCATGACGATGCAGATGATATTTGATTATGTATTATTTGTATGTTAAGTAGTGATTTGTAAACAATTTTTATTGTTTATTTATTCCATAATGAATTCATCTTTGTAAATAAAATGTCCCAACTAACGTCAGTCTTCACCCGCAATCCCCTGTTTACAACTGTAGACAGCCGTATGTGATGGGGAAGAGAGGAGAATCGAAGGAGTGGAGAGGAAAGGCGAGGCAAGACAGCGCTGGATGTGAGCGCTGACGCGTGCCGGCATGTACTGTACAATTCATTGCGCGCACCGCCAACTTTGAGCTCCCAAATGGCCCCTTAAAAAGGACCAGCGAAAAATTAGACTCCCACTACCTGTTTCAGCTTAAAAAGACCTTCACAAATATGTAAAAATCAAATCGAAATTCGCCGTCCGACTTCGTACCGTTCCCTCGTTAGATCTGTTTCGGGACGTTGAGTTTTTAATCACAAACATCTCATCGAATTGGTGAGACTTGGCCAGACTTTTCACAAATTTACTGTCGTCATGTCACCCAAAGCCAACAGAACAGACGAACACAATTAAGCGAAACAAATGCTAAAGTCATATGGGGTCCCGGTGGTGGTGGTGGTAGTGGTGGTGGTGGTAATTATTGTTTTAAGGGAAGTAAAACTGAACAACCACCTTGCCTTAACACTAATCAGAGGAAACATAGAAGAGGCCCGATTTTTCGAAGAAGGAAGTTACCTGTAAAAGAGGACTCACTACGCCGCGCCAATCGAATACGGTCGGGGTCGGCAGGGAGGTTTTATGAGATGAAAGTGAGGAGCCTCACACAAGTGGTGGTGGTGATTGGTGGTGATTATTGTTTTAAGAGGAAGTACAACCAGGCAACCATCCTCTATATAACACTAATCAGAGGGAAAAATGGAAGGCAACAGACACTTCGAAAAATTAAGGTATCGGCCAAAGGAAGACAAGCTGGTGGTGGTGGTGGTGGTGGTGGTGGTGGTGGTGGTGGTGGTGGTGGTGGTGGTGGTGGTGGTGGTGATTATTGTTCTAAGAGGCAACCATCCTCTATATAACATTAATCAGAGAGAAAAATGGAAGGGATCCGACACTTCGGAAAATGATGGTATCGGCCAAAGGAAGACAAGGGCCACGAAGGGCATGAAAATGAAAGACTCCCTAGGCCTCCATACGTAATACCGTCGGGGTCGGAAAAGAATTAAAGTTGACCAAGAGAGTTCGGATAGGATAGATGAAAGTGAAGAGCCTGGCACAAGTGGAAGCAATGCCAGGACTCAGCTAAGGGCCCCGTGGTCGCCAATCCACGCTCCAAAGTTCAGAGCCCTTGGGGCCCTTTTTAGTAGCCTCTTACGACATGCAGGGGATACCGTGGGTGTTATTCTACCGCCCCCACCCACAGGGGGAATTCCGTAGGTATTTGAAGATGCTCAAATACGTCAGTCTCGTAGATTTACTGGCACGTAAAAGAACTCCCGCGGGACAACATTTTGGCACCTCGACGTCTCCGAAAACCGTCAAAGTAGTTAGTGGGACGTAAAAACCAATAACACTATTATTATTATTATTATTATTATTATTATTATTATTATTATTATTATTATTATTATTATTAAAACACGTGCTGATGCGGATTTGTGAAAAGAAGTAGGAACCTGAAATTGTACGTCGCTTCGAGCAGGGGAAACAAAAAAACAACGGACTGGATAACGTCGAGCTGATAGGCCTCATAATCGGTGCAAAAGGAACAATTCCTAAGTTCTTCGAAGAATTCAAACTATCAGAGTCGTTGATGAAAAATGTGGCCCTCAAAGCCTTGAAAGGTTCATTATCCATACTGTTAAATCATTTATATAGTCGTAAATGCATTTAGTATACTTTGACCTCCTTATGGGAGAAGTGTTTATCCTCTGAAAAATGATAATTTCGTGTGGCTATTTCTAGCCGTGTGTAGCCCTTGTAAGGCAGATCATCCGATGAGGGTGGTCGGCATCTGCCATGTGTAGGTAATTGCGTGTTATTGTGGTGGAGGATAGTGTTATGTGTGGTGTGTGAATTGCAGGGATGTTGGGGACAATACAAACATTCAGCCCCCGAGCCATTGGAATTAACCAATGAAGGTTAAAATCCCAGAACCGGTCGGGAATCGAACCCGGGACCCTCTGAAACGAAGGTGGTGGTGATTATTGTTTTAAGAGTAAGTGCTACTAAACAGTCATCCTCTATATACCACTAATCAGAGAGAAAAATGGAAGGGGTCCGACCCTTCAAAAAATGAAGATATCGACCAAAGGAACACAAGGGCCACGAAGGGCGTGAAAATGATAGACTCCCTAGGCCTCCATACGTAATACCGCCGAGGTCGGAAAAGAACAAGAGTTGACCAAGAGAGGTCGGATAGGATAGACGAACGTGAGGAGCCTGGCACATGTAAGTGGAAGCAATGCCAGGACTCAGCTAAGGCCCCCGTGGTCGCCAAACCATGCTCCAAACTTCAGTGGCCTGGGGCACCTTTTAGTAGCCTCACACGACAGGCAGGGGATACCATGGGTGTTATTCTACCGTCCCTACCCAGAGGGGGATCTCAACTGAAGGCCAGTACGTCGAACATTCAGCCAACGAGTCGGACTTCTCTGAATAAATATAAGCCTATATATAGTCAGTTAAGAATCTTAGAAGCATCCCCATTTACATAAAATGGGAATTCTAAACAGCAATCAAGAATGCAGATTATGAATAAAAGAATTAGAAACAAGCCATTATATAACCTGTACATGCGAGCTCGTAGCCGGTGGTGGCGGTGATTAATGTTTTACTAGGAAGTACAACTAGGCAACCGTCCTCTATATAACAGAGGGGAAAAATGGAAGGGATCCGACACTTCGAAAAATGAAGGTATCGGCCAAAGAAAGACAAGGGCCACGAAGGGCATGAAAATTAAAAACTTCCTAGTGCTCGATACCTAATACCATTGGGGTCGAAAAAAGAATAAGCGTTGATCAAGGGAGATCGGATAAAATAATGAAAGTGAAGAGCCTGGCACAAATGGAAGAAATTTCAGGACTCAGCTAAGAGTCCCTTGAACATCAAAACACGCTCCCAAGTTTAGATCCCCTGGGCCTCGCCTCTGAGGACAGTCAGGGGATGCCGTGGGTGTTATTCTACTGCCCCCACCCACAGGAGGTGTGTTCATAGCCTACAAAAGCAACGAAATATTTCAGAATACAATTATCGAAGCAAAATAATTAAATAGTCATTACTGGGATTATATACTCAAAGAATACAAGTTATGGACAGGGTAGTTCAATAAGCATTTAGTGCATCCTGAGCAGTGCGGACCATTGTTACCAAAAATAAATCGCTTCGGGGAAATACAAGTTGATTCCTCAAAGGTAGTGAGTTGAAATAATACAGCCATGATCATAACAATAATAATAATGCTATATGCTTTACGTCGCACCGACACAGATATGTCTTACGGCGACGATGGGATAGGAAAGGCCTAGAAATTGGAAGGAAGCGGCCGTGGCTTTAATTAAGGTACAGCCCCTGCATTTGCCTGGTGTGAAAATGGGAAACTACGGAAAACCATCTTTAGGGCTGCCGACAGTGGGGCTCGAACCCACGATCTCCCGATAACTGGATACTGGCCGCACATAAGCGACTGCAGCTATCGAGGTCGGTAACAACAACAATAATAATAATAATAATAATAATAATAATAATAATAATAATAATAATAATAATAATAATAATAATAATAATAATAATAATAATAGATTCCCTCGAAGTAAGAACGGGAGTACGACAGGGGGTGGTCTGTCATTGTTGATGTCGATCTGTCTGCTTGATAAAGTAGTTAGAGAATGGAACAAAAATATAGAGTGGAATTTAGACTGGGTTCCGAAACAATTAAGCTTAAAATCAATCATTGCATTGCTTTTGCAGGTGATATGGCCTTGTTTGCTGAAACAATGGAGGAAGCAAGGGAGAAAATCCTTGAACTTGAGAAGCTAGCAGTTATAATGGCTCTTCACATCTTCTTCGAGAAAACCGAAATCATGACAAAAACCCACATAAATACCTCAATTGGTCAGAGGAGTGAAATAGTGAGATATTTGAATTATCTGAGAGAATGGATTAGTTGGAATGCTGTGAAATGCAAAGCATTGGAATACAGGAATGTTAACTTGAACTGGCCTTCCAACCAACAAAATATAAATAACTTACACAAGAAATCCCTTCCATGGGGGTCCAAAATTATACATTTTATAAAACATTGATTAAACCAGAAGAACTGCACGTAGCAGAATTTCAAAGGCCAGATGGAGAAACTCGAGCTAAAAGAAAAGAAAATTTTAAGAAAGATCATAGGAACAAAATTTCAGGATAATAAGATAAGAATGGAACACACTACATGAAAATTTAAAAACTCTCATATAGGACCCTCTATGCGAAAAGGATAAATTTTTACTGTCATCTTCTCAGAATAGATTAACCAAACAAACCGTTGAGTTCTTCCGCAACCGCAAAACAAAACCTAACTGGATTAAAGAAACTGAAAACGGCCTAGTAGAATTAAAAATTACAGAAAATTCACTGTTCAATCGAACAGAAGGAATAACTCAAATCTGTTTTGACAAGCGAGAACGAATTAACAAATCCAACATATAAGTTTCACAGAAATATTATGTTGAAACACGATGTCTTCCCCACACATCACAACGCGTTGGATATCGACTGATCTCTCACCATTTATATTATCAGATTTATATTTTCACTAAACTTTCTCCAACACTCATAACTTCATTGTGTCATGAAGTGAGCCTGCTGTATAAATATTTTTTTATACCGAAGACTTGGAAGAGATACGACACATCCTATCTCGTTCGCTGTCTGTTAGGTAATGGCATGGCTACCGCGATAAGCTCAGTGGCGAGCGGGAAAAACGTTGGCTCGGCCACCTGCTGTCTGCTCGAGATAAAAAAAAAATATGTCCCGACCGTGGAGAAAATGCAGCATTCACATTTTAGCCGTATGTGGCTAGATCTGGCCATTTCGAGTAATAAATTAGCTACACATAAAATCCATTATTGACATATTCGGCAACTTTCTGTTCCCTCATCGGCCATTTCTAGCCATTTTCCTTTCGATGTTTTAATTATGATTTTCAGTGAAGTTACAGATTTTAATATTTCCAGTTTGGGCATTTTGTGAAATAATTCTTCTTTTTATTATAATAACAGTAATTGATCATCCTTGTTCCATAAATAACCACCAAATATTCCGATTCGATTTTCTTCACATTTCGTCTCCTTTGCCTGGTTATTCAGTTGAGAATGAAATTAAATTACACCGTTACATTCAAAAAAAGTTTTTTTTTTTTGCTAGTTGCTTAACGTCGCACCGACACAGATAGGTCTTATGGCGACGATGGGACAGGAAAGGCCTAGGAATGGGAAGGAAGCGGCCGTGGCCTTAATTCAGGTACAGCCCCAACATTTGCCTGGTGTGAAAATGGGGAACCACGGAAAACCATCTTCAGGGCTGCCGACAGTGGGATTCGAACCCACTATCTCCCGGATGCGACCTTACAGCTGCGCGCTCCTAACCGCACGGCCAACTCGCCCGGTAGTTCTGTGTTTGTAAGGATCTTGATCCTGAACTGTCTTATGAATTACACCTATGCATATAGCGACCATTTGCAAGCTAATCCATACATTTAGCCATTTTTGGCCATTTTAGTACATATTCCTTGATGTACATGTCTCTCGAGACGTTCCCCAATCGTAAACAAATTAACCGATCATAACCCTAAAGGCATGCTCCTTTAACCTCTAGAACTAATGAGTAAGGCAAGATCATCAAGTAGATTTTAAATTCTTTCCCTCTCCAAACTGATCTTGTAACATTCAGTTTAATAACCTTTTCATTGCTAAGATAAAGTCTGTAAAAGCTCCGTGCTGAATTATTTTTAATAATTGACATATATCTTCTACATATATATAAAATCCATTATTCTTTCTCGTCATTTACAGCGACATTGAGAAAATGAAAAGGTTCCAACAGCTGAAATCGACACCATTTATAGATTATTGTGTCCTATTTACAAGAAAAATGCGTTTCTATCAGTGAAGTCATCGCATATTCGCCTTAATGGCGTACGTACACAGCTATATCTCTCCGGCTCAATGGCTAAATGGTTAGCGTGCAGGCCTTTGACCACAGGGGTTCCGGATTCGATTCCAAGCCGAGTCGGATATTAGCTGTTCCCAATATCCCTACTACCCACACACCACACATAACACTATCCTCCACCACAATAACACGCAGTTTACCTACACATGGAAGATGCCGCCCACCCTCATCGGAGGGTCTGCCGTACAAGGGCTGCACCAGGCTAGAAATAACCACACTAAATTAAATTTGCAGCTATATTTATCGGAATGTTGTCGAACTGCGTACATCCTGGCTTCTTTTATCTTCCACAGATATATTCATATCTCCTTCTTCTTCTTCTTCTTTATCTGTTTACCCTCCAGGGTTGGTTTTTCCCTTGCACTCAGCGAGGGATCTCACCTCTACCGCCTGAAGGGCAGTGTCCTGGAGCCTCAGACTCTGGGTTGGGGATACAACGGAGGTGGATGACCAGTGCCTCGTCAGGCGGCCTCAACTGCTATGTTGAACAAAGGCCATGCGGGAGGATGGGATGATAGGAAGGGATAGACAAGGAAGAGGGAAGGAAGCGGCCATGGCCTTAAGTTAGATACCATAATAATAATGTTATTTGTTTTACGTCCCACTAACTACTCCTTTACGGTTTTCGGAGACGCCGAGGTACCGGAATTTAGTCCCGCAGGAGTTCTTTTACGTGCCAGTAAATCTACCGACACGAAGCTGACGTATTTGAGCACCTTCAAATAGCACCGGACTGAGCCAGGATCGAACCTGCCAAGTTGGGATCAGAAGGTCAGCGCCTTAACCGTCTGAGCCACTCAGCCCGGCAAGTTAGGTACCATCCCGGTATTTCGCTGGAGGAGAAGTGGGAACCACGGAAAACCACTTCGAGGATGGCTGAGGTTGGAATCGAACCCACTTCTACTCATTTGAACCCCCGAGGCTGAGGGGACCTAGTTGCAGCCCTCGTGCCACTTTTCAAATTTCGTGGCAGAGCCGTGAATCGAACTCGAGCCTCCGGGGGTGGCAGCTAATCACACTAACCACTACACCACACCACAGAGGCGGAGCCACAGATATATTTGACACTTAAAATGGTACCTGCCAGTCACGGATTACAAGAACAGTGCAATGCTGACCATCGTACTTGAACTGTTAGTGAAAAGTACAATTTTTTTCAGTGAAAGGAATGATTTTTTTTCTATTCTGGACTTTATAATTATCGATAAACCTGAAATAGAGAAGCCCGCGTGGTGGCCGTGGATGGTATGACACGGTGGTTAGATGGTTCGAATCCCGTTCGTTAAAAATATTTTTACCGGCAGGGAAGGAGAGGTGGTGTTATGGAATTTCTGATCACCAGAATATGTGCCAAAAGCCTAAATTAAATTCAAAACCTTTCCGCACTGCTCATGTGAAATGTTGTTACAATTATTGGCTTTACGTCGCACCGACACAGATAGCTCATATGGCGACGATGTGATAGGAAATGTTTAGGAGTGGGAAGGAAGCGGCCGTCTCCTTAATTAAGGGACAGCCCCAACATTTGCCTGGTGTCAAAATGGGAAACCACGGAAAACCATTTTCAGGGCTGCCGAGAGTGGGGTTTGAGCCCACTCTCTCCCGGATACAAGCTCACGGAGGACCTATCGCACTACTTACGGTGATTCGTTTTGGGCAGTTTTGTGTAGCTTTCTCAAGATCCTTAGACATCGAAATACAACTCCGAGTTACAAGTGCACTCAACATGGTTCGCACGGAAATACTACAATACCTGTATTAATTCTATTCGAATGCCGTATCAAATCCGGAAATTGTAACTTTTATTCATAAAATGTATTAATGTCCGCCTCTGTGGTGAAGTGGTTAGTGTGATTAGCTGCTACCCCCGAAGGCCCGGGTTCGATTCCCTGATCTGCCACGAAATTTGAAAAGTGGTATGAGGGCTGGAACGGGGTCCACTCAGCCTCGGGAAGTCAACTGAGTAGAGGGAGTTTCGATTCCCTCTTCAGCAATCCTGGAAGTGGTTTTTCGTGGCTTCCCACTTCTCCTCCGGGCAAATGCCGGGATGGCACCTAACTTAAGGCCACGGCCACTTCGTTCCCTCTTCCTTGTCTATCCCTTCCAATCCCCCCATCCCCCCGCAAGGCCCCTGTTCAGCATACTAGGTAAGGGCCGCCTGGGCGAGGTACTGGTCAACCTCCCCAGTTGTATCCCCCGGCGCAGAGTCTGAAGGTCCAGGACACTACCATTGAGGCGGTAGGGGTGGGATCCCTCGCTGAGTCCAAGGGAAAAACCGAGCCTGGAGGGTAAACAGATAAAGAAGAAGGTCGTGTTACGTACATTTAGTACGTGTTGAAGACATGTAAGTACAGAAAAAAATGGCCAACCGGGCACCAGTGGGATCTAAACCCACAACCTCCCGATTTCACGACGGTTGCTCTACCAATTGAGCTATGCTAACCTAGGTCAGCCTTGTTCTGATGGAAAGGATCTAAGCTGCAGGTCTCGTACTACTGCCATCAAACTGTAGAGTGCGTTTAAGTCGCCCGTTGAGGGCCACTTCAATGAGTATTGAATATTCACGACCGCATTGTAATCCAAATCGACTTTCTACCTATTAGGTCGTGTTACGCACATTTAGTATGTTTTGAAGAGAGGTTAAGTTCGTTTGAGTTCACGCTGGTTACCGGTGGTGAGTAGACGTGTGTTTCTAGGCGATAGCGTTTTACTGTGCATGGTGTGAAAATCGTTTTCGGACTTGGTGTTGTGTTTAATTCTTTTTCTCTCTTAATTGGGAGTGGTGAGAGCGTTGTGTGATTGTTATATGTGTTGATTTCCTACCTCACTCCTGGCCTCATGGCGGAGTCAAGTGGGGCAGATAGTATGGATGAGGAGCCTGTGGTAGTTGACAGTCGAGAAATACCTATGGAGGACACTATTGTTGTTAATGATAAAACCCCGCCTGAACGTAATTCTGCTCTCCCTACTAATACCGGTTCCTCTGTTCAAAAATCTGAAGTGCAGACATACGATGCCCGACATACTGGTCCATATATAGTTTTCGTGGAAGCCCTTGGGTAATATACATCCAATGGCTCTTGGAAAAAACAATTATGACCGGAAATTTGAGGGTGTTTCTCTAATCTCTCGTAGAGGTAAACACCAAATACAAATTGAATTTCAGACCCAAACCCAGGCCAATCAGTTCCTAACTAATCCTATTTTAAAGGAAAAGCATCTAAAAGCTTTTATTCCCTCGGCGTCTCTCTTTAAGGTTGGCGTGATCCGAGGGGTAGATAGGGATTTGACCGAAGATGAAATCTGCAATTTCGCTGACACGTCCGTTCCTATAGTCGGAGCTCAGCGGATGAACAGACGCTCCATGCAGGACGGAAAGGTCACATATATTCCAACAGGCACCATGCGCCCTCAATCACGAAACCCAAGAATGTAATAATGTAAGAATTCTCGTAGGCAATGTATAAACTGTTCTAGGGAACATTCAGTGGGGTGCCCCGAACACAAACGCCAACAAGAATTAAGAGAAAACAAGCTATGGAAGTCTCTATTTTTAACTCTGAGTATTTTTTCACACCCGTACAAAATCAATTCGGCCCACTCTTGTCCCTCCAACAATTTCCTCCTCTCCAGCGAACTTCTCCAGTTCTTCAACCACAGCCGTCCCGCAAAAGAAAATTCATGGCGGTGGTTACATCGCCTCCGCCTCGACATGATCGTACACTATGTTACGATGTACAGGGCCATCGTGCAATCCTACACATGCCCTCCTCTTCCACGAGTTCAATGCCTCCAATGTCTTCTGTCTCTGGGAAGAGCATACAGATTCCTCCCAAGCGGGTTGATTCTAATGATCATTCGTCCCAAGAACGAGTCCGAGACTCAACCCCGATAAATGCCACAATTACAGTCATTTCGGATAAAATATCTACTTATGCTAGGGCAGCGAAAAACGATTCTAAATTGTCAAAACTGCTCCTAACTATGAAGGAGGAAGTACTGGCACTGCTCAGTTCATTAGTACTACTGTCTCCCCTCATGATAATTCTACAGTGGAACGCACGTAGTGTCTTACATAAGAAACACGAACTATTTTTACTGATTGATTCATATCATCCTCATGTAATTTTGATTAGTGAAACTTGGTTGGCTCCAGCCAAACAATTTCACATACCAAACTATACTTGCATTCGCCATGACAACTACGGTTACAATGGGGCTTGTATTTTGGTATCTGACAAACTACAATTATCTTCGACACCTTTCCATTATAGAATCTCGGATACACAGGTAGTCGCCATTGTGGCTGATAACGTACATTTTATTTCTATCTATGGTCCACCTAAAATTCAAGGCACATATTCGAATTGGGCGAACTTTTTCTCGTAACTTTCGCACCTCTTTATCCTCGGGGGAGATCTAAACGGGCACCATCAGAGCTGGGGTTGCGAGGGCTCGTATCCTAAAGGGAACAAAATAGCTAAAATAGCGGTCTTATATCATTTACGCATTTTGAATGACGGCTCACCTACTCGAGTGACGTCTCCTCTTGTAAATAGGAGTGCTGTCAATTTAACCATCTGTATTAGCGATCTGGCACACAGAATCGACTGGAAGGTAGTCAAGGACACTCATTCCAGTGATCATTTCTCCATCTTTATTGGGTTTGCTGACAGTCAACCAGCCACTCTCTCCCCGCTTAAAGTGAGTAGGCACATGTTCCCCTTCAATACATGCCAGTTTCAATAGTTTTTGTCTCAAAAGTTATCTGCATTTGACGGTCAACAGATGCCATGTGATACCTTCACATCAATTCTCACTGAATATTTAGATCTATACCATCCGATACAGCCACATTCCCGACTCAAAACTATTCATTATGCTCGCTGGTGGGATACTGAGTGTGCGGCTTTAATAGCTAAACGGAAGGCAGCATTTCGCTCCTTTCGCCGTTTTGGAACGTTCCAAGCGTACTTACACTATAAAGTACTGGTTGCCCAAACTAAAAAGGTATTTAACGACAAACGACACCTGGCTTGGAAAGGTTTCATTTCCTCTCTAAATAGACAGTCATCGACCAAACATATTTGGCGATCAGTTGCCGGCCAATCCAACCGTCTTATTAGTACTCCACCTACTGTACACTTCAACATGGAGGCTCTTTTACGCTTCTTTCACCAACTTACTCCGGATTTTGTAGCCCCACATTATAATTTCTCTCTTCCTCCTAGCTTCAATAAATTTTCTTCGCTCCTTAGCCCAGTTGATATCAAAGAATTGAATCAGGCCATCAATACATCCCATACTTCGACCCCTGGACGGGACGATATCTCGTATTCAGTATTAAAGCAACTCCCCCCTTTGGCTCGCCAGAAATTACTGCAGATATTCAATCGTTACCGCGAGTCAGCTTAAGTCCCTTCCACCTGGAACGATTATTATTTGGTCCCCCTGCTGAAACCCGGGAAAAACCCTGTACTTCCCGACAGTTATAGGGCATACTAATATACCTGGGGCAATGCCTTCGAAAGATTTTCAAAAAAAAATCTTCTTGAACGACTAAAATGGTCGCTAGACTTTTATAATTTGCTGCCCAAATATCAATTTGCCTTCCTACCGGGTCGCTCTGCCACTGATGCCATTAACCTCTTGGTAACTGACATCAACCTCGCACGCTGTCGGAAAGAACCCTTACTAGCTTTTTTTGATTTACGTGGAGCTTATGATAATGTTGACCTGCAAGTGGTATTCCAAAAATTGCTCCATTATAACTTCCCGCCCTTTTTCGTTAATCTTCTCTTGAACATGCTGATGCACAGAATGCTTCAATTAAAACATTTTCCTAATATTCAGGCACGTATGACGTCTACGGGTCTCCCTCAAGGGGACATTCTCTGTCCTATTTTATTTACACGCTATTCGATGTCCCTCGAGAAAATTATAACCCGCAGTGCTCGCATGGTACAATTCGCCGATGATCTAGTGATATATCTTAGTCTCCCATCACTTGGAGCTATTTACACGGCATTACATACGACGCTTATTGATTTTGCTACTTGGCTTCACGATCATGAATTAGAAATGGCTTACGATAAATGTCGAGCGGTTCTTTTCTCTTGGTCCCAACGTACTGCTCACCCGCCTATACGATTTCAAGGTTTTTCGATCCCGATCGTCCAGTCGACTAAATATCTAGGTATTTACCTCAACAGGAAATTATTATGGCACTCTCGCGTTAAACATCTTGTGGGAAAGTCTCTTCCAGAAAAACTCTATTTTTTTCCCTACGACAGAGATCTTGGGGATCGGATCCCAGCACCATGCTCCTGTTATATCGCAATATTATTCGTTCAACCTTGGATTATGGCTCGGGTTTCATCGACACGGCGGCCAAGGAAAAGCTTGCTCAACTGGATTCGCTTCAGGTACAATTTATTAAACTTCGTATTGGGGCTCTGCAATCGTCCCCCAACAATGCAACTTTGGTCGAGGCCGCGAAATTCCCCTTACATCTGAGGAGAAAATTGCTTGCCTCCAAGTTTATTCTAAGGACTCTCTCTCTCTCTCCTACCGCCCACTCATCCTCCCTAAATTATCATTACTAGTACGTTACTATCGGTGGGACTAACGATCAACTCAAAGAAGACTAAGGCCCTAAGGATGAACACCAACAAACTAGACCCATTGTCTTCAGTGATGAACCTATAGAGGATGTGGATAGTTTCACCTACTTAGACAGTGTAGTTACCAAAGATGGAGGAGCAGTACAGGATGTTTCTCAACGTATACAAAAAGCAAATGGTGCGTTTGTTCGGCTCTATCCGATATGGAAGAATAACAAAATATATATCAGGACCAAACTTGGCATTTTCCGAAGTAATGTCAAGGCTGTTCTACTATATGGTCCCGAGACCTGGAAAGTGACTAAAGTGATTACCTCCAACTTCCAGATCTTTGTCAACCGCTGTTTAAGGAAGATGTTAAACATCTACTGGCCGGAAGTAATCCCCAATCATGAACTAAGGAGAAGGACGGGTGAAACCGAGATGACCATGCAGATAAAGCGGTGGAAATGGAAATGGATAGGGCATACGTTGAGGAAAGGGAATGAAGCCATTGAGAGGGAGGCACTGGATTGGAACCCGCAGGGTAAAAGGAGGAGAGGAAGGCCCAAACAAACGTGGTGAAGATCTGTACACATGGCGGCAATGGAAGAAGGCAAGACCTGGAGAGAGGTGAAGAGGTTGGCTGGCAACAGGATCAGATGGAGATGCTTTCTTGATGCCCTATGTTCCACAAGGGACAACAGGAATTAAGTAAGTACGTTACTATGAAGATAGAGGTACCCCACAATGCCGTTACCCGGCACTTGCATGGGCTTATTATTCTTTTAGTTCCCTTCGCACTTCTATTATTCGTACCCCGTCCACAGCTAATTACATTCTTTCATATCAAGCAGTCTATTACGTCCCTGCTCTGATTTTACCAGCATTAGGTGATTCTCAACACTTTGGCCCGGCCCGGACACATGGGGCTAGGAAATATGTCCGTCTAGCTTTGTCCCAGGATGTTCATTCTTTCACCAATATTCTATACTGACGGGTCCAAAACTCACACCCCTATAGGTGTGGGGGCGGCCTTTTTCTCACCCGAGTAACACATTTCCAAACAATGTTAACTTCCATCGAAGACAACTATGTTTACGGCGGAGTTTGTCAAGCCTTACTATACATCAAGTATTCGCATCTAGATAGTGCCTACATTGCATCCGAATCCCTGAGTGTGCTCCAAGCCTTAAATAATCCCAGTTTACGGTGCAATTGGTATACTCAAAATCTTCGTAAAATCTGTTTCGATCTACACCAACTAGATAAAAGGATTACCTTACTTTGGGTTCGGAGACATTCAAATATTACAGGTAATGAACAGGCGGATGCCTTGGCTCAGGCGACAGCTCAAGGTCAGAGTGTTGCGTACCATTTGGCGTTACCTTTAACTGATTATTGGAGCGGTTGTCGAGAGAAGATAAGACAGTTATGGCAGGATGAGTGGAGCCACCCCTCGTGTCGAAGAGAACGGAGTTTGTTTACGATCCTTCCGAACGTCCCACGTTCTCCGTAGTTTACTAAACATTATTATACTAGACGTCACAGTACTAATATTATCCGTTTGCGGCTAAATCATATGTGCACGCCTGATCAGTTACTTCGTATGAAGTTGGTTGAGTCTAACCTCTATAAATATCGTACTTCGGTTGGTACAATTAACCATATTTTGTTTCAGTGTCCGTTGCTCGAAGTTAGCAGAAGAAAATGGTTACAGCCTTCTGTTCGGAAACACTTCGTGTTACCTACTCAATTGTCATGTTAAATACTCAATCCCACGCACACTACGGTAGTAGCTTTATAGAATTTCCTTTCTGACACCAACATTTTCCTTTAATCTCTGTCCCTTTGTCTCTTGCTTTTACACTGACTGACAGAGCAAATGCAACACCAAGAAGGAGTGGTCAGAACTTTATGCTAATTGCAGGGTAGACTGACGTCACTGAGGTATGCTCATGATGTGAAATGCGCCGCTGCGCTGCGCACGTAGCGAACGATAAATGGGACACGGCGTTGGCGAATGGCCCACTTCGTACCGTGATTTCTCAGCCGATAGTCATTATAGAACGTGTTGTCGTGTGCCACAGGACACGTGTATAGCTAAGAATGCCAGGCCGCCGTCAACGGAGGCATTTCCAGCAGACAGACGACTTTACGAGGGGTATGGTGATCGGGCTGAGAAGGGCAGGTTGGTCGCTTCGTCAAATCGCAGCCGATACCCATAGGGATGTGTCCACGGTGCAGCGCCTGTGGCGAAGATGGTTGGCGCAGGGACATGTGGCACGTGCGAGGGGTCCAGGCGCAGCCCGAGTGACGTCAGCACGCGAGGATCGGCGCATCCGCCGCCAAGCGGTGGCAGCCCCGCACGCCACGTCAACCGCCATTCTTCAGCATGTGCAAGACACCCTGGCTGTTCCAATATCGACCAGAACAATTTCCCGTCGATTGGTTGAAGGAGGCCTGCACTCCCGGCGTCCGCTCAGAAGACTACCATTGACTCCACAGCATAGACGTGCACGCCTGGCATGGTGCCAGGCTAGAGCGACTTGGATGAGGGAATGGCGGAACGTCGTGTTCTCCGATGAGTCACGCTTCTGTTCTGTCAGTGATAGTCACCGCAGACGAGTGTGGCGTCGGCGTGGAGAAAGGTCAAATCCGGCAGTAACTGTGGAGCGCCCTACCGCTAGACAACGCGGCATCATGGTTTGGGGCGCTATTGCGTATGATTCCACGTCACCTCTAGTGCGTATTCAAGGCACGTTAAATGCCCACCGCTACGTGCAGCATGTGCTGCGGCCGCTGGCACTCCCGTACCTTCAGGGGCTGCCCAATGCTCTGTTTCAGCAGTATAATGCCCGCCCACACACTGCTCGCATCTCCCAACAGGCTCTACGAGGTGTACAGATTCTTCCGTGGCCAGCGTACTCTCCGGATCTCTCACCAATCGAACACGTGTGGGATCTCATTGGACGCCGTTTGCAAACTCTGCCCCAGTCTCGTACGGACGACCAACTGTGGCAAATGGTTGACAGAGAATGGAGAACCATCCCTCAGGACACCATCCGCACTCTTATTGACTCAGTACCTCGACGTGTTTCTGCGTACATCGCCGCTCGCGGTGGTCCTACATCCTACTGAGTCGATGCCGTGCGCATTGTGTAACCTGCATATCGGTTTGAAATAAACATCAATTATTCGTCCGTGCCGTCTCTGTTTTTTCCCCAACTTTCATCCCTTTCGAACCACTCCTTCTTGGTGTTGCATTTGCTCTGTCAGTCAGTGTATGTTGACCCGGTCATGTTCGTGTGGTAGCAAGTCGCCGAGTACAGGTCGCTCTGGCGTGAAGCGTTGTACCTGGTGTCCTTGTGTTACTGCTGTGTATTGTAGATTGGTAGTTGAATTCATAACCTCCCTTTTAATTTTATCTATTGCGTTTTAGTCCCTCCATACTTTGAGTTTGTGACTGGGTACACCGCTATCACGCGAAGCCCATAAAATTATCAAGAGAAGACAAGACCTTATTACGTACACTTAGTACGTGTTGAAGAGATGTTAAGTACAGAAGAAAAATTGCCAACCGGACACCAGTGGGATCCGAACCCACAACCTCACGATTTTGCGTCGGTTGCTCTACCAGTTGGGCTACGGTGGCCCAGGTCATCTTTGTTCTGTTGGCAAGGATCTAAGCTATAGATCTGGCACTACTGCATCACACTGTAGAGTGCGTTCCTGTCGCCTGTTGTGGGCCAAGTCAATGAATATTGAATTTTTACGACCGCATTGTAATCGAAATAGACTTTGAACCTATTAGTTCGTGTTACGTACATTTAGTACGTTTTGAAGAGGTGTTAAGTACAGAAAAAATTGGCCAAACGGACACCAGTGGCATCCGAACACACAACCTCCCGATTCCGCGTCGGTTGCTCTACCAATTGAGTTATAGTGGCCCAGGTCATCTTTGTTCTGTTGGAAAGGATCTAAGCTACAGGTCTAGCACTACTGCCATAATACTGTAGAGTGTGTTTAAGTCGCCCGTTGAGGGCCAAGTCCATGAATATTGAATTTTCACGACCACATTGTAATCGAAATGGACTTTAAACCTATTACGTCGTGTTACGTACATTTTGCGTATCACGCGATGAGAATAATTAATTTTTCTCCGGAGAAGGTCCAGCTCCCGAGAGTTGAAAATGAATTGTCACTACCAGGGGAACGCTAGGTGGTACGTGTGAGTGGGTGTTTGCATCCCTTCAAGATAATGGACAGGACCCGACTCGTTGGCTGAACGGTCAGCGTACTGGCCTTCGGTTCAGAGGGTCCCGGGTTCGATTCCCGGCCGGGTCTGGGATTTTAACCTTAATTGGTTAATTCCAATGGCACGGGGGCTGGGTGTATGTGTTTTCTTCATCATCATTTAATCCTCATCACGACGCGCAGGTCACCTACGGGAGTCAAATATAAAGACCTGCACCTGGCGAGCCAAACCCGTCCTGGGATATCCCGGCACTAAAAAGCCATACGACATTACATTTCAATGGACAGGACGTGCCTAATCACGGCCAACTCGAAGTTCCGGCCTGCTGCACATGACAGTTCCGTACTGATGACGTCAGCCGTTTAGTGCACTGGTATGGAGGCACGCGTCTTGTTTTCGTGGTGGTTTGGTAGCACGTTGTTATTTCAACGTTATTAGAGGTGTTCGTTCGTGTTTCCAAGTGATAACTGTTTGAAAACGCATCAGTAAAACATGAACGTATGTGTTAAATACTATAGCATTGTAATTTCAGCAGCCTGGTGTTAGGAAGTATTGCTGGGTTATGTGATAAATTAGGTGAACTCACTGAGCTATTATGAATTTTCTAAAGTACTCTAAAGTTTATAATTTAATTATGATTTTATTATAATGTGTAGTATAGTGTATGCTCCTTTTTGCAAAATGGGACGAACGTGTAGTGTGCCTGGATGTGCATCCAATTACCGTTCAAATAAGGAGGTCGCTATCTCAACATTTGCGTTTCCTAGCGATATGGAGTAGCGAGCTGAATGGATTCATGCTATACACCGAGCTAATTTTGATCCTAGTAAATATGCCTCTGTCTCTATTAAACATTTTTCCTAAAATCACATAATTCGAGCTGGCAGTGCGAAAAGATCAGACGGTTCCGTTTTAACTGTGCCTAAGGATAAAGCCACAATTAACTGACGATGCTGTGACAACTATATTTCTTGGGTAGCCGTCATGTATGTCTCAACCAACATCTGCCAAACGAAAATCGCAAGACGAAAGGAGAGAGGATATTTTGCAGAATGACGAACTAACCTTCAAGAGTATGTGGTCAAATAAGTGTAATGCAATGCCATTTTAGAGACAGCAACAGTTTGCCTAGTGACCATTTTACTATTTTTCAAATTGTTGTGGAGAGCTACACGTTAACTGAGACCTTGATACCTGATTCAAAGATGCATTTTTTAAAAGTAGAAATCGTAGGGATGTTTCTTTCAATGTTTTGATAATGAAAGATGAAGAACCTGGTAATTTCTGTGACAAGTGTGGGTGTGTGCAGTAGAGTTAATGAGTGTTGTGGCCAATATCTATCATATCATTGCAAATATTATTTCAAACTGTTATTCATAAATAATTACCGCCACTACAAGCTCAAATACGTGTAATATTACATTTTAGAGACAGCAACAGTTTGCCTTGTGACCGTCATACTACTTTTCAAATTGTGGAAAGCTACGCATTAACTCAGACCTTGATATCTGTTTCAAAGATGCATTTTTAAACAGTGGAAATCGTGGGGATGTTTTTTTCAATGTTTTGATAATAAAAGTTGAAAAACCTGTGACAAGTGCGGGTATGTACTGCTGAGTTAATGAGTGTTGTGATCAAGATCTGTCATTTTGGAAAATATTTTTTTAACAGATATTGATAAATAATGAACAAAGTTATCTGCTCAAACAAGCATGAAAGAATGACATTGTTTTGAGAGAAATCAATTCGCCAAGTCACCATCAGCGTACAGTCCAGGCAAGTACCCTTCAGTCGAATATTTTACGATATGTAATGTAAGTTACTACCTTTAGTGCATATATTGTGTATCCGTATGTATACTTTTGATAGTGTTTCTTCGATGTTATGTGTTTACAGGCTTATTATTGCATTTCCTTTGTCACATTTTGAGAAAAAGTATCGTATCAGCAATATACGAATTGCACGCGACGACGGAGACAGCACTATGTGCGTGACGTCACAACAATTGCTAGGGGCGTTACGTCGCACCGACACAGATAGGTTTTATGGCGACGATGGGATAGGAAAGGCCTAGGAGTTGGAAGGAAGCGGCCGTGGCCTTAATTAAGGTACAGCCCCAGCATTTGCCTGGTGTGAAAATGGGAAACCACGGAAAACCATCTTCAGGGCTGCCGATAGTGGGATTCGAACCTACTATCTCCCGGATGCAAGCTCACAGCCGCGCGCCTCTACGTGCACGGCCAACTCGCCCGGTGCACAACAATTGATAGCAGGCCGTGGCCTAATTAGTACATAGTGGCTACCCGTACGACAGGATGGAGATGCGTCACGATGTGGGAGAGGCATGGCAAATTGGCAAGAAACTTCGCCGGGGATTGTTGCGGTCATTGTTGTGCTGCTTCAGTCGGCAGGCACATAAGAGGCCCAATGATCCCGCAGGCAGTGAAGGACGATGCATTCCTCCACTCATTCCTGGTTCACCTCGCTTCTTACTCCCTTCTGTTCGTCACCAGGACATGCACTAAGAATGCATGGTGATTGATCTTGATGAAATTCTAGTTCACAGTTCATTTAAGCCAATCAATAATGCCGATTTTGTAGTCCCTGTAGAAATTAATGGGACTGTTCACCAAGTGTATGTTTTAAAGACCCTATCTTGATGAATTTCTTCAAAGAATGGGTGAACTGTATGAATGTGTTCTCTTTACTGCCAGTTAACAAAGGACGCTGATCCTGTAGCAAATCAGCTAGACAGGTGGGGAGTATTCCAGACCCGTCTTTTTAGAGAATCTTGCGTTTTCCATCGTGGAATTATGTGAACGTAAAATGGCCGCTATCTGCTAGTCGCACGCAAACTTTCTCTCGCAAAAATTGTAAATCGCGGGTGATATAGTGCACGAATCGTTATTAGATTCGTGCTGAAGTTAAGCGTGTGCAGTTAACTAAAGTAAACAGTCAGTGTTCTACTACTAAGTTTCATAACGGCTCCCAAGAAGCTTCCCCAAGCCAGCCCGCCTCATGGCACCAGCATACAAGAACTCGTTAAGCAGGCCGTAGCCGAACAGTTACAGCCCATAATGTCACAGCTATAGGAACTAAGAGCGGAGTACAAGGAAACTGTCAAACTATTACAAGACCAGCTTCAGGTAAAGGACAGGTAACTTGTGGAAATCGAAAGCGACTTTAAAAACAAGTAAGATGAATTGGAGCTATACCAGCGGCAGCGATGTATTCGTATTTTCGGCATCCCGGAAAAGGAAGGGGAAGATTCTGATGTCATAGCAATTAGCATCGCAAGAGATCTTGGTGTCGATCTTGACATTGTCAGGAGCCATCGCACTAGAAGACGACTGGGCGCGAAGCCACGACTTCTAATAGTGAAATTCGTTTCCTACCGGAAGCGGAGTGAAATCGTCCACAAGAAAAGAGGACTCAAGGGAACGACGGTCACATTAAGAGAGGATCTGACTGCAGCAAGGCTCGCAGTCCTCAAGGAGGCAATTTCGAGGTTTGGAGTACGCCAGGTATGGAGCATTGGTGGAGTAATTAACATAAAAATTGGATCAAATAAGTATAAAGTGTGCACTATGGAACAGTTAAATGAACTAAAGTGATATGCGGGAGAAAGGGTCGCAACAATTTTGTAACTTTCTAATGTAGTTTAAGTAGTATATAATCCTTGTAGAATATAATCATTTTTAACATTAACTCTCTATTAGAACGTAATTGTAATATAGTTTACTTCTGCTTGCCGTAGTGATAGATTGGTGTTAGTAGAGGAAACCAATTGAAGCCTAACCCATCTAAAACTCAGGTATGTGCCTTCCATTTAAAGAACAGACAGGCGTCAAGGAAATTGCAGGTAGTATGGGAAGATACTCAACTAGATCACTGCCCAACACCTAAATATCTAGGTGTAACATTGGATCGTGCTCTCACCTACAAACAACACTGCATGAACATCAAGCAGAAAGTGTCGGCTAGAAATAACATCCTTCGCAAGTTGTCTGGAACCAATTGGGGTACACATCCAAAGACGTTGAGAACTACAGCCCTGGCTCTGTGTTACTCCGCTGCAGAGTACGCTTGCCCTATTTGGTACAGATCAAGTCATGCTAAACAAGTTGACATTTCTCTAAATGAAACATGTTGACTCATTACTGGCTGCTTGAGACCAACTCCACGAGGTAGAATCTACTGTTTGGCTGGAATCGCCCCACCAGATATAAGAAGAGAAGTTGCATCCATGAATGAGAGAACTAAAGCACTTGCCTCATGTGCACACTCATTGAATAGATATGAACCTGCCCACCGAAGATTGAGGTCTAGGAGGAGTTTCCTGAATACAACCGAAGATTTAAACGAATCTGCTCAATCCACAAGGTTGAGATTATGGAGAACTAGAAATCCTCAACTTGCTGGTTGGATGCTACCAATTGAACATCTCCCCCCAGGACACGAGGAACATTGGTTTACGTGGAAATCGTTGAACATGCTTCGCACTGGGGTTGGTAGATCAAGAATCAATATGGTAAAGTGGGGCTTTCCTGGCACATCCAGACAATGTGAATGTGGTGAAGACCAAACCACAGCCCATTTCATGAACTGTAGTAAATGTCCTTTAAGTTGCACAATAGAGGACTTGATGGCTGCAACACCTAATGCCCGTGATTTGGCAAAATTCTGGGCAGACACTATTTGATATGTATGTCATTAAGTACCATTATGCTATGTAAAATGTATGCTTCTGATACGAATAAATAAATAAATAAATAAATAAATAAATAAATAAATAAATAAATAAATAAATAAATAAATAAGTAGCAGTAATCTTGGTCCAGTGCCTTTTATCGTATTTTCTCCAAGTACATTATTGCTATATTGACATTATCGTATTGATCGCTGTAATTTGTTAGTTACATTCCCATTATTGTCATAATCATCTCCAATATAACTGAGAACATCGTAAGTTACATAAAAGATATAAATTGAAAGTGAAAAAACCGGAGTCAACTGCGCTTAGCCCCCTCTGATTACGACCTTGACACAAACGAAGATACTCCCCTCTTCCTTACAAACATTCCTCGCAAACTTTCACTTACTCCACCCTCTCCCAATGTCCCGGGAACCAGCTGTGCAGACAACACACACCTATTGTCATCTGAGCTCTCTTGCCATTCCCAGTCGATAAGGGACATCATTAACCATAAGCTTTCTCCGTACAGAAATGCTTTAAAGGTATGCAATATAAACGCTCAAAGCCTCCTTGCTGAGGCTCTAATGGACGAAATTAAAGCTTTATTTATGCCTCCCAGTTTCCATGCAATATTAATTTCCGAATCTTGGTTAAAACCACACCACGCAATAGAACGATTGCAGCTGGCGCGTTATACATTGCTTAGATCCGACAGATTAAATAAGCCCTCCGGGGGTAGCGCTGCATATGTTATGACCAGTCTACGCCCTAAAATAATACGTAAGTCTCCAAGTCCGTATGAGCGAAAACGTGAGTTATATTCCTGAAAATAACTGTGAGTGAAGTAAAATTTCTTCTGGGTGTAGTATATAAGCCACCGAATGCGGGTTTTTTATGCGATCTAGAAACTCAGATACAAGATTTAGTCACTGATTACTCAAATATAATTATTTTGGGCGATTTCAACATAAACCTTCTTGAACCTAACTCTCCTCAGACAACCCAACTTTTAACTTCTTTTAAAGCTTGCAACTTAACGTTTCTCCCACATCACACAGACACATCACACACCTTAATTGGTCTCATTGCCACAAACCAACCTGAATTAATTCTTCACCACGGTCAAATTAGTGTCCCAGGTATATCGCGACATGAGGCTATATTTATGGCCTATTCTAGTAAAAGTCCCAAGTTCAAACCGAAAATAATTTCATATCGATATCTACGACGAATTGATAAGCATAAACTTTTACAAGACGCAGTTTCAGTGCCATGGCATGATATATTTAAACTTAAAGACATAAATGACAAAGTGGCACTATTCAATCAACATATGACTGAGCTGTACGATAGACATGCCCCTGGAAAGACGGCTCGAGTTTCGCGGAAGTTAGCTCCCTGGCTCTCAGATGAGATTAGAGCACTTATGGCTGAACACAATGCTGCTTACAGACGAGTTAGAAAACATTGCACTCCTGACAATCTACTTAAACTGTAAGAGACTGAGAAACGCTACGACCCAACAGATTAGAAATTAGAAATTACGACACGCTCACAGTTTAATTCAACCAAATGTTTCAACATCTGTGTTGTGGAAATCCATAAAAAGCTTTGGCATTAACAAAGGACGAGACGACGATGAAATAAATACACCCTTGGAAAAACTGAACGATTATTTTTCATCTAACTGCACATTAAATGTAGCCCTGAAACATGAAGCTCTTGACGGAAATTATGCAAAGGCGCGAACAGATAGAGAAAACTTGTACTTCCGTCCAGCAACCCACACACAAGTTAGGTTTGCTATAAATCGGATAACATCAGCGGCGAAAGGAAATGACAATATAGGAATAGAGATTATAAAAATTATTCTGGACGTGATATTACCTGCACTAGTTAACGTAATTAACTCTTCCCTTGTAGACAGCACATTTCCCGAAACATGGAAAGCGGGCATTATACGTCCTCTAAAAAAGTAGCTTCCCCTTCTGAACCATCTGACTATAGAGCCACCTGCATACATTCTGCTTTATCCAAAGCGCTAGAATTCATCGCTCAAAGATAAATAACAGACTACATGACGACTTACAACTTACTTGACCCACTACAATCTGGTTTTCGTCAAGCACACAGTACTACAACGGCACTCCGGAAGGTCACAGAAGACATTTGACTCTGTTGACGTTGACATTTTGCTCTCGAAATTGTATTCCCTCCATTTCTCGGACAGTGCTCTCCTTTGGTTGCATTCCTACATGCATGGCCGTCGGCAGTGTTTTACAGATAGTTTAAACAAATCAACTTGGCGGTCCGTGCAGTGTGGTGTGCCCCAAGGGTCGGTGTTAGGACCCCTTATTTTTTTCTATTTACATTAACGATGTCTTCCAAAACCTAACGCACTGCAAATACCATATTTATGTAGATGATGTTCAAATGTACCTCCATGCATCTCCAGATCGAATATTTTCGGCCATAGACAAAATCAATCAGGATCTAACATCGTTTTCTTCTTGGTCTTTGAGGTGTGGTCTTACGTTGAACGCAGCAAAAACGCAAGCCACATCACACAGACACTCGATACTCGTTATGTAATACTAACATGCCATTCACGTCATTAGTAAAAGTCCTAGGCGTTACTTTCGATGATGACATGTCATGGAAAACACTTATTACGAATAACACTCAGAAAATATTCTCTGCATTGCACATGCTGCGCGGGTATAAATACTTATTTCCTGAAAAACTAAAAAAATGTTGGTAGAAGCTCTGGTTTTCCCTCATTTCGACTGTTGTGACGTGATTTATAGAGACGCTGTGTGCAAGTTATTGAGCAGACTACAACGTGGTCAAAATGCATGTGTGAGATACGTCTGTAACCTACGGTACTATGACCGTGTAACTCCTTCATATAACCACCTATCTTGGCCCCGACTAGAAATCAGTCGCACTGTTCATACCCTATGCCATCTCCATAAAAATCCTTCGTTCTTCACAGCCATTTTAACTTACGTCATATTTCAAATAACTATCTTCTTCTCATAGTCTTAACACCAGATCTACTAATAATTTCACCTTTGTTGTACCTAGCCATAGATCTGGCATCTACGATAAATCATTCACGGTAAATGCCTGCCGGAAGTGGAACCTCCTTCCCGAATGTATCAGAGGGTTAAGTGCTATTCGCACTTTCAAGGAAGCTCTGTGGACACATTTTATGCACCAGTAAGGTTCATCTCTGAACTTGATTAATAATAATAATGTTATTTGTTTTACGTCCCACTAACTACTTTTTAAGGTCTTCGGAGACGCCGAGGTGCCGGAATTTAGTCCCGCAGGAGTTCTTTTACGTGCCAGTAAATCTACCGACACGGGACTGTCGTATTTGAGCACCTTCAAATACCACCGGACTGAGCCAGGATCGAACCTGCCAAGTTGGGGTTAGAAGGCCAGCGCCTTAACCGTCTGTGTCACTCAGCCCGGCTCTCTGAACTTGATGCTGCTACTTACAACCATTCTATTGTCATGGATGTTCTGGTAGAAGATTATTCTAAAAATTCTTACCCGATTTATTTTTTAAATGTTATTAAATTCTATGTACTACCTTTTTTACATGTAGGATATTAGTTTTAAAATTTATCCTTTTATTATACCTAATTTATTTCATCTTCATTTAAGCTTATCACTCAATATTCTCGTATTATTATTAATTCAATTAGTATTAAATCTATTATTGTAAAGTGATACAATGTAATATATGTATATTTCAGTGCCTGGTTAGATGGATGAGGAGGCCTTGCCAGGTAAAATATAACATTACTAACTACTAAGTTGGGTCGGGATCTCCAAAATGTAGTTATTGTGGACAGTTATCCTGTTTCCTATATCTTCCATTTAGACAATGCTGTGCCTGTTGCAAAGTGGACAATGTGTATACTGTATTGTGCAATTCAAATCATCCGTAGAACACGATTACCACATCTTCTGTATCAGCAGTTGGAATGCTTAACCAACAGCAGCAAAAACACAAAAAAACTTGAGGTGACAATCATGCAACTCTAAATGCGGGTTAGAAGCCTCCCATGAATGAGGCCAAGACTTGGTTTGAAGGACATGTTAAAGTTTGTCTACACTGTGGAATGAATAGACCTGTATTTCAGCCAAGAATATGTTACGTTCATTTAGTACGTGTTGAAGAGAAGTTAAGTACAGAACAAAAATGGCCAACCGGACCCAAGTGGGATCCGAACCCCCAACTTCCAGATTTCGCGTAGGTTGCTTTACCAATTGAGCGATGCTGACCCAGGTCAACACCGTTCTGTTGGAAAGGATCTAAGTTACAGGTCTAGCACTACTGCCATCACACTGTAGAGTGCGTTTAAGTCGCCCGTTGAGGGCAAAGTCAATGAATATTGAATATTCACGACCGCATTTTAATCGAAATCGACTTTCAACCTATAAGGTCGTGCTACGTACATTTAGTACGTGTTGAAGAGATGTAAGTACAGAACTAAAATGGCCAACCGGACATCAGTGGGATCGGAACCCACAACCTCACGACTTCGCATCGGTTGCTCTACCAATTGAGGTATGGTGGCCCAGTTTATTATACGTTTTATCCTTTAACCGACGGAGAACTTCCAAGATCTTCAAATGTTTAACTTCTTATCCCCGAAGAATATAAAAATATCGAGGCAGTTCTAATGACGGTTTCGTTTCGAGGTATTTCGTGGCTAAACGGGATGTCCTATCACAAAACGGATGAAGCAGTCTCTGATGAATTTAGAGTGATCTACAACTTTGGTCATATGACTTTTTCTCGTATCTCTCCCCCTTATACGTCAGATTTGGCTGTATTTCTCGATTGTACGAAAATTTTGCAATTTTAACGTATATTTCATTTTATGACACACTTATAAGAAAGATATAGTCATCAAATACGGTACGCGCATTGACACGAGCAATGGCCATACGTGAACCAAATATCATGATTCTAGCTTAAAGTATGCAAAAAGTAATGTAAAGTGTTAAAAATATTTCCAATTTTCACACTATTCAAATTTTCGAACTCTATCTAAACCATAAATATAGGAGATAGGAGAAAATATTTTAGGACCAAACACGTAGAACGATAAATGGGGCGTCCGATGGCCCGAACCGTTTGTTGATGTGATATTCCGTTTAGGAGCAGTGAATTTCGAAATGAAGGTCTGCGGTTATAAGCGTGCCCATGTTTATATGTCATCTATATAAATACAGTAAAATCGTAACGATCGTGTCTGTACATTGACTGCTTTGGCGAAATTTCCCTACAGTTATCCGTTTCTGGTGTAATAATGACCATCTGTATATTTTTTAGCTTTGATGTCTGTTTGTCGGTGTGTCTGCTTGTCTGTTCGTTTGTTTGAATTCTTATAACTTGAAAACTACTGGATATATTTCTACCTATCTTTAGAATCACTTATCCTTGGGTAGGTTTTAGGGCCAATATTATTTATGAATACCAAAATTTACTACTGACTTATCTGAAATCGAAACCATGATTTTGCACCCGCAAAATATTCACACCCAAAATTAATGGAAATCATCCATCCTTAATGGAAATGAATTTCTAAAACTTTTTTCTCGTGTGCATCATGTCTGTACGAGGATTAATAATGGAGATATAATTAACGGTCGGTTTTTCAGGCTAAGTCCAGCGGACATAGCCCAAAAGGTGTTGTTCGTGGAGCAGATTACTTATCTATCTATATAAATAAAATCGTAACGACTGTGTGTCTGTACATTGACTATTTTGGTGAAATTTTCGTACAGTTATTCGTTTAAAGGGTAATAATGGCCATCTGCATATGTTTTAGCTCTAGTTTCCTGAAATCCTAATTTACCCCCCTCCTAAAATAAAAAATGCGGCACAATCTGCCACACGAGATACAAAATTGAAATTTGGCAAAATTATATATTTTAATCTGTAACCGACGGAAAACTTCCAAGGTCTTTAAATTTTTAACTTTGCATCCCCGAAACAAATCGAAATAACGAGGCAATTCTAATGACGGTGCAGACCTTCCTTTCGAGGTATTTCGTGGCTAAACGGTAAGTCCTATCACAAAAGGGATGACGCATTCTCGGATCAATTTGGAGTGTTCTACAACTTTGGTCCTATAACTTTTCCTCGTATCTCTCTCCCAAATTTTATGATTCTAGTTTATATACAAGTATGCAAAAAAAAGTATAAAGTTTTACTAAATTTCACACTATTCAAATTTTCGAACTCAATCTAACCCATAAATATAGGACATACGAGAAAATGTTTTATGACCAAACATGTAGAACGATAAATGGGACGTCTGATGGTCCAAATCGTTTGCTGATATGATGTAGCGTTTCGGTGCAGTAAATCTCGAAATGAAGGTCTGCACTTATAAACGTGTCAATGCCTGTGTGTCATCTATATATTTATTTATTTCCTAAAGGGCGCCTAGCCATGGCTCATATAGGTGCAATACATATCTCATATACATGTAGCAGAATTAGGAGATAACACAGAATCTTAAATTTTTTACAGGATATTAAACGGAAAATGAGATAAGCTCACTATACAAGTACGATACATTTAACGTATACATGTTACATAGTCAAGATATCTCGGATGTTCATATCATCTTATAAAAATATTTTACAATTTTCTGCTTAAATACTGTAAATAAAGCAGCCTGTCGAATATCTTCAGGAAGTGAGTTATACACATGTGCTGAATAATACTAAACAGATTTGTTGCAATATTTAGTTGAGTTAATTAACTCAATGTGAATTTTATTGATACCTCTTGTATTGTATGATTATATGTCAGAATTTTCACACATAAAGTATTGGAATGAGCCAGATTATTTCTCAATTTATAGACCAGCACAGGTGAAGCTTTCTGACGTAAAGCCTCAAGTGGAAGAACATTACAATGTTTGTATAGATAAGCTGTTGGGGTCAATGTAGGTAGCTTAAACAGTATTTTTAGTGTTCTCTTCTGTAGGATTTCAACAGTCTGAAGTAGCTCGTTACTGCAACATACCCAAATATACACCATGTAAAGTATATGACTTTGAACAAGAGCGTTTAGTAGAGTGTTAGTAAGTTTGTATTTAAGTCGATTAAGAACCCCCATTGCTGGTGTAATTTTATTACAAATCACCTGAAGTTAATTACTCCAAGAGAGAAATTCGTCAAGAATTAATCCTAGAAACTTTGTCGCCCTAACTCTAGGTATTTTGCAGTTATAAATTGTGAGTGTAATATCCAGAGAAAGCCTGCATGCTGGTTTATGAAAGATGATATAATTTGTTTTAGTCAGATTAATAGTTAGACGATTTACAAGAAGCCAATTCTGAAGTAAAGTAATATCGGACTGCATCATGATTTCGAGGCTATCAGGAGAAGTGTCCGTGTAAAACACGTTACTGTTGTCAGCAGATAGAGATAATCGTCCGTACAATTTTAGTGATCCTATATCATTCATAAATATGAGGAAAAGAATGGGACCTACTGTCGGATTTTTTATTATGGACACTCGAGTTTAGGCTTTAATTACAAACGAACCAATAGGCCTATTGCAATGCGAGTTATACCAATATTTTCCTTGTTTAATTCTACATTAGCGTATATAAGACACATTGTTTTCGACGTTCATTAAATATTTTTTATTTGTGGTTATAATAAATATTGCCCGAGTTTTTGGCTTCTTCTCTAGGAAGCGCTCACTTAGGAATATATACAAGGAAAACTACTTGTCTGATGGTAATGAAATTTTTATATGTTATAACCACATGTATTTTTAGTGTAATACTCAAGTTGCAATTTTTTTTAACCACCCCGAAAAAAGTTCTTATCATTTTTCTAAAGCAACTCTTTCTCAGTCCAGGATAAACGTACAACAGCAAACTTGGGCTTGTTTTGAAGCACTCAGTCATGGTTATCAGAAACTACAACAACTGTAACCGTACAGTTTGGTACCGAATTTATAAAGAGTAATATTGAAAGGAGGTTTTATGTACGCCGGACCGTGCGATTAACAGCAGGCCGGGTGGTGAAATCGGGCGCAGTGTTGCCGCGTTCAGTAGTAACCACGCGCGCAACGAACACAGCTTTTCGTTTACTTTCAACCTTTAATTTTATTTCCTCTTATAAATTCCACTTCCTATCACTTTTTCTCATAAGGGCTTTGGACCTTCAAAGGCAGGTTTAAAAATGGTTGACTTCCTAATTTAGAAATATCACACTGTACAATTTTTACAAGAGTTATTTGCATTATTATTTACATATATTTACAATATTTAATTCTATCAATTTTCTTCGTCTGAAAAATCACTGTGTTCCGATGAATCGGTGCTGCTGTCATTCATGTTGATTATGACTGGCTCGAAATAAGCGACGTTTTCAGACAGTCCATCTTTTTCCCAGTAGTGGTCTTCAATTATCTTAGCGTGTTTAATGCATTGTTTCCAGAGTTCAGGGGTGACGGTACGTAAGGCTTCTCGGCATAAAGCGTTAATTGCTTCCATACCTCTACCATTTTCTAATGTGTTAGCCATATTTGTTTTTGCTATTTATCCTTTTACGTAAGCCCAAATGAGCTCGATTGGATTAAGCTCGTAATGGGCCACTGGTAACCAAACAAGCTGTACATCTGGTCGAAGTCGTTTAGTCAGTTGTTCCAGCTTCTTTACTAGTGTTTGAAACTAAGGCCTGGCAAGGACAATCAGTTCTGATTTCGTTAATTTGTTATAATCGTCAACTCCAAGTGGTAGTGATATATTCTTTGATGTTATCCCGGTTATAATTTCAGGTTTCAGCCATGACATGTTCGGGTTTTTAGATGAGGGATCGACCATCGTATGATATGGAGCTTGATCTATAACGACAGCCGACCTTTGAGGCAATAAACCCAGGACTTTCGTGAACCATTATTCATAATGATTTGAGTTCATCTCATTGTGGTAAGCACCACTGCCTTTCTTGCCTATAAAGCAAAGTCCTGCACCGTCAAGAAATCCTTCTTCACTTCCGATGTGTAAAATTATGATGCGTTTCCCAGCTCCAGACGGTGTTTTGAACCCTCCACGTAATCTATAAATTTGCTGAATGTACCCTCTGTACAGATTATAGTTGTCAAAGTTGTTTTTTAAAGCTTCAACCACGTTTTCTTGCCACCCATATTTCATAGTATGGTTCTGTCCTCACCACGTCTCGTCTGTAAAGAAGATCTTCAAGCCCTGTGCTCTTAAGTCTCTAATTCGTCTAAGGTAGGTATTTCGGGATGCAGCGAGTGTCAAAGATTCCATTAGCACTGGTTTCCTGTTTAGTTTTTTGAATCGGAATCCCAAGCTTCGAACTACTTTCAAAAGTGTAGAAATTGACACATCAGGAAAATCCGGCATATTTCCTAACAGTTTCATGCGGAGGCTTCTAATTGTGGGAAATATCTTTTTCATATGGAAATCGTGCATATTTCTTCGTATTGTGCCCAAAGTAAAATCATCGAGATGGATTTTCGGACGCCCCGGTCTCACACACTGCTTCTTTCTTGACCTGGATGACGTATTTCCTTCATTCTCCTTTGAAGCGACTCCTACTCTCTTCACTGACGACAGAGATAATCCAAGACAATCTGCCACCTTCTTGTACACAGGGAACCTCCTGTCCCCTACTTTTTCCCCCTCACATTGAAAGAAACAAATAGCACTCAAAATCATTGCAAGTTCACCCTCTGATAACGGCGGTCTCGGAGGCATCTTGAAGTGACGTGGCCAACATGCAGAACATAGGACAACTGAAAATAGCTTGCGGATAAACCAAGGTCATGGGCATTCCGTTGCACAACTGCCCGGGGCGAGTGTACTGTGTTCGTTGCGCGCATGGTTACTACTGAACGCGGCAACACTGCACCCGTTTTCACTATCCGGCCTGCTGTTAATCGCACGGTCCGGCGTACACAAAACCTCCTTTCAATATTACTCTTCATAAATTCGGCACCAAACTGCACGGTTACAGTTATTGTAGTTTCTGATAACCATGACTGAGTGCTTCAAAACAAGCCCAAGTTTGCTGTTGTACGTTTATCCTGGACTGAGAAAGAGTTGCTTTAGAAAAATGATAAGAACTTTTTTCGGGGTGGTTGAAAAAAATTGTAACTTGAGTATTCCACTACAAATATATGTGGTTATAACATATAAAAATTTCATTACCATCAGACTAGTAGTTTTCCTTGTATATATTCCTAAGTGAGCGCTTCCTAGAGAAGAAGCCAAAAACCCGAGCAATATTTATTACAACCACAAATAAAAATTATTTAATGAACGTCGAAAACAATGTGTCTTATATACGCTAATGTAGAATTAAACAAGGAAAATATTGGTATAACTCGCATTGCAATAGGCCTATTGGTTCGTTTGTAATTAAAGCCTAAACTCGAGTGTCCATAATAAAAAATCCGACAGTAGTACTGAAGCTTGAGGTACACCGATATTTATAGACAATGGAATACTGTTCACATTATTACAGGACACAAATTGTTCTCTGTCTGTAAGGTGACTGATAAACCAGTTTAATGCTGTTCCTCTAACACCAGCAGCTTCCAACTTCCTGATTAAAATATCATGATCCACTGTGTTGAAAGCTTTCTTCAAGTCAATTAATAATCCTGCAGCTATATTTTCTGAGTTTAAATTTTCTTAAACTTCAATTATTATATCTTCTATTGCATTGTAAGTACTAGAATTTGGTAAAAATCCAGACTGATATATGTAAACATAATTATTTTTAAATAAAAAGCTCAGTAATCTCTCTTTAACTATTTATTCTAAAAGTTTAGATAAGATAGGTAATATAGAAACTGGACGATAGTTATTTACGTCAAATTTACCTAAACCTTTGTATATTGGTACAATTTTTGCGACCTTCAACATTTTGGGGACAGTAGCCTCATTAAATGGTGTATTTATAAGTTGTGTAATATAGGGGACTAGGTATGGAGCCAATTTTTTGTTTATAAGGTTGTTACTTACACCATAACAGTCATAGCTACTGGTATTTTTCAGTTTTCTGATTGTATTTAATACTTCATTATCATTGGTAGGGTGTAAAAATAGAGAACTACATGGACCTGTACCTAAATTGGGAGTGGTTTTACTTGGAATATTAGCAGCTAAGTTTTGACCAATATTAGTGTCCGGCTCCATGGCTAAATGGTTAGCGTTCTGGCCTTTGGTCACAGGGGCCCCGGGTTCGATTCCCGACAGGGTCGGAAACTTTAACCATCATTGGTTAATTTCCCTGGCACGGGGGCTGGGTGTATGTGTTGTCTTCATCCTAATTTCATCCTCCTCACGACGCGCAAGTCGCCTACGGGAATCAAATCAAAAGACCTGCACCTGGCAAGCCGAACCCGTCCTTGGATCTCCCGGCACTAATAGCCATACGCCATTTCATTTTTTTTACCAATATTAGTGAAATATTCATTAAATGTTATTGATATCTCTAGTGGATTTGTGATAACCGTATCCTGTACTCTCAAGTGTATTTCTTTACTATCATTATTGCCATCGGTTGTTAGCACTTCATTTACCACTTTCCAATAGTTTTTTGTAGTATTTGATCTGTCAATAAAATATGAATTCTCTAGTTCCCTTTTTAATTTAGTTACTTTTCTGCACAGTGATTTGTAGTCCCCTACCAGTTCTTCTGAATAATATTCACACCCCATTCTGTTTCTAAGTTTTTGCCTTTTAATTTTAGCATAAAGCTTGTTCTTTTGTTCAACAAGTTTCAAGAGGTCGGGCGTCATCCATGGGTATGTTGGTCCCCTACTGTTTTAAGTTACTTCAGTTATTGACGAACAGCGTACACTTTTCGTCTATATAGCTAATTAGTTTATTTACTAGTGTGTTAGACTTGTCATTCCTATCAATTATTAACGGATTATTCAACATGTGTTCAGTTAAACATTTAACATCAATTCTTCTGTTTACAGGACGTTTCTTGTTTGTTCGGACGGCGATCTGATTTTCTAAGTCAAATATTACTATATTATGGTCACTAAAATCATTAAAAATGTTGTCAACTGAAAACAGCGGTGTTCGTTTATATATATGATCTATCAAGGTTGCACTACTGTTAGTAACTCTAGTGGGAAAAACATTATTACATGATATTTCATTATAACATACACTCAGCCTGTACAATTCCTCTGACTGCTGGTCTTGTTCCAGTTTATTTATATTAAAGTCTCCAACAGTAACACAGAACTTCATGTTATATTTACTCCACATCTCTTCAAGACAATTGATGAATGAATCAGCATATTTAATATTTGGATTATAGCTAGCTAGAACAAGAAATTCTCCATCAGAACCAGAAATCAACTAATAACACATTAAAAGGCACATCTGTAGATTTTACAATTGTTAGGAGTTCAGCTTCATAGCACTGCTTGGCATAGATGACAATCTCACCACCCTTTTTTATGGTCTTGAACAAAAATAACTATCATAATTTGGTAAGTTATACTATATTTCTTCATCTGGATTCAGCCAAGTTTCTGTAATAAGTATAACATCCGGCATGTGTGCTTGCACAATGAGAGTTGATAATGGTATCCATGTGTTACGTATACTCTGAGCATTAATATATATAACATCCTAATTTTGTTCCCTTTACCTTTAACTTCTCCTAGCTATTTAATTGATTTTATGACCTATCCATTGATTATGATGATTATGATCGTAATTTTCGTTCAAGTGGCTAAACTGTACAATTCATGATTCTAAGCTGACAATATCATCAATTGTTTTGACAATAATTACTTGGGAGGTATCATCTTTCCGCACATATATTTTCTCATCCCGGGTCCACACATATTTATACCCCTTTATCCCCAGGTCTTTAGCTCTCTTTAGTAGCCCTTTAGCTTTAGGAGTGAGGTGATCATTTATGTAGACCGTGTGGCTAGCAGCATTTATTACAACTGCCGAGGACTGCAGTTGTCTAATTTTCTTCTTGGCCATCGTTAATTCGTGCTTTTTCCACCTGTTGACGAACTTGACGATGATTGGACGAGGAAGATTCTCGTTGACAGATGGGATCCTGTGAACAATATCAAGATCAGTCCTCTTGATTTCGCATCCCACAGCTGCACCTATATTCCTAACAACTTCATAAATGTCTTCTCCTTGGATTTTTGGTGCACCATGTTTCTTCTTAGATATTGGTTCACTTGTTCAACGTCTTCATTTGCCTCGTCATTGAGCTTGCAGACCTCCATTCTCGTTCGCTACATGCTCCCATGTGGTTGGAAATGTGCTAGGTTTCGTGTCTTGTGTCTCTGACGTCTCTAGAACTTGCGCTTAGTTTCGAGTTACCCCTGTGTGTGAGTTGTGCTGTGGTGTCATGAGTACTGACAGTGGAGGCGATGCGGAGTCTAATCCCGCATCAAATAGCAATGTTGAACGTGAAGAAGTGGTGAATATGGATTTAAATGTGAACGATAGTTCTCATAATACCTCTTCTTTGCAGAATACAACCCAACGTTATACTAACCTTCCACCACCTGCTCAACCTCCTAACAATGTTGCCTGTACTATGTACCCATTTAATCACCCAGGTCCATACATTGTGTTTGTCTCCTCCAAAAGCGGCAATAATATTGGTAACCATCACCCTATGGCTCTTGGTCGTTTACTGCATGAACGAAACTTTCCTGTCAAATCAATTCAGTATAAAGGTCGTAATAGGATCTAGGTAAATTTTAACTCTGCTAATCATGCTAATGCCTTTTTGAAGAATCAGTTTCTTGATACGCACAAGCTACATGCCTTTATACCACACTCCAACATCTTCCGAGTCGGTATTATCCGAGGTGCAGATAAAGAGTTATCTGAAGCAGAAATTCTTGCTTTAGTTAAGAGCGACATCAAAGTTCACTCTGTTCACAGATTAAGTAGCGAAACCAATCAGGATGGTCAGGTAGCTTATCTACCTACTGGTTCAATAAAGATTGTCTTTTGTTCAAAAACATTGCCAAAATATGTCTCCCTATATCAAGTTTTATTGGAAGTCACTCCTTTTATTTTCTACCCAATTGTTTGCTCAAAATGCCAACGTTATGGTCACACGATACGAAATTATCAGTCTACAACATTTCATTGTCGCAACTGTGCCTTAAATCATGCCACCTCAGACTGCCTTGCCAATGTAAAACTATGCTTACATTGTAATCGGGAACATTCAGCGGGCTCATCTAACTGTGCTATCCACCTGAGAAGGTAGAGATTAAGAAACTCATCATATGCATTGATAATATCTTCTTTTCTTAAGCTTCCTCCACATTATTTCCACCTAATATTTCTGATTATAGTAACCTTCAACAATTTCATCCCCTCCCCAATATACAGAGCCCGCCAGAAAAATGTATACACTCTTTGTTAGATGATATCGGAATATGGACATTGTCAACTGTTATCATTGTTTGTAAATGTTGTAGTGGGGTCTTTCGCTCAACAGATGTCGGTACTTGCATCACGATAGTGGGAAAACAAAATGGATGGAGCACGCTTGACTTTCGAGCAACGAAAGTACATTCTGAAGTGGTTTATCAAGTTTTATAATGCCGTTGAAGTGCAACGTCAGTGCAGAAGGGAGTTTCAAACAGAACCCCCAACACGCCTAACAATTAAACGCATTACTGGGAAGTTTGAGACGCATGGAACGATTTGCGATATTCACAAAGGAAGATCGGGAAGAACGCGCACAGCTAACAGTCCTGCTTCTTCGGCTCACGTGTTGGAATGTTTTGCCAATCCCCACAGAAGTCTGCTACGCAATGTGCATGGGAAGTGGGGATTAGCAGTACAAGTGTACGACGAATTTTGAAAACAGCTAAGTGGAAAGTTTACATCCCACGATTACTGCATGCGCTTAATGAGGACGATCCCGATCGTCGAATGCAATGTTTCGAATGATATCAGCAAATGGTAACCCAAGATGTACAATTTCTGTCGAAGTTGGTGTGGTCTGATGATGCCCAGTTTAAACTTAATGGAACAGTGAATCGACATAACTGTGTCTACTGGGCTCCGGAAAATCCGCATGTCCATGTGGACAAGGCGGTCAATCTACCAGTGATTAATGTCTGGTGTGGACTGTCGTCGAGGTGCTTACGAGGACCCTTTTTCTTTGATGGCACTGTCACTGGAGCAGTGTACTTGGAAATGTTACGCACATTAATTTTACCAGCTAGACGTTCACTTTGTAGAGCTGATGATGAAGTCTTCTACCAACAGGACGGGGCGCCACCTCAGTAGCAGTACGAGCTTTCCTGGATGGCAATCTGCCGGAACATTGGATTGGATGTCGAGGGCCTCACGGTCACCAGATCTTACCCCTATGGACTTTTGCTTGTGGGAAACTGTGAAAAATCAAGTTTATCGACGTAAGCCACGGACGCTGGAGGCCCTTCGCCAGGAGATTACAGCGGCATGTGCAGAGATTCCCATTCAAACATTGACGGACGTAGTTGCAACTACCGCTCGTCGTTCTGCTATGTGTCTGGCAGCCAACGATGAACATTTTGAACATCTCATGTAACCATATGTTTAACTGAAGACAGTAATACATGTGTAATCAAAATTTAAATGTAAAAGCACACACAATAAATAGTTTTTGTTCCGTAAATAGTGTATACATTTTTCTGGCGGACCCTGCATATTCTCCTCCCATGCCAGAAATACCTCGCATAGGTAAATTCACGCAAGTGATCCTCAAGGACTTGCCTTCCCAGCCACCTCACGGCTATGAGAGAGCCGGCTATCTCCAGATCGTTCAACCCACTCAATCCCCCAGTTCCATGCAAACTTTGTCTCACCAATATCCCATATCTCCCACCCAGCTAGCTCCATCAATATCGAGACAAGTAACCACTTTGCAACCCGTACAACATCCATTACAAGCAGGTAACACGCTACCACAGCGAGAACACGTCCAACAGTGTATTCTAAATCTTCTGATGAAAATTACGCAACTACTTGGAGATCAACCCACTATTTTTCCAGTGCTTAGTCAACTACGAGAAAGTTTACAGTTTATCCTTCATAATGGTAGTGAGCATTCTGCAATGGAATGATAGAAGTTTACAAAATAAACAATATGAACTAAAAATTCTAATGAAGGAAACATCTCCCTAAATAGCAGCCCTCCAAGAAACGTGGTTCTCACCAAGCACTAACTTCTATTTTCCAGGATATTAGATTGAACGGCATGACGGACCAGAGTTTCATGGTATAGCTCTTATGATCAATAACTCGTTATCATACACTCAGTTACCACGAGGAAGACCGGCAAAGAGATGGACTGACAACATCAGGGCAGACATGCACAGTGTTGGCTTAACACCAGAAGATGTCAACGACAGACAGAAATGGAGGAGATGTAGCAAAGCAGCAAACCCTGCAAGTCGGGATTAATGCTAAGAAAGAGAGAGATACACTCAGTTACAACTGCAATATATCATAACTCATACCTACGCCCTTGGAAAACTATACCACAACACATGCGTTATAAATTTATATAATCCACCTGATAATTACATCTCCTTCGCAGAATGGTTAAAAAAATTTAACCAATTTCCATCTGATAGCCAACTTCTTCTTTTGGGAGACCTAAATATTCATAATACTCAGTGGGAAGCTCATGTGGACACACCCAAAGGCACACAGTTCTTAAATACTGCAAATCAACACAATCTCATGATTCTTAATTATGCTTCCCCTACTAGACTCACTCCTCCAGGTTCGTTGCCTAGCACAGTAGATATATCACTGTGTCGCTACAATCTCGCCTCTATAACCACGTGGAGGGTTTTAGGAGACACTCATAACAGTGATCACTTTCCCATCATATTTACTTATGGACTTGGGCATATCACTCATAACCCTCCTACCAACTATTCCCCTTATCAAATTCGCTCTCTACAACATTTTGATGCTTCGTGCTTTAAGTCATTCATGGTACAACAACTGGAGACATGTCCAGTGACAGCATCATCATATCATTCGATTATACAAATGACAGTAAAGTGTCTTGACCTCTAACACCCCTTTAAAGCACCTTCGAATAACACGACATCCTGCACTTCTAGATTAAAGTGATGGAATTCTGAATGCCACCAGTTAGTACTCAAACGAAAGAGGCTTTTCAGAATATATCGAAAAACTTTAACCCCCTCGCACTATTTTCATCTTAAGCATCAAATTGCACATTTAAGGCGTGCGTTCAATCAAAAAAAGAAGACAAGCGTGGAAAACCTTTATATCCTCCTTAAATACTAATATTTCTGCATCTCAGTTATGGAACGCCGTTCGTGCCCTTACCAGAGCTTCGAATCATATCCCACGCCCTCATATAACGTCGAATATTCTTAATGAATTTCTAACATCCCTAACTCCAGATCATGTGGTCCCACCTTCCACCCCAGCTTTCTCTTCTTCTTCTAGTCAGTCTTCAGTCCTTTCACGTCCCATAACTCCCCTTGAGCTTACATCCATTCTTAACTCTTGTAAAGCATCCACACCAGGTCCCGACTACATTTCTTATACTATGTTAAAAAGAATTGCCTATCAAAGCCCAACAAGTACTTGTACAATATTTTAATTTTGTATTAACCACTGCCACTCCTCCTCCGGAATGGAACACTTTTTCCTTAGTCCATGTTCCAAAGCCTCGTCTTCCCACGACAACCGCCAAAAATATCAGGGGCATAATCTTAGAATATTGTATACGTAAAGCATTTCTCAAGATAATTCTCCAACGGATTCTCTGGTTCTTAGAGTATTAGTCCATACTCCCTATCTATCAATACGCATACTGTAAAGGCAGGAATGCTCAGGATGCGATTAATATGCTTATCATCGATATATTACTAGCAAAATCTAGGAAACAGCACACTGTCGCTGTCTTCCTTGATATTTGAGGAGCCTTTGACTCAGTACCCCTTCATTTGTTATGGGACGTGTTATCGCGGAAAGGAATCCCTACTACCTTCATAACTCTTCTCCGTAATCTGCTTATATATCGCACTCTTATTTTCAAACCTCCTTTCAGTGCACAATCCCCTCGTCAATCGTCAGTCGGGCTCCCACAGGGATATATATTTAGTGGACTACTCTTTGCATTATATTTATCCGACCTAGAACAACTAGCCCTCCAATCTGCGAGAATCCTCATGTATGCTGATGACATAGTCATTTATTTTTCCCATAAAGACATTTATACCGTTCGGAATTGCATAACTCAACTCCTAATTAAAGTCCAGTCCTGGTTAAGCACACATGGATTATCATTATCTCCTGATAAATGCTCTGCGGTAATTTTTACTAACAAGCGTGTCTATAATACAGAACCATTACAATTCGCTACATATGAAATTCCTATCCGTACGCATCATAAATATCTTGGCATTATAATTGATCGAAAATTAATTGTTTCCCAACATTTGCACCGCCTACGAAACAGCACTGCCACATATATTAAACTACTAAAAGATATCACACGTCGTTCCTGGGGAGCTGATCCTGTCACAGCAAAATTAGTACACTGCGTAACAATCCGTGCTCATTTTGATTACTGTCCATATATAATTGATGTTGCATCCCACTCCACACTTCAATCCCTCAATACGATACAACATCAAGCACTACGAATTTGTTTTTGCGCATAATATACCACCCCCAATAATGCACTATTAGTCGAAACGGATGAACTTCCTCTTATGCTTCGCCGAATAGTTCTTGCTTCTAAATATCTTCTCAGACGACTTCTAGTGGTCTCAAATAAGCTCGTACCCAAAATACAGCTTCTTGCTGACTCATTCCCATCACCTTTCACACAAAATTGCAGAGCACCGGCCTTAATTTGGGCTTATGAGTCCGTCTCCCCATTTAAATCTGATATAATTCGTAGCAATGTGTTACCATATTACTCTGTATCATACGACGTGCTTCAATACACACCTTCAATTACTTTTTCTAAAGCTGCATCCTTTGCTATGCTCCCATATCGGCTTACATATTTTCCCCTATTTTCTAAAAAAAAAGTTCGTATCTAAGCTGTTCATGCTAGTAACAACTTCTATATCGACGGTTCCAAAATTCTTGTGGCGTTGGAGCTGCCTTTTATTACGAACAAACCCAGTATTTTAAATTGTATCGTTTAGCGTCACATTTTTCTATTTTTTCTGCAAAACTGCTTGCCATACGTCAAACGTTACTCTACATAAAAATTTCATCGATACATTCCGCCAACATATTTACTGATTCCCTATCTGTACCACAATCATAAAAATACAACAAGTTTACATTAAACTTGTATCTATATAGTGTAAATCAAATCCTATTTAATTTACATCAATTAGGTTTTCAAATTACACTCATTTGGATACCTGCCCATAAAAACATACCAGGTAATGAACAGCCAAGGAGGCTTCCATATTAACTACACCCCCGTCCAAATTTTCTGCTCCAGCATCTGACTTCTTTTCTCTGATAAAATGCCAACAAAAACAATCATGGCAACACCTATGGACTACATCTGCACGCTTTAAGGGAACTTTCTATCATAGTCTACAACCAATATTACCTACTACATACTGGTATCATGAAGCAATCTACACCCGTCGACATATCTTTAACATCTTATGAATTCGCCTTAATCACGCTCTCACACCCCCATATAAATTTCGATTTCGTCTACAACAGCATCCTCTATGTGATTGTGGTTCAGCAGAT
This sequence comes from Anabrus simplex, assembly GCF_040414725.1. NCBI lineage: Eukaryota > Metazoa > Arthropoda > Insecta > Orthoptera > Tettigoniidae > Anabrus > Anabrus simplex. The sequence continues at coordinate 55,106,696 of NC_090268.1, forward strand.
GCCGATATTAATCATCTCATCTTTCAATATCCTTTGCATAACTCCTCTCGACGCCGCCGTCTATTGTCATATTTCAACCACCCCCCAATCGCGGATACACTTCCATTGACGTCATACCATCACAGCGATACGAGAACTGGATGGTTGTTTCCGACATTAACAATCCTTTCCTCAATCTATGTCCTCAACATCATTTGTCCAGTTATTACTTTCCCTCAGTCCAGCGTCCACATCCTTTAATGTTTCACCCCTCAGTCGTTACACCTCCCTTTCCCTTTTATATCTTAAATGTTGACTCAGTCTTGTTCGTCTTGTAAAAAGTCACTGAGGTGGATCACTCTAGCGTGAAGACTTGTACCTTGTGTGCTTGTGTGTTTCCTATATATCCTAAGCATTATATAAGTAATTCTATCACCATCAGTTGTATATGTGCTACGTTTTCTAGTGAATTATTTCATGTGCTTTGGAAACATTCTGTGTGTCAATGCGCTCTCTGCTTAAGTCCATCAGCAAGTCCTTGTCAATCAGATAATCTTGAGAACATCATTGGTGTCCTAATTTATAGGAATTTTGTGCGAGTGTAGAAATGGTACAATTTATAAATATTGTATCTGGGTGACATAAAAAGCCCATATCCATTTCAAGAAGAAGAAGAAGAAGAGCTTGCAGACCTGCTCTTGAAATTCTCTGATCCTTTGATCGCGTTTTCATAGCTCTTCCTTCAAGTCCTCAATGACTCTTGTATTAAAATCAATACTTTTATGCAATCTAGTAACCACTTCCTCTACCAGTCTCTCAATAAGCGAGTCTAGGAAACTGGAGCTGCACATTATATTGTTAACAACATCTATGAGATCGGTCGATGCACAATCGTCATTGGAAGACGAGGTAGTACCATTTCGCTCCGGTCGCTGATGTTTCTCCTGCATCTCCTCACCTACTTTTTTCTTTGGTTTGCCACCCATAACCTCACCAAATGTTTCACCAAGCTGAGTTAACACTTCTATTTGAACAGTATTTCTGAAAGTACTAGTGAATTTATTATTCACCTTTTATTAACCTTGCTACGGTTTTATTAGTAGTTACCTCTTAACGTTTCCTTCTTCTACGTAAACTGGCAAAATAACCTCACAGCACTAAGCACATGTTACCTCTAACTGCACATGTTTTTCCAGGCTAAGTCCAGCGGACATAGCCCAAAAGGTGTTGTACGTGGAGCAGATTACTTATCTATCTGTATAAATAAAATCGTAACGACCGTGTGTCTGTACATTGACTATTTTGGCCCAATTTTGATACATGTATCCGTTTAAAGGATAGTAATGATCATCTGCGGATTTTTTAGCTTTAGTTTCCTGACATCCTAATTTTTATCCTCCTCCTCCAAAATCAAGAATGCGGCACAATCTGCCACACGAGCTACAAAATTGAAATTTGGCATAATTATACGTTTTAGCTTGTAACCGATGGGAAACATCCAAAATCTTTAAATTTTTAAGTTCTTATCCCCGAAGAATATCGAAATATCGAGGCAATTCTAATGACGGTGCAGACCGTTTCGAGGTGTTTCCTGGCTAAACGGTAAGTCCTATCACAAAACGGATGACGCATTCTCGGATCAATTTGGAGTGTTCTACAACTTTGGTCCTATGACTTTTCCTCGTATCTCTCTCCCGTATACGTTATATTTGACTGTATTTCTCGATTATAGGAAAACTTTTGTGGTTTTTACACGTATATTTCATTGTTTGACACACACATAAGAAATATAAAGTCATCAAAATATGGTACGCGTATTGGCACGACCAATGGCCATACGTGAACCAAATTTCATGATTCTAGTTTATATATAAGTATGCGAAAAATAATATAAAGTGTAAAAAATGTACTCAAATTTCACACTATTAAATTATTCGAACTCAATATAACCCATAAATATAGGACCAGACATGGAGAGCGACAAATTCGGCGTCTGATGAACCCAACCATTTGTTGATATGATAAACAGTTTAGGAGCAGTAAATCTCGAAATGAAAGTCTGCATTTGTAAACGTGTCCATGCTTGTGTGTCATCTATATAAATAAAAACGTAACCACCGTGTGTCTGTACATTGACTATTTTGGCGAAATTTCCCTACAGTTATCCGTTCAGGTATAATAATGATCACCTGAATATTTTTTAGCTTTGGTGTATTTTTGTCTGTTTGTTTGTTCGTCTGGGTTGTTATAACTTGGAAACTACCGGATATATTTCTACCAAACTTTATATTTATAATCCACTTGTCCTCGGGTAGGTTTTAGGGCCAAATTATTTCTGAATACCTAAATTTACTGGCCGTTTATCCGAAACCGAAACCTTGATTTTGCACTCCCGCAAAATATGCACATCGAAAATTAATGGAAATCTACCATACTTAATGGAAATCAATTTATAAAACTTATTTATCATGTGCATAATTTCGATAGGAGGATTAACAAGGGAGATATCATGAACGGTCGGTTTTTCAGGCTAAGTCCAGCGGCCATAGCCCAAACGGTGTTGTGCGTGGAGCAGATTCCTTATCTATCTATATAAATGTAATCGTACCGACCGCGTGTCTCTACGTTGACTATTTAGACTTCCTATCGTCGTTGTTCAAAATAAGGTCGCGGTGGAAGATGACTCCACGAATCATATTCAAGGATTTGTGCTCCTCAACTTTGACGGGGTTTACGCCAAAGTAGTCGCAATTAAGCAACTGTTCGGCTTGGACTGCTGTGCGAGTCTTCAAAAGCAAACTACCGTTGCGCATTTTCTTGAGATATAGATGTAAAAACTTTTAGTGTCTTATCTAAACACACACTGATTAAATCAGTACCTTTGACTGTGGACAAATAGTTGATCTATAGATCAACGACGAAAAAATATGGACAATGTAGTGAGTTATGAAAACTCTTCGATATTTTGTTTTGAAAAATCGTTGATTGTATTGCATTGCTATTTATTACAATACGATAATTACTCTTGTTGATTTAATGGGTCTAACATCTGGGTCATCGGCCACTTTCCAATTTCCTTTTAATCTCACTGTCGTTATTATTACTGTATTTAGCATGATACTAGAAAAAAGACAAATTATGTACAAAATTTCATTCTCAAAGATCAACAACCGAAACTGACGGAGTCAATTAGAGGGATGAATATTCTAAGCATTGTGCTGCTAATACAAGGTAAGGTCTTGCGACGAATTAAAGAGGCTAATTGTGTGGCTGATGGTATGATTAATCATGAATTTTTATTTGACAGAGGACAGTTCGGCTTTCGCAAATAATATTGAAGTGATGTTGATATTTAGGGATTCCAGCAAGATATAACAGTTAATCTACATTTTGAGGCAAAAATTCTGTACCGCTAAATACCTGTCCGACCAATTTTATAGAGATTACTATGGATTACCGACGACGAAATTGAGGGCTATTGCAGTAGATGCAGTTACGAAGAAAGACAAGTTAGTCCACGAGATTCAACCAGAAATAATTGCTCCTCGCAACGCTGTAAATCCTGCCAATCTAAACGATATGAATAATCTCCTATCGAGTCATTTTGGAGAAAACTGTCGATATAACCATGAACTGGCTCTCTTTGTTCACTTTCTAGACAGATGGTGTGAAAATGTTGAAGAGGAAGAATTGTGCGAACAAGAAAATGAATTAAGAGTTTAAAATTTTTTGACTAATTATAACAACAAATACCTTTTCCAAACAATTTTGTAACTCTTTATCGATATACAAAAGAATAAATTATCATTCAAAATTATGACGAAACCATCATCCTTTCATTATAAAGCCTGCACGTATCGTTTTTATTCCCGAAACTACCCTCTTCATATTTCAAGGAATTGTTCCATGAACCGCATTATCCAGGGTAAATTGTACCATAACCCGCCTACAGACTTGTGCGATTCCAAAAGCTCTCTCTCTCTCTCTCTCTCTTTGCCGGGCTGAGTGGCTCAGACGGTTGAGGCGCTGGCCTCCTGACCCCAACTTGGCAGGTTCGATCTTGGCTCAGTCCGGCGGTATTTGAAGGTGCTCAAATACGTCAGCCTCGTGTCTGTAGATTTACCGGCACGTAAAAGAACTCCTGCGGGACTAAATTCCGGCACCTCGGCTTCTCCGAAAACCGTAAAAGTAGTTCGTGGGACGTAAAGCAAATAACATTATTATTATTATTATTATTATTATTATTATTAAAAGCTGTCTCATCCATTATCAAACTTAAATATAAAAATACACACTTACATGTATAACTTTTGAATATACAATTAAATTTCGTCTAGTCAAAATGGTTTTAAACATGTTACCTACGTCAGGTATACCTTAACATATCATGTTGAAACAGCTTTCTATTTCCTGAAAAAGTTAAAAATGGATTAGGCCCGTTTTGGAACTATAGACTCATTTGTAGGATTAAAAGTATGCTTGCCAGCTTAACTTTCAACATTCTTTATAGGTTAATATACACTGACTGACAGAACAAATGCAACACCAAGGAGGAGTGGTTCGAAAGGGATGAAAGTTGGCGAAAAAACAGAGACGGCACAGACGAATAATTGATGTTTATTTCAAACCGATATGCAGGTTACACAATGCGCACGGCATCGACTCAGTAGGATGTAGGACCACCGCGAGCGGCGATGCACGCAGAAACACGTCGAGGTACAGAGTCAATAAGAGTGCGGATGGTGTCCTGAGGGATGGTTCTCCATTCTCTGTCAACCATTTGCCACAGTTGGTCGTCCGTACGAGGCTGGGGCAGAGTTTGCAAACGGCGTCCAATGAGATCCCACACGTGTTCGATTGGTGAGAGATCCGGAGAGTACGCTGGCCACGGAAGCATCTGTACACCTTTTTTGCTAGTTGCTTTACGTCGCACCGACACAGATAGGTCTTATGGCGACGATAGGACAGGGAAGGCCTAGGAATGGGAAGGAAGCGGCCGTGGCCTCAATTAAGGTACAGCCCCAGCATTTGCCTGGTGTGAAAATGGGAAACCACGGAAAACCATTTACAGGGCTGCCGACAGTGGGGTTCGAACCTACTATCTCCCGAATACTGGATACTGGCCGCACTTAAGCGACTGCAGCTATCGAGCTCGGTCATCTGTACACCTCGTAGAGAATGTTGGGAGATGCGAGCAGTGTGTGGGCGGGCATTATCCTGCTGAAACAGAGCATTGGGCAGCCCCTGAAGGTACGGCCGCAGCACATGCTGCACGTAGCGGTGGGCATTTAACGTGCCTTGAATACGCACTAGAGGTGACGTGGAATCATACGCAATAGCGCCCCAAACCATGATGCCGCGTTGTCTAGCGGTAGGGCGCTCCACAGTTACTGCCGGATTTGACCTTTCTCCACGCCGACGCCACACTCGTCTGCGGTGACTATCACTGACAGAACAGAAGCGTGACTCATCGGAGAACACGACGTTCCGCCATTCCCTCACCCAAGTCGCTCTAGCCCGGCACCATGCCAGGCGTGCACGTCTATGCTGTGGAGTCAATGGTAGTCTTCTGAGCGGGCGCCGGGAGTGCAGGCCTCCTTCAACCAATCGACGGGAAATTGTTCTGGTCGATATTGGAACAGCCAGGGTGTCTTGCACATGCTGAAGAATGGCGGTTGACGTGGCGTGCGGGGCTGCCACCGCTTGGCGGCGGATGCGCCGATCCTCGCGTGCTGACGTCACTCGGGCTGCGCCTGGACCCCTCGCACGTGCCACATGTCCCTGCGCCAACCATCTTCGCCACAGGCGCTGCACCGTGGACACATCCCTATGGGTATCGGCTGCGATTTGACGAAGCGACCAACCTGCCCTTCTCAGCCCGATCACCATACCCCTCGTAAAGTCGTCTGTCTTCTGGAAATGCCTCCGTTGACGGCGGCCTGGCATTCTTAGCTATACACGTGTCCTGTGGCACACGACAACACGTTCTACAATGACTGTCGGCTGAGAAATCACGGTACGAAGTGGGCCATTCGCCAACGCCGTGTCCCATTTATCGTTCACTACGTGCGCAGCACAGCGGCGCATTTCACATCATGAGCATACCTCAGTGACGTCAGTCTACCCTGCAATTGGCATAAAGTTCTGACCACTCCTTCTTGGTGTTGCATTTGCTCTGTCAGTCAGTGTAATTTCCAATATTCCTTCTCACCTGATATCTTTAAGTTTTAGTGATGTGAGGAATTTTTTGTTCCTTTCATTTAAATGCCACTTTTTATTTGATACCACACTGTTTCCGTGAAGTGTCGTTCATGTTATTCCACTGTTGCCCGGTCCCAACCTCGCAATGAGAAAGGAGGACGGTTAGCTGGGTTGGCAATCAGCTTGTAAAAATAGCTAACGCTGAGTGTTGAGTGGCGGTAAATAACTCAACGCCTAAGGTAGGCCAACGGCTTCGGGCGGAGGAGCCTTCTTAGGATTGGGTGATGGTACCCCAGTGGAGGAAATGCCACTAAATTCCAGTGTGTTCTGACCCAACCGCAAAGCCGGCGGAACCTCTTATTTCTTAGTTCCCAAACGGCTGTGGAGGTGGAAGAGGTCATGCCAGATGGATTGGCTGTAAAGACGCAACTCAATTGTACTCAGAGTCTGCGGCAGTACATTGCACTTCTGATGCTGGAAACTGCATGTCTCACGATACATGTGCCGCAATGAATGGCTCCAGGACCATAGTGTGTAAGTCACTCCTCGGCAAATTGCGATCCACCTTAAATGTAGTGAAATGGAACACAATATTTTATCTATCGCCCAACAAATTTAAGGACTCCACAACTGCTTGATCATAAGAATATCATTTAACCAATGAACTTTTATCATACGACTGACTAGCAAGTCTTTTACTTGTCATAATAGTTTTAATGAGTTAAGGTTTTAATTATAGATTTAACTGGATTTCATGCCAAACATTTTAAGACATGTCATGAATTTTAAGGTTGCCTATTTTCTGAAAAAGCTGAAGATGACGGAAATCCGCGTCGAAACTAGTCCTGTGAAATGTAATATGTTGTAATTGTATAACAGCATTCAAATTGTATTGAATAGGTGGATATATCAAGTTTATTTATTGTAATTCTTGGTTCAATACGGAAAAATGAAATTTCTTACGTTGACTTAAACAACCTATGGCACTCTCTCCTGTTGTTCCTCTAAAAGCCAAACGGCGATGGGATATGGATGACGAAAGCTGGTTTGAGTAACTGTAAGTGTCTAGCCTGAACCTGCATACTGGCGGCTGGTGTGTGATGGTCGCCTTCCTGAGACTCATTGACTGCTCAGGGACCCGGTCCTTCATCTGTGACTGGGCAGCTCTATTTAGTACCACCGCTGCCCACCCTAAATGGGGAAGGTCTTAGAAAAGATGGGTTAAACATCGGTATAGTCGCTTTCAAAACTTGTCTGGGAAACCGCACTCAGAGGGTTACCCCAACTAGCGGTAGAAATTATGAAAGAAAGAATTCTACGTTCGTCATTACCGGTATATACAACGTCAGAACATTATTAGACAACGATAACAGAAAAGAAAGAAGACCAGCTCTCATCAGCCATGAACTACAGAGACTCAACATTGATGTCATTGCCCTGAGTAAAACCAGTTTCGTGGAAGAAGGAAAAATCATCGAGGCTACATCAGGCTACACCATCTTCTGGAAAGGAAAGGAGGAAAATTAACGTCGCATCCATGGTGTTGGTTTTGTAGTAAAAACCAAATTGGTGAATGAACATCGAATCCCTTCCATCGCAGTAAATAAAAGACATGACTCTGCGCATACCTCTTGGAGGAGGCAGATTTATTACTCTCATCTCCTCATATGCCCCCACACTTAAGGATGACGAGGATTCTAAAAACCGCTTCTACCACCAACTGAACACAGTACTCACCAAGGTGCCTGCTACAGACAAGCTTGCATTACTAGGAGATTTCAACGCCAGAGTGGGAAGGGACCACCTCTTTCGGTGAAAAGTTATGAGTAAACATGGAATTGAGAACTGCAATGCTATTGGTCTGTTACTTCTCGGCCTGTGTGCTGAGCATGAGCTCTTTATCGCCAATACCCAATTCCAGCTGCCAAATCGCTTCAAGAACACATTAATGCACCCATGGTCTAAATATTGGCATTTTATAGATTATGCCATCACCCGACAGTGCGACAAGAATGATGTCCTAATCACAAAAACACCCCGGAATATTGATTACTGCTGGACATGTCATAAATTTCTTATTAGTCGATTCAGGATTACCATCCATGATCAGCCACGATCCCACTTCGCGAATCCAACAGAGAAGAAGTTCAACACTTCTAAACTTGATGGTGTTGCTACAGAATACCAAACTCTGTTCTAGAACAACTAACTCACCATCCAATCAAAACAAGGAATGCAGAATGTGAATGGACCACACTTCAAAATACCATTACAGAGTCTGCACAGAAATTCAATGACTATGAGAAAAGGAAGAGATAAGACTGGTTTGATAATGACAATGAAGAAATCTTGAACCTCATCAAGGCTAAACGGGATGCCTATCCATCCGTTTCTCAAGATCCATCCTCCAGAGAGAAGAAAACGCGTTTAAAAGAACAAAAACAGAAGTATCAGTCTGAAATTAGGGAAATAAAGAACAACTGGTGGCAGCAAAAAGCCCATGAACTTCAGAAATTCTCAGATATCAGGGACTTACGCAACTTTTACACATGACTGAAAGAGTTGTATCATCCTGTCCGCTCACTATCAGGAATTCAGAAAGCTGTTTCCAATACCAACATTTTACAGACAGTCAGGACATCTTGAAACGATGGAAAGAGCACTTCAGCACACTCTTGAACCGTAGTTCTGCTGCTGCTGAAGATTTTCTTCAACATGTTCCTCAACATACTCCCCAACCCTCGATGGAAACTCCTCCAACCTTCTAAGAGTTAATCAAAGCTCTCAGCAGAATGAAAACAGGGAATGCTTCAGGGTCAGATAACATTCTTCTTGAACACATTCAAAATGGAGGATCACCTCTAGAAAGCAGGTTTTTCTGTATGATCCTTCTAATCTGGGAAAGGTGATCGCAGTATCTGTGGAAACTACCGTGTTATATCCCTGCTCTCCATAGATGGAAAAATATTCGCTAGAATCTTATTGAATAGACTTCATGTTGTTTCTGAGAGTTTACTACTTGAATCCCAGTGTGGGTTTCGTGCCTTTCCTGGTACAACTGACATGATGATCTGCGCAAGACAACTCCGGAAGAAGTGCAGAGAACAAATGACAGCTCTGTTCTTAGTGTTCAATGACCTTGAAACGGCCTTCGATACGGTTCCTAGAAACGCTATGTGGATGGTTTTGAGGCGCTTTGGATGCCCCGAATATTTTGTTGGTCTGAACATAGCTCTCCATGATGGTATGGTTGATCAGGTACTGTATCAGAACGATATATCAGAAGAATTTCCAATCACAAATGGACTCAAGCAAGGATGTATAATTGCAACTACACTTTTCGCCCTGTGCCTTCCAGCCATGCTTTATGTGACAACGCCTGCAAACAACACAGGTGTGGAAATTAAATATCGGTATGACGGGGGCCAGACTTCGCTCCAAAAGATTAAACTATTCCACCCGGGTCACAGAATTGCAATATGCAGATGACAATGCTTCTGCAGCCCACACACCAGAAGAGCTTTACAAATCTGCCATCTGCCTCAACAGAGCTCATGAACGTATAAGTCTGACTGTCAACATTCAGAAGACCAAATTGCTTACTCAGCCTGCTCCTGGAACACGCCCCCCCCCCCCCCGCCCAGATTTTGATATCACCATATGTGGCACAGCTCTGGAAAGGGTGGAGCACTTCTCGTACCTTGAGAGTATTCTCTCAACGCACTCTACCTTTGAGAAGGATGTGGAAAACAGAATACAGGCTGGCCATGTGGCTTCTGGACGTCTCTCACATCGTGTATTCCAGAACAAAGATCTAAGTATCCGCACGAAAGTAATGGTGTACCACGCTGTCTTTATTTCTACATTACTGTACGGGTGCGAAACCCGGACTTCAAGAAACTGGAACGCTTTCATCAACAAAACTTACATCCATCATGAACTAATATAGCAGTTCTTGAGAAAGCAAAGTTAAACTTATCGAAGCCGCCATCGTTAATCATCGGCTTAGATGGGCAGGCCCCATCCATCGTATGAGCAACAGCAGATTCCCTCGGCAAATCCTGTATTGGTGAACTCAGCACTGGCAAGAGGACTCGTGGTGATTCTCCGAAGAGAAATAAAGACCAAATTAAGCAGACCATGAGAAGAGTAGATATATACCCAAATACTTGGCATACTCTCGCATTGGATCACGGGTGGCCCAGATTGGTTGCGCATTAGATGTTAGTTTTCCCTCGTCCTGCTCGTGACGTCATCATAGGAGCACCGTGACTGTGCAGCATACAACCACGCGTGTTGTTTACCGCTGTCTGTCTTATAAAAAAGCTATTTCCACGAAATATCTGCAAGTAATTTCGTTTGGAATATTGAAATTTGTTTGAACAGTGGCCTACTGTATTTTGCCTAGTGTGTGTATCGTAGCTCGTTTCTGTGAGATCTCTAATAAGTTGCTGTGTATCGTGCAGCGAGATTTTTTCTTGCGATACCTTGAGTCAGAATAACATTTCTTAAATGGGTTATAGCAGATGATAACAGGTCAAAATAACTGACAACAATGCCTGGATGTACATTAAATGGCTGTCTGTTATACAGCAAAAAGACGAAAGGAAGATATATCGTGTATCATTCATTTCCTAAAGAGGGATTTCGGTACCTCGCCGGCTACATCGCCTACCGTGGTAGGAAATATGACAGGTCAATGAGGAGTCCGACTGTGCAAAGGTTTTCTATTTTTTCTGGTACAACCCCTGTAGGATGGATAGAAGTGTTATCTCGGGCAGGTCTACTCGTTCCATCGGAGGAATGTCTAAACCAAATAAAGGAATTTGAATTAATTTTCATAGACACTCAACGATCTGCTGAACTGTCACGCCTACCGGTACCTAATATTATTACATTATACGCAAACTGTATTAAATAATTAGCAATAAATTCTCCGCTGTGCCACCAGAAATAGTAAAAATGTATGTTAGAACGAGAAAATTTATACGCATTCGACAAATGTACATTCGGGCAAGAACTGAAAAATCCATTGCAGCTCATCGGCGAAAGGCACAACAGTGGATTTCGTTGTCAAAAGCAACCACTTTATGACATCACAGGTAGAACTGTTCTAATTAAATATTTTTCTTGTTCTTTCTTATTCTGTAATTTTCAAAAAGTAGAAACATCTATGCATGGTTTCGAATATGAACTTGCTTCTGCCGCTGTTATGTGCTGGCTTTAAACTCGGTACCTGCCGAAATGTGACAGTATATCGTATGTTAACATACGGTAATTCTATTTCCGAAACTTTTGCTGTCAACATTTAATATTACAAAAATTTCATATCTCTAAACATTTGTGTTTACAGGTTTGAGAGCGCGTAACCTTCCTTAAACTAAAGAGGAACTTGGAAATGTTAATAAATTTCAAGCGTTGGTCAGTGTGCCGTCACGTATTCACAAATTATATTTACGCCTTATTCGCAATATAAATAATGAAAACTAACTATTCTGTACCATCTTTCCATCTTATAACAGCAGTAATATTTACGTCTGATCTGCTGTGAGTTCTGAGAAACTGTAATGTTTGATGTTGTTATGAGTTTCCTGCTGATTTGCGTGTCGTGCTCTCAGGGATCGGCTGCTTTGCTCCTACGGTGACGTCATTTCGTTAACCAATAGCAGCTCGTCTCGCATTGGGCCCAACCTTTAGTAGTGTTTAAGAATTTGACATTGGATTGCCCTCGCTGGCATGCTACCATCTCAGCCGCAATTGCACAGTTTGAGGAGGAACGTCAAAGACAGAAAGAGGAAACTCGCCAGAGAAAGAAGCTACTTCAAACACTGTCACGTCCCCACCTTCCATCGGATGCAACACGTGTGGTCGCATGTTTTAAACAAGAATTGGTCTGATAAGTCATCAGCGGAACCTTCATCGTGTGGACTAAGGATTACGGAACTGCAGGCGAGAAATGAAAACTCGGATACGAGTATCGACCGACAATGACGATTCTCAATAAATTTCACAAATTTCTCTGTGATATCCGCTGTATGTAATGTTTTCGTTTTTCATTCATCCAAATTTTAGCATATTGATCTTGCACATTTCGAGCATAGACCTTTCTCCAAAAATTTACTTTTTGATCTGCCACCAGTTATTAAGTTTACAGTTTCATCAATTGCTTTCTGTTTTAGGGCTGTGGCGTACATGTTTTTCCTTCAAACATTGCGGCTTGAATATATTTATACCATTCTTCTGATTTACCCTGCTGGTCGAATACTGTAAATTCACCCATAAGAAGTACACACTATTTGTCAATGTATAGTAATGGACACCATTTTTGCATTTACATAAAAAGCTTAGCACTCCGCGGCGGGTAAAACAATTAGAATTAGAAAAGATGACCCTTTATAAACATATTAGCAAATGTACCCGTGCTTCGCTACGGTATACTACCCTGTATACAGAGTTCTATGTAAGTTACTGAACACGCAGTGAGTAAGATTACATTAAATTGTACGTCTCTTAGCGCTATCCGAGGAACAAAACGCGGAGGACCCCATATGTTGTTTCCGATGTAAGGTGCATTTTGGAGAAATTTTTATGTTAATGGAAGGTCACATTTCCTACAGCCATTCACAATCGAGTTCGGGAGTTTCTACAATAAAGGCAAGTTCACTTGCAATTCACAATAGAGATGGATAGTTTTATAATAATCACATGAGCCATTTCCTAATCCCAGTCACAATCGAGTTGGAGAGATGTGATTATAATTGAGAAATGCTGCGCTATCTAAAATATAAATAATCGAGATACGACTATAAGGCATAGGACCAAAGTTGAAGATCTCTCAAAATTGAGCAGCGATTGTGTAATGGGGTTTGTGAAATGACTTACCGTTTAGAAAGTAGTTACCTCGAAACGAAGGACGGTAAATCATTGAAATTGCCTCCATATATCGACATTTTTCGGGGCCTAAAATTAATACTGTATATTTGAACAGCCTAGAACTTCCCCTCAAACTAAAGAGTGTCCAGTGACCAAGCGAAATGTGTACATAACAAAAGTTGTTTAATATGAAGCGACGTTTCACGTATAGTGCACGGATTTTACTGAAAAATCAATAGTATAAGAGAAAGCGGAAGAAACATGATGTGGTTTCACTATAAATCCCCATTATATTGAGTGATTTTTATAATATATGCATTTCTAAACCTTCAACTGGATAAGTATACCCTATATATGAATACTGGTCCAGATCTATCCAGCCGTTTCGCCGTTATGGTGGAACAGACGGACAAACAGACACGAAACCTAAAAACTATTGATACGGCCTTGACTTGACCTAAATCGGATAAATATCTGAAAAATTGGCAATATAAACGAAATTACAGACAGCGGACTCCCTACAACTTTGTATGTATGGGCACGTAAATAAGTGCAGGCCTTTATTTTCAGATTTACTGCTTATAAACAGTACGTCATATCAACAAACGGATTCCGCCATCATAGCCCTTTTAGTGTTCTACATGGGCGGTCCTATGACATTTTATTGTATCTCCTATATTTGTGTGTTAGATTGAGTTAGAAACATTAAAAAGTGTGAAATTTGTATACAGTTTTCACACAATACTTTATTTTTCGGATACTTATGTGGTAGCAGGAATAATAAAATTTGGCTAACCACTCGTCGTGTCAATGTGCTTACCGAATTTGATGATTCTATATTTCCTATAAGTGTGCCAAACGATAAGATATACGTGTAAATAGTACAAAATTAACTTAGAATTGAGAAATGCAGCTCTATCTAACGTATGAGGGATCGAGATACGACAATATGTTATAGGACCAAAGTTGTAGATCTCCCCAAATTTAGTCACTAATTACCCCGAAACGATGGCCTGTACCGTCATTAAGGTTGCATCCATATTTCGATACGTTCCGGGGCCAAACAGTTATACATTTGTACAGCTTGGAGTTTTTCCTCAAAGGAAAGAGTGTCCAGGTTTCTGGATTAGCACTCGCATACATACGGAGTAATTAAGGAAGAAAGTATTACAGTGAAGAAAGTCGATATTAATAGAAAATGGGATTATAACTGAGGACTGCTGGATAGAACAAATATGTAAGTAACAAGTGGATGTATTGTAAAATGAATATTCCCTGACTAAACTGTGATGATATCAGTTACGGACATAAGAAGGCAGTAACAGGGGAGGAAATCTAGGCGCAGGGATTTTTAGGTAAACAGATAAGAAGATGACTTATGGTGTTATTACTTAAGCCTAAAGAGGCAAGACAAAGGCAAAAACTAAAACGGAAAACAGAAGTAGAAGAGAAATGCAATAAAATGTATAGCAAATGCCAGAAAAACACCTTACGGTATGAAATCATGGGCTACATTCAGCGGGACTGTTCAAGTATTAACAGCCCCATTAGAGCTATTCGAAGACGATTGTAACCTCCAAGGGTATTCCGCAAATTTCCCGCAGAATGTCAACATGACGTCTCTCTCGCCTTCTACGCAAGGAACAACCATGAGTTAACAGGAATATTGACGAAAATGGCAATACTATATGTTACTTCTGCGCTGGCAAGCAGCCAGAGACGTTGCCATGGTAACTGGTAGGTTCGTTGTCCGTCTGTCGGCCACTCAATGCAGAGCATAAAACCCGCAGAATGTAGTAATTTCCCCCTTCATTTGAAGAGTAAGCGAAATTATGCTCAAACAAAAGTTGTTTAAAATGAAGCGTCGTTTCATATGTAGTCCACGGATTTTACAGAAAATCAATAGTATAAGAGAAAATGGATGTCTTTGCTGGCAAGATATAGTGTTTACAGTGCACTATGTCCTCTGCTATGGGCTATATCAAATTTGTTACTTTCATTGAACTGTCTCAGTCTCATCCTTGGCTTTGACAATATGAAAGTGACAGAGGTATGAGTGATGCTAGTAATACCATTGCTTATGCAGCCAGTCCCTGTTATGAATGGTGTGAAAATATCGCTCATAGGGTCGGTTGGTGCAAGCATTTCAGTGGGCTTGGCAGACTGATATGTAATAGCAACGGCTGGCTCGGTGAGGAAAGCAACGGGAAACTACCTCACTCCTCATTTCCCTAGTACGCCTCTTCAGTGACGCCTAGGCTATTTATGACAACTGTTGGCGGAGATGCAGAGGATCAGACCAGCCTTCGGGCTGAATACCCAACATACAAAAGAAAGTGGTTTCCCTACAAACCCCCATTATGTTCAGTGATTTTTAAATCCTATGCATACCTAAACCTTCCCCTGGATGAGTATACCCTATATATAAAGTTTGGTCGAGATCTATCCAGCCGTTTCGCCGTCATGGTGGAACAAACGGAGAAACGGACACGAAAGCTAAAAACCACTGACACGGCCTTGAGTTGACCTAAATCGGAAAAATATCTTTAAAATTTGCAAAACAAACGAAATTACAGACAGCAGAACCTCCACAACTTCATTTATATAGATGTCATTGCCCAGATCGACCTATGATGACTATTATACTGGACATTTGTTTGTGTACCATTGGTCAGGAGATCTCGAGAGACAGTCTGACCGCCAAGTGCTGATGTTCAGTTCAGTAATGGAAATTTAATTCCAACTACCTTAGCAGGGGCACCACGGGCAGTAATGTAGAGTTATGTACTAGCCATAAGCTAAATAAATAACTAAATACTGGACAGGGATAATCCAGCGTCGGAAACTAATTTTGACAACGTACAGATGGAATATTTGCCTGGTGGAACATATGAAACTCTGAATACTCCAATTCATGCTCTGTGCTGTGGAGTTCATACCCAACATACCGAAAGCATGTTAAGACCAGTAGGTACTGACAACCAGTCACATACGACAGAAGTTTTAAGGACTCCAACAAATCTACCCTAAGGAGAACAAGTGACTCCAATTCAGATGTGAATGAGTAGGATCCATTTCGACCGAAAGAGAACACATCTCTCTATATTGTGCTTATTTGATCGGCAAGGCCATGGCGTTTTTTCAATATATCTAGAAATTGAAGACCAGAATATTTACGGAATGTAGGAAGTACCCCCTACTCCCACGTAAGGCCGCGCTAGAATAAAGGGAAATCATTTTCATTCCCCTTAGCCGAATCTCAAAGAGAGAAAGTTTAAAATACTGTAAGTCGAAGTGAGCACAAAGAAAAGAGAATGACAATGTTACAAGAAAAGGACAATTCCGACACAAACATATACAACAGACCTGAAAATTAAAAAAGAAACCTTACCCCATAAATCCTACCCACATCCACTTCAAACTAGAGTAAAGACAACAAAGTACCCGAATTTGTGGGATATAGCGTGGGGGGGGGGATGTATATACGTTATACATTAAAACTGGAAAAGAAAGCTACTAAATGGAATTTCGACAGAGAGGTAAAGATTCTCAGCCTAACAACTTAACTGTGTTGATAATATTTCTTTGAGATTTTGATTCAAAACTATACAATAAAACTTTCACAAGAGGAACAATATTGCACATGTATTACAATTAAATAGACGTACGGCGTGATTATATAATTAAAAATCATTTAGTATTTGACTACAAACTAAAAAAAACTAACAGACACTGAAGAGACTGCCAGACTAACGAATGCGCGCGTACCCTTCCTCACAGCACATAAAATGTCTCCACTGGCGCTATACAAATCGCGTGAACGACTTTGTTGCGTATTTCCGCTAATAATTTCGTTATTAATTAATTAAAGCAAATAATTAGCTGATAAAACAACAGGGCTTGTACAAATTACTTGTTTTAATAATTCCTATAATTCCTTGTTTCATCCAGCTAAAATGGAATACAAATGCAAAGTTTCCTCCAAAAAGTAGGGGGGCGACTGTCCCCCCTCGCCCCCCCCCCTAATCGCCGCTACTGGACACAGATATGTCTTATGGCGACGATGGGATAGGAAAGGCCTAGGAATTGGAAGGAAGCGGCCGTGGCCTTAATTAAGGTACAGGCCCGGCATTTGCCTGGTGTGAAAATGGGAAACCAGGGAAAACCATCTTCAGGGCTGCCGACAGCGGGGCTCGAACCCACTAACTCCCGATTACTGGATACTGGCCGCATTTAAGCGACTACAGCTATCGAGCTCGGTCTTTACACTTACAAACAAGGACAATTCTGTATAACATAAATGTGGCACAAACTTCAGCAGTGATGAAGCGATAAGTGGCAGGTGGGCTCAGAAAACTAATGCACCACTTAATGGAAATATACGTGATGATAACGAAAGACTAGTCATTGCAGAAAATGAGGACAGCCTGGGGACTGAATTGTGATTGCCAGGGTTATCTCAGAATAGGTCAGTTCTAAAAATACCCCATCGATTCATAAACTAATCAGTGAGGGCGAAAGTGCACTACCTGATGGCACTACACTTTATGAAAGCAATTATCAAATCAATTAATCACACAAATCCCATCTTTTCGTGTTCAACCACCGCGTCAATTTATCATTGTTGGCATAGATATTTTTGGAACTCTTACTATAAAACGTGGTAAATTCGACGTAAATGTGCCTCGTTACTAAGGCAGTGCATAGTGAATTGATCAAGAATTCATTTTCGAATAATGCCATTAAGGAGAATCCATTCTCGAAGTGCAAGGTTAAAACTAACAAGTCGGACAACCTCTCAAATGTTGGTGAATTTTATGTTCTTCTCTGATAGCTTGCCCACGATGAGATTTGAATCATGTTTAATTAAGTTACCCATCAAGATGGGAAACATACACACCTCTTGAACGTTGGTTCAGTAAACTTTTACATGGCGTCCAACATAGTCATATTAGATGTCTCCCCAGACCAATATTCAAGTGGGTGCTATCCTAAACTAAACAGAGAGAAAGAAAGGAAGGACTCCAACTCTTCGAAATATGAAGGTACCGGCTAAAGAAAGACAAGAGCCACGAAGGGCGTGAAGATGAAATACTCCCTAGGTCTAGAATGCTCTAATACCATCGGGGTCGGAAAAGAACAAGATTTGACCAAGGAAGATCGGATAAGGTAATGAAAGTGAGAAACCTGGCACAAGTGGAAGCAATACCAGGACTCAGCTAAAGGGCCCCGTAGTTGCCAACCCACGTTGGCTCCCATGTTGAGCGCCCCTTAGGCCCCTTTTAGTCGCCTCTTACGACAGGCAGGAGATTCCATGGGTGTTATTCTACCACCCCCACTCACAGGGGGAGCAAATGAAGGGTTTAGAACATATCTTCCACAAGCAAGCAGCGCAACTCAAACAGTGCAGCCTACTCCCTGGATTAACCACCGAATAGGCAAAACAACACCGATCCTTGAAACTGTTTATCCTCTATGGACGATGTAATAACTCCCAATGAGAACCGTCATGATGAGGATGAAAATTGTGGTCGTGGAGATTATTGTTGTAAGAGGAATTATAGCTGGGCAAACATACCCTATTAGCACGAATCAGAGAGGAAAACGAAAAAGAGGTCCAATCCTTCGAAAAATGAAGACATCGGCCAAAGAAGGACAAGGGCCACGAAGGGCGTGAAAATGAAAGACACCCTAGGCCTCGAATGCGCTAATACCATCGGGGTCGGAAAAGAACAAGGTTTGACCAAGGAAGGTCGGATAGGATGGATGAAAGTGAGAAGCCTGGCACAAGTGGAAGCAACGCCAGAACTCAGCTAAAGGGCCCCGTGGTCGTCAACCCACGCTCCCAAGTCAAGAGCCCCTGAAGCTCCTTTATGTCGCCTCTTACGACAGGCAGGGGATACCGTCGGTGTTATTCTACCACCCCCACCAACAGCGGGAGCCAATGAAAGGTTTAGAAAAAACACATGATCTCCCGCAAGCAAGCAGCACAACTCAAACCGTGGGTTAAACACTGAATAGGCAAAGCAACACTGATCCTTGAATTTGCTTAAATAAACTCACAATGAGAAGCGTTATGATGAGGATGAAAATTATTGTGGTGGTGGTCATTGTTTCAAGAGGAAGGACAACTAGGCAACCATCCTCTATTAACACTAATCAGAAAGGGGAAAGGAAGAGGTCCAATCCTTCGAAAAATGAAGG
This sequence comes from Anabrus simplex, assembly GCF_040414725.1. Lineage (NCBI taxonomy): Eukaryota > Metazoa > Arthropoda > Insecta > Orthoptera > Tettigoniidae > Anabrus > Anabrus simplex. The sequence continues at coordinate 55,125,953 of NC_090268.1, forward strand.
CATCGGACTGAGGATAAAGGAAGAGATCCAATCCTTCGAAAACTGAAGGTATCAGACTGAGGAAAAAGGAAGAACTCCAATCCTTCGAAAAATGAAGGTATCAGACTGAGGAACAAGGAAGAGGTCCAATCGTTCGAAAAATGAAGGTATCGGACTGAGGATAAAGGAAGAGGTCCAATCCTTCGAAAAATGAAGGTATCGGACTGAGGAAAAAGGAAGAGGTCCAATCCTTCGAAAAATGAAGGTATCGGTGATAGAAAATATAGGGCCACGGAGGGCGTGAAAATGAAAGACTCCCTAGGCCTCGAAAACCTAATACCATCGGGGTCGGAAAAGAACAAGAGTTGACCAAGGGAGGTCGGATAGGAAAGATGAAAGCGAGGAGCCTGACACAAGAGGAAACAATGCCAGACTCAGCTATGGGACCCGTGGTCGCCAACCCACACTCCCAAGTTGAGAGCCCCTGGGCCCCCTTATAGTCGCACCTTACGGCAGGCAGGGGATACCGTGGATGTATTCTACCACCCCCATCCACTGGGTGATTTTTGAGAATTATTCTCAAACCAAAAGCTCAAGAAATTTGAGAATGATAAAAACAAGTCAATAAGCACAGAAATCTACTGTCTTATTGACAACCGAGAACGAATTATCAAATCCAACATGTACGAAACGGAATTCTTCCACTGTTCACTTCGTATCAATTTCACAAATGTATTACGTTAAGAACACGATGTCTTCCCCATCTTCACTTAGTACTTCACAACGCGTAGCTGTTTACTTCATTTATTCGGTTGCTATCTCACCGTTTATATTATCTGATAAATACTAAACTTTCTCCGACACTTGGAGGTGCCAAGTAGGCCTGCTGATGAACTGTAAAAAAGAATGTTTTACGCCGAAGACTTGGAGAGATGCGAGGAGACATCCTACCTCGCTCGTTCCCAGTCAGCTAATGGCTACCGCGATCAGATCTCTTGGTATCATTCCCCTTCCCGGTCCCGCCAAGCTCAAACGTGATTTGGCGCGATTCGACTTCCCTCGCAGCTTGTCCGATACAAATGAAAGTTACCCAGCTTTTTTTACTGAATCGTTATATGCCGAATGGATTTTTTAAAATTTTTATTGAACCGAAGATGTATGTTTTGAGTATTAATTTGAAGTTATTTGGTGGAACTACTTTTCAAGCGGATACATACTCTTGCCATTCCATCCCCCCCCCCCCCCCCCAGTGGCTAGCGCGAAAAAGTTGTCTGGGCCGCGCACACCTGGTGTCTGCTCACCAGCCTGGGTAAGGCACAAGATTAAAAAAACATATCTCGCACATTGAGGGTTCCCAATTTAGTCATTATGTGGCTAGATCTCGCCATTTCGAGTAATATAAGGTAGCCACATATTTTTTAAAAGCCTGTAGTTGTATTTTCGGCCATTTTCTGTTCCCACACTGGCCACTTATAGCCCTTTTTTTCCTTTCGGCGTTTTTATTATGATTTTCAGTGAAGTTACAGATTTTAATAATATTGCTAGTTCGGGCATTTTGTGATAACAGCGATTGAACATATCGTTTCATAAATGACCACCAAAAATTTATATTACAATTTCTTCAGATTTTGTCTCCTTTGTCTGGTTAGTCAGTTGAGAATGAAATGAAAAATCACACTGTTACACTTTTTAATACGTTTTGTGTGTGTAAGGACCTTGAATCTACACCGTCTTATGATTTACATCTGTGAACATAGCGATCATTTTGCAAGCTAATCCATGTACTTTGCATGTGTTAAAATGGCTAAAAATGGCTGAATACCCATTTTATGAAAAAACAGGAAAAACAGAGAAATACAGAAAACATACAGGGAAAACACAGGGAAATAACTTGTCTCATCAAAATTAAGCTGTCAATCTAAGACTGGATCCAAACGGAATGATGGAGCGAGACTGATTTGTGGACGCGACGCGAGTCATACGCAGCGAGTAGTTATTAGAGAGCGAGAGAGAGAGAGAGAGAGAGAGAGAGAGAGAGCGATAATATAATTCCAGGTCTTTACTTTGATAGTAAATTTAAATGGTCGTAGACAATGACTTTCCCCTATTAATTTATAATTGCTTTATTCTCATTAAACAAAAACTCAAATGTTAATAATTAATATAATGCTGGGGCTGTACTTTAATTAAGGCCACGGCCGCTTCCTTCCATTCCTAGGCGTTTCCTATCCCATCGTCGCCATAAACCTATCTGTGTCGGTGCGACGTAAAGCAAATAGCAAATAATTAATATAAATTGAAAAGAATATAATTGTCTTCTTAATGTCCCTTTTAGAATGCCCAGTGTTTTAACAGCTTTTAATATGTGCTAACTAATATGGATTACCCACGTTTATCATGGATTTCACCTCAATGTAAAGGAGAACCGATTACGGGAAAGAGAAATTATTACAGATAAATGTCTACAAAGAAAGGATTATGTCAGTGGTGCTTATTTCTATGCAGCATATGACCAGCATACGGATTCGAACAACACTTCCATTTGCTACAGAAACTGGGATCTTATTCCTGAATATGTTTCTGTTAAGAGTGTCTTTAGAAACAGGCGCGCTCACTCACACCGACGCCGAGGTGCCGGAATTTAGTCCCGCAGGAGTTTTTTTTACGTGCCAGTAGATCTACCGACACGAGGCTGTCGTATTTGAGCACCTTCAAATACCACCGGACTGAGCCAAGATCGACCCTGCCAAATTGGGGTTAGAAGGCCAGCGCCTTAACCGTCTGAGCCACTCAGCCCGGCCACACCGATTTCAAGAAAAAGTCCCTGATATACACACTTATTAGTTTGAAGTGATTGCTTGCTCTGAGCAATGTAGTTCATTTCGTTGGTTGTAGTGGTAGTGTTTGTTGTAGTGGCCGTTTGATAGGATTATGATAAGGTGTAGCTTCTTTGACTTATGATACATTTCTTTCAAGTTCCTTAGGTTATAGGAAGTGTTCATGTAAAATATGTTTCAAGTTGATGCTCATATTCAAGCGTTACACTTATGTACCATGTCAGATTAAAATGAATGCAGGGAAAACGGAAATGTCCCAGGGAAAATACAGGGAAACAGATTTAGGTTACTAGCGGGCACGCCCTGACATTCTCGATGTGCTTGTCCCTCGAGATATTCTCCAATCGTGAACAAATTAAACGATTATAACCCTGGTAGTAAATAAAACTGAGTTACGAAACTAATATTTAATGCAGGAGGAACGAGAATTTGTTATACATTCTTCGCTTGAAACAAATATTCATGGTTTTTGCCTCAGACTCAGCTTACATTATTACTTTTCTTTACCACTGGCTTTACGTCGCAACCAACACAGATAGCTATTATGGCGACGATGTGATAGGAAATGGCTTTACGTCGCAACCAACACAGATAGCTATTATGGCGACGATGTGATAGGAAATGGCTAGGAGTTGGAAGGAAGCGGCCGTGGCCTTAGTTAAGGTATATTTGCCTGGTGTGAAAATAGGAAAGCACGGAAAACAATCTTCAGGGCTGCCAACAATGGGGTTCGAACCCTCTATCTCCCGGATCCAAGCTCACAGCTGCGCGCCCATAACCGCACGACCAACTCGCCCGGTAATTTATCAATTAACATGCTGACTAAAGAGTTTAGTATGCTGGTGGTCAAAATGTTAATCGGGAGTTCAGCCGCGGCATTTGTCTGTGAAACTACCGGAAGCCATCTTCAGAGCTGCGACGGTATTTCCAACCCACAACCTACCGGATGCCTAGTCAAGCACGTCTCATTATTTGCGAACTTCTTAAATTACACACACAAGGGATCTCATGACAAATCACCGTATTCTCTATTTAAGTTCAGGCGTAATTATTGTACTGTGTCTTCCGCCAGTCATTGCTCTGAAGACTGTCAACCAAGCCATCATCACCTCTTCTTGAATGGAGATGTTTCCACTGGACGTCAGCACCTGGTAACTCCTTCTATAATCAAATTATTTCATGCACTTGTGAACTGAGATTCCAACACTTGTTTCTGACATCAAATCAAATCAAAATACTTTATTTGCAAATGAGGTCTCTACCTTGGTGGCAAATGATACACAAAAATACATTATTCTCAACAGCTACATTTTAAGTTAAAAAGAAAAGAAGACATGTTTCCTAAAATACAGTATTATATAATTTACATTAACATTTTTTCTATTAAACACACAGCTCATCCTTAGCAAATTTATATTATTTACAAAATTCTACCCATAATATCTTCTGTACTTACACACATAATCAACTCATATATAGTATGTGGAATCACTTCAAAAAGTACTATACAATATTGCTATAAGATTTAAATGTACATTTTTCCCCCCCTCATAGTGTGGTAACTGGAGGCCTAATGTCATGAGATGCCAACCCTCTCTCCCCCTTTCTCTCCAGTTCTCATGTTTACACTTTGAGTTCTATATCTTCAAGGTTATCTGTCTGAACTAGGGGGCGTGATAGCCAAGTGAAATAGTCACCGGATTCACACCAAAGCATCCCGGTCAATACATGTTGGATTTTTGAAATGAGAAATTGTGTTCCTGTGTTCGGATTCGTTATAAAACTGGAGGTCCTGTGCCTACTCGTGTTATCACGATATGAACAGACATGTAAAACTAGAAGCTAGCTTTTCCTGTTTTCTAAATATTGATGTCTCCTGTTACGGTCTATCTTCACAGCGACTAGGAAAAAGCAGGACAGTTTCAACAGCTGAAATTCACATCAGTGTTGCCTCTCCTTTACAAGAAAAATACAAGGAAACATTCACAACCAGGAATTTGGTGCTTTTTAAAGAGATTTACGTGCCCGAAGCTTCGCTGTGGATCATTGCCAACGAGCATAGAATACAGCACCTCATCAATGTTCAGCCAGAATTGAACCCAACGGACACGCGTGACCGCCATATTGTTTGCTGTCTGTTATTGATCAAGTTACTATACTTACCTTTTCTAGATTTTGAGCATGTTTTGTAGACACGTATATCTCAGAAAATGTTGACGTGTCTTCGTCACTTGCTGACACGATTTTCGGGTATCAAGAGAAGCTAACTACTATGATGAAAAGACGTGGATGAACTAACTGGATTTATTCAAAAATAAACAAAGAAAATCGAAGAAAACTAATAATCAAAAGTTACCATGACCAAATCCAAGTCAATGACCTTATATTTTATGACAGCCGGACGATTTCAGGATGTGATATTATGCCTTTGTCCGCCTCTGTGGTGTAGTGGTTAGTGTGATTAGCTGCCACCTCCGGAGGTCCGGGTTCGATTCCCGGCTGTACCACGAAATTTGAAAAGTAGTACGAGGGCTGGAACGGGGTCCACTCAGCCTTGGGAAGTCAACTGAGTAGAGGTGGGTTCGATTCCCACCCCAGCCATCCTGGAAGTGGTTTTCCGTGGTTTCCCACTTCTCCTCCAGGCAAATGCCGGGATGGTACCTAACTAAAGGCCACGGCCGCTTCCTTCTCTCTTCCTTGCCTGTCCTATCCAAACTTCCCATCCCTCCACAAGGCCCCTGTTCAGCATAGCAGGTGAGGCCGCCTGGGCGAGGTAATGTTCATTCTCCCCAGTTGTATCTCGACCCAAAGTCTGAATCGCCAGGACACTGACTGCCCTTGAGGCGGTAGAGGTGGGATCCCTCGCTGAGTCCGAGGGAAAAACTAACCCTGGAGGGTAAACAGATTACGAACGAACGATATTATGCCTTTACAAAGAAATGCTTGAAGGGCTATTATCGAATAGAAACCACTTCATATGTAACCACAAGACAACAACGACGACCTGGAAGAATTTCTATTCAGTTCCATTAACAACTGCGGTTTTCTATACATGCTCTTAAGGCTGTCCACTAACTGATGATCACGTAGCACGAGCTACATGGATCCTTAATTGATTGAGAGTAACTTTCCGTTAACGCTATGAACTGATCATCGTCAAACCTTAAAGTGAAGTTACCGTTAAGCATCCATGGTTGATGACCATGGTGTCCCTTCACTGAAGTTGCGTTAAGTTATGGTGGTTGATGAACCAAGTGATCCTTCAGTGGCGCTATGTTAAGCTAAGTTGACGTGGTCGGTGAGCACAGTCACCAATCCACTGAAATAAAATTAAACGAACGTAACTGATGTCCAATGTGTCCCTTGAAAGCAAGAGCACGATATAATAATCTTACTGAATTTAAGTTAAATACATTTCAAGTGTCATAAAATTCCCATCACAAATACAAAGTTCAATAAATAAATTAATAATAAACGAACAGGAACAACTAAATCTTCCAGATTAGAATTCAAGTGAATACTTGGTTCTAAATTTAATCGAACTGCTGAATAAATATTCGAGCGGACACCTAGTGGGTGGAAACAATTTAATTCTTGGCAATTATTCACACCTCGCTTGTGGCTGACATTTTATTTCTTGAAGCAAGTTTTGAAACGCAATGCAATTGAAGACCCGCGGAAAGAAATCCTGTGCCATCTAGCTTGAACTGTCGTCATTCCCATACATGATTAAAGTACACTCAGAGTGAAATTATTAATACGGCCCAACTCATGGACGACCCTTGGTACGGCACGAACACGAAATATAATAATAATAATAATAATAATAATAATAATAATAATAATAATAATAATAATAATAATAATAATAATAATAATAATAATAATAATAATTCGCCACAGGTTACCTAATTCAAAGGACATTGTAGTCATGTTTGTAGATTTCAAAAAGGCTTTTGATTCTGTTGACAGAGAAACTATATATAAAATAATTCGAGAATTTGGCATGAAGTCTAAACTGGCAAATCTAATCCGTGAAACACTTACAGACAGTCTCTAAAGTGAAATTTCTGGGAGAGATATCACAGCCTTTCAAAATAAAAACTGGTGTACGACAAGGCGACGGACTATCCCCAATTCTTTTTAATTGTGTCCTAGAGAAAATAGTGAGAATTTGGAACGAGAAACTTATTGAACTCAACATTTCACCGATAAGGTTAGGAAGAGGAAACAAAAGGATTGAAATAAATTGTCTTGCATTTCCAGATGACTTTGCAATACTTTCTGAAAATGTGACATCTGCTGTAACCCAAGTAAATGTCTTGGAAAGAATCGCCAGCAGAACTGGCTTAAGAATTTCTGCAGAAAAAACAAAATTTTTAACAAATATTTGGGATGCACCAACATTTCTGAAAACAGATATTGGCCAAATAGAGAGGGTAAAAAATTCAAATATCTAGGGGAAATAATCCAAGAAAATGGTTTAGAAAAATCTGCAGTAGAGGAGAGGGTACATAAAATGGAGAGAGCTTATGGTGTCACCAAAGATATCTACAATAAAAGATGCCTATCCGAAAATGCAAATTAAGGCATTACAACACAGTAGTGAAGCCAGAATGCCTATATGCAAGCGAATGTCTGGCATTAAACTATAATTTAGATAAACTAGAAATACTAGAAAGGCGAATCATGAGGAAAATATTAGGCCCACAATACACAGCAGAAGGTTGGAAATTACGAAGTAATGCTGAAATATATCAAAAAATAGAAAATATATCAGATGTAATGAGGAAAAGGAGACTTATGTTTTTTGGACATTTATATCGAATGCAAGATAGTAGATTAACCAGTAAGATTTTCAGATATTTGTGGAGTAAGAAATCAACGACAAGCTGGGTCAATGAAGTAAGAAAGGATTTAGAAAAAAACAATATAACAACAGAAGAAATAAATAATAGAGAAGGCTTTCGGGAAGAAGTATTGAAAATAGAAGGATTCCAAGGTAGGAAAGTAAAAAAGACTGGTTCAAAGTGGTCTGAAGACAGAAAGTAGAAACATAGTGAACAGATGAAAGCGTACTGGAAGAAAAGGAAAGAATAAAGAAGAAGGAATTGAAATTGGCACGTGGTCCTCTGGTGGCCCATTCGAAAGAAGAAGAAGAAGAAGAAGAGGAGAAGAATATTAATGGCTTTCCGTCCCACTAACTACAGTACTTTTACGGTTTTCAAAGACGCCGAGGTGCCGGAATTTCGTCCCGCAGGAGTTCTATTACGTGCCAATAAATCTACCGACACGAGGCTGACGTATGTGAGCACCTTCAAATACAACTGGACTGACTCAGGATCGAACCTGCCAAGTTGGGGTCAGAAGGCCAGCGCCTCAACCGTCCCAGCCACTCAGCCCGGCGAATACGAAACATACAACCATAAGATAACCCTTAAGAAAATGCGAAATAATTAAAATTATCCACCGGGCGAGTTGGCCGTGCGGTTAGGGGCGCGCGGCTGTGAGCTTGCATCCGGGAGATAGTGGGTTCGAATCCCACTGTCGGCAGCCCTGAAGATGGTTTTCCGTGATTTCCCATTTTCACACCAGGCTGTTCCTTAATTAAGGACAAGGCCGCTTCCTTCCAACTCCTAGGACTTTTCTATCCCATTGTCGCTATAAGACCTATCTGTGTCGGTGCGACGTAAAGCCACTAGCAAAAAAAGAAAAAAATTATCCAACTAAATTATTTACACCATGTCAAAATACAACGGTATCCATTAAAATCAATGGTTATGGGCGGTACCATCCTGTGGGATTCCATATAGTTCCAGTTCCATGCGCCAGACTGGCGAACACAACTCTCATGTAACGTGAGATGGTTAGCTGCATCAGTTCCCTAGTTCTGTATATAGCCTATATCCCACGGATCCTTTCTACTATCAGCCGTTAACCATTAACAACGAACCGTTGCCTAACACATACCCTACAATAATCCAACCATGTATGTATGTTGGGTATTCAGCCCGAAGGCTGGTTTGATCCTCTGCAGCTCCGCCAACAGCCGTCATAAATAGCCTAGGCGTCATTGAAAAGGCGTACTAGGGAAATGAGGAGTGAGGTAGTTTCCCGTTGCTTTCCTCACCGAGCCAGCCTCTGCTATTACATATCAGTCTGCCAAGCCCATTGAAATGCATGCGCCAACCGACCCTATGAGCGATATTTTCACACCATTCATAACAGGGACTGGCTGCATAAGCAATTGTATTACTAGCATCACTCATACCTCAGTCACTTTCATATTGTTAAAGCCAAGGATGAGTCTGAGACAGGTCAATGAAAGTAACAAATTTTATGTAGCCCATACCAGAAGTCATAGTGCACTGTAAACACTACATCTTGCCAACAAAGGCATAATCTAACCATAGTAGATTAATACAAATGAAAATAACATTCTCCTAAATAGTTACACTTCGTCTAACTTCACGAGATCCAATCAATGTTCACTGGGAAATGCAAACTACGCTTTTAAAATCTAAAAACGGCAAACTACCGCAATTTAACATCGTTAAACTCGAAAAAATAAACTATCTTGGTTAAACTCGTCAACTCATGTGTAAACTGTCACGGCGTGATGTCCGGTATTTCCATGAAACTAATTCCAATTATCTGGAGATATAATACAACTTCATAAAGACTGACTCAAATGTCTTCAATATTTATTGTATTTTTAACGCTGGCGACCCTTACGTGCCAGGTAAATGAAACATCTGTTCGATCCGACAAAGCGATCGCAACCTGGCCTTGCCTGTTCGCTGTTGGGCCTCCTTCCCAGCTAAACTCAATTTACACATTCTTGCCGTCCAAACAAATAATTCTCCACCAAATACTGGGTTCTTTAATCCATCCCTTCTAATAATATTTTAACCTAATGAGACTTGTGGAATGCGGCACATTGAAAGTCTAGATTTTCTCTTCGGGCCTTCCACAGAAATCCCGGTATCAATTACATCATATCATCTGGATCAATCCGCCAAGAATATATCACCTCTGGACTATCTTTCAGGAACACTTCGAAAACTCTACGTCGCACGGTCTCATAACCCATAAACAATATATCTTCTACAAGTCAACCTCGGACAGTAAAATAAATCTCTTCATAATTCCAGACATAACGCAGCACTCTCCTAACACGCATCCGAGATTCTCATTAGACCGAACCCTGACACCTCGACTCCCCAACAAAATAAATTTTCTAAATGTCCCTTCTCTCCAAAAAAAAAAAAAATTCTACATATGGGCTCTCATCATAACGTACTTCAATCCCGAAACAAAATAAATTGTCTATTATTATTATTATTATTATTATTACTAACCAAATTTTAACCCGCTGGCGTAGGTGACTGACTCTATATCCAGAGACGTAAACTCAAAATGACGCGTTTGAAATTCCCTTTGTCATGGGACACAGGAAAATACTCTGAATTTAACGACTCACCCGTGAACGCACGCTCGGCGACGTCAGGATGAAGAACATAAAATGACTCAAATAAGCAGATTTTAACCTTTCCCCACGAAACAAACATATGCCATAAAATCTAACATTACATGACCCAGTGACATCTCGACACACGCAATATAGTACAATCTTTCGATAAGTAGTCCACAACGTATAAATAAACTTTAAACAGAGGCGCAATTTCCACGAACATGAAAATAAATTGGCCATAATCCACCGCATAAGCATCGAATAACGACATGGTTTATTTACACATTACTACCTTAAATAACTCTGGGCGTAGAGCTAACCACTCTACCCCATCAAGTGCCGAGGTTCCGGGTAGTGAAGGCTTTTACCTTTCACCCCTCCAAAGGCCTTCATGCCCTGTACGGAGATTGCTTTGCTTTTTACCTTGAATAACTGGGCTTGAGAAACATACCTTACGGACGCTGATCGCAGCTTCCATTTTATCCACCGGCTATCTCTGGATATTTAGCAAGCCATTATTATTTCAAACATCCTTTTACTGGAAACTTTCATTTTTACATTTGCATTTTATTATTTCTTGTATAAATTTCTTGCCTTAAAACTAGGAATGTTAGAGAACATTAAAAAATATACCGTTATATCACACGCAATCGCACACGGAAACCGAATTTCTAATATACGCCCGCACACGTCCTCAGCCAAATGTGGTTTATTAAAGACAGACAGAATAATATCGTTGTCACAAAGCAATAAGAGCAACGGTGTTTTAGTGCTAACCTCGCTAATTCACCTATCTCCTTTCTTTTGTGTAATATGTTTGACTGCTGATAATTACTGCCAACTACCATTTTGTGTATAATATTTATGCAGAAATATTTGCTCTTTGCAGATTCAACCTTCAATCCTTGAAACAGCATGATTGTAATGAGAAATTAACAGTTTTCTCTAGTACTTTTGTATCACTCCACGCCACGTGAGTCGAAATAGTCCCTCTTGGTGGGAACATCTCAAAAATAAGTCTACGTGCCACGGTTAAGCACACAGATATATCACAGCACTCCCAAACTTCAAAATGGCGATCTCAATAGACTGATGCCTGACAATAATAAAAATGCACTTTGTCCGTTCCAGAGGCCTCTAAATGATGGGTTCAACACTTTTTGTAAATGTTGTGTTTTGGCCATGCTCTTCTTATTGAACATATCCTTCTACATTTAGTGCCGGATTTATAATAGGGCCTGTTAAGCATCAGATTTATGGGACACAAAATTTGAGAGTGGTTTGTAGAGTGGGTTCTGTAGTCGTGTCCTAGTTTGTGAACCATGGGCAACGGCTGAGTGGCTTAGTAAATGGTCCTGAGAGTCGGGATACTAGTTTCTGTGGAAAAGGAGTGGACATCTTGGGCATTTTCTCAGTCATGGCCCTCCTTGTGCTCACGTGGCTAGGACTATACAATCCATCGGTGGTCCCTAACAGGTTATAGGAGAGATTCTCACTCGGACCCTGAGTTCAGAACGTTTAATCAAGCCTCGAATCTATGGTAAAAGGTAGACCCTTTTCCCTTAGACAGGCGAGGAACTCCTTGGAATAACTTGGCGAACAAAATGGAATTCGATGGGTGGCTATCAATATTAGGGGCTGCCTGGCCGAGGGGGTAAAGGCGTACTCGGTTCTTCCGGAAGGACGTGTGTTCGAATCCCACGATATTTCCACTTCCGGAGGTGCACATGGCCCTGAGGTTCACTAAAAATGAGCACCAGGTTAATTCCTGGGGGCAAAGGCGGCCAGGCGTAGAGCTAACCACTCTACCCCACCAAGTGCCCAGTTTACGGATAGTGGAAGCCTTTACCTTCCACCCCTCCAAGGGTCTTCATGACCTGTACGGAGATGACTTTGCTTTGCTTTGGCTATCAATATTAACGGCTGGAAAACAATTCTAGACAGTAATAAAGATCTTAGAAAGCGGTGGAAAAAGGAAATTAGTGTTTTGAGTAAAGCAGATGAACACACAGTAGATCCCAGAGCATCACTTGACAGGTGGAAAGGATATTTTGAAAATCTTTTAAACATAAATCTTTCAGGTGATGTCGCGGTCATTGGCTATGAAATGAAAATTAACCTTGAAAGACTAAAGTCATGACAGTAGGGAAGAAACCAAAGAGACTGAATATCAGGTTGGGAATTCCAATCTGGAACAGGTAAATCATTTTTTAGTATTTAGGATGATTGTGTATTCTCGTATTCTAACATAATGTTAGTACAGGCCTAATAAGTGAGGTGCAGCAAAGCTAATGCAGTAGGCTCATAGTTGTGATCAACAGTATTCTGTAAAGTAGAAGTCAGCTCCCGGACGAAACATCTTTATACCGTTCTTTTTCCAGATCACCTTTGCTGTACGGCAATGAAACCTGGGTGGACTCAGAATAGCTCATTCATAAGCTAGCAGTAACGGAGATGAAAGTACCGAAAATGATCACTGATAAAAAAGGTAGTAACAATGGCAGGAGTGTACTCGAAATGAGGAGATAAAGATTAAGTTAGGAATGAACTCGATTGATGAAGCTGTATGCATAAACAGTGGTGGGGTCATGTGAGGCAAATAGAGGAGGACAATAGACTCAGTGATAGAGGGTAAGATAAGTAAAAAGAGACTAAGACGGCGATGGTTAAGCTCGGTTTCCAATTATTTGAAGAGGTGAGGGATAGAAGCAAATGCGGTCACAGAGCTAGTTACAAATAAATTATTACGGAGGCGTTTTGTACATTTTAATTGTTTTCTTTTTTTGCTAATGGCTTTACGACGCACCGACACAGATAGGTCTTATGGCGACGATGGGATAGGATAGGCCTAGGAGTTGGAAGGAAGCGGCTGTGGCCTTAATTAAGGTACAGCCCCAGCATTTGTCTGGTGTGAAAATGGCAAACCACGGAAAACTATTTTCAGGGCTGCCGACAGCGGGCTTCGAACCTACTATCTCCCGGATGCAAGCTCGCAGCTGTGCGCCCCTAACCGCACGGCCAACTCGCCCGGTCTTTTACTTGTCTAACACTTGCCCAGTATTCTCTGCCGTAAAAATATACATGAGAATACAGTTTCTCTATTAAACATTTGGATATTCATAAATATTTCCATTATTAATTACATCGCTTCAAATTTCTCGGCAGACAAGGAAAGCAAATATCAGACTACTTAATATTCTTGCATCATTTGCATAATTAACTCAAAGTCTTCCTCTTTAGCCGACGAAAAGCTTGATAGAAGGTTTCGTTACACGGTCCCGTTTCTCTCGCTGCGGAACAAAGTACACACGGACTGGTAACATGAGCTCTGTGCAGACAGGTTTATTGTTATGGAGAAGAAGAAAGGTGTGTCACTCTTGCTGTGTTATTGAAACCTGCGCCCCGCCCACATTGTACGGTGCCCAGACAGCCGCACAACACAACGTATTCATTCGACAAAATGATATACAGTATTTTCACAACAGGCCTACTTCACAAAACTGTGTACCAGTACAACTCCCACAAAATTCGTCTTCTTCTTCTTCAGTTTACCCTCCAGGGTTGGCTTTTTCATCGGACTCAGCGAGGGATCCCACCTCTACCGCCAGGGCGGTGTCCTGGAGCGTGAGATTGGGTCGGGGATACAACTGGGGAGGATGACCAGTAGCTCGCCCAGGTGGGCTCACCTGCTATGCTGAACAGGGGCCAGGTGGGGGATGGGAAGATTGGAAGGGATAGACAAGGAAGAGGGAAAGAAGCGGCCGTGGCCTTAAGTTAGGTACCATCCCGGCATTTGCCTGGAGGAGAAGTGGGAAACCACGGAAAACCACTTCCAGGATGGCTGAGGTGGGAATCGAACCCACCTCTACTCAGTTGACCTCCCGAGGCTGAGTGGACCCCGTTTCAGCCCACGTACCACTTTTCAAATTTCGTGGCAGAGCCGGGAATCGAACCCGGGCCTCCGGGGGTGGCAGCTAATCACACTAACGACTCCACCACAGAGGCGGACTCCCACAAAATTACGGCACAAAATCCAGTAATCTACAGTTTATACAGTATATATATATAAGAGTTTTGGTCCGCCTCTGTGGTGTAGTGGTAAGTCTGATTAGCTGCCACCCCACCGAGCTCGATAGCTGCAGTCGCTTAAGTGCGGCCAGTATCCAGTAATCGGGAGACAGTGGGTTCGAGCCCCAGTGTCGGCAGCCCTGAAGATGGTTTTCCGTGGTTTCCCACTTCTTCTCGAGGCAAATGCCGGGATGGTATCTAACTTAAGACCACGGCCGCTTCCTTCCCTCTTCCTTGTGTACCCCTTCCAATCTTCCCACCTCCTACGAAGGCCCCTGTTCAGCATAGCAGGTGAGGTCGCCTGGGCGAGGTACAGGTCCTCCTCCCCAGTTATATCCCCCGACCCAAGGACTCACACTCCAGGACACTGCCCTTGAGGCGGTAGAGGTGGGATCCCTCGATGAGTCCGAGGGAAAAACCGACCCTGGAGGGTAAACAGATTAAGAAGAAGAAGAGTTTTGTCTGTACATTGTTCAGAATTTTAAAATTATGGTATTTCTATATCGGTCGTGTCCACAGTAACAAGGAAATGCTCTTTTTTTAATTTTCCGTCATTTCTGTCTGTCTGTCTGTCTGTCTGTCTGTCTGTCTGTCTGTCTGTCTGTCTGTCTGTCTGTCTGTCTGTCTGTACGGGCATGCGCGTGTTTAAAGCAAAATTAACCTTACTGCACTGTACTGTAGGAAGTGTATTTGCATGACATATTTACCCGCTCCTAGAATATTTAACCCTGGAGAGGGCGTGTCAAAATAATCCCGTGAGGAGGCGCGCACGGTGTTTTAGACCGGGTCATGAAAAAACAGCGCAAATTAAGCAAAAACTATTTTTAATGTTACAGAACTAGTAAATAATTTATCACGAACTTGTAAATAATGTTCAAAGGTATTTTGACAACATGAAAATCGGATGTTAAACAATTGACGTTCATTTTGCGTCATCACTAGATTCTTGACTTTCCGTACTGCACCGAACACATGCCACTGTTGAGTGTTCTTTGTAGATATGTCACTGGCAGACACGGCATCGAGTCTTGCTTTTTTCTGTTAGTTCTTTTCTCTATTGCAATATGTGTATTGTAGAGGGCTGCTCTCCTTCAGACAATGCTAACATTTAGCGAATGTTCCTTTTTTAGCCCCGTTGGGAACATTTGAATACTGTTCTTTCAAATATCTCACGCATAGCTGTTGGTTTAGTTCCTTCAAATAATTACTTCTTTGAATGTTGAAGTTACCTTTCGCATGCTTGTAAATAATATACGAATTAATTCGAGTAATGTTCAAGATAGAAGAAAACAAAGCCATTGGCCAACGGTTGCTTGTGCGTAAAACTGAGTAACGCTCTTTATAACTCTTCCGATTTCTCTTTCCCTGTTTCTGTCCATGATGCTTTGGACTTCAGTATATACGAAGGCACTAATTTACACGAAAAGAAAAGAAAAATGACATTCTTGGTATATTAACTGAAAAGAAATAAAGTAAAACTTAACTCATAAACACGCATACGTCACGGGGCGCACCAGGAGTTTTAGACCGGGTCCGTCAAGGAATGCACTTTGGCTGAAACTGAGGGGCATGAGGGGTGAATTGTTTACGCACACTGATAGTGGGAGCCTCCGTGTTTCAGGCGGCAGCGCGCCGGCCTCTTGTCGCTGGGTTCCATGGTTCAAATCCCGGTCACTCCATGTGAGATTTGTGCTGGACAAAGCGGAGGTGGGACAGGTTTTTCTCCGGGTACTCCGGTTTTCCCTGTCATCTTTCATTCCAGCAACACTCTCCAATATCATTTCATTTCATTTCATCTGTCAGCCATTAATCATTGCCCCAGAGGAGTGCGACAGGCTTCGACAGCCGGCACAGTTCCCATCCTTGCCGCTAGATGACCCGGTCGAATGACTGGAAACAGGCTGTGGGTTTTCATTTCACATCCAGATGCATCCTTTTGCTGACTCAGCCAGTTCTACTTTCTTTCTTTCATAAGCCCCATTAATAACTGACGGCTCCCCATCGCATTCTACTTCGTTCCTCGCAGCCAATCGAGCAAAGGAAGCGTGGCCACGGCTCTACCGTGGCTTTACGCCTCTGCATTCGAGAGACGGGACAGGGCTGGATCTCACTGCTTGCTCCAACCGCCGGCTTTCCTGAGAATGATTTTCCGTGGTTTTCCATTCTCTTGCACTAAGGTGAATGCCTTGACAGTTCCTAGCATAGGCCACGGCCGCCAACCCCCGCACCTTCTCCGAGCATCTCCTTCACCGTAACAAATCTCCCGGCCTGAGAGACGGCGTCACCGTCTGGAGGCCCGCCTCCCCCTTCAGGGAACGAATGAAACATTTTAGTAATAGTAGTTCCTCGCAGGTATACTTTCCTCAGAAAAATTGAATTCAGAGATATCATAATTATAGTTGATATATATATTTTTTAGCAAGTTGCTTTACGTCGCACCGACACAGACAGGTCTTAGGCGACGATGGGAGAGGAAGGAGCTAGGAGTGGGAAGGAAGCTGCGGTGGCCTTAATTAAGGTACAGCTCCAACATTTGCCTGGTGTGAAAATGGGAAACCACGGAAAACCATCTTCAGGGCTGCCGACAGTGGGATTCGAACCCACTATCACCCGAATACTGGATACTGGCCGCAATTAAGCAATTGCAGCTATCGAGCTCGGTATACTTGATATCCATAGGGTTTGTGTCTACATGGAAGGTGAATTATATTTTGCTAATAAGTAAAATTCCACCTCTGTGGTGCAGTGGTTAGTGTGATTAGCTCTTACCCTCGGAACCCACGAAATTTGAAAAGTGGTACGAGGGCCGGAACGGGGTTCCCTCAGCCTCGGGAGGTCAACTTAGTAGAGGGGGTTCGATTCCCACCTCAGCCTTCCTTCAAGTGATTTTTCCGTGGTTTCCCACTTCTCCTCCAGGAAAATGCCGGCATGGTACCTGACTTAAAGCCACTGCCACTTCCTTCCCTCTTCCTTGTCTATCCCTTCCAATCTTCCCAACCCCCACAAGGCCCCTGTTCAGCATAGCAGGTGAGGCCATCCCAGTTGTGTCCCCCGCCCCCGACCAAAAGTATAATGCTCCAGAACACTGCCCTTGAGGCGGTAGAGGTGGGATCCCTCACTGAGTCCGAGGTCTAGGAATGGGAAGGAAGCGGCCGTGGCCTTAATTAAGGTACAGCCACAGCATTTGCATTTGCCTGCTGTGAAAATGGGAAACCATGGAAAACCATCTTCAGTGCTGCCGACAGTGGGATTCGAACCCAATATCTCTCGGATGCGAGCTCACAGCTACGCGCTCCTAAACGCATGGCTAACTCGCCCGAAAATTTACGTATAAATTTGCATGTTCGCGAGTGTATGGCACCATTAAAACTGCTCCTTCGTTTGATTTAGAACGGAAAGGCATGTCCACACTTGTACGGGGAACGTCGCATAAACATGCGACATAACTTAACACACGTATTATAACGCTTAGAAGATAATACGTTGATTACTGAAATATTTAAAAAAATGTCATAGTGGCCTTGAAAAAGAATAGAGCAAATGTAAATGGAGCGCACGTCTGTAAGCAGGTACCGAGTACACCTTCGTACACAGTTGCAACTAGTCCACGTTATCTCGACACAATCTCAACCTCCAGGCGACAGCCTCAGTATGTAATCAGTAATCACTAGTATTATTTAATCTTGCCTCTATGGTAGTGCCGTCTAGACTTGACGCGGGGTGAATGAATATTAAGAAATCGAACACACTTATTTTAAGATGAACTAATTTTGAAGCCATGATACCTCTCCTCACTTCTTCTCTCGATATCTGTGTTATACCATTTCGTCTAACATAGAAAAAGTAAGTTCACTTACTAATTTTACATTTATCATGCTGACTAAACGTACACTGTTTGTAATAAGATTCTGATATGATGTCTGTTGTTTAAAGGGGCCTAACAGCTAGGTCATCGGCCCCTAATGGTACAAGCTGCAACGAAATGAAACAATTAAAACTTCAAAATGTATCCACTGACTAGAATCTCACAGTACCCCATATTCTGAGATGATATTGTCCAAAGGGATCCAAAATCCAGGTCACTAGCCCCTCATAATTGGACTAATCACTGGCGAAACAGAACCATGGAGTTTATCCTGAGCACAGGCAACGTAGACTCATGGTGTCCCTCACATGGTGGTACTAATCACAGGTAATGTAGATCCATGGTATATCACACGTAATGGCACCACTCACAGGTAACACAGACCCGTGGTGTTCCTCACATAAAGGTACTACTCACACGCAACGCAGACCAATGGTGTTCTTCACTTAACGGGACTAATCACAGGCGCCGGTATTCCCGTGGTGTTCTTCACGTAGTGGAACTAATCACAGGCCACGTATACTCATGATGTTACTCACATAGCGGTACTGATCATAGGTAATGTAGACCCACGGTGTATCACACACTGTGGTACCACCCACAGGTAACACAGACCCATGGTGTTCCTCATATAAAGGCACTACTCACAGGCAACGCAAACCAATGGTGTTCCTCACATAGTGGTACTAATCACTGGCAATGCACAATCCCGTGGTGTTCCTCACTTAGTGGTACCAATCACATGCAAGGCAGACCCATGGTGCTCCTCATATAGTGGTACCAATTACAGGCAACGCAGACCCATGGTGCTCCTCATATAGTGGTACCAATTACAGGCAACGCAGACCCATGGTGCTCCTCATATAGTGGTACTACTCATAGGTAACGCAGACCCATGGTGCTCCTCATATAGTGGTACTACTCATAGGTAACGCAGACCCATGGTGCTCCTCATATAGTGGTAGTACTCATAGGTAACGCAGACCCATGGTGCTCCTCATATAGTGGTACTACTCATAGGTAACGTAGATCCATGGTGCTCCTCATATAGTGGTAGTACTCATAGGTAACGCAGACCCATGGTGCTCCTCATATAGTGGTAGTACTCATAGGTAACGCAGACCCATGGTGCTCCTCATATAGTGGTACTACTCATAGGTAACGCAGACCCATGGTGCTCCTCATATAGTGGTAGTACTCATAGGTAACGCAGACCCATGGTGCTCCTCATATAGTGGTACTACTCATAGGTAACGCAGACCCATGGCGCTCCTCATATAGTGGTAGTACTCATAGGTAACGCAGACCCATGGTGCTCCTCATATAGTGGTACTACTCATAGGTAACGTAGATCCATGGTGCTCCTCATATAGTGGTAGTACTCATAGGTAACGCAGACCCATGGTGCTCCTCATATAGTGGTACTACGCATAGGTAACGCAGACCCATGGTGCTCCTCATATAGTGGTACTACTCATAGGTAACGCAGACCCATGGTGCTCCTCATATAGTGGTACTACTCATAGGTAACGCAGACCCATGGTGCTCCTCATATAGTGGTACTACTCATAGGTAACGTAGATCCATGGTGCTCCTCATATAGTGGTAGTACTCATAGGTAACGCAGACCCATGGTGCTCCTCATATAGTGGTACTACTCATAGGTAACGCAGACCCATGGTGCTCCTCATATAGTGGTACTACTCATAGGTAACGTAGATCCGTTCGGAACACAGGGGAACCAACGCAATACAGCGCGGCGCACGGCAGCTCCTCCCGCACGGACGCCAGTTCGTGATGCTGCGCGCCCACTTCCCCGGCTCGGTGGAATGCGCACGATAGTATTAATCAAAGGCAACACCCAGACCCATGGCGTTCCTCGCTTAGTGGTGCTAATCACAAGTAATCTCACAGTTCCATTTCCATCATCCCTTGGTCGCCCCTTTTAGTCGTCTCTTATGACAGGCAGGGGATACCGTGGGTGTATTCTTTGTCTGCGTCCCCCACTCACAGGGGATGATATGAGAGACTGCGCTCACTGAAAAAGACATGACGAGCGCATGGATGTTCTTAATGTTATGCGCTCCTGGAATAGAAATGATGTTGATGAGACCACAAAACTCGTGCCGAATGTGATCGTTCATCCGCCGAGGTAGTCGAGATTCGAATCCCAGTCAGTGCACGTTGCAATTTTTTAAAATGAAATGTCACGTCCCTGTGGTTCGTAAAGCCCGTAAAATTGGAGACCCCTGGCTATGATCACATCATTAGTCACGTAAAACTACAAGCTCGCTTGGGCCTAAGACTTCGATGTTCGACCCCAGTCATCATCATTATCATCATCATCATCATCATCATCATCATCATCATCATCGTCCAACTCGTTGGCTGAATGGTCAGAGTACTGGCCTTGGGTTCAGAGGGCCCCGGGTTCGATTCCCGGCCGGGTCGGAGATTTTAACCTTCATTGGTTGATTCCAGTGGCTCGGGAGCTGGGTATTTGTGCTGTCCCCAAAATCCCTGCAACTCGCACAGCACATATAACACTATCCTCCACCACAATAACACGCAGTTACCTACACATGGCAGATTCCGCCCACCCTCATCGGAGGGTCTGCCGTACAAGAGCTGCACTCGGCTAGAAATACCCACAGGAAATTAAAAAATCATCATAATCCGAGGAAATCATAGTGACACAGTGAATACCATTCTTTATTCCCTCGTGAAATTGTGTGAAATCGCAATCATCGAAAAGTTCTCCACCCATCTGGTTGAAATACGTCTATAGGGTGTAACTTATCTTAATTATGCTGATAAAAAAACCTCAGGGATGCCTTTGTCTTACATAAAGAACGATGGCATAATCGGATTGGCGGAGAAAATTTTTCTTTAAGAGAAAATGAGTTACATTGTTCGTGCGATTCAAATTGCCGAACTCACTGTATTTGCTTTGCCAGAGCGCAAGCCGCTGCCCGCTGCTGTGCTTCAGAGGATGACAGGAATGGAGGGGGAGGAGGACAAAAATAACACTCGGTGCACAAGTTTCTGTCATTTCCAGCCACAGTAGATGATGATGCTTGTTGTTTCAAGTGGCCTAACATCTAAGTCACAGTAGGCAGTATACAGTTCTTTTGTTTGTTTTTTGTCCATATTACCTACTAAGTTTGCGGTATAAATTGGTGAGAATATCTCCGTTTCGGTACACCAACGAAAAAATTGGCTGATACGCACCTAGCCAATGGCGCAGCCACACTACTTTATGCCGTCCGGGACCCTAAACGCCGCCTACCTCATAAACCTTCGTATCCACTGGCAGGTGATGGCGTGAAGGAGGGCAGAAAACTCGCACGTGACAAACGAGTGCACATTTCAGCATCGGTTTTATGTCAATATTTGGGCCGGCATTGTTGGTGACTATTTACTTGGATTATATGACCTTCCTCATCGCCTGAACGGTGAGGAATGCTACCGTTTCTCGGTAGAATCCCTGTCTGAATTATTGGAGAATATTCCTCCGGGTATTCGGCAGCCAATATGGCTGTGTCGTAATGGCGCTCCGCCGCATTTCACTCGCCGTCAAGCAAGACTTAGACAATAATTATCCAGGGAGGGAAGGGCGTGCATTCCTCCGCGCTCGGCCGATTTAACTCCCATAGACATTTCTTATTCCGTTAAGATCAAAGTAGAAGGAGCGGGGGAGGGGGGGGGGGATATTGAAGATTTACTGTAATCAAACCATTGGGCGTACTGTTCCTTTCTTTCGTTTAGTATTTCATCCCTTTTAGAATGTTGTGAGTAAAGGAAAAGGTCGTGTGGCGGCAGCCATGTATCTTCACGCATGTTGAATAATAAAGAACGTTACTGACAACAAGAGAAGCATCCGTGACTCAGGCTGCAGCGCGTGGGCCTTTCACCGCTGGGTTCCGTTGTTCAAATCCCGGTCACTCCATGTGAGATTTGTGCTTGTCAAAGCGGAGGCGGGACAGGTTTTTCTCCGGTTACTCCGATTTTCCCTGTCATTTTTCATTCCAGCAACACTCTCCACTATCATTTCATCTGCCAGTCATTAATCATTGCCCCAGAGGGGTGAAACAGGATTCGGCAGCTGGCACAATTCCTATCCTCGCCGCAAGGTGGAGGCTTCATTAATTCCATCCCTGACCTGGCCACTGACTGTTTTTCCCTGTCATATTTCATTCCAGCAACACTTCCCATTATCATTTCATCTGTCAGTCATTAATCATTGCCCCAGAGGGGTGCGACAGGATTCGCCAGCCGGCACAATTTCTATCCTCGCCGCAAGGTGGAGGCTTTAAATTCCATCCCCGACCCGGTCACTGACTGTTTTTCCCTGTCATCTTTCATTCCAACAACACTCTCCACTATCATTTCATCTGTTAGTCATTAATCATTGCCCCAGAGGGGTGCGACAGGCTTCGGCAGCCGGCACAATTCGTAGCCTCGCCGCAAGATGGGACTTCATTCATTCCATCCCTGACCCGGTCACTGACTGGAAAACAGGTTGTAGGTTTTCTTTTTCACCGAGAACAAGAGACGAGAGGTGTCGGGTGCATTCCTCAACTGACAAGTGTGTCATAATTACTGTGTGTGCCAATTACGGCTGCTTAATAAACAAACTGTGGATTTTGCCTGTAAGACACAAGGACAATATTCTGCGCGAGTCAATTGAAGAAACATATGCATTTGCGCGGAGCATTATCTCTGTCTCCGTCTATCATACACTCCACTTACCCTCACTTCCTTAAAGCACAGCAGAGGGCAGCGATTTGTGTTGTGGCACAGTAAATATGGCGAGTTCGACAATTTGAATCGCGCGGCCAGAACTAAAAAAGTAACCTCATTTTCTCCGCCAATCCGATTGCACCATCGTTCTTTATATAACACGAAGAGTATCCCTAACTTTGTTGCCGGTGTGTTTTGAATACACCCTGTATAATTACATATTAGGTAGTCGAGATTGGTCAACGTGTTGACGTTTCCTTCGTGGAGTACCGGTACCAGATTTGGCCATAACAATGCGGTAAAGTAGAAGAAGATATAAATATATTTTAAAAACAGAAAATTAAATTATGGATAACAAATTCAACACGCATAACGCAAAAGAACGATCTATTTAGACGGCGTCGTGGATTTAGAGTGCACGATCAGCCATGACGAATTACTCCAACTGCCAAATCTACTCCCCCCCCATTATTACCCATATTATTCGCTCATTTACATACCTAACAGAAACTACGTTGAGTGCAATAGTATTCCTGATGAACAGCCCTACCCCACACTCTGCCCTTCCCTTTTTAACACCCGTCAAGTACACTCTATAATCTCCTATCTCTTCCTCATTATCTCCCCCTACCCGAATACCATTAATTCCTAACACATGCAGACACATACTTACTCATTCAGCCCTACTTTCTTACTTCCGTAAGTCCCATTAATATTGACAGTTCCCCATCGAAATCCATTTTGTTCGCCAAGTTGTTCTAAGGAGTTCCTCACCTGTCTAACGGAAAAGGATCTCACTTACTACCATAGGTCCGAGACTTGCTTAAAACTTTCTGAGCATGTTCGGTCAAAATTCTGTGAAGCAGGATCTCTCCTCTTACGGGTTACGGACCACCGGTGGATTGTATAGTCGTAGCCGCCTGAGCACAAGGATGGCCATGATTCAGAATATATGTGAGATGTCCACTCCCATCCCATAACAACTGGTATCGCGACTCTCAGGACCACTTACTAGACCACTCAGCCGTTGCCCATAGTTCACGAACGAGGATGTGACTACTATAATCCACACCATGGTCCATTTAAACATTGAATGTTTATTTAATCGAATATTCTAGTTTTAATAAAAGTGCGCTGCAAAAAATACAATAAAATTACATTTCAAATAAGCTGTAATAAAGTTATCTATGGCAAGAAAAGTGCGAATGAGCGTTACTATTTAAAAATGTATCTGATATGATGTTGCTTCTGTCATTTGGATCCCTTCTTAAAAGAATTACGAATTATACATAAATTTAGGCCTATGAGTTCTACAGAGTTGTAGATTTTGATGGATTCGGGAAATTTTATAAATTTGCCTGTTTCCACCCACCTTAAGCGCCATCAGGCATGCTCCTCCTTCTTCATCCGATTCCATCTCCTCAACCTGGGCTTCTTGTGGGTTCAGAACACTTTCTACAATCTCTTCATTACTCAGTTCTTTGACGACTGGCACACTTTCGTGCCGGATTAAAATGTGCCGAGTCGCAGAATGCCAGATTAACTTAAAACTCAGATAGGTTACGCGTTTCGCTAACGCGGTAGAATTCAAACTCAGCATCTTCCGAATGCAATCTTACAGCTAGGTGAATCGAACCACGAAGCCAACTTGATCGGTTGAAATTTTTCCTCTGTAGGAGTTGAGGGTAGAGTGTTCCATTATTCATAACATCCACGTTATGTGTGATACAGTGGTTAGCTTTCTCCTCGACCACCTTTGACTCCAAGTCAATCAAGCAATCAATAATCAATCAACCACTCAATCATCAATCATCAATTAATGCTGTAGCCCATGTGGCGGATTCCCTATCAATTGTTTATTTAGCCCAGTGATGGCGAACTTATGACACGTGTGCCACTAGGCGAACACGACTACTATGGCACGCTGCACAACATATTAAAATATGTTTAACATGTAATAAATAGGTCGAAAATCTACCAACATTGCGTATTAACATTACGATTTAACAAAGAAGTATGCCGAAGTTAATTCTATGGCCACATTCTTTACAAATTTTATTAGGTTAAAGCCAGCCAATAAATAAACAAATAAATAAATAAATAAATAAATAAATAAATAAATAAATAAATAAATAAATAAATAATCAATGATCTGCATTTAGGACTGTCGCCCAGGTTTACCTAGCCCCTTCTTAAGTGTATTCAAAGAACTTAGAAATGTATTGAACATTTCCCCTTTGAAATTATTCCAATCCCTTACTCATCCCCCTATAAATGAATATTTGGCCACAAGTTGTCCTTTTGAATTCCAAATTTATCTTCATATTATGATCTTTTCTACTTTTAAGTGCTCCACTCAGGATTGTTCGTGCGCTAATGTCGAGTCTGTTAATATGCCTGTTGTCAGCAAGGTGAGCCCGAGTATCATATGCCTCTCCTGAAGTCGAAATGCAGCTTTTTATATTTCTGTACATCATAATGGCGAATCAAAAACCTAACCATCGGGTGCAGCGAGCTCGTCTTTAGCGCTGTCATTGTTGCTCTTCAAATGAATCATACACAAACATATTAGTGATAGAATACAGCGCTGTAGTCCCAAAATGTTTACAGGGTATAATCTAAGTCAGAGCTTCCCATTCCTTGGCTGTCTGGTCAGCGTTGAGGCTTTCGGTTAGAAGGCTCAGGGTTCGATTCCCGGCAAGATCGAGTATTTTAATCGCGTTTGATTAATTCTTCTGGCTCGAGGACTGGATGTTGGTCCCAACAATTTCCTCTTCATATTAAATATAATATTAATGTTATTTGCTTTACGTCCCACTAACAACTTTTACGGTTTTCGGAGACGCCGAGGTGCCGGAATTTAGTCCCGCAGGAGTTTTTTTTTACGTGCCTGTAAATCTACTAACACGAGGCTGACTTATTTGAGCACCTTCAAATACCACCGGACTGAGACAGCGCCTCAACCGTCTGAGCCACTCAGCGCGGCGCCTCTGCACATTCAGACAACGCACCACACTACCAACCACCACATAAACACGCAGTAGTTATTACATCCCTCCACATAGTGTTGGCGTCAGGAAGGGCATCCTACCGAAAAACAGGGTCAAGTCCACGTGTGCGACGAAGTTCACACACGCGGCAGAAGAAGCCTCTATGTCAGGGCAAACAACCCTGGCGTCTGAAATTAGTGGTTTACAGCTACAGATATTTCCCTCACTTTGGCATAAAGGAGACATGTACTGTACAAGGCTTTTAAGACGAAAAAGAAGAAATATATATATTTATCCGCTAGTTTGCTTAGAGAGTAGATTTCTACTGGACCTACTTCAAGCCCCAAAGTGCCTCTTTTGATTTCTTATCACGCTTCTCACTGGAACGAACTCTTGAATTAGTCTGTGTGCAATACGGTGGTTTTTCAGCCTCGTCTTCGCATATTTCACGATGTTCGCGATTACGATTATGAGCGTAGTCAGAGAGTAAAAACTCACTGCCGGAATGGAGAAATAAAATGGAAAAGAAACCAAAGCAGAGGTATACGCAAGAAATCAGAAGGCACCCTCTAATGATTGGCGTTAAGCAGAGGGTATACGGCGTGGGCCTATACGCGCGTATACCCTCGACAACAGCCCTGATAGAATATATCTAATTCTTCAATTATCTGAAAACTTAGGCCTATGAAAAAATGAAATGTCTTATGGCTTTTTTCTTTAGTGCCGAGATATCCCAGGACGGGTTCGGCTCGCCAGGTGCAGGTCTTTCTATTTGACTCCCGTAGGCGACCTGCGCGTCGTGATGAGGATGAAATGATGATGAAGACAACACATACACCCAGCCCCCGTGCCATTGGAATTAACCAATTAAGGTTAAAATCCCCGATCCGGCCGAGCATCGAACCCGGGACCCTCAGAACCGAAGGCAAATACACTGACCGTTCAGCCAACGAGTCGGACAGGCCTATTAACTTGTCTAAATAAGAGAAGTATTTAAATATGAATTGCATTAATTCGTGCATGTTCTGTGTGTTCTAAAGCCCAGGCACTTGTTTACGGTCCATTGGAGCTGATGATGGGAGGCCTGCTATATTCATTTATTATGTGCGCACCATCTTTGGTCAGGAAGTTAGTTACTTCTCACCTCAAAGGCGTAGATTATTATTACGGGAGTGTATGTTTTTTTCTGATTCCAATGTGATCATTGCATGTTATGAGTTGTGTAGTGTGTGATAATGATAATGAGGTAGATAGAGGGTGAAACTCGGTGTCGGCGCATAGCTTACTCCTGTCGAATAACACCAAGGGATCTGCTCAAGGCTTAACGTCCCCATCCGACGGAGGAATCACAATGATATGCCTTCAATCCATAGGAACACTGTGGACAGGTTTGAAATTTAATCCTGCCGTCCAACATTCTGACGGTGATGTTCTAATGTTGAAAACATTTCTTAGAGACAAAGTAGGGGTATACAAAGAAAGCTATTTCCTAAATTGTCCTGCAAGTAGATGGGATAAAGCGCCGGAAAAGGTTTGAAATTGGAGTCTTCCATAGCTCTATCAAAATTTAAAAAAACACATTTCGAAACTCACCTCCGGCCTAAATGCACTTCCGGAAAACTTGTTTCTGTACTCGTTTTCTTTTTGATTCAAATCATAGCCAAATTAACTTATTTACATCATTCTAATGTGTTCCTTGGTTCAATACCCTCAGGCATTTTTTTAAATGTCCTTACCGAGCTCGATAGCTGCAGTCGCTTAAGTGCGGCCAGTATCCAGTAACCGGGAGATAGTGGGTTCGAACCCACTGTCGGCAGCCCTGAAGATGGTTTTCCATGGTATCCCATTTTCACACCAGGCAAATGCTGGGGCTGCACCTTAATTAAGAACATGGCCGATTCCTTCCCATTCCTAGGCCTTTCCTATCCCATCGTTGCCATAAGGCATATCCGTGTCGGTGTGACGTAAAGGAAATAGATAAAAATGTCCACACTAAATGTGGTTATAAGCGCTTAAGTGAAACTCTGCACTGACTCAAATTAGCGCTCGTAGTGATGCGTAAGTGAAACAATGCATTGGTTCACATCAGCGCTCGCAGTGGTAGAAAAAGGCAAACTGCTAATCTAAGCACGGCCGACTTGATGCGTCGCTCTACCTAGCTATAAGGAGCGCAGCGAGGGATCCAGTCGGCCGTGATCTAATCGACAGGATAACGATGACTAAAAAAAGGATTGTAATTTTTAGAAAAAATAAAGAAATATTCTCAAACTTCATTATATTTTATTTATCGAATAAAATTCGTAGCTCATATCCCTAGGATGTTTTCAACATTGAGTTGCTTACCTAAAGGGCTAGAACTGTGGATCTTTTCAGCAACGGGACTCGAACCTGCTAGTCATGGTGTCAGACTATAGAAACGACGCCTTACCAATCATGGCCGCCGGGCGGACTAGTTTTGTGGAAATTCATTGAGTTTTGTGGAAATTCATTGAGGCCCCAAGAGAATAACTTACTCACTTAATAGTTGCTTTTGGGAGATTCTGGCCACGCAGAGAAAGAACACAATACAAATGAAGACTGGTCTTTTATGTTATGTGACTAAAAGTCTGTATTATTTTCTTTATAGCATAGAATTCCTACCAATAGCCATCGAGCAGTTTACACAAATGTCCAGTTTGCAGCGTATTTATTTGCAAGTCTAGTACATATAAACAATATCCATCCACCATACTGGAGTACAGTCATATTACCTTGTTGTTTGCAACACTCATACTATTCCAATAACAACGGCTAAAGCGACTGACCTAAATAACATTCTTAGCCAGTATTTTATGTCCTGCACTTCAGCGGCTCTGGTAAATATAGAGATTAAGAATCTGTAATTAATTAATTGTTCCTCGTAGTAGGCTATGCTCACGTAGAACAATAACATATTACACAACATAAATCAGACTAACTTTTAATTTAATATCCATTGTTCTCTTCAGTAACTGCCATGAACATTAAGGCGTTGAAGTCTAAACGGTCTGACACCGAGGTTAGCCGGTTCGAGTCTCGTTGGTCGAAAAAAATGTCACCATCAGAATGTTGGCCGGCAGGGTAAAGAAGGTGGTGGTATACAATTTCTAATCACTAGATTGCGTGCCAGCCGGCCACGTGGTGTATGGATAGCCTGCCTGCCTCTTATCTGGACGCCCCGGTTTCGATTCCCGGCCAGGTCAGGAATTTCTACCTGGATCTGAGGGCTGGTTCGAGGTCCACTCAGCCTACGTGATTAGAATTGAGGAGTTATCTGAAGGTGAGATGGCGGCACCGGTTTAGAAAGCCAAGAATAACGGCTGAGAGGATTCGTCATGCTGACCACATGACACCTTGTAATCGGCAGGCCTTCGGGCTGAGCCGCGGTCGCTTGGTATACCAAAGTCATTCAAGGGCTGTAGTGCCACGGGGTTAGATTAGGTTAGGTTAGATTACGTGCCAAAAGCCTGGATTAAATTCCAGACCTCTCCGCAGTGCTCATATCGTCCCTCCTATGCCAAAAGCGCAAATGTGACAATGATCTTCCTATCTATTATTTCCCTTACGACTGCTCACGCCTCCAAGCCACATATTGATATGCAGTCCATCAGAACAAATTTCGTTGAGTTCATTTTCTTAAGCGCGTGTTTAAGGAAAGTGAACCTTACTGTACTGTAAGAACGCATGTTTGCATGACATATTTACCCGCTCCTAGAGTATGATGTATTTACATACGTGCAAAGAAAAATGAACTCAATGAAAATTATTCTGATGGACTGTAGAGGCGTGACCAGTCTTAAGGAAAATAATGGATAGAAAGAACACCGTCACATTCGCGGTCTTGACATAGCAGCGACGATATGACGCTGTTGATGGTGATTCGTCCGTCGGATGGAGACGTTAAGCCTTAAGCAGACTCCTTGGTGCTATTTGACAGGAGTAGGCTATGTGCCGGCACCGGATTTAACCCTCTCCATCACGTCATTCATTTCATCTCATTAATTCCCCTGATGGGGTTGACGTCAGGAAGCGCAACCAGTCACAAAAATTCGCCACGACACATTCATCTCACCCGACCCCGTACAGAAACGGAACAAGGGTTGGACAAACAAAGTTAACTATTTGCCCATAATCATGTTAAAATCAGCCTGTCTTTGCCCGAGAACAATGGTTGTAAACACTCTAATAATTTTTAACCCATGTCCGAGTAAGACTGGCGGATATCCCACTTTCACATATTGTTGGTATGCATTACGAATCACACCCACCTCCGAGCTGGCCTCGTTGTGAGCGGAATGACGCGGTCTCATGCCCTACATGACCACACCTAGCTCGTGACATACCCACAGCAAAATAACGTTTCGTTATTGTAAGAAACTATCTAAAATCATTTACTGCGGTACATATGAAGCAGGCACAAGCAAGTTATCGACTAGTTTCAGTTTTATGAATTCTTTGGAAGTAGTGGAATCAGTTACAACTCCTCTTGCTTTGCTGTTCACCGCGGAACGAGATACTAGAACATTCATGTTTGTTATCACTGCATAATATATTAGCATATATGATGGTCCTTTAGTAGAAGATACTAAATTTTATCTTCTCTCTCTGATCCTACAGGGGTGGCCTTCGCCCAGTTCAAAATGTACCACGTTTCATTTTCAGAGTTTTGAACGTGGCTCTCCACCATCAAAGATGCTGGAAATCATCATTGTTGTGTGTTTCTAATCACACTGTTATACAAGAAAGTCATATTTCTGAAGGGAAAATGTGTGATTCTTATAGGCATTTAACGTTGAATTCAAATCTCAGGGACACTTTAAGAGTAATACGATTGTATAATTTCTTTTAATATTTTCATATCATTATACATATAGATTTAATTTAGAGCCATAGACATACTGAAAGAAATTCAATTACGGGGTCTATAAACATTAGGATAGTAACAAAAGGTGGTAGTTGAAGTGCTCACATAACGTTCTCACTTTTTAACAGTCATTCAGACGAATGTTTATACAAATGGAAAATGTAGACAGAAATTTCCTACCACAAAATCTCATGTATAATTTCTTCCTTTTGTATTCAGCATCCTTCTTGTCCCGAATTTTACTCCAGCAATAATCGGCTAACATTTTGGGCATCCATTTCCCTTCACACAGAAGACTTTCTGGTGAATAATACAGCGATGTTTGAAACTGTTTAATTTTAAATAAACTTCTAGTAGAAAATATAATAATGGCGACACAAAAGAAACACAGAATCTTTCCATATGTCCAGCTCTTCCAGCCAAGAGAGTGCCTCAGGGGTCACTCGATGAAAGTCCTCGATAGAACCAGCAAAGAGCAATCTTTCGGAATGTGCAGGATGGTTTGCACTTCAGCGCTACAGTCACAAGCTGGAGAGTCTTTCCAGTCCCACTGACGCAGAGCAGAAGCAGTTCTTCGGACTCCGCAACGTATAATGTTAATTGTGGTCCAGGTAGAGCGAGCAAGATTGAACCAGGCAACCTTGTAGATGAATCCCTAATGTTCACAATGCCATAAGGGTTTGATTGAAACCATTCGTGTTTCCATATTTTATCAGGTTTGAAATGTGAATTAACTAATTCCTTTGCCGTCTTCCAGGCAGGTTTCCGTGAATTGAGTCTCATTGCGGCATTTTCAACTGTATCCTGTGATATTGGGAGGTAACTGTTCTTCGCTATCCTGGTCCACATTCTAACAAGGCCGCTTTGCCGTTTGATGTGAGGAGGCTGAATGTTGCTCAGTAATAGTAACCACTGAATAGGAGTAGAGCTCAAATCATTTAACTGATATAAGCATATATCAAGGTTCGGATGTTAAGGAAACATCATATTTCATTCCTGAGGTAATTTAACCCGAAACCTGCAAAATAACTGTGAATGATGCATTCTTGACCCAGTTTAAAGCAATTTGATGTTGCATATAACTGCATATTTAGGCCATTTTTATTTCTTTGATCATATTTTGCTCATCTTAATGATATAAGGTTATATTTTGACCATTTCCGTTTAAATTGAGGTGTCGTTTTAAACAAGGCAGATGTTATCTACGTCGATTTTCAAACATAAGATTTCAAAATAGTGTAGTAGATTCTTTTTTTCTTTTCGCGAAAGAGATAGGTAGGAGGTCAGAAGAAGAAATTGTACCGGGCGGTACACCTCCACGCCGCTAATTTAAAATGTGCGCCAATTGAAACTCCTCTGCTGGAGGAAGTCTGAACTTTATCTACGGTATTAATATTCTACTTTCTCAGAAGATGTCACTACCTGGAAATTTTGGAGTTTTTGAACTGTGTCATTTTCGACGTATTTTTGTTTTGCTTGTAGTAAGAAGTGTGAACTTTCTCTTCTAGAGGATACTACTGAAGATCAACAATAGTGCACCCTAGTGCGGAGTGAAAGAACTGTTTTTTTTTTTTTTTTTTTTTTTTTGGAGAAATGTTGAATTCAAAAGTTTGTTCTTTGCTAAATTTCTTTCAGTCATTATTTAAGTTGGCAATATTATCCCTTTCTTTCCCCTTGTTTTGTATCTTGCCAATCCCGAATTTCTTGAATTAATTTTCCACCAATTAGGTGTTTCTTCTTCATATTGTGTAGGGGTTTTCTTGGTTAGCCAATAAAGTTTTTGTGGGAGGGTGTTCTCATTCCCCAAACGCCTCGAACTTTCCGCGAGAGTATATAAACTGCTGATTTTAGGGTCTCCGGGCCACTTCTGTTCCATCTTTCAGTGTGTAAAGTACATAGCAGGGGGCGGGAAGCGCCTCTTTCGTCGGCAGCGGTCAACCACAAGGTAATGGCCGATTAATAACTTCTTTCTTTGCTAGCTCAGCAGTTTAACTCTCGGGGCGGGTCCGAAGTTGTTCCATTATGTAACCTTCCTTAAAATGTAAAGAAACTTGTATCTATTCTATCTTTTAAACTACATATTGGGATAGAGAGTGCTTAACCCTCTCGAGCTCCCACTCATATTGCTTTGAGGTGAACTTATTTTTTTTTCTACCTATTCTTCTTTAACGTAATGTAAATTGTTTCCTTCTTAAGTCACCTCTGTAGTATGGGATTAGCCCTTGTATTAGTGGCCTAGAGCCAGATTAGGTTTTAAAAAAACAAATGCATTAGGAGAGCAGATCGCCTCCTCTCTAATTGTTATTTTAGAGGTCATGTAATTACCCCTTTTCATTTAATAGACCTCAGTAGGTTGGGTATGTTACCCCTGTGTCTATGTCCTGAGAGGACAACTTGAAGGTGGAGTTTGGTGTGGCCTTTGAGAGGCTTAAAAATTGAGAGCGTGTGGCTCTTTCTTGAAAATTAAGTGTTGTATGCCTCGAGGAGGCCTTTCTGTGTAATTTGGGGCAAGTGCTCTTGAACATGAATGGGGGTTTTCTGCCCCTCTGGTAAAACTTATTTTGGAGTAAAGTTGGGCTAATTGCCCTAGAAGTGTGAAGTCGGGGCGCGAAGCCCAAATCCAGTAAATATTGTAACTACATTTTGTTGACTTGCTACTCTGTACCTGCCGTACTTGTTATTTCTTTATTTTGAAAAGAAAATATAACCTTGTTAAATTTTTAAATTAATTTTACTTTCGTAGCTTGAGACCTGTTCACCACCCTGCACCTTCTTTCACGCATAACTACCGTAAAAACACGGTAACAAGTGGTAGCAGAGCGTGGTTGAATGGGTCTCATTTTAGCCCCTTTTGACGGCTAAACATTGTTTTGTTCCGAACTCTAACCATTTTCTCAGTTGCTGGAATTTTTTGAGTTTTTCAAAATTGTTCTGTCATCATGCCCGGCCCTCGCGATGTTCTCCATCTTAACTATTTGCGCAAAGAGGAGTTGATCTATGAGTTAACTATCAGAAATGTGCAATCTGGAGGCACGGTTGCGATAGACACCAACAAGCTTAGAGAGTCCCTTGATTTGCCCATTTCCATCCCCAATTTGGGAGAGAAAGAAATTGACGACTCTCTTTCCACGATCACCGAGAATACTACTGGGCTAGCATCGGTAGTTAGTTTTTTTGACGAAAATGATCCTTCTCCTAATCAAATTAAGCGTGTGCAAGCCAGGCTATATCGTTTTTCAAATAGAGTTAACGATCTGTTGTCTCTGAAGTTGAATGACGTTCAGAGGAAGGAAGCTAGTACGTTGCTTGAAAGTATTTCTGAATTATCTAGCAAGGTCACTCAAATGTTAACTGGGGAAGTTCCTCCCAAAATTGATCAACCCACCACGATGAATGTAGGTAGCGAGGAAGAGCCTCCTAAGGGAGAAGCCAATAGGATAACCGTTGCCGCTCAAACTATCTCTGCCCCATTGGACAACGAGTCGGAACGACGTGCATCGTTGAGTAATATACGTCCTGAATTAACTTCCTTGCCATTGAAACCTTTACCTACTATGTCACCCGGGTTTAGCAGCTTGCCTCATCCATTGGCAATGTTGCTCAGAGGTATCTCTAAGTTTTCCGTTAATACCACCAGTGACGTAATTTCATTTTTAAGATTTTTAGTTGAATTTCAGGATCATGCCCTTGTTTTTTCTCTTTCCCCATGTCAGATTTTGCAAATTATCTATCCGTATGCAATTGGGATTCTCTCCGACAAAATAGTACGAGCCATCGCCGAGCAATCATCTATTGAGGATTTCCACGCCCACTTGCTAGCTAACTTCATCCCGTCTAGGGCCAGGTCCTCCCTTATTCAGAAGTACTATTATCGTGTACAGCGTTTGGATGAAAACTTGGCAGACTTCATCCAAGATATTAAATTCTATACTAGGGTGTTTGCCCTTCATTTTCCTGAAGATCAAATTGTACAGGCTATTGTAGAAGGAATTTCACCATCCTATAGGTCATATTTGTGTTTCGCGGCGTGTCCGCAAACCTTCTCTGAACTTGAAGCATTGGCCGTCTCAGCGGAAGGAGTTAGATACGCCGATTCCTTGCGTGTCGCGAAAGAACCCCCTCCTTCGTTTAGTAATCCTCGGCCTCCACCTCGCCGACCAGTCACACCCCGTAAATGTTATGCTTGCGGGTCACCTGACCATCTTCGCAATAAGTGTCCATTGATCAAAGCTAGTAGGGCAAATAAGGGAGCTGGCTCATCACAAGGCTGTTTTAAATGTGGGGCTTTCTCACATATCGCCAAAAATTGCCCAAATTCAAATAGCACCCCCTCCTGCTCAACTTCAGGTGCAACTTCCAACAACAATCAAAAGTGACTAGTGGCTTCGGCTGAGTCGACTAATCCATCTTCCCGAGGCTCAGCCCCTGGCAAACTCGTCGTAAATTCAGGGAATGTTCAATCTGCAAATCTATCTTTTGAATGCCCCAAAGAGTGTCTTAGGATTGCGGCGGATACCCCCGCACCTGTTCCTTTTCTTAAGATTGAGTTGAATAACGAGCCTATAACCGCTCTATTAGATTCAGGCAGTGTTTGTTCAATTATTTCGGACCAATGGTATTCTAAATTGAAGTCTGTTTGTAAACTACCTGACTATGGCTCATCTACTGTTCAATATGTTTCGGCTAATTCATCTCCATTAGAAATTCTAGGTTCTGTACAGGTCAAAATTCGTATTTTTAAATTTACAAGGAAAACCAAATTGTTTGTGGCTAAGCACCTGTCTTGCCCCATCATATTGGGAGCTGACTTCATTTCTCACACTGGCCTTGTGCTCGATCTTCAGAGTAAGTCGTGCACATTCAAATTTGCTTTCAATTGTAAAATTCCCTTGTTAAAGTGTAATTCTGTATCATGTTCATCTATTTCGCCTACCCAGGATGAGATGTTGTTAGACCTTAGACATCTACCTGAGGAGCAGGCTGATAGTATTCGTAAATTATGTCAGTCATTTCCAGAGGTGTTCTCTGATACTCTTGGTGTTACTGACCTTATTGAATACAAAATTGAGGTCACGGATTCGATTCCTGTCCGTTTTCCACCTTATAGACTATCTCCACCTAAAATGAAGGCTCTGAAAGAAATCATCGATCAGATGTTGAAGGATGGTATTATTAGGCCCTCTAAGTCGGCGTATTCTTCGCCTATTTTTCTAGTCCCGAAACCCCAAGCAGGCTTCAGGCCTGTCATTGATTATAGGGCTCTCAATCGGAAGGTGGTGTTGCAATCCGTGCCCCTTCCTGACCTTCATTCTTGTTTTTCATGGTTTCGTAAGGCCAAGTTCTTTACTATCTTGGACTTGAATCAGGCCTATAATCAAATTCCCCTAGCGGAACAGTCTAAACATCTTACAGCGTTTGCCACGGACTGGAATTTATACGAATACAACCGCGTGCCTTTCGGGCTCCCCACGGGAACGCTATACTCACTAGGCTGCTAGATAGGGTCTTCACCGACATCAAATTTGAGTACTTGTATCACTACTTGGATGATGTCGTCGTATTTTCGGAGACATTTGAAGAACATCTAGATCATCTGCAAGAAGTTCTCAATCGCCTTCGTAAGGCTGGGTTAACTGTCAAGCTGTCCAAGGTTGCCTTTGCTAAGCCCTCTATGTCATTCCTAGGGCATATTGTGTCACCTGATGGTGTTGCAGTCGATCATTCTAGAACACAGGCCATCCGTGATTTTAAACCTCCCAAGGACGTTAAGGTATCGCCAGATTAATTGGTATGGTCAATTTCTTCAGGAAGTTTATCCCTAACTTCGCTAATAGAGCGGCGCCCTTGAACCTTCTTCGTAGGAAAGGCATCAAATTCGAGTGGGGACCTTCTCAACAAGCCGCTTTTGAAGATCTTAAATTAGCTCTCTGTAATGCCCCTGTACTTGCTATGCCTGATTTCTCGAAGAAATTCATCGTCCAAACCGACGCGTCGTCGTCAGCAGTAGCTGCAGTCCTTCTTCAAGAGACTGAACTAGGGAGGCGACCCATCGCCTATGCATCTAGGACTCTATCGGCTCAAGAAGCCAAGTATTCTATCTATGAGCTCGAAGGGTTGGCAGTCTTATTTGCCTTAGAGAAGTTCCGTCTCTATCTGGAACATGTCAAATTCGACCTGGAGACAGATAATCAAGCCTTAAGCTGGGTCTTAGGTAGGCCGCGTCGTACTGGTCGTATAGCCCGTTGGGCCATCCGTATTTCTGCCTTCCAATTCGATGTCCGGCATATGAGAGGTACCGAAAATGTTGTTGCTGATGGACTCAGCCGAATGTTTTCCAACGACGTTGAGAACCATGAACCGGTCGATAGTTCATCTCCTCCCGAGTCCATGCTATCTGATGTTAATGCCATCTTAACAGATGCTCCCATGCTCTTTAGGGATATCGAGAAATACCAACGTGAAGATCCGACGCTGGCTCCGATAATGGAAACCCTTTCTTCTGGGGAACATGTTGTCCCTTATGTTCTGAGGAATGGTGTTCTATGTTGCCCTTCGAGGCATGATAAGATGATGAAGGTTGTCGTTCCAGCTGTTCTTGTGCCTATGATCTTCAAATACTATCATGAGACCCCATTAGGGGGGCATCTTGGAATCTTTAAAACTCGTGAAAAGATTCGTGAAAGGTTCATCTGGAAGGGTATGGACGGTGAAATCCGTGAACTAGTAAAAGCTTGTAAATCTTGTTTGCTTAGTAAACCAACCATGTCCACCAAGGTAGGCCTTTTGTCTTCGCATCAAGCGTCGCGCCCCATGGAACGCCTGTATATTGATTATGTAGGACCCTTCCCCCAGTCAAAGGGAAATGCCAACAAGTTCATCTTTGTATGCGTAGATGGTTTTACAAGATTTTCCTGGTTATTTCCGACTAAGCTGGCTACCGCTCAGTCCACCATTACTTGCCTAAATTCTATTTTTGCTTCTTTTGGTCCGTGCCAATATATTGTGTGTGATAATGCTAAGGCGTTCACATCAAATCTTTTTCGTAAATTCTGTTTTGACTTGTCCATCTCTCATGTAACTACTTCTGCTTATTACCCTCAACCATCTCTGGCTGAACGGGTTAACCGTAATCTCAGGTCCGCGCTTATTGCCTATCATCATGAAGATCATTCCAGGTGGGACACGTCCCTGCATTGGTTAGCTTTTGCTTTGAATTCGGCGGTTCATGAATCACATAAATTTACTCCAGCCTCTTTGATGTTCAAGTTTGTTCCCAACACGCCGCTCTCTAACCTCTGGTCCCTGAGTGACATTCTACCTGAGACAATAGATCCGGACAACATTAAAGATCTTTGGAAGAAGGCTAAAGCCAATCTCACAGTGTCTCATGAAAAGGTTAGGGAAAGGTATGATCGTGGACGGAGACCCACCCCTTTGAAGGTAGGTGACCAAGTAATGGTCAAGAATTTTGTTCCCGCGGGCAAGCTTGCCCCCAGATTCCATGGGCCGTGTGTCATTCTCGATTTCCTTACGCCGGTTACGTTGTTATTAAGCAATCCAGCCACCGAGAGGATATTTAGGGTTCACCTGTCACAGGTGAAACCGGTGTAATTTCTGGGTTAACTTGCTTCATATAATCGTGAAAGGAATATGAAGGTTATATTTTTTTTTTTTTTAGTTTCACTTTTAAGGCTTTCTGCCCCTTCTCTAGTATTTTGTTTTATATGTAAGCATTTTTGTGAAACCTGCCCCGAACCATTAAACTGCCATCCTGTCCTTGCCACGGCCATTACCACGCTCCCGTCTCCTGCTCCACTACACACAGTGGCTCGCATCTGAAATGAATTTCTGCACGCCGCTGGCCCCTCAACCTCTCCACAAAGCCTGTGCCCTCAAAAAATGATGATGGTCCAACAATTCTGCCGCCTAGCTTTAATGTTTCAGTGCCCCCGCAGCCGCGCGGCGCCGTGCTGCGACTGGGTTAGAGGAAGGGCCCCCTCGGCCCCAGCGAGGACGACATGTGCACGGCGAGCCGGAGCCCTCCTCCCGGCCAAGGTTGATGTGCGGCGCACG
This sequence comes from Anabrus simplex, assembly GCF_040414725.1. Classification (NCBI taxonomy): domain Eukaryota; kingdom Metazoa; phylum Arthropoda; class Insecta; order Orthoptera; family Tettigoniidae; genus Anabrus; species Anabrus simplex. The sequence goes on from NC_090268.1 coordinate 55,164,864, forward strand.
ACCTGCTACTTGCCCGCAGCCTGTATATGTTCACCGCGGGCGCGGCGTGCTTCAACACCACTGCTCCCCTCATAGTGCGGGTACTTGAGGGGTCCGAGCGGCCGCCTTTGGATGCAAGCTGCAACGGCCGGTCTGGCCATCCAACTTAATCAACATCAACTATATGGACATTCCAGATTAACTTTACTACCTTTTCTTGGGTATTCTACTGCAATATTTGGCGGACTTAGAAAATTTTCCTCAACTTTAAAAACTAAAGTTTTCCTTCTGAATTTCTACAAATATAAAGACTTTACTTCGCCTGTCACAACAAAAATTTTGAAACTGAATCAAACCACATTAAGAAAATCCTATAAATACTTCTGCAATTAATCTCCATATCAACATCAAAACTTGAAACTTGTTTCCAAACAAATTGCCAGTGTCACCCCTGGAGGAACTTTTGGGGGGGAGGTCTGTACCGGGCTGTACACCTCCACGCCGCTAATTTAAAATGTGCGCCAATTGAAACTCCTCTGCTGGAGGAAGTCTGAACTTTATGTACGGTATTAATTTTCTACTTTCTCAGAAGATGTCACTACCTGGAAATTTTGGAGTTTTTGAACTGTGTCATTTTCGACGTATTTTTGTTTTGCTTGTAGTAAGAAGTGTGAACTTTCTCTTCTAGAGGACACTACTGAAGATCAACAATAGTGCACCCTAGTGCGGAGTGAAAGAACTGTTTTTTTTTGTTTTTTTTTTTTGGAGAAATGTTGAATTAAAAAGTTTGTTCTTTGCTAAATTTCTTTCAGTCATTATTTAAGTTGGCAATATTATCCCTTTCTTTCCCCTTGTTTTGTATCTTGCCAATCCCGAATTTCTTGAATTAATTTTCCACCAATTAGGTGTTTCTTCTTCATATTGTGTAGGGGTTTTCTTGGTTAGCCAATAAAGTTTTGTGGGAGGGTGTTCTCATTCCCCAAACGCCTCGAACTTTCCGCGAGAGTATATAAACTGCTGATTTTAGGGTCTCCGGGCCACTTCTGTTCCATCTTTTAGTGTGTAAAGTACATAGCAGGGGGCGGGAAGCGCCTCTTTCGTCGGCAGCGGTCAACCACAAGGTAATGGCCGATTAATAACTTCTTTCTTTGCTAGCTCAGCAGTTTAACTCTCGGGGCGGGTCCGAAGTTGTTCCATTATGTAACCTTCCTTAAAATGTAAAGAAACTTGTATCTATTCTATCTTTTAAACTACATATTGGGATAGAGAGTGCTTAACCCTCTCGAGCTCCCACTCATATTGCTTTGAGGTGAACTTATTTTTTTTTCTACCTATTCTTCTTTAACGTAATGTAAATTGTTTCCTTCTTAAGTCACCTCTGTAGTATGGGATTAGCCCTTGTATTAGTGGCCTAGAGCCAGATTAGGTTTTAAAAAAACAAATGCATTAGGAGAGTAGATCGCCTCCTCTCTAATTGTTATTTTAGAGGTCATGTAATTACCCCTTTTCATTTAATAGACCTCAGTAGGTTGGGTATGTTACCCCTGTGTCTATGTCCTGAGAGGACAACTTGAAGGTGGAGTTTGGTGTGGCCTTTGAGAGGCTTAAAAATTGAGAGCGTGTGGCTCTTTCTTGAAAATTAAGTGTTGTATGCCTCGAGGAGGCCTTTCTGTGTAATTTGGGGCAAGTGCTCTTGAACATGAATGGGGGTTTTCTGCCCCTCTGGTAAAACTTATTTTGGAGTAAAGTTGGGCTAACTGCCCTAGAAGTGTGAAGTCGGGGCGCGAAGCCCAAATCCAGTAAATATTGTAACTACATTTTGTTGACTTGCTACTCTGTACCTGCCGTACTTGTTATTTCTTTATTTTGAAAAGAAAATATAACCTTGTTAAATTTTTAAATTAATTTTACTTTCGTAGCTTGAGACCTGTTCACCACCCCGCACCTTCTTTCACCTCTAACTACCACGGAAATCTCCGTAACAGAAATTATTCCCAGAAAGAGCCGACATATACCAAAAATCATGCTAATACTTTATTTTTTGCTTATCTTTTAGGAAAATAGAATGAGAACTGCACTTTAGGTCTATGATACTGAATGAATGTATAAAGTTGTAATTTACCTACTGTAGCTCTGACAGTTTGCACGAATAAATGTGTCTCATGTATTATCACTTATCACTTTTTGACATGTTTAATGTTGGTAATACACTAATGCTTGCGTCCTATCCCAAAAATGCTTAAGTCATATCTTACCTTTTTTAAGGTCATATTTGCTTGCATATTTTGTACTTCTTTGGGTCATAAATTTCCGAACCATAGTTACTACTTTGCGCGTGTCACTTAAAAAGTTCTTGCATTACCTTAGTGATCAACAAATTAATTTAAAAACCACCTAATCGATACTTTATTTTTTGCCTTGGGCAAAATAAAAAATACATTAGCACACACGGAACATGTTTCGACCACTTAGTGGTCATCTTCAGCTGTATAAAGATAGTTGAGATGAAAAACATTTGGACGACAGTAAGCATATTGAACCTTAAAACTATGTCCCATGGGATCTTAAAAAGTATTGCTCTAGATGCTCTAAAGGAAGGGAGAGGTGGGGGGGAGGGGGTTGGGGGGGAACATAATGTGTGTGGATGATACTTAAATTACAACTCGCGTCTACAATTGTGTTGAAAAACTTATTAACTAATACACATATTTAAACTATTTAAAGCGTCTGTGGTGATACACTTTTCGTAATAACACTAGGTGGCATGAATAAAAAAGTCAATGTTGGTAACAGTCTTCAAGCATTTGTGAGAGGGTTACTTAAATTAAAATTCGCGTCTACATGATGCTAAAAAAAACTTATTTACTAATAAACATATTTGAAAATAAGTAGAAGAAAGAAGAATGTATTCCGGGTGGTATCGTATCCGGCATCTCGACGTAGAAAGGGTGTCTTTCAAAGCTGACCAAAAAAGCGATTGTTCGTCCATTTCTAGGATCGTAGTATGTAAGTGCAAATGGTTTCTAGAGGACCCGCTACAATCGCTGTTGACAATTAAGACGCCAGATACCATACCACCTGGACTACATTTCTTCTTCTTAATCTGTTTATCCTCCAGGGTCGGTTTTTCCCTCGGACTCAGCGAGGGATTCCACCTCTACCGCCTCAAAGGCAGAGTCCTGGAGCTACAGACTCTGGGTCGGGAATACAACTGAGGAGGATGACCAATACCTCGCCCAGGCTGCTTCACCTGCTATGTTGAACAGGGGCCTTGCGGGGGGATGGGAAGATTGGTAGGGAAAGACAAGGAAGAGTGAAGGAAGCGGCCGTGGCCTTAAGTTAGGTACCATCCCGGCATTTGCCTGGAGGAGAAGTGGGAAACTACGGAAAATCACTTCCAGGACGGCCGAGGTGGGAATCGAACCCACCTCTACTCAGTTGACCTCCCGAGGCTGAGTGTACCCCGTTCCAGACCTCGTACCACTTCAAATTTCGTGGCAGAGCCGGGAATCGAACCCAGGCCTCCTGGGTTGGCAGCTAATTACACTAACCACTACACCACAGAGGTGGACCCTTTCCATCTTGAGATATAATATTATCGGCGTCCTTCCTCTCTGTATGACCCATCCTTTGTTCTTGATGATGATGATGCTTGTTGTTTTAAGGGGCCTAACATCGAAGGTCATCGGCCCCTAAAATTCTCTGTTCTCTGGAGTCCCAGTATCTTCCCCAGAATCTTTCTCTCCACCAGTTCCAACTTCTTGACTAATCCTGTTTTTATCAGGTTCAAGCATTCAGCTGCATATAAAGCCTCCAGGCGGATCACTCACTGTATGGTAGTGTCTGAGTTTTGCATTGATCGAGATATTCTTCTTGTTTTAAGTGTTCAAAGTTAGTTTATTTTGCCTTTGCTGGCAGACCCTAGTGTTTACAGTGCACTATGTCCTGTGATATGGACTAGAGCGATTTTGTTACTTTCATTGATCCGTCTCTGTCTTATCCTTGGCTTTGACAATATGAAAGTAACTGTAGTATGAGCGATGCTAGTAATGCCAGTCCTTCTCCAGCCAGTTTCTGCTATGAATGGTGTAAAAATGTTGCTCATAGGGTCAGTTAGTGCATGCATTTCAGTGGGCTTGACAGACTGATATGTAATAGCAACTATGGCTCGGTGAGGAAAGCAACGGGAAACTACCTCACTCCTCATTTCCCTAGTACGCCTCTTCAGTGATGCGTTGGCCTTCTATGACAGCTGATGGCAGAGCTGTTGAGGATCCTATCAGCCTTAGGGCTGAAGACTGAACATACATAATTTATATGCCAAGTACATCTTGTTGATTCTCGATAGCTGTATCTTTCCTTCTATCCAATCTCTCAGATATTTGAATTTCTCCACTTCCTGAATCCTTTCTCTCTCAACTGTCATCCATCTGGGAGTCATCCATCCATGCGGTTTATTTGTACGTAACAAAGATAAAATAATATCGCCCAAGTGCGCATTTCCTCTTATCAAAGCACAGGCGAGTTCGAAATGCGGTACGGTAGAGTCGGCTTTGTTGGCTGCAGATGTTTGGGGTGCGGTCGTGGGAAGTGACCGCTCGCATTATCAGCCAGACACCTGGTCGTGGAATACAGTTGGTTTACACGTACAGTAACTGACTGAATATGAGGGATAGAGACACCACTAAAATTGGTCGCCTGTATTTCGGTACTATTGAGATATTAAGAGCCACGCTTAGTACTATTCGAAGACGATTTTAACCTCCAACGGTATTCCGCAAACATCCCTCAGAATAACAGACTGATGTTTCTTTCGTCCTCCGCCCACGCACAACCGCGAGTTTACAGAAAAAGTATCGAAATATGGAAGCAATTTTAGTGATGGTGCCGACTTTCTTTTTTTGAGTTATTTATACGCTAAACGGTAAGTCGTATAAAAACAGATAGCACATTCGTACCCAGCCTGAAGGGATCTACAACTTTTATCCTAAGACTTTTTGTCGTATCTCTATCCCTTACACATCAGAAAGAGCTGCATTTCTCGATTGTAGTAAAATTTGGAACTTTCTACACGTGTATTTTATAGTTTGACACATTTAGAGGAAAGATAGAATCATCAAATTTGGCACGCACATTGGCACAACCGGTGGTAATAAGCAAGCCAAAGTTTATGATTCTAGCTTCCACGCAAGTATCCGAAAAATAAACCAATGTATGAAAACTGTGCCCAAATTACACCCTTTTTAAAGTTCCTAACTCAATCTAACTCATAAATATAAGAGCATAGGAGCAACCATGTAGATCACTAAAATAAGCGCCTTATGGCGCAATCGGTTTTTCGATATGACCTACAGATTTGTTTTGTTTTTTTCTAGTGGCTTTACGTCGCACCGACACAGATAGGTCTTATGGCGACGATGGGATAGAAAAAGGCCTGGGAGTTGGAAGGAAGCAGCCGTGGCCTTAATTAAGGTACATCCCCAGCATTTGCCTGGTGTGAAAATGGGAAACCACGGAAAATCATCTTCAGAGCTGCCGACAGTGGGATTCGAACCCACTATCTCCCGGATGAAAGCTCACAGCCGCACATCCCTAACCGCACGGCCAACTCGCCCGGTGACGTACAGTTTAGCAGCCCTTTATGTCGAAATGAAGGTCTGTAATTGTAAATGTGCACATACTTTGGTGTCTCTATTTGAGCACCTTTAAACACCACCGGACTGAGACAGGATCGAACCTGCCAAGGTGGGATCAGAAGGCCAGCGCCTCAGGGAGTAAATAAGAACACAATAGATAAGTGCGTGGGTAAAGAACAAATAAATCGAACTCAAATGCACCGTGGATGAGGTGGGAATCGAACCTCCTGTACTCAGTTGACTTCCCGAGGCTGAGTGGACCCCGTTCCAGCCCTCGTATCACTCTTCAAATTTCGTGGCAGAGTCGGGAATCGAACCCGGGCCTCCGGGGATGGCAGCTAATCACGCTAACCACTATACCACAGAGGCGAACATTATTATTATTATTATTATTATTATTATTATTATTATTATTATTATTATTATTATTATTATTATTATGTGTAAGCAAAATGTTAAGCTTGTGCATTATGTAATGTTCAATAATTTTGTTTTACTGTGTCTCGTTTGATCATCATCATCATCATCATCATCTGTTTACCCTCCAGGTTCGGTTTTTCCTTCGGACTTAGCGAGGGATCCCACCTCTAGGGTGGTAAACTGTTCAACCAGTGCCTGCACCGCTTTCCACTAAGCTACTTCTACTACCCTAAATAAATTCAAAATTCTACCTTAAAAATGTACATTTAAGCCTATTAAAAATTTACTAACTCCTACAGATTAAAACCAAGTAAAATATAACATTAAACAAACTTACATTTCTCAATAAGCTTAAATCCAAATTACCATAAATTCTATACACATTAAATAACCCGACCGCCTCAAGGGCAGTGTCCTGGAGCTTCAGACTGTTGGTCGGGGGATACAACTGGGGAGTATGACCAGTACCTCGCCCGGGCGGCCTCACCTGCTATGCTGAACAGGGGCCTTGTGGAGGGATGGGAAGATTGGAAGGGATAGGCAAAGAAGAGGGAAGGAAGCGGCCTTAAGTTAGGTACCATCCCGGTATTCGCCTGGAGGAGAAGTGGGAAACCACGAAAAACCACTTCCATGATGGCTGAGGTGGGAATCGAACCCACCTGTATTCAGTTGACCTCCCGAGGCTGAGTGGACCCCGTTCCAGCCCTCGTATCACTCTTCAAATTTCGTGGCAGAGCCGGAAATCGAACCCGGGCCTCCGGGGTTGGCAGCTAATCACGCTAACCACTACACCACAGAGGCAGATGTCTCGTTTGATGCCGTGTATTATTTTTCTGTTGTGGAAACGTATTTTTCATTCCACGAGATTAACAGATATGCAGTTAGTAAATTTGGTATCACAGTTTTGATTGGAGTGGAAGGCCATGCTTGATTCACATTGATATTCATTTTATTTCAGGTGTTGTCTGTCAAAGTAGAGCTTATTATGAGACGAGTATTTAGAAAAACCTAACAAGAATTTTCTGGGAATTTAATGAGGGTATATTGGAAACACCTTTCGTGGAACAGTCACTGTCTACTGTATTGCTGAAATGCAGTTTGAAAGACGATCTAGGAGTTTACCAGTCTTTCAATAAATTCTACAGAATTCCATATGATAAAGTCTACTGTACATCCTATCTAAATAGGCTACTCAGACCAATTCAAAGTTTATCCTTAAAGGCAGAGAGATTAGTAGTGCATTTCGTCTTATCAATTCAATATTCTTAGAACAATCATCATCAGTCGGGTGGGAGGTTTCCGGCCTAAATTACCTCCCTCTTTGAGGAAATACCGATGAGGGCTTCGACAGGGCTGCCACATAACATTATTTACTTACTGAAAATAGAACATGTGTACGTTGTACACATTACCTTCAATTCGTAATGCAGTGAATACAATTTTAAAATATCTCCAAATAATAATATACAAAAACCTTTCAGATCATTATATTTTAGTCTCGTTTTAATATTTATGCAGTTCTTTCTTTCTTTTTTCTTTCATTCTTTCTTTCTTTATCCATTTACCCTCCAGAGTTGGTTTTTTTCTCGGACTCAGCGAGGGATACCACCTCTACCGCCTCAAGGGCAGTGTCCTGGAGCATGAAACTTTGGGTCAGGGATACAACTGAGAAGGAGGACCAGTATCTCGCCTAGGCAGCCTCACCTCCTATGCTGAACAATATCCTTGTGGGGGGGATGGGGAGATTGGAAGGGACAGACAAAGAAGAGGGAAGGAAGCGGCCGTGGCCTTAAGTTAGGTACCATCCAGCATTTACCTCAAGGAAAAGTGGGAAACCACGGAAAACCACTTCGAGGATGGTTGAGTTGGGAATCCCCCCCCCCCCCTCTCTACTCTGTTGTCCTCCCGAGGCTGAGTGGGCCCCGTTCCAGTCCTCGTACCACTTTTCAAATTTTGTGGTAGAGCCGGGAATCGAAGCCGGGTCTCCGGGCTAATCACACTAACCACTTCACCACAGAGGCGGAATAATGTTTCTTCGTAGTTTATTGGTGATTCTAAAATAACTTGTTTTGTAATTTGAGGCCTGCCCCACGGTGTAGGGGTAGCGTACCTACCTCTTATCCGGAGGCCCCTGGTTCGATTCCTGCCCAGGTGAGGGATTTTTACCTGGATTTGAGAGCTGATTTGAAGACTACTCAGCCTACCTGATTACAGTTGAGGAGCTATCTGACGGCATTGTATGTGACAAGTACTGCATTATGATGACGATTGGATTCAGTACAAAAGTTGCAAAAAGTGGGCTCCTGAAAACTGCGCCAAAATTTCGGGATGAATTGTTTTATCATTGTCCTACATGTGAAAAGTGACGACCACAATTCGTAGTGTCGTATTTTATTGCTTATTATTTCATAATAAATTAACTGAATAACTATAAGTTTTTATATATCTTCTTCTTCCTCCGCTTCTTAATCCGTTCACCCTCCAGGGATGCCTTTTCCCTCGGACTCAGAGAGGGATCGCACCTCTACTGTCTCAAGGGCAATGTCCTGGAGCGCGAGACTTTTGATCGGGTATACAACTGGGAAGGAGGACCAGTACTTCGCCCAGGTGGCCTCACTTGCTATACTGAACAGGAGCCTTGTTGTGTATGGGAAGATTGGAAGGGATAGACAAGGAATAGGGAAGGAAGAGGTCGTGGCCTGAAGTTAGGTACCATCTCGGCATTTGCCTGGAGAAGATGTGGGAAACCACGGAAAACCACTTCCAGGATGGCTGAGGTGGAAATCGAATCCCCCCCCTCTACTCAATTGACCTCCCGAGACTGAGCGGACCTCGTTCCAACCCTCGTACCATGTTTCAAATTTCGTTGCAGAGCCGAGAATCGAACCCGGACTTTCGGGGGTGGCAGCTAATCATGCTAACCAGTACACTACAAAGGCGGACAGTGCATATTACACGATCACCTGGTCCAAGTTTACTTTTAAACAAATCCTAAAGACAATAATAACATTTTATTTTCACCAAATCTTTTGATACAATGAACTAAATATTGTGTACAAAATTCGAGAATTTTTCATTACGGGCAATAGAGGTATGGAGTTTAAAATTTAAGTGGTACAAATTACACGGATTTCCCTTACTGGCTTTACGTCCCACTAACTACTTTTCCGGTTTTCGGAGCCGCCAGTTAAAAGACGTCACCGAAATTCGGATCCTGGTCATCATTAATATTGCAGGCGGTTGGAAGGTGCTCTGCATGAAGCGTTAAGTTGCGAGGTTCTATAGTTAAGTCATGCCATGGAACAATGATGCGGTAATGCCTCTGAAACGCCGTCTGGTACGGCACCATGTGGTGAGCGCACAGCTCCCGATCTACAGCTTGGTAAAGAATTCCGATCGTACATTTCGCTGCGTCATAGTGACTACAGAATCCCAGCAGTGGTAATGATCGCACATCACTAATGCTCGCCCACATGTAACAATAAAGGTTTTGTTAAATTGGTTAACGCCCTCCTGTGTTGTAAATGATCAGTCGCTTGTTAGTTCCGCACAAAGACCATGAACTATCGCAGCTAGACAGCAAATGGATTACAGCTATTCTCCTCCGCTCAACTGACTTTCAATATTGAAGAAGCATGGCAATAAAAATATGAAAGATGAATTTACTAAATCAGGATATGGGTCTGAAAGCAAAGTCATCTGTTTTATCTGCAGGAGTGGAAAGTAAAGTCTTCCACTATTCAGAACTCTTGGGCTGATTGGCTCAGACTATAAAGCGCTGTCTTTCTGAGCCCAAAGATGGTGACGGGTTCAAAGATGGCGACGGGTTCGATCCTGGATCAGTCCGGTCGTATTGGAAAGTATTAAATTATGACAGCCTCGCGTAGGTAGATTTAGGGGCATGAAAAGAGAAAACTTCTAGCCCGGCTCTTTGGCTGAATGGTCAGCGTACTGGCCTTCGGTTCAGAGGGCCCCAGGTTCGATTCCCGGCTGGGTCAAGTATTTTAATAGCGTATAGTTCATGCATCTACTTCGGGGATCGGATTTTTGTGATCATCTTATTACATGTTTTATCTTCATGCAATATACTGTTACGTGCCAGTCCTATGGTCTTGGAAGGGACTGGTGAATCAGCCGACTGGGGAGTTCCCAGCCGGCCTGGAGGGCATGGCTGGCCTTTCTGTGAATTGTTCTCGTCGGCTGGCTTACCTGTGAGTTTCATGTGGATACAACGAGAATGTGCCGCCTCTAGCCACATCGCGAATATTTGGTTCACATCAGCCGAGCTATAAAATGGGAGGCTAGCCGCGGACAGTCAGTCAATCAGTGTTGAACTCCGAGGTGGAGTTCGTATGAGACTCAGTGTGTTGGGGTTCGGTGGCTGGGTTGAGGGCGACAGAGGTATTGGCTGTCGCTAGTGTCCAACCGAGGTCTGAACGAGGAGTGGTTGGTTACTGTATGTCGGAGAAAAGTATCACAATATGAAGATAAAGTTAGAATTCAAGAGGACAAATTGGGGCAAATATTCGTTTATAGAAAGAGGAGTTAGGGATTGGAATAACTTACCAAGGAAGATGTTCAATAAATTTCGAATTTCTTTGAAATCTTTTAAGAAATTGCTAGGAAAACAACAGATAGGGAATCTGCCACCTGGGCGACTGCCTAAATGCAGATCAGGATTGATTGATTGATTGATTGATTGATTGATTGATTGATTGATTGATTGATTGATTGATTGATTGATTGATTGATTGATTGATTGATTGATTGATTAGCAGCTGCATATACCGAGGGCTACCAAGGCTATCGGTGAAGTCCAAACCTAAAACGAGGACGATGGAAATCTAAAGCGCATTATAATGTAAGCATTTACAAAACTTGAAAGCAATAAGAAAAAACGTTGCACATATTTCTGAGAACAAGGCATCGGCGAATGACATTCTAGCCCAGGCTCTGCGTCCCTCTCCCCTCGCCACACCTCACGCGTCATGCTTCTCGATATCCGATAGATGCGGGGACCGTGGGGGGATAGGTGTGCTAGGCTTCGGTCAGTTAGATCGCCACTGTTATCTATCAAACCATGCGTTCCTCATCGTATATACTTCCTCACCTCACACTCATAGATAACAGAGTACTGGTTAGTGTGATTAGCTGCCACCCACGGAGGCCCGGGTTTGATTCCCGGCTCTGCCACGAAATTTGAAAAGTGATACGAGGGCTGGAACGGGGTCCACTCAGCCTCGGAAGATCAACTGAGTGGAGATGGGGTCGATTCCCATCTCAGCCATCCTGGAAGTGGTTTTCCGTGGATTCCCACTTCTCTTCCAGGCAAATGCCGGTATGGTACCTAACGTCAGGCCACGGCCGCTTCCTTCCCTCTTCTTTGTCTATCCCTTCCAATCTTCCCATTCCCCCGCAAAGCCCCTGTTCAACCTAGCAGGTGAGGCCGCCTGAGCGAGTTTCTGGTCATTCTCCCCAGTTGTATCCCACGACCCAATGTCTGAAGCTCCAGGACACTGATCTTGAGGCGGTATAGGTGAGATCCCTCGTTGTGTCCGAGGGAAAAGCCAACCTTGGAGGGTAAACAGATTAAGAAAGAAAAAAAGGTTATACGCATTATTTGGGTTCCCTATCTCTTAAAAAAAATAGGCTAGTATTGTGTTATTTTATGTACGGTATGTATTTGTACAATATATTTTTGTGGTTGCCTGGCTTCTAGCCAAATGAAAAATAAAGTAGGGAAACCATCCAAAACTGTCCATTCAGGCACGCATTGGACGTTTAAAGCGTTATTCACCCTCCGTTTAACGTCGGTTGCTGATTTCAACTCTCTTGAATCTTGTGCTTTAATTACGGTATTCACATTCCCGCCGCCATTTTAGCGCCGTTAACTCAACAGTCAGCGGTTTTTGTAACTAAACCGAGAACTTAATGTTCATAAATTATAATTACTCGCGTATTACCCTCTTTAACGAGTGGCGAATCAAGGGATCCACTCCGCGTCACCTACCGAGTTCCAAAGTTGTCATTTTTCCTTTTACACTCACGAGATCATGCGGTTGTCAGCCAGAAATCTAAATGGATCCGGCGGACTACAGCCAACAGTTTCTGCGAACATTACTCCTCGGTGACCCAGAAAAGTTGCAATGCTCACTCAACGTCGAGCAGACATGTAAACGTTAGTATGGTGCTGTGTCACTGCTTTCAGACAATGACACAAAGAATGCAGCTTATTGGTGTGGTGAGGAGAGACAGGTTCCGCTACTCCGCTTGCATTGTCACGTGCTCTTAACAGTGTCCTACATGTTGTTAACAATAACTTCTTTCTTTCTTAATCTGCTTACCAGCCAGGGTTAGTTTTTCCCTCGGACTCAGCGAGGGATCCCACCTCTACCGCCTCAAGGGCAGTGTCCTGGAGCTTCAGACTCTGGGTCGGGGATACAACTGGGGAGAATGACCAGTACCTTGCCCAGCCGGCCTCACCAGCTATGCTGAACATGGTTCTAGCGGGGGATGGAGAGATTGGAAGGTATAGACAAAGAAGAGTGAAGGAAGCGGCCGTGGTCTTAAGTTAGGTACCATCCCGGCATTTGCTTGGAGGAGAAGTGGGAAACCACGGAAAACCACTGCCAGGATGGCTGAGGTGGGAATCGAACCCATCTCAACTCAGTTGACCTCCCGAGGCTGAGTGGACACCGTTCCAGCCCTCGTACCACCTTTCAAACTTCGTGGCAGAGCCGGGAATTGAACCCGGTCCTCCGGGGGTGGCAGCTAATCACACTAACCACTGCACCACAGAGGCGAACAATAACTTAAAGATGTGAATTTTACTGGGTGAGCTCTCTACGTATACAAGAGGGATTTTTAAGATCCCCACATAAACAGCATGGCAGACAATGATAACCTCGTGTGAGAATGGAACTCATTTTCCGCTCAAAACTGGCATTTTAGCAACCGGTCAAGCTACGTCTACGCGGGATAATTTTAATCCATATATTTTATAGCCGTCCGCCTCTGTCTCACACTCCAGGACACTGCCCTTGAAGCGGTAGAGGTGGGATGCCTCGCTGAGTCTAAGGCAAAAACCAACCGTGGAGGGTAAACAGATTAAGAAGAAGAAGATATTTCATAGCCGGCCATTAAACAAACTTTTTATTCAAACAAGCATTCATCTTCACCGATAGTAATGCCCAAAACAAACATGAATAGTTGTTTCAAGCGAAGAATGTATAACAAATTCTCGTTCCTCTTGCATTAAATATTAGTTTCGTAACTCAGTTTTATTTACTACCAAATTCACTTGTTTAATAATAACCTACACTCAACGCTATGTAACTTAAAATGTTTACACGCTGAATTTAATGACGGGGCGTCGAATATTGAAGAGGTGAACCTTCATACAGAATTAGCATAATTACAGTTCACAGTGACCGAACATGCGCTAATCTGTACCGCACTTAAGGGAGGCCTACCAGCTTAAAAATGATAGAGATATATTATAATAAATTCGAATGTAGAATGGTAAACATTTTATCTCAGCCAGAATCATCATGTCCAGTTCAGACACGTAATATTAGGGGACGTCTAAACAAATTTAAAGAAGAATTGAGGTGTCCAGAAGCAAAAGTATGGTGGAGTGCACCAGAATTGTTGTTGTATTTGAGGAAACGCGGAAAACACATTACTTCCTCTGGCTGGAAGATATTCAAAATTCCTTTTCATTGTAGATTTATATTCACCTAGAGACTACTTTTCGGACAATCTTTAAAATATTCGGATTTTCTTCTTTTTAGTTCTTTTTCTTCTCAATTTGTTTACCCTCCAGGGTTGGTTTCTCCCTCGGACTCAGCGAGGGATCCCACCTCTACCGCCTCAAGGGCAGTGTCCTGGAGCTTCAGACTCTGGGTCGGGGATACAAATGGGGAGGATGACCAGTACCTCGCCCAGGCGGCCTCGCGTGCTATATTGAACAGGGGCCTTGCGAGGGGATGGGAAGATTGGAAGGGATAGACAAGGAAGAGGGAAGGAAACGGCCGTGACCTTAAGTTATGTACCATACCGGCATTTGCCTGGAGGAGAAGTGGGAAACTACTAAAACCACTTCCAGGATGGATGAGGTGGGAATCGAACCCACCTCTACTCGGTTGACCTTCCGAGGTAGAGTGGACCCTGTCCCAGCCCTCGTACCACTTTTCAAATTTCATGGCAGTTCCGGGAATCGAACCCGGGCCTCCGGGGGTGGCAACTAATCACACGAACCACTACATCACAGAGGCGGACTTTTTTTTTAGTTATTATCTAAAATGGTTTGGATTCGCCGAGTTTTTTCCTGTTCCCATGGATCTTCAGAGGTTTGCTTCTGTAGAGATATTATCATAACATAACATAAATGGAAAGAGATGCTTTAATGCTGGTTCAAACGAGAAAAATAAATTAGTCTATTTAATAACTACAAGTAATTACAAAGTATATAACATCAAACGAAAGCCTGCAAGTCCTATCCTGTCCCATCTAAATTACACAGGGAACTCATTGTCTTCTGGATGAATTTCAAAGTCTGAGTCCTCCTCTGCATTGTTCCCGGCTGTTTGAGAATTCATCAGATTCTTATAGAAAGCAAGATCTTCATTTTCTTTCCAAGTCTCCCCGGAATGCCTTCTGAACATAAAATCAATGTCACTAACTTTCACTTCCGTTAAGATTCTTCCAATTCGGATAACATTCGGCTTCATGGATGAGTAGGCTTTCCTACTATTGTTTATTTCTGTTTCACGGCCGTGTGCAATAGGGTCAAATTGACACAAGCTCAGAACTAACGTACATGGAGGAAAAAGCTGGGAAAATAGCATTATTCAGACACAGAACACTATGTGTTTTAAGCTAGTTTTGCACCTGCAAATGGCTTGGTAAGGTACACCATGTTCTGCTTCTTTATGATGAAAATGGATTCACTCATAGACATGATACTGTACAGACTTTTGGGCTTATGCCGTGTCAAGAAAATAAAGTGAAATTCTTTACATTTCGCAGAGAACTGTGCTCTTCGTCATCAGAAGAAAATCTCGACTGTCCACGTAAAGAATTTCACCTTATTTTTCTTGACACGGCATAAGCCCAAAAGCCTATACAGTATCATATCTACAAGTAGGGGCCGCAAAAGCATCAACAGATTCACTCAGTTTTTATTTGCAATCGGAAGTGGAGACACACACTTTTGCATCTATAGGCTATTTTCCAGGTGCATTTTAGAACAGACGGAAGCAGTTTTACTTGTGTTTTGAGGGCCTAATTAACATGCGGAAGCATGGAGAACATAATGGTGGCAACAACTCATTTTCGAGAAAAAATGGTTTTACCGCAGTTTCATCTGGACGCCTCAATTATTGTTTAAAAAATTAATTGGCTAATGTTACTTTACGATTGTTAGACTTTTATGATTAGCAATGAGACCCGTACGAAATTCGCATTATGTACTCAGGAGATAGTAAGTTCGAACCCTACCACAGACACTCGAGGAGATTGATTCGCATGGTTTTACTATTTTTTGGCTGAAAAATGCCAGGAATGTACGATGCCTATTTTAAGAATAAGTCGCACGCGACAATTGTGGCTCAAGGAATGTTTACTGACGCATAGTATTCTTTACAGTACGATGAAATTAGACACTATATTCCTACATGTGTGTATGTTTAGTCCTCAGCCCAAAGGCTGGTTGGATCCTCAACAGTTCCGCCATCAGCTGTCATAGATAGCCTAGGCATCACTGAGGAGGCGTACTAGGGAAATGAGGAGTGAGGTAGTTTCCCGTTGCTTTCCTCGCCGAGCCAGAAGTTGCTATTACACATCAGTCTGCCAAGCCCACTGCAATGCATGCACCAACTGACCCTATGAGCAATATTTTCACACCATTCATAGCAGGGACTGGCTGCAGAAGGAATGGCATTACTAGCATCACTCATACCTCAGTCACTTTCATTTTGTCAAAGCCAAGGATAAAGCTGAGACAGATCAATGAAAGTAACAAAATTGCTCTAGCCCATACCAGAAGACATAGTGCACTGTAAACACTAGGTTCCGCCAGCGAAGGCACTACAGTGCACTATGTCTTCTGGTGTGGGCTAGAGCAATTTTGTTACTTTCATTGATCTGTGTCTGTCTTATCCTTGGCTTTGACAATATGAAAGTGACTGAGGTATGAGCGATGCTAGTAATGCAATTCCTTGTGCAGCCAGTCCCTGCAATGAATGGTGTGAAAACGTTGCTCATAAGGTCGGTTGATGCATGCATTTCAGTGGGCTTGGCTGACTGATATGTAATAGCAACTTCTGGCTCGGTGAGGAAAGCAACGGGAAACTACCTCACTCCTCATTTCCCTAGTACGCCTCTTCAGTGATGCCTAGACCATCTATGACAGCTGATGGCAGAGCTGTTGAGGATCCAACCAGCCTTAGGGCTGAAGACTGAACATACATTCCTACATAGCCCTCGAAATTTTATGAATACATATCTCAAAGTGGGACTAAACTGTCAATTCCCTCGATATGTATTCAATTGGCTCAGGTGGGGATATTGACTTGGTCACCACATTACCCCGCAGAAGTTATTTATGTGCTAGTAAATCTAGCAGCAAAGAGGGCAACGTACTTGAGAACTTTCAGATACCACCAGAATGAGCTGAAATGGAAACCCTATAACTTGTGTTCAGAAGGCCAGCTCCTTAGTCATATAGCCACTTTGGAAGCACAGTCTCCTCTAGCTCATGGCTAACAAACACTTTTTTAGAACGTGTAACACGCGCTACCCAATTTCTCGGCGTTAATATTAAGCTGGGGCGGACACTTAAGAGAAGAATACGCTCGTTTTTGTCCAATATGTCTCCATAGCTCAGGCGTTGGGAGTGTGTGTCTTTCACGAAAAATGATGCGAATTTGAACCCCATTCTCTCCTTTAATAATATTGGTTTTTTATTTTATTGGCTTTCCGTCGCACCGACACAGGTCTTCTGGCGACGATGGAACAGGAAAGGGCTAGGACTAGGAAGGAAGCAGCCGTGGCCTTAATTAAGGTACAGCCTCAGCATTTGCCTGGTGTGAAAATGGGAAACCACGGAAAACCATCTTCAGGGCTGCCGCCAGTGGGGTTCGAACCCACTATCTCCCGAATACTGGATACTGGCCGCACTTAAGCAACTGCAGCTATCGAGCTCGGTAATAATATTAGTATTATTACAGACGTACTTCTGTTTGAACAAATTAAACACTTTGTTATTGTCACAAAAATTTGGCTTCTAAATCTGTACAATCACTGCCTTTCATTCTTCAAGGCTAAACCATTTTTGGAATTGTATCTCCATGGGGAGTACATATGTTTGAAAACGGAGAATTCACTTCTCCTTTAGCAGGTTAGCAATCCCTGCTTGCTAACACGGCGGGACCACGCAGTTGTACTGCCACTGCTAAGCAGAGTCTTGGAGGGGTGTGCCAATCCAACTGATGAGCCCATGTGGCACGTTTGAGTGGAACTCTGCAAACGCACACGGCCTAGCAACCTACAAGGCTGGTTCTATTCCTGTAATTTTAAGATCTGCGGCCGTGAAAACCATTTTTTGGTACTATTCTCTTGTTGCTAGTTTGTACATTATGTGTAGGACAATAGGATAATACAGGTACAACTCGGTACTGAAAAGCGAAGATGTATGAAAACAATTTATTTAACAGTTTACAGTTATTATTATCGAATGAACAGTATTATCACTTATTACTCACGCAACTTTTAGCGATATTTAGTGTTACGGGGGAGAGGAGTAAGGAGCTCTCCCGGCTCCGGTAATACTGCCAACTGAATGGAAATGAAATCTGAATTGAATCGATAATATGATCGATCGATATGAATTTTCTAAACCTTTCTTATTTTAAGCCAACAACTGTCACACATACACGCATTATATAACATTACATAACATTTCTCGATGCGAATCTTGTTTGGCTTTGCCGTGTAAACAACAACAGTACTAGTACGTAAAGTGTACGCCAGATGTCGCACAGTGATGCATAAGCGATTCATAGTTTGCTATTGGCTTTACATCACACCGACACCGATAAGTCTTATGGCACCGAGCTCGATAGCTGCAGTCGCTTAAGTGCGGCCAGTATCCAGTATTCGGGAGATAGTAGGTTCGAGCCCCACTGTCGGCAGCCCTAAAGATGGTTTTACGTAGTTTACTATTTTCAGACCAGCCAAATGCTGGGGCTGTACCTAATTAAGGCCACGGCCGCTTCCTTCCCACTCCTAGACCATTCCTGTCCCATCGTCGCCATAAGACCTATCTGTGTCGGTGCGACGTAAAGCAAGTAGCAAAAAAAAAAAAAAAAAAAAAAAGTCGGGCATAGGAAAGGGCAAGGAATTGGAAGGAAGCGGCCGTGGCCTTAATTAGGGTACAGCCTGGTGTGAAATGGGAAACTACGGTAAAACATCTTCAGGCCTGCCGACAGTGGGATTCGAACCTACTATCTCCCGGATGCAAGCTCACAGCTGCGCGCCCGTGACCACACGGCCAACTCTCCCGGTATTCAGAGTTTGTGTGCCAAAAGTTTCCAGTACGAATCTCGAAGATAACCGATGTCGACATATTCAGCACTAGGGAGCCTATGTGTCACTCAAATAGTAATATACAGCATTCATTACCTCATTCGCTCCTTAGTATAGTAAAATACAAAACACTTTACGTGTAACCCGACATCACATTTTCTGCAGCGAGGGGTTCTTTTGGTGGCAATAACAGCATCTTGTTTGAACATCGTGCGGAATGACTGTCAAATCTTGAGTCAGTGTGTTCATTCTTAGAGGGTCTTCCTTTATTGGTTGTACGGTTGTTAGTTTCTAGGAGTGCTATTGCTACTCGCCTCCTGAAAGCAATAGAATCCAGCTTACCCCAATTCTTCCTGTGAAGGAGCTAAGCATTTTGTTCGGCCATGTCAATGCAGTGCATTAGTACAGGATAGTACCATGTTTTACCTCTAATGGCTACTCGATACAGTGAGGTGTTCTGATCTGAAGGATCTACACCACCCATATGTTTCCTGTAAACCAGAGAAAAGTCGAGGCTCCTTTACCAGAACTTTTTTTTTCTTGTCGGGAGATCCCGGTGACACTTTGACATGGAAGAAGTGGAAGTGCATTTGCACACCCTGACACGATGTTGTTGTCATTCCATTTGCACACTACAATATTTCCCTCCGATGTTTTATAATCGAAAGGTTTCTCTTCATCTTCTTCATTACAGAAGTCTGTACTAGGTGACAATCGATAACCCTGTTGTCACGGACTGTAGCAGTAGACTTAAAATTCCTCTTTTTTAGTTCAAGCTGCAATGGTACAATGGTAAAAAAGTTATCAAAATACAAATGATACATGGCATCAGTATTTAGTGTTGGAAGAACATCAGAATAGGCCTACTGAAGAATGGCACTTTCCCCGAGTCCATTGGTGTTGGTGTTGACACACCTTGGTATTGTTCAAACCAGATTATGTACTCATTGTCTGTGGTCCCTTCCAAATAATTGTATCCGTACCGAATGGGTTTCTTGTTCTTATTTTCATACCGCGTTTCCCACACCTGTGGGATCGCAGGTGCGAACTGCGTCGCAAGTGTGGATTTGCCCTTGTTTTACGGCCGGATGCCCTTCGTGACGCCAACCCTATATGGAGGGGTGTAATCACTATTGCGTGTTTCTGTGGTGGTTGGTAGTGTAGTGTGTTGTGTGAATATGAAGAGGAGAGTGTTGGAACGGACACAAGCACCCAGTCCCCGAGTCAGAAGACTTCACGATGAATGTTCGTGCGATTGAGCCGTTTAACCCATAGAAATCTGATCTTTGCACGCACCTCCAATTTGGAGTGAACATCCAGTTGACGCGCCACGGAGACTAGCCAGCTCTGCGTGCTCTCACAGCGAGTTAGTGTAACTTACTTTTTGATTCGCCCTCGTAATTGCAGATATAGTGTACTGAGTTCATCCGTTATGAATACGTTAATAACATAATTTGGTCAAAGTAAATAGAAACAACAATCTGTTACTTACATGTAATGAGATACGAACAAATTTCTGCCTGCTGCTACTGCTTCTGTCTGCCTTCCACCTAAAGGCTCGCTCCAACCTAGTGGAATCGAATCGAACCGAACAGGCGAAATTTCCACTCGACCGCTCACATCCAGCGGAACAGAATTGAATTCTACGGAAAACTTCAGGCTTGCAATGGACAGTCTGATAGATGGTGTGAGGGGACAGAAAATTACGAGAGATCGGAGAAGTTTCTGGGTGCATGAAATTAACAAGAGAGCCGAAAGAAAAGTATTCAAACTTATTTGAATGTTTATTGCGCGATGAAGCTAATTCTCGAAGGTAGGCCTACCTCAGAGTTACTGTATTGCAATTTCAAAAACTATTTCAGATAGTAGAATTGAACAGAAAAGTTCAATTTTACAGGAGGAAATGCTACCTCAGATACAATGGGAGTCCGTGAATAATAATAATAATAATAATAATAATAATAATAATAATAATAATAATAATAATAATAATAATAATAATTGTACCGGGTGGTACACCTCCGCTCCGCTTATTCAAACCTTGCGCCAGTTGAAACTCCTCTACTGGAGGAAGCCTGAACTTTAACTACAGTGTTCATTCTCAAGTTTCTCAGAAGATGTCCCTACTTGTAAATTTTGAGGTGTTCTGAACTGTGTCGTTTTCGATGTAATTTTTGTTTTCCCTGTAGTAAGAAGTGTGAACATTCTCTTCTAGATGGCATTACTGAAGGACTACAATTGTGCACCCTGGTGCGAAGTGAAAGAACTGGCTTTTTTTTTGGAGAAATTTTGTGTTCATAAGTTTGTTCCTTGTCAAATTTCTTTCAGTCATTGTTTAGGTTGGCTGTATAACCCTTCTCTTTCCGCCAGTTTTGAATTCGACCAATGAGTAATTTTTGTAATTAATTTTCCACCAATCCTGGTTTTCTTCTTCAGTTTTGACATGTAATCTTTTGGCCGTCCAATAAAATGCTTGTGGGCGGGAGTTATCATTCATGAAAGGTCTCGAATGTTCCGCGAGGGTATATAAACTGCTGATTTTAGGGTCTCTGCGCCACTTCAGTAACATCTATCATTGTGTAAATTATGTAGCAGGGGGCGGGAAGCGCCTCTTTTGTCGGGCAGCAGTTCTTCAATAAGGTAATGGCCTTTTAATAACTTCTTTTCTTGCTAGCTCAGCAGTTTAACTCTCGGGGCAGGTTCGATACCTTTTACCATGTAACCTTCCTCTAAAATGTAATAGACTCTTGGTATAAATTCTCTCTCTTTAAATTACAAATTGGGATAGAGAGTGCCTAACCCTCTCGAGCTCCCATTCATTTTGTTTTGAGGTGACTACGTTTTCATAACTGTTTCCCTTCTACTCGTAATGTCACAAGTTTTCCTATCGTGTCACCTCTTTAGTATGGGATTAGCCCTTGCATATGCGGCCTAGTGCCAAATAGGTTTTAAACAAAGTGTATTAGGAGTGCAAGGACGCCTCCTCTCAAGTTGGTATTTTGGAGGCCATGTAATTGAGCGGTTTCCTTACTTAATAGGCCTCAGTAGGTTGGGTATTTTTACCCCTGTTTTAATGTACTTGGAGGACAGCTTGAAAGTAGAGTTTGGTGTGGCCTTTGATAGGCTTGAACTTTGAGAGCGAGTTGCTCTTTCTTAAAATTTGGTTTCTTTGTGCCTCGAGCAGGCTTTTCTGAGTAATAGGGAGCGAGTGCTCCTGGGCATGATTGGGGTTTTCGGCCCCTTTGTTAAACCTTATGTATAAGTAAAGTTGGGCTCATTGCTCAAGAATTATGTGTCTGGCTCTCGGAGCCCAAATCCTGTAACACTGTAATTGTACATTCTCGATTTGTTGCTTTGCTACTATGTACCTGCCATTCTTGTTACTTCTTGATTTTGCAAAGAAAATATAACCTTGTTAAATTTTATCTTAACTTTAATTTCGTAAGTTGAGACCCGTTCACCCCAGCACCTTCTTTCACCTCTAACTACCACGGAAAATTCCGTAACAATAATAATGTTATTTGCTTTACGTCCCACTAACTACTTTTACGGTCTTCGGAGACGCCGAGGTGCCGGAATTTAGTCCCGCAGGAGTTCTTTTACGTGCCAGCAAATCTACCGACACGAGGCTGTCGTATTTGAGCACCTTCAAATACCACCGGACTGAGCCAGGATCGAACCTGCCAAGTTGGGGTTAGAAGGCCAGCGCCTTAACCGTCTGAGTCACTTAGCCCGGCAATCCGTGATCATTTTTAAAACAACTTTAATGTAAAAGTAAAGCAAAGCAAAGTCACCTCCGTCCAGGCCATGAAGGCCCATGGAGGAGTGGAAGGTAAAGGCTTCCACCATTGTTAACCTCGGCACGTTATGGGGTAGAGTGGTTAGCTCTACACCCGGCCGCCTTGCCCCCAGGAATTAACCCGGTACTCATTTTTGGTGTAGGCTGAGTGAACCTCAGGGCCACATGCACCTCCGGAAGTGGAAATCTCGTTTCTTAAATTTTACGACTTCCTGGCGGGGATTCGAAACCACGTCCTTCCGGGCGAACCAAGCACGCCTTTACCGCCTCGGCCAGGCGGCCCCTAGATTATGTGCTGTGGCAGGATGAAATCATTAAACGAGGTAGCCTCAACATTATTTTCTTAACAATTTTCTTTACTTCGCCCCGACACAGATAGGTCTTATGGCAACGATGTGATAGGAAAAAGCTAGGACCGTGGCATTAATTAAGGTACAGGCCGAGCATTTTCCTGGTGTGAAAAATGGGGAAATCACGGAAAACCATCTTCAGGGTTTAGAACCCACTATCTCCCGAATGAAAACTCACACCTACGCGACCCTAACCGCACGGCCAACTCTCTGTAACATTAATTAAAAACCGTGAAGTGTATTTATTGTCCAAAACAGAGCAATTTAGTATACAGTATCTCACTATTCGTTAGGAACACATAGGCCTATACGATAATTTGAAACCCAGGGAATGCCACTTAAAAATCGTTCACTGTAAATATAATAAACACTTAAATATAGATCCCATATGAGATGTGGTGTCACTTATCGTACTGGTATACCGTAGGTGGACTTCAACATAATATGATTTTGTGATGAAGTCAACAAAAATTGTGAAATAAATTGTATATAGACTACAGTAACCTACCACAGAATTGAATATTTTAGTAAGTTCGGTTTTTATAGCCTTGCTTATTTCCTCCCAGGCATTATTTTTTACGTTGTTGTAGTAATGCTCGTGGGTATTGTACTGTAGTAGAGGAAATTATATTTTTGATGATGATGCTGATGATGATGCTTGTTGTTTAAAGGGGCCTAACATCGAAGGTCATCGGCCCCTAATGAAACGAGATAAACGACATGAGAAATGATGTTAAAATTTTAAAACATATCCACTGACTAAAGTTTAAAAAAAATGATGATGGAGAAAAATGAGGGTGAGATTAAAACAATCAGTGGATCTAATACGCAAAGCCTAATTTTCTAATAAAATAAGAGAATATACAGGAAAACAAAAGAATAAGGCATTGCCTGGTAGTACATAATTTAAGAGAGACGTTAAAAGAACACATGAAAATACGCAACACAAACTAAAATGAAGTCAATGGGATAAAAGCGAAAGTGACACAAAACACACTAGGACAAAGGACAGCATCACACAAGATAAAACAGTCCACTATCCCTCATAAAGCGGACGACGAGGTCTGCTGACTGCTCGTCATCACGCAAGATAAGGGAGATAGTACTCGGAAGGTTAAGACTACGGCGCAGATCGACCAGGTCCACACACTCCGTAAGGATGTGCACCACGGTAAGATGGTCGCCGCAGGTACACACCGGAGGGGGTTCTCCTTTCAAAAGATGCGAGTGAGTCAAGATACCGTGGCCGATCCGAAGACGACATAATACCACGGCTTCCCTCCGCGAAGCCCGAAGGGAAGTCCTCCATACCTTCGTTGTTCCTTTTATCGCTCTCAGCTTATTGGGAAGTGGAATGGCCTGCCACTCCATCTCCCAATGGGACATAACAAGATGTCGCAGCTGGGAGCGAATATCACTTGCTGGAACCTTGAAAGGCAACGGGGGCAGTGTAACTGCCTCCTTGGCAGCCCGATCTACTAACTCGTTTCCCTCTATGCCCATGTGGCTTGGGAGCCACAGAAACGTGATTCTGGTGCCGGCATCCGAACACCCGGCCAGCAGGTCCTGGATCCGCTGCACCAGAGGGTGTCGAGGGAAACAGGTATCAATAGACTGAAGCGAACTCAAGGAGTCAGTACACAGAAGGAAGTGGCGGCGCTTATTGTACAGTGCGTACCGCAGAGCCTCACAGATAGCATAGAGCTCTGCTGTGTACACACTACAGGTTGCCGGAAGAGCAAAAAGGAACCTATCATTACCAACAACGAACGCACAACCCACCTTCGTATCTGTCCTTGAACCATCCGTGTAGACGACGACTGAACCTGGATAGCGGCCAACAACGGACAGGAAGAGCCTCCGATAGATCGAAGGGTCCGTGTTTTCCTTTGGGCCAGTGTGCAGATCCAGGATGACTTCAGGTCGTCGTACGACCCACGGAGGTACCCCACTTGGTTGTCTGACAAGGCAAGGGACCGAAGGTACATCAAACAATTCGGAAATGCTATCCAAGCGTATCCCAACCGGCCGCGTCGCTCGAGGACGAGCAGCGTACAGCAAACGGTTGGCATTGTTGAACACGCAAGGATAGCTTGGATGAAGTGGCATCTGTCGCAAATTTGCAGCATATGTAAGTAGAAGTTGCTGGCGCCTCAGGTGTAAAGGCGGCACACCAGACTCAGCGAGCAGGCTAGCGATGGGGCTTGTACGAAAAGCTCCCGTCGCCAACCTAACCCCGCTGTGGTGGATACTGTTCAGCTTCGCAAGAACGCTTGGTCTTGCGGAGCCATATGCTGCACTGCCGTAGTCTAACCGGGATAAAATGTGTGCCCGATAGAATCGCAGGAGCACCGTGCGGTCAGCCCCCCAAGAAGTGCTGCTAAGAAACTTAAGGATATTAAGCTTCCTAGTGCATTGCACTTTTAACTGCCGCACGTGTGGCTCCCACGATAATTTACTGTCAAAAAGGAGCCCAAGAAATCGGTAAGTGTCAACAACTGGAAGAACGACGTTGTCTAAATAAAGCTCAGGATGGGGGTGAAGAGTACGTTGACGACAAAAGTGGACAACGGAGGTCTTTGCGGCAGAAAACCGAAAGCCATGTTCTAAGGTCCACTTCTCCACCCTCCTAATAGCTTGCTGTAATTGTCGCTCTGCGACTGCCATACTGCACGAGCTATAGTGCAGAGCAAAATCATCCACATATAGGGACGGTATTACGGCTGGACCAGCAGCAGCGACAATACCGTTTATGGCAATCGCGAACAGAGTGACACTAAGAACCGATCCCTGTGGGACTCCGTTTTCTTGAACGTGGTATTGCGAATATGTCCTCCCTACTCGGACACGGAATAGACGAAGGGACAAAAAATTCGCAATAAATACCGGCAAGTTACCTCGGAATCTCCATTGATGCAGGACTGAAAGGATGCCATATCGCCAGGTGGTGTCGTAGGCCTTCTCCAAGTCAAAGAAGACAGCTACCAAGTGCTGTTTGCGGAGAAACGCATCCTGGATAGAGCTCTCCAGGCGTACCAAGTGGTCTGTGGTGGATCGAGCGGCTCGAAATCCACATTGGTACTCGGACAAAAGTCCTTGTTTCTCCAGACACCACACGAGTCTGCGATTTACCATCCTCTCAAATAGCTTACACAGGCAATTTGTAAGACAAATCGGTCTGTAACTTCCTGCATACTTAGGATCTTTGTCAGGCTTGAGGACAGGAATGACTATGCCCTCTCGCCACTGAGACGGAAAATCACCCTCTGTCCAGATTCGGTTGAACACACGAAGGAGATATAATAAACTATCATCACTAAGGTGTTTCAACATCTGGTTATGGATGTTGTCCGGTCCAGGAGACGTGTCCTTGCAAAGCGCTAAGGCGCTGCGGAGTTCCCACTCCGTAAAGGGCACGTTGTAGTCCTCTGAAGCATGGGTGGCAAAACAAAGGTGATGACGTTCTGCCTCCCGCTTCAGAGGGAGGAAATCAGGATTGTAATTCCCGGAGCCAGAGACATCCGCGAAATGACTAGCGAGATGGTTAGCAATCGCGAGGGGATCAGCGGCGACACTGCCTGCAATGGAAATTCCCGGTACAGCAAATGATCCTTGAATACCCGAAATTCGTCGAAGTTTCGTCCACACTTGAGATGATGGAGTATGTGACGTCATGGACGACACATATCTCTCCCATGAAGCCTTCTTACTTTGTCGAATAAGAACTCGCGCCTTAGCGCGGAGTTTCTTAAATGTTACCAAGTTGGCCACAGTAGGCTGTCGACGGTAACGTTTATGAGCGCGACGGCGTTCTTTGATGGCTGCTGCTATTTCATCGCTCCACCAAGGAACGAGTTTTCGGCGAGGAGCCCCCGAGAAAAACGGAATGGACTCCTCAGCAGCAGCAAGAATAACTTGGGTGACGTAAGTTATTTCCTCGCCGACGGTCCGCCTGACATCATCGTGAAAGACAGCTAGTGATGTGTACTTTGGCCAATCAGCATGTTTAAGAATCCATCGAGGGGGAGCCTCGACGGGTTTATGTTTCAACAAAGTAAGAATGATGGGAAAATGGTCACTGTCACAGAGATCATCGTGTGCATTCCACCGAAACAGTGGAACCAACGTTCGGCTGCATAGACTTACGTCTATGCGAGAGTATGTGCCGTAACGTACACTAAAGTGAGTTGGTTCCCCTGTGTTCAAAATACATAAATCCAGATCTGTTAGAAGTGTTCCCAGCTCTCTTCCTCGGGGGCAAGGTGTCTCAGAGCCCCATATGGGGTGATGGGCGTTGAAATCGCCCAATAAGAGGAAGGGTGGTGGAAGCTGATCTATAAGATCAGCGACATCGTTGATGTTCAGATGCTGGCCAGGTGGAAGATAAACATTACACACTGTTGCTATGACAGGCAGCGAGACGCGAACAGCTACAGCCTCAAGAGGGGTTCTTAATGGAACCTCTTCGCTGTAGCTATCAGAACGTACAAAAATGCCAACGCCTCCGGAAGCCCGGTGAGCATAGTATCGTTCTGTCGAGTATAGTTTGAAATGCCTCAAGACCGTATGATGACCAGGTCTGAAATTGGTCTCCTGAAGACAGACTATACTCGCTGCGTACTCACTAATAAGCTGACGTAACTCAGCAAGATGCCTGTCATAACCGTTACAATTCCACTGTAACAGTGCCATAGTGTGGACTATAAAAGGAGCGTTAGGTTATGAGCGAAAAAATGCTCGTAAGCCTAAACACTATCTAGTTCTACATCCGTAGATGTAGAGGACAGTGCGACATCCATTCCATCATCGAAAGATGGCAGGGGTGTCGCCCAGAACTTCGACGCTTTTCGGGCGCGAGGGGGTCCCCTACGAGGAGAGCGCGCCGGTTTTGGAGCAGGAGTGCCTCCTGGCGCAGACTCATATCCCCCAGATGGGGGGCATGACTTCTCCTTCGCAGGGGAAGTCCGAGAGCGCTCAGGACGGGCGCTCTTCTTCCCCTTCTTTTTTTGGAGTTTAGACGGGCTGGGAGGTGGTTTCCCAGCCCTGGTCAACGAAGCCGCCTCCGCCGGCTGGGGCACGACTTTCGTCGACCTCCTAGGGGGGGAGACTTAGTCTTCCCCCCTTGCTGTACCGGCTGGCAGTTCCCAGCCGGCACAGACTTCTGGTTGGTCGAAGGTGGGGTGGTCCCCCCCTTCGAGCTTTGACTATTTGCGACGTTGCTGGGAGCAGCAACAGTCGCCTTGGGCGCAGCGGTCTGGACAGGTGTCTTGGTCGTAAATGACGAACCTGGAAGACTCTGAGCTATCAAGCTATAGTCGAGTGTACGGGCAGGTGTATTCATAGAATGAAACTTACGGCGCGCTTCCTGGTAGGAAAGACCATCCAGGGTCTTGATCTCCTGGATCTTCTTCTCACTCAGGTATGTCGGACAATTCCGATCCCGAGGAGAATGAAAACCGGAGCAGTTAGTGCACTTGTATGGAGTTGTGCACTCCTCCGCGCCGTGAGCTACTCGTCCACATGTACCACATACAGCCTGATTCGAACAGCGAGATACCATATGTCCGAATCGCTGGCATTGATAGCATCGCATAGGAGGCGGGATGTACGGCCTCACATCGCAACGATAAGTTGTTACCTTGACTTTCTCTGGTAATACTGACAACTTGAAAGAGACAATGAAGGCACCAGTGGCAACGTCTTCACCGTTGACCTTGCGCGTAATGCGCCGGACGTGTGTCACGCCACGGTTCTTCATGTCTTCCATCAACTCGTCGTCAGTGTTCAAAATAAGGTCGCGGTGAAAGATGACTCCGCGAACCAGGTTCAAGGACTTATGCTCCTCCACTTTGACGGGGATTTCGCCAAAGTGCTCGCACTTAAGCAACTGATCAGCTTGCAGTGCTGTACGAGTCTTTAGAAGCAAACTACCGTTGCGCATTTTCTTAAGTTCCTCCAGTTCGCCATAGACGCCTTCGATGTGTCTACTAAACAGGATCGACTTCACCAGCTTAAAATACTGCCCATCGGTTCTGGTAGCGACCAGAAACCTAGGGAAGCTGGATCCCATTCCTTCACGCTGCGCATGTTCCCAGGGAGTTGAACCTCTCAGGGAAGCAAAAGTTAAAGACTTAGGTGGGCGACCACCTTGTGAGAGCCGACTTCGTTTGGAAGCCATGCCCGATAGCATCCTCCCCGAATGCCACCCACTCCGATCAGGGGTCTCTGTAGCCGAACCAAGCAGCCAAGGCAATACCCACCTGGTCGTAGCAGGTATTGCCCGGGGTCCGATGTTGAACGATGCCTAATACGGGATGACTGAGGCAATGAGCACTAAGACTCCCTTCCTCCAGTCACCCGCAATAGCATGTACCCCATAGCGTGTACAGAGCACTAACAATAGAAAAAATAAATAAAAATAATTAATAATAATATGTCCTTCTGGCATTCGGCTGTGCGGGGACCTGCGTTGTCAGGCGGATACCACTGCCCGGGTACATGATACTCCCACCCGCCGCGTCCTGGGTGGTTGCTGGCACGGGCTTTCGAGCGTAGTCGCACACATAGGAGCTCCATCGCCGGGCAGCACGCACATCAAATTTTGAATGGTCTACATCTGACCCTCAGAAAAATAATAAAAAATAAAGAGGGGACCATGGCCACATGACCCTTTAAGTCGCCTTCTACGACAGGCAGGGATTACCTATGGATGTATTCAGCCTCTCCCATCCACAGGAGGTCCATCACATTATACCAACCGCAATCCATGTCCGCGCCAAGGTCGCCCCTTTTTGTCGCCTCTTACGACAGGCAGGGGATACCGCGGGTGTATTCTGCATGCGTGTCCCCCACCCGCAGGGGGTAGTGTGTTTGGTCCGCGAGAGGTATTTTATTTCCCTCAAGTCCGCCGGCAAGCCGGTTAGGACCCCCCTATCCGCCACCTGGGACGCGCCACGTGGGAGTATCACCTCTCCCCCTGCTACGCCTTCGTAGCAGGTTCGTGGAATTATATTTTTGAATTAAACTGGTAAGTTATTCCGCGTCTTGTATTAATAAATTAAATAAATTAACACAAAACAGAACGTTCGCGACCGTATCCAAGAAACAGCTGACTTTCCAACTGAAGCTGATACACATTTGCCGCCAAATGGTCGTCCGAAAGATCTCGACCCGACCGTCTACGAAGTTGCACGAATCTTGATAATTTTGTTCTATTCCACTCCACTAGTCGAAAAATATTCTTGGCAGAGAATCCTGTTCCGTTCGGTTCGATTCGATTCGACTCGTGGCGATCGCCATATCTATCTCCCATTTAAACACATGTTAAAAACAAATTCTGTTCGGTTCGATTCGATTCTATTCCACTAGGTGAGAGTGGGCCGTAACTCCAACAAAGAATGACTGTAGCAGATTTCAAGTGCACGTTCTTGATAACCCACATAACGATATACTACCTACGGAGCATTATTGATATGAGGTACAGAAGCAGAAACTCTCACGCCCTACATATTCTTCTTCTTCTTCATGTGCCATGTCCTCGCAGAACGTTGGCGATCAGCAGCATGATCTGTTGTTTGTTCATAGCTGTTCTGAACAGAGTAAGCTTTGTCACCCCAAACCACTGGCTCAAGTTGCCGATCCATGATGTCCTACTTCTCCCCGGACCACGTTTTCCATTAATTTTCCCTTGGAGTATTACTTGCAGAAGGTGGTATTTAGAATTCCGCATCATATGACCAAAGTATTCTAGTTTCCTTCTCTTGATGGTAGTGAGAATTTCTGGTTCTTTGTTCATACGGTGCAAAACGTCTATATTGGTCATTTTAGCTGTCCAAGGTATCTTCAGCATCCTTCGGTACGTCCCTACATATAGGAGAGTATAATTTATTATCTTGGTTAAACCACTGGGAAAAGAAAGGAACCAAAGGAACCAACCCCAGTTTCTTTTCTTGCAATCTTTTGTAAACAATTTGGACTCACTAAAGCCTTCGTGAACATATTTACCGTAACAGTGCACCAAAGGTTCCATTTATAATAGAACTATTCCTTTGGGGCTTAATAACAATTTACAAGGATAAGAAGCGATGAAGATATGTATTCCAAATTCGAAATCAGTGCCTGCTTTACAAATAAGGTGACCATTGAGGTCCAGGACTATAAAACAATAAATATTGAATTAAGATATTTTAATTATGATAGGAAGAAATACAACAATAGGAAATTTCGTACATTGAAGGTGTAGGGGTAGCGTGCCTGCCACTTACCCGGAGACCCGGGGTTCGATTCCCGGCCAGGTCAGTGATTTTTTATCTGGACCTGAGGGCTGGTTCGAGGTCCACTCAGCCTACGTGATTACAATTGAAGAGCTATCTGACGGTGAGATGGCGGCCCCAGTCTAGCAAGCCAAGAATAACGGCCGAGAGAATTCGTCGTGCTGACCATACGACACATCATAATCTGAAGGCCTTTGGGCTGAGCAGCTGTCGCTTGGTAAGCCATGGCCCTTCGGAGGGGGGGGGGGGGGGGGGTTATGCTTCAAAATATGTATGGCATTTTTTTTTAATACCCTTGAGAATTTCTATATACTGTGTATTGATGGACACACAAACCAAGTCGTGCTTCTTTATCCAAAGGAACTTCGTGTGGCTATTTCTAGCCAAGTGCAGCCCTTGTAAGGCAGACCCTCCGATGTTTTCCACGCGCACTGAGGAGACCTCTTACTTCTCATGTTTAATCAGTTGCATTATCTCTCATTTAGATCAGGAACACATGGAAGATAGATGGCCTGCTTCTCACCATCTTCTGTAGCCAGTTGAACATTGGCGACCATGGGCCCTTAGTTGAATCCTGGCAATGCTTCAACTTACATGTGCCAGACTCCTCACTTTCATCTATACTGTTCATTATCCGACATTCCATGGTCAACTTTTGTTCTTTTCCGATCCCGGCGGTATAACGGTTGCGAATACCAGGACGTCTTCCGTTTTCACGCCCTTCGTGGCCCTTGTTTTATTTTGGCCGATAACTTCACTTTTCGGAGTGTCGGGCCCCTTTCATTTTTCCTCTCTGATTAGTGTTATATAGAGGATGGTTGCCTAGTTATACTTCTTAAAACAATAACGACCACTATCCGAGGCTCATTAGATACCTATCTCAACCTACACATCCTAAATAATTTTTGATAATTTGCGAGAATAAGAAAGTAGGGAATACATGAAATACAAGGTCAACCTACGTGGGGTTCATCAGATTATATCCTCCTGTCGGTGGGGGAGGTAGAATAACACCCACGGTACCCCCTGTCTGTCGTAAAAGGCGACACAAAGGGAACCCAGGGGCCCTTAGTTGAGTCCTGACATTGCTTCCACTTACTTGTGCCAGGCCCCACACTTTCACCTATCCTATCCGACCTTCCTTGGTCATCTCTTCTATTCCGACCCAGACGTTATTAGGTTTGCGAGGGCTAGGGAGTCTTTCATTTTCACGCCCTTCGTGGCCCTTGTCTTTATTTGGCCGATACCTTCAATTTTCGAAGTGTCGGGTCCCTTCCATTTTTTTCTCTGTGATTAGTGTTATATAGACGATGGTTGCCTAGTTGTACTTCCCCTTAAAACAATAATCACCACCACCACAACTTCATCCGATTATACAAGGGCTAATCCTAAACGTCGCATCATTCTAGGACGTACAGCAATGGCAAAATTAAAGAATATCTGGCGAAATAGAGCAATATCTATGAATACGAAGAAAAGATTAGTCCATTCACTTGTGTTCTCGATCTTCCTGTACGAAAGCGAAACTTGGACCATAAAAGCTAAAGACAGGAACCGAATCAACGCCTTTGAAATGTGGTTTTGGAGAAGGATGTTGCGAATCCCGTGGACAGCCAGGCGAACAAATGATTCTGTCAACCGGCAAATTGGAATACAAGAAAGTCTATTCCAAGTTGTGTACCAGAGAATTCTGTAATTCTTTGGTCATATTATGAGAAGAGAGGATGACAACCTGGAAAAATTAATTGTCCAAGGAAACGTTTCTGGCACAAGGACACGAGGACGGGTCGCAAAAAGATGGGTTGATCAAGTAAGAGAGATCATGGACTTACCATGGAGACTTTACTATCCAGAAAACTCAAGTACGCACAGAATGGTATCAGCTTATAAAGGAAACAACAAAGTCCTTGAGTCAGGATACTCAGTCATGAGTGGAACGACTGGAGAGAGAGAGAATCCTAATCTACATATGGGCTATATAGTAAGAATTTTATCTGTACTTGCTCATGTCCACAGTAACAAGGAAATGCACTTTGTACTTGTCTGTCTGTCTGTCTGTCTGTCTGTCTGTCTGTCTGTCTGTCTGTCTGTCTGTCTGTCTGTCTGTCTGTCTGTCTGTCTGTCTGAAGATGATTTAATGAAAATCGATACGTAAAGTCGGGGAAAGGCCAGCTATAATCTAGGCTATAAATCATTTTATTCACGCTGAGTGAAGTGGTAGTTTAGAGAAAGGCCTAAAATGTAATCTTGATTATGTTATTAGTGGTCCTATCGATAAATACTACATCACTAAAATTATATAGAATTAAATTTCCGAATATTTATGTCTTATACATTTTTACCGTCCCGGGTACGATTAAGAAAGATATTCATGAATTTGTATTTTTGTTGCTAAGTACATATCAAAGCCGAGCCACGAGAAAATGGATAAGCAGAATTGAATGAAAATCGGTATATAGAGTCGGGGAATAAGAAACTACAGTCTAAGCTATAAACAATTTTATTCACCCTAAAATTTAATTTTTAAATACCGATGTTATAGGTCCTATCGAAAAGTACTATATAACAAAAGTTGTAGAGAACACAATTTCCGATAATTTATGTTTTTTTCCGTTTTACCGTACCGACTATGATTGGGAAGGCCTACAAAATCGAAAGCTCATAAGATTGATCAACAATAACACAGTGACCATTGTTTGTTGTGATATTCTGTTGGAAGTATAACAGCTTGCCTGAATATTGAGGGAAATAGCTGGGGAATTACATTACTTTCTTCTTTAGCATGCCATTCCTCTGGTTCATACATTTTCTGATAGGCTACTGCTGGTACATAACACACTGGTTCATCACAGTATTCCAGCTGTTCGATCCCTACTCTGACGCGCAGATTGGTATGATCAGTGTTGACACATAACAGAATAATGGCAGCGGCTCACTTCAGTCGGCGGTTGCAGAGTGGGCTTCGGCTGGTCTGACAGCTCTGCAATCCGACCGACCAACCGATCAGAGGAGCCGTGGCTCTACGCCTCTGCATTCGGGAGACGGAGAAGGGCTGGTCCCCACCGTCTGCTGTCCTGAGAATGATTTTCCATTCTCCTCAACTGAGGCTAATGCCGAGACAATTCCACGGCCGCCAACCCGCTTACCTTCTCCGTAACAATTCTCCCGGCCTGAGAGACGGTGTCATAGTCAAAGAGGCCCGCCTCCGCCTTCAGGAGAGGAATGAAAACATTTTAGCAGTAGTAGTAGTAGTAGTAGAGACTCACTTATGACCTGGTCTACAATTACAATTTCGGACTATTCCAAATTATACCATCACAATTCACTAAATAACTCAAAACTCAACCCTGAAAAGAGCCGTTTCTTAAGAAAAGCTTCCTCTTCAATTCCATATTAGCAGCAAAGAGGGGTTTTCTCCTCTGGCTTGGAGGAAAAATTTGCCTCCAATCAGATAGTTTTTCCGCCGCCAGTGTAGTGAATTGAGATTTTCCCACTCATCTGGTACTCCTATAAAACAGATGAGTAAAAGGGCATAGTTTGTGCCCTGGGACTCTACACTAATCGCCGCCCCCACCCCCAATCCCACCCCCTCCTCCGCGAAATTAAGAAGTGTCCACTGCTCACTGCTGTCTGCGGCCTAGTCATTCCAGCTCTGGAACTTTCAACTGCTAGATCGGCAGCTTAGTACTGTTCGCTAAAAGTGAAAAATTGTGTGGTTTTTCATTTGATCGAGTATTCCATATTATGACATTGCTTTTAATCGCAACATTCCTACTGGTGTCATTGTAATGACCTATGTTTATTTCAGTTGGAAAAACCACTAAGGCAGTCTTTCTGAGGATGTTAAAAGGGCAGGTGGAGAGTCAGTGTCTACCATTATAATGAAAACTCCCCGACTTGATTGTGACTGATGGTAGACAAGAGGGCCTACCATACAATGAAAATTCCGTAACCCGGACTTCTCATAAGAACAGACGTTTGGTGACTTCCCCATCGCATTTCTAGGGTAACGTTAAGAGTTATGCAATTTAATACAATCTTACTCACAGCATGTACACTACCTACCCTATAATTCTGTACACAATGTAGAATTCCGTAGCGAAGAACGGGTACATCAGCTAGTTTTTAATAAAAATATAATTACTTTACAAGTTCCCTGCTTACAATGAGCTAGCTTTGTTAGATGCGCGTGGAACCTATGCCGTTACCCTGAGCTGGTACTTCTTCTTAACACTAAATTTTGAAAGGTAAACCAACTACTCCAGGGCCGAATATTTATCTCACATGAAACAATACAACATTCCCCTACGACAGTACTCAACAGACAGAACAGCTGAGAGTTCAGTAAGCAAATCGCAATGGGATCTGAAGGGGTGGTGATACCGACGATACCAACAGATATCCGATCGAAGGAACGTAACGCTTCCCACTGTTGAAAGGCAGAGCCCTTTATGCGCAGCCAGAGAAACGATGGTCTTTTCAGTATTGTCTCAAGGCATATAAAAATTAATAAAATTTCCGTCTGAATTATTTTAAATCTTTTGATGAATATCTGAAGAGCAGCCTCCGTGGCTCCGGTGGCAGCGCGCCGGCCTCTCACCGCTGGGTTCTGTGGTTCAAATTCCGGTCACTCCATGTGAGATTTGTGCTAGACAAAGCGGTGGCGGGAGGGGTTTTCTCCAGATAGGCCTACTCCTGTTTTCCCTGTCATCTTTCATTCCAGCAACACTCTCCAATATCATTTCATTTCATCTGTCAGTCATTAATCATTGCCCCAGAGGAGTGCGACAGGCTTCGGCAGCCACGGCCGACTGGATCCCTCGCTGCGATCAGCTAGCTAGGCTCGTAGGCAACGGCTAGAGAGACGCATCAAGTCGACACAATTCTTATCCTCGCCGCTAGATGGGGGTTCATTCATTCCATTCCTGACCAAGTCAAATGACTGGAAACAGGCTGTGGATTTTCATTTTCGTCTGAAGACATGTTTTCTGATTTAGTTTCTCTTGATGGTTGAAAATTAAAGACTATCTAAGGCTAGTCGAAAGAAGATGTATGCTGTATGGTTCTTTAAAACATCAACGTTTATAAACTGCGTTTCAAATAGATTCAGTTCATCTCTATAAATAAAATCGTAACGACCGTGTGTCTGCATATTGACTATTTTGGCGAAATTTTCATTCACTTATCCGTTTCAGGTGTAATAATGACCATCTGCATACTTTTAGCTTTAGTGCCTGTTTGTTTGTTTGTTTGTCTTTCTGAGTTCTTATAACTGAAAACTACTGGATATATTTCTACCAAACTTCATATTTAGAATACACCTCTCCTTGGGTAGGTTTTAGGGCCAATATTGTTTCGAAATCACTGAACTGACTAGGGTTTATACGAAACCGAAACCGTGATTTTGCTCGATGAGTCTTTTTAGTGAAGATGCAGGTTTCAATACCATAGGTTAAGATTGGCATGAAGTACTGATTGCACATCACCAGCTATGATTTTGTTGTTACTTCGGGATTCCAGAGGAGTGTTCGTACTTGCTGGTAAAAGTGAGAGCTCTTCTGCACTCTATTTTCCACCTCCTTTGTGGCCAGTGTGTCTCGATATATAACACAGCTGAGGTATGTAAAGCTTTCCACACTTTCTATTGGATGGTTTCCTAGCATGATGTTCGCTGATTGTCCCTCTCTGTTTATTGTCATCACTACCTGTTTTGAATTCACTTATCTTGAGATTGAACTCCTGGAACTTAACCTTCCATTCATTGAGTCTCGACTGTACATATTCCTCAGTTTCTCCCCAGATCATAACATCAATTTCTAAACTTTTTTTTTCTTGTGCACCTTTCTGATAGGAGAGTAACAAGGGAGTTGTCATTAATGGACTGTCTTACAGGCTGTCATATCAGTTCAAGTTGGGTTAAATGGTTTAACTAAAGAGCCATTTTACTCTTTTCGATAGAACGGATAATAAGAGAGGTTATCGTCAACGATTGGTTTCATGAGCCTTCAGCCACAATGCCATTCCCGGTTTCAGATGAACAACAATATGTAACCGAAAAATGGGCAGAATTACGCACAACTTCGGACCAGGAACTGTATCGCTCAATAAACTCTGTGACCTACCCCATTATGTCTCCAGTTTGTTGTTCAGCTTTATCGTACTTCACGTTGCTGCCACATGCTTTCGTAGAAGAATATCAGTTTAATTTCGCATAAATTCATTAAGGAATCCTGAAATCGATTCCCAGTCCACGTACGAAGAACGGGTACATATGCTAGTCAGTAATAGAATGGATGAAGGCTCTGGAAAGCACTGTGTATTTCTTTGGCAACAATCCGATGTGTGACACCCCTGGTAAGTGTCCCACCAGGCGTACCGCTGAGAATTTCGCCTAGGGTTGTACGGGCGACATGCCTTGAGATTCACCAACTCATCGCCAAATAAGGTAGTGAACAGACAAATTAAATACAAGTTATATACTCGCGGAGGCTACTGAACCGGGATGATGAGGCCAATTCAGGCACCCCACTGTGGTATTCGACTCCGTGATGACAATTGACATGCAATTAAATTTACCGAAGGACAGATTAATAGGCACAAGCCTGTACAGCATTCTTTCTGATGGGTAGCTTTATCCACACTGACATAATGAGCTTGACCCGGTACCTTCAGCATAAAAAGAAGGAAAACGAACACAAAGAATCCAGCATGAAATGACATGCACCGTGTTGTCTTTCTAATCAAACGAGCCGCCTTCCTCTGTGATATTATTTATTTATTTATTTATTTATTTATTTATTTATTTATTTATTTATTTATTTATTTATTTATTTATTCTCGGCTCTGCTCGGGTACTATTCTAAATGTTTGGTTTTATGATTTGTATTAACTGTTTGAAGTGAATATATGTAATTTCTTTATTGTGAATTTCATTGATATTTTACGAACCCGTTTGGAGTTTTTGAGTTATTCTTATGTGTTTAATTTTAAGTTTACTACTACTAAACGTCTCCATTCCTCCCCTGAAGGGGGAGGCGGGCCTCTTAGACGGTGACGCCGTCTCTCAGGCCGGGAGATTTGTTACGGTGAAAGAGATATGCGGAGAAGGTGAGGGCGGTGGGCGGCCGTGGCCTATTCTACGAACTGTCCCGGCATTCGCCTTAGTGCAGGAGAATGGAAAACCATGGAAAATCATTCTCAGGACAGCCGACGGTTGGGGCCAGCCGTAAGGTCCAGCCCTATCCCGTCTCCCGAATGCAGAGGCATAGAGCCACGGTAGAGCCGTGGCCACCTCTCCTCTGCTCGGTTTGCCGGTCAGAGTACAGAGCTATTGGACCCCGGACCAGCCGTGGCTTCTTAAGGGACGAAACCCACTCTGCATCTACCGACCTAATTTTAAGTTTTCGTTTGAGATCGTTTAGTTTCACGTTAAACGTTTTCCTTATGGTAGCCGACATTGTCTGAGAAGTAGCCGACTCTTTTTTTCCTTGTAAGTTGCTTTACGTCGCACCGACACAGACAGGTCTTATTGCGACGATGGGACAAGAAAGGGCTAGGAGTGGGAAGGAAGCGGCCGTGGCCTTAATTAAGGTACAGCCCCAGCATTTGCCTGGTGTGAAAATGGGAACCCACAGAAAACCATCTTCAGGGCTGCCGACTGTGGGGTTCGAACCTACTATCTCCCGAATACTGGATACTGGCCGCACTTAAGCGACTGCAGCTATCGAGCTCGGTCCGACTCTTTCATTGAAAGTAATTTATAACTATATACACGGTTATTACAGATGATTGAAGCGACTTCATAAATTCACTGTAGCACCATCAATTGACATATGGTCACGAAACTCAACAATCATGTAGAAAAACTCAAGAAGTTTTGGTCTGCTGATGTCACACTTCAGATTTCTGCCACGAGAATGCAGCAGCGGTGAGCAGTGCCCAGTAAGACAAGATGGCGACAGGAGCCGAGAAAGCGTTCGTTGTACTTGAAATGCACTCACATCAGTCTGTCATAACAATGCAAGGACACTGTAGACAACACTTCAGGACGAAGTACCATAAAGATTCACCAACTACTACCTCCATTCAGCGATGGTATGTTAAGCTTCAAGGTGCCTCTGTAAGGGAAAAACAACGGGTCGGCCTGCAGTGACTGAAGAAACAGTTGATCGCGTGCGGCAAGTTTCACGCGTAGTCCACACAAGTCGACGGAGAGAGCAAGCAAAGAGCTGAACATACCACAGTCGACCTTTTGGAAAATCTTACGGAAACGACTAAAGCAGAAGCCTTACCGCTTACAATTGCTACAAGCCCTGACTCCCGATGACAAAGTCAAACGCCTTGAATTTTCGGCGCGGTGGCAACAGTGTATGGAACAGGATGAGTTTAGTACGAAACTTGTCTTCTGTGATGAAGCAACAATTGTGTTAATTGTGCAGTGAACAGAGACAATATACAAATCTGGGGGATAGAGATTCCTCAGGCTATCGTGCAGCACATTTGAAGTTCACTTAAAGTTAATGTGTTTTGTGCAGTCTTACGGTTTAAACTGTACGGCCCCTTTTTCTTCTGCGAAAAATCCGTTACGGGACATGTGTATCCAGACATGCTGAAAAATTGGCTCATGCCGCAACTGGAGGACAGCGCGAACTTCATCTTCCAACAGGATGGCGCTACACCCCTCTTCCATGGTGCTGTTCGTCAATTCGTAAACTGGAGACTGCCAAACCGATGGATCGGTAGTGGTGGAGCTGATGATCAGCAGTTCATGTCATGGCCTCCACGCCCTCCTGACCAAACCTCATGCGATTTCTTTCTGTAGGGTTACGTGAAAGACTCAGTGTTTACACCTCCTCTCCCAACAAACCTGCCAGAACTGCGAGCTCGCATCAACCGTGCTTTCGAATCGATTCATAGGGACATGATGTGCCGAGTGTGGGACGAACTTGATAATAGGCTTGATGTCTGCAGAATCACTAAAGGGACACATATCGAACATTCGCAAATGTCAAAAGAAACTTTTAAAGTTTTTCTGTGTGTGTGTATGTGTGTGTGTGTGTGTGTGTGCAAAACATTGTGGCAATATGTCAAATAATAAAGTTATTGTAGAGCTTTGGAATCGCTCAAATCATGTGTAATAACCCCCATGCCAACGCGGAATGAACTTATACTTAAACGGCATCCATAATAGCACTGTACACCTCATCAACCCAAACAACCAAGAATTCGACACTAATATTGGACGCTTGCGATTATTTTTACATGTCACCCTCTCCTCAACCCAGCCCATATACGGGAAAGGGTGTCTTACAACTAATATATATACTGTTGTATTTTTGCATATATTAAGTCATATGTGTACTGTACCGTACCACATCTGCGTGGTATTGTTTTTTATTGAATAGCTCATGCACAAATTAAAACTAACGCGGGGACATGAACAAAGGAAAGCGCACTAGAATTAGGCCACCAATATTCATGTCTCTAAAAAGGTGAATTTACAGATAAACCACTCGTAATCAAAGGGATCTGATTAAACATGCATGGTCGTTCTAAGCCGAAGGATTGCAGCCATAACACCGCCACGACGGACCATTGCTGACCTCTAAATGGCGCTTGTCGAGCATTGAGATGCGTTACCACAAACAATGCTAGATGGCCTGATCCAGAGTATGGGGAGCTGTTGTGCATCCTATATTGCCATGCGAGTTCATCACACCCCGTACAGACGTTCTGCATGCCATCGGCGAAGGGCAACCACACACGGTCAGTGCCACCCTCTGTCCAGGTCTGGTTTTCCTGTATACCTGCTATCAGTAACACTGTGCCACGAGACAAATTGTTGCCAGGGCTCCTTTTAGTGCACACATTATCACCGTGCCCCATGTCCTTTCGTGGATCTTAAAAATCCCTTAACAATGGGCATGTGCCTTCTGCATTGAAGTGGAGGAGTCTTAGAACAGGGCTCAAAGGAATGGTTATTTTGTCTCTGAAAAGGGCCACTGTAATTTGACATTCTTTGTGTGTTGTATGCCAGGAGATGAGTTGATAGTCTGGCAGCCTCGTACCATCTCGCAATCTGCAAGCTTTCGGGCTAAGTAGCGATCGCTCAACAGACCAAGGGCTATAGCGCCAAGGGGTTTGTTTTATCTGCATACATATGACACCCTGATAGCCGATATAAAAGAAGTTAATAAATACGTGCGGCAGTGGAGGTGTATCACTGTTTAAGTTTTGGATGACTTTCGTTATTGAAATGACTGTTCTGAAAGTATTTTTAGAAGAACGGTAGACCGCTTGCCTTCTCTAAGGTAAT
Source organism: Anabrus simplex (assembly GCF_040414725.1). Lineage (NCBI taxonomy): Eukaryota > Metazoa > Arthropoda > Insecta > Orthoptera > Tettigoniidae > Anabrus > Anabrus simplex. The sequence continues at coordinate 55,206,224 of NC_090268.1, forward strand.
TTATGTTGTATGTCCGTCGCTCCCTTCTCGATCCGCCAGCCAGCTACACGCGTGCCAGTGTGTTATTCTTCGAGCCTCGACGCGCAGCTCTCAGTGCGCGTGCCTGGAACGTCGTGTGTGCTATAAAAAGGAGCTCCTAGTCTGTCCAGACGCCCACTGACCCCGGTGTCCAGCTCCAGAATACACCCTACGTCGAGCACGGAGGCTACTCCTCTTGAAAATGTGCTTCGGCCAGGTGGACTGAATTTCTGGCAGTAAGAGGTCTCACCTCGGGTCACCGCTTCTCTTACCTATTCCGCTGTCCATGCCCAGTCTTACCATTATATGCCACTATCATTCCCTAGCTAATGCGAGCTCCCATTATCAACTTAGTTTTGCTAAGTAGGAACTCTTCAGTCATTGAACTTACGTTAATGAACTCAGACACTTCAACAAGGAAGGACTCTCTGAGATATTTACGTCAGTGCTTCTGATAGTTTTCGACTATCAAGAACTTTTCATGTCACAAGGACTATCTTTCCGAAAGAGTAGTGAACGTGAATACTCCAACGTGTATGTAGTGTACAAAGACAGACTCTTTCTCCAAATTCATAGTTCATTTTGCTTCGAGATAACTTTCAGTTTTGTTAGTATAAATATTGTAATTTTACATGTGAAGTAAATAAAGAAGTTGTGTTTTTGTAAACCCAACCTTGTTTACAACAATTTATAATACTAAGAATAAGAAGAATATCATAACCTCAACTGATGTATGCAGTTATTTCAGTATCACGCCATATAGACGACCTGCGCCTCAATTGTGACGTTCCGTTTTACACTACCAGGTGGCAGAGTAAAACGGATCTCTGCTGGGCGATGTATGGCTGAGTTTTAATTAATTCTGTCTGGTAGACACCAATTACAGTATTTTACCGAGTAAGTAGCTGCGTGGTTTGGTTCACTAGCTGTCAGCTTGCATTCGGGAGATAGTGGGTTCCAACCCCACTGTCCATGGTTTTCAGTGCCCATTTTAACACCTGGCAAATGCTTCCTTCCCAGTCCTAGCCCTTTTCTATCGCATCGTTGCCATAAGACCTATCTGTGTCGGTGCGACTTAAAACATATCTTTAACAACTGCCTTTGCTGGCGAGATGTAGTGTTTAAAATGTCTTTTGGTATGGGCGAGAATAATTTGTTACTTTCATTGATCTGCCTCAGTCTCATACTTGGCTTTAACAATATGAAAGTGACCAAGGTATGAGCGATACTAGTAATACCATTCCTTATGCAGCCAGTCCCTGTTATGAATGGTGTGAAAATATCGTCCATAGGGTCGGTTGGTGCAAGCATTTCAGTGGGCTTGGCAGGCTGATATGTAATAGCAACCTACTGGCTTAGTGAGGAAAGCAACGGGAAACAACCTCACTCCTCATTTCCCTAGAGTGCCTCTTCAGTGACACCTAGGCTATCTACGACAGCTGTTGGCAGAGCTGTGGAGGATCATACCCCTTGGGTGAATACCCAACATACAACATACCGGCATTAGGTGTCGAACTTTCCGACTCGTTGACTGAATGGTCAGCGTACTGGCCTTCTGTTCAGAGGGTCCCGGCTTCGATTCTCGGCTGGATCGTGGATTTTAACCTTCATTGGTTAATTCCAATGGCTCGGGGGCTGGGGTGTTTGTGCTGTCCCCAACATCCCTGCAACTCACACTATACATAACACTATCCTCTACCACAATAACACGCAGTTACCTCCACATGGCAGATACCGCCGACCCTCGTCGAAGGGCCTGCCTTACAAGGGCTGCACTCAGCTAGAAATAGCCATACGAAATTATTTTATAGGTGTTGAATTTTCATTACTCCGTCCTTCCAAAATTCGACCATATCTGCCGGGTTTGATCCAGGAATCTTGGGATCCGGAGGCTGACACATTACCGCTCATTGACAGAGAGAGTTGATATTGAGAGGTGACAAGGGAAGACATCATTCACAGCTGATAGCGAACAAAGCAGTTATAAACAGTGTCGCAACATTATCTTATCGCACACACTTATCATACAGAGGATGGGTTTCCTCTCATTTCTCAACGCTTGCTGTCATATCTTGATGCCAGTCATAGTTGTCAGTTAGACAGGAGAGATAAGGTGTATATCAGAATTATCTCAGATCCAGTGGCGTGCGGTGAACACATTCATTACCCCAGCTCTCTAGAGTCAACGTTAGCATTTTATAAGGCTGCATTTTCGTGGAAATGTCTACCTGAGAAAGGTCTCTCAATAATATTTTCAACCACACACTCCCATATATTGATATTCATGGTAGTGACGATACCATCACAATTTAATGTACAGCAGATTTTAAACAATGTATTTACAGTTTCACCCGATGATGCTTCGTGATAGTACCGTCGTAGTTTCCACAAAAATACACTGGGACTATTCGTGTTTAACTTAAAAAGACTAACCTAAACTGAATCAGCGAAATTTAACAGGTATTTTACCGTCGCCGAACTTTTATAGTTTCATTCACTTACTGAGTTTACGTGCACCAACGACAAACGAGGGAACATATTTGTCACGACGTATAACACACGTTATATTCATGAAAAATGGCACAGAACTCGCGAAACCTTCGCCTATAATCTAAGAGGAACACTACAAAAATTCACTATATACCACCATCACTGACAACCAAATACATATATATATATATATATATTTTTTTACTTTGCGCACCTGTCTTCATGCTGGGCAACCTAAATATTGTTCTGCGCCTATCGGAAAACATTCTCTACATGTGCCATCAACGAATTGCTAAAAAAAATGTATAAATGCCGAAATCCAAAAATAAAATATATCTTGTGTATTACAATTGATTTCATAAACTGGCTCTATTTTTATTAGCAAGACAATGTGCAAGTGGCTATACTGTTAACCTGTTAATATGTTTCGTGTAGTCTGTAGTGTGTGGCAATGAACCTTTTCGAGTGTTCGAGTTTGTTGGCCTGTCGCCGTAAATTGCTGTCGGGGGAAGGCCCATAGCTCCGCCCCGCTCCCAGGACAAGGAAGCTTCAAGTGCATGCGTCAACCAAGCGACTCAAATTTCGCTAGGGTAGCTCTCTTTCGCGTCGGCAAGGAAACCCAGCTCGCTGGAGAAGCTGAACTGCTGTAGTGCGAGCGGATTGTTAAGACAGCTGTACTTGGCTTGGCTTGGATGTTCGCAGCTTTTTAAACTTTATAAAAAGCGTTCTAAGGAATAATAAGAAAGTGTAAATACAAAAGTATATCAGTGCACGCCACTGCTCAGATCAACTAGCAAAATCTTAATATCAAGTTACTGGTTTACAGAACGTCGGGAAATTTCTAAATAGTGAACCATAAGGCGGTTTTACATTGAAGCAATTTGTACCAGTTCCGTATGCTGGGATCAAGACTTGGGCTACCACTATACTTAGGTTACCCCTTTTCGATAGTTGGTTTAGTGAAGGGCAATTTTGAGCAGCCAATAGCCAACGGAGTAGTCTGCTGTTTTGTCAAGGCTGTTTCACACGCTACTGCCCTGGCCTCTGCTACTGGCAATACTCGAAACCTGATCAGTGGAAATGGTAGCCTAAGGTTAAGCAAATTAAAGTCCGGCTTTGTGGCTAAATTGTTAAAATACTTGCCTTTGGTCCGATGAACTTGGTTCAATTTTCAGAATCAACTTCCTCGTACTCTTAATTCCCCTGGTCTGGATGTTTATGACATCTTTGCCATTCATTTCATCCTCATCAGGTCACCACCAAGCCCATACACATGACATGCACCATTATTATTAAATTAAAATTTTCAATTTTACAGTGCTACCAGCGGTCGTACCCTTCGTTCACTGGTTTATTAACTTCGTCGAGACACCAGTGTTGGTATTCGACCTATGACTACAGGTTCTATTCCAATCAACAAAAGAGAACACTAAACCTGAAAGACTGCATTTCATTTTAGCAGATTTACCTATAAAAAGAAAACTATGTAGCTCCTCTACCAGCAGCTCTGCCATGTCTTCCTGCAGGGAAGTAGAAGTGATGATGATGATGCTTGTTGTTTTAAGGGGCCTAACAGCGAAGGTCATCGGCCCCTAATGGTACGAAATGAAAGAACAAAAATTACAAAGGCATCCACTAACCAAAATAAAAATAAAAAATGTCATGAAGAATGAATGGATGGACAGGAACCCAACAAAACACAAAACAAACAAAAACAAAAACCAGTGGATCGGATTCAACAGAGAACGAAAATAACAGTATTACCGACCAAGGTACCACAATGATGCTTGGTGTCTAAACGGGGTGCAAAATCCACGTCTAAGGCCCCACAGAATGGTACATGTCGCGAGTAAAATAGAACCATGGTATGTGTCATGTTGGGGTATTAATCAGAAGTAGCGAAGACTCACGGTGTTCCACAAAAGATGGTACTACTCACAAGTATTGTACTTCGTACAGGTAACGCAGACCTATGGTGTTTCGCACACAATGGCGTCACTTACAGCCAACGCAAACCGATGAGTTTCCGCACCTAGGGTACTAGTCACGGGTGCCGGTCCCAAGGGCCCCGTGGTGTTCCGCACATAGTGAGTACTAATCACAGGCAACGCAGACCCACGGTGTCGCTCATATAGTGGTACAACTCACAGGCTACGCCCAGACCCGCGGTGTTGCCCACATGGGTACAACGCACGGGTACTGGAATCCACCAGGCCAGGCTTTTTACTGCAACGAATCACAAACATATTTCGTACCATATTAGTGATACTACTCGCAAGTACATGCAACCCATGGTGTTCCCCGCATGATGGTACGAATCAAAAGTAGTTGCATGGTTCTAATTCATTCATCCCTTGGTCGCCCCTTTTAGTCGCCTCGCACGACAGGCAGGGGATACCGTGGGTGTATTATTCGTCAGCCTCCCCCACCCACAGGGGGTGTGTGTTTGGTCCGCGAGAGGTATTTTATTTCCCTCAAGTCCGCCGGCAAGCCGGTTAGGACCCCCCTATCCGCCACCTGGGACGCGCCACGTGGGAGTATCACCTCTCCCCCTGCTACGCCAGCGTAGTAGGTTCGTGGGGAAGTAGAAGTAAACGGGAGTGAAATACCAGCACTGTTATCTATATAATTAAGACAGAAGTATGAGGTGAGGAAGTATATACGATGAGGAACGCATGGTTGTTCGTTAGCAGTGGCGATCTGACGGAGCGAAGCCTTGCATACCTATCCCTTGGTCCCCGCACCTATCGCACATTCAGCAGCAAGCCGCGCGAAGTGAGTTGGGGGAGAGGGACACAGCCCTTGGATTGCAATATCACTCCCCGATGCCTTGCACTCGGAAATACGTGCGAGTTTTTCCATTGTTTTCAAGTTTTGTAAATGGAACAATGTGTCAGACTCTTAGATCATAATTTGCTTTAGATTGCCATCGTTCTCATGCGAAGTTTGAGCTTTATCGACAGCCTTGGTAGCCCTCAGTATACGCCACTGATTTGTACCAACCAAAAATCAGATCAAAAATTAGATGTATGGCTTTTCAGGCGTTTGCTCTATTAACCAGCATTTCGTCCTAGGTCTGACACTAGACTCGTCAGAGTGGGATGTGTCAGACCATACCCACTTATGCTGGGGTGTATGGTCTGACACATCCCACTCTGACGAGTCTAGTGTCAGACCTAGGACGAAATGCTGGTTAATAGAGCAAACGCCTGAAAAGCCATACATCTAATTTTTGATCTGATTTTTGATATGCTCTATTGGTGGAAAAATATCTTAATTCCCTCCATGGGAATTTAGAATTACTATTGTAGCAACCAAGTTAACACCCGGACTGAAAATCAGTCTGGGAGCAATTGTTGTAGCATGCTGCTGACACTTTTCACCATAAGGATTGGTTACTTCAGTTCCTGTGCCAGTTTCTGCAGTGATGGCGGTGCTGATACGGCTTACACGCTGTTCAACAGGAGGAGGAAAGCATTAATGGGTTATGCAAAATATAGAAAGATTGCCTCAGAATTAATATCATCCATTCAAAGTCCCTTTCTTGATGTGTCAACCTAAAGAAGAGAGAACAGAGAAATGAAATGTACCAACGATGACTATGTATGCAGTGGCATATACTGAGGGCTACCAAGCCTATCGGTGGAGCCCAAACCTCAATTGAGAACGATGGAAATCTAAAGCACATTATAATGTTAGCATTTGACACATTGTTCCATTTAGAAAACTTGAAAGCAATGAGATAATATGTCGCACGTATTTCTGAGAGCAAGGCATCGGAGTTCAAGCGCTGCGTCCCTCAGACTCGCCTCACCTCACCTCGCGCGGTTTATTGTTGAATGTCCGATAGGTGCGGGAGCCGGGAGAATAGGTGCGCTAGCCTTCGCTCCGTCAGATGCCACCGCTAACGAACAACCATCCGTTTCGCAGTGTATATATTTCCTCACCTCATACTTCTGACTTAATTATATAGATAACAGAGTGCTGGCATTTCACGCTCGTTTATTTCTACATCCTTGTAAGGAAGACACTGCAGGGCCGCTGTTATAAAAGTAATATAGTTTTTATTTTTTATAGGTACATCTGATAAGATGAAATGCAATCTTTCAGGTTTAGTGTTCTCTTTCGTTGGTTGGAATCGAACACGTGATCATGGGGCGGACACTACCAGTGATCTTTCCAGGAAGCTAATAAACCGGTATACGATGAGTACGACCGGTGGTAATACTGTAAAATTCAAAATTTCAATTTAATAATAATAATAATAATAATATGCCTTTGCTGGCAGGGCCTAATGTTTACAGTGCACTATGTCTTCTGGTATGGGCTAAAGCAATTTTGTTACTTTCATTGATCTGTCTCTGTCTTATCCTTGGCTTTGACAGTATGAAAGTGACTGAGGTATGGGCGATGCTAGTAAAGCCATTCCTTGTGCAGCCAGTCCCTGCTATATATGGTGTGAAAACGTTGCTCATAGGGTCGGTTGGTGCATGCATTTCAGTGGGCTTGTCAGACTGAAATGTAATAGCAACATCTGGCTCGGCGAGGAAAGTAACGGGAAACTACCTCACTCCTCATTTCCCTACTACGCCTCTTCAGTGATGCCTAAGCCATCTATGGCAGCTGATGCAGAGCTGTTGAGGATCCAACCAGCCTTACGGCTGAAGACTGAACATACAAAATAATAATAATAATAATAATAATAATAATAATAATAATAATAATGCATGTCATCTGGAGCCTGCGTGGCTCAGGCGGAAGCGCGCCGGCCTCTCACCGCTAGGTTCCACGGTTCAAATCCCGGTCACTACATATGAGATTTGTGCTGGACAAAGCGGAGGTGGGTCAGGTTTTTCTCCGGGTACTCCTGATTCCCTGTCGTATTCCAATCCAGCAACACTCTCCAATATCATTTCATTTCATCTGTCATTCATAAATCATTGCCCCAGAGGAGTGTGACAGCCGGCACAATTCCTATCCTCGCCGCTAGATGGGGGCTTCATTCCATTCCTAACCCGATCGAATGACTGGAAACAGGCTGTGGATTTTCAATACACGTCATCTATATAGGCTTTGTGGTCACCTAATGAAGATGAAATGAATGGTGAAGACGTCATAAACGCTCAGTCCCCAAGCCAGCGGAATTAAGAGTACGAGGAGGTTAATTTTGAGAATTGAACCGGGGCCATCGGACGAAAGGCAAGCATTCTATCAATTCAGCCACAAATCCGGACTTTAATTTACTAAGGGCATTAATTTACTAAGCCTTACGCTACCATCTCCACTAATCAGATGTTGAGAATTGACAGTAGCAGAGGCCAGGCCAGTAGCTTGTGAAGCATCCTTGACAACAAAACAGTACGCTTCTCCGTTGGCTATTGGCTCCAGCTCAAAACGCTTAAGGCTTGACGTTCACTAAACCATCCACCGAAAAGGGGTAACTAAGTCTAGTGGTAGCCCACGTCTTGTTCGAAGCATACGCCACTGATGTACTGGCCCGGTCGTTTTCTTCCTGTAGGATGAAAAAATATGGCGCACCCAGAGTATGCCATGCGATTCCTTATCCACCTTCAAGACAAAGGTTTATCAAGTAAAATAAAATCGTGTGCATTTTCTTCACGTTTGTCCAGTTCACTGGTTAGTGCACGCCATGTACAAGCACTACAGCATTTTATTTCTTCGTCAGATAACAATAGCCTACTGCATTTCTGTGGAATCATGGTTCCCTAAGAATTTGGGATCCTAAAAATTGCATGCATAAGTCTACGAGCTGCTCAGCGCAGTACAGTAACGGGTCCTACTATGGTTACGTAGTGCGGCTTTCTGATGGAATACACACACGATGAATACGCAGAGTTGTTTTCAGTGTTGGATGCATCATGTAACCAGGATACTGTAGCTGCACGATACACCAATTTTTTGCTACTTTTTTTAACGTCGCGGCGCCTCTGTGATGTAATGGTAGTGTGATTAGCTGCCACTCCCGGAGGCCCGGTTCGATTCCCGGCTCTGCAACGAAAAATTTGAAAAGTGATACGAGGGCTGGAACGGGGTCCACTCAGGCTCGTAAGGTCAGCTGAGTAGAGGGGGTTCGATTCCCACCACAGCCATCCTGAAAGTGGTTCTCCGTGGTTTCCCACTTCTCTAGGCAAATGTCGGATGGTACGTAACTTAAGGCCACGGCCGCTTCCTTCCCCCTTCCTTGTCTATCCGTTCCGATCTTCTCATCCCCCACAAGGCCCCTGTTCAGCATAGCAGGTGAGGCCGCCTGGGCGAGGTAGTGGTCCTCCCTCGCAGTTGTATAATCCCGAACCAAAGTCTCACACTGCTCTTGAGGTGGTAGAGGTGGGATCCCTCGCTGAGTGAGAGAGAAAAACCAACCCTGGAGTGTAAACGGATTAAGAAAGAAAGAAAGAAAGAAAGAAAGAAAGAAAGAAAGAAAGTTTTAACGACGCACTAACACATCGAACGTTTTTCGCGACGGAAGTATGGGAAAGGGTCGGGATTGGGAAGACAGCGGCCGTTGCCTTAATTAAGGTACATCCTCAGCATTTGCCTGGTGGGAAACCACGTAAAACCATCTTCAGGACTGCCGACGGTGGTATTCGAACCCATTGTCTCCCGAATGCAAGCTCACAACTGCGCGACCCCAACCGCACAGCCAACTCTCTTGATACGATACCCTAAAATAGGTCATCCTTATAAGAATGTTTTTCGTCTTCTGGAGCGTCGCCTTCGGGAAACAGGTTAGATTTCGTCAACAACTAGTGGATGGAGGTCGTCCAAGGACTAGACGTACTCCTCATATGGAGGAAGATGTTCTTGAAGCTATTCACCAATAACCTCAGCGAAGTACACGGGGTATTGCAATGCAGTTATCTCAAAAACTGGCTATTGACGTGTTGCACGATCAGGAATTGCACCCACGTCAGTGTTCGTTAACTCAGCACCAGCGTCCAGAAGACCGCATTCGACGAGTATAGTTTTATGAATGGTTTCGGCAACAAATAGAAGCTTATGAACTTTTCATAAACCATGTGATAGGGGCTATGGACTGACGAATCTAGCTTCACTCGTGAGGTATTTTCAACCACCATAACAGCCATTATTGGTCTGAACGTAACCAAAATGTCAACCGAGAACGCTTTGGCATAAAGTATGGGCTGATTCTTGGCCCTTTCTTATTGCCGGAAAAGTTGAATGGGCCACTTTATCCTACGTGTCTTTGCAACAATTTGCCTGACGCATTCGAAAACGTACTACTTGAAGTTCGACGACGACTGTGGTTTCAACGTGATGGTACACCCCCACACTCTGGAACGAATGTGTGCAAGTATTCAAATCAAGCCGTTCCGTAAAATGGATTGGTCGTGGAGGTACAAATATTCTGGCCTCTACGTTCCCCGGACCTTAATCGACTAGATGTTTACTTGTAGGGCATTTTGAAGGAGCAAGTTTGTGTTACTCCATCTAAGAATGTACAAGGCATAAAAGCTCACGTACATGCTGTTTCGGCATAGATGCAGATATGTTGAGCAGCCCAGCTGTAACAATACCCTTAGCCCTCTTTTTCTTCTGAACACTGCTGCCACTCCAGCTCCATTTAAGAATCTGCTTTCAGGGGGATAACAGAGAGCACAAACATATTGACAGCATATTTATAAAAATCAGCTAAAGCAAACACAAAATAAATATAATACAAGTACAATACAGTACTCAGGTGCAATTTTCAGCATTTTCAAACCTAAAATTATCTCAGACAGTCACTTTTTGTCTGTAATAGTGCATTGTGTGAAACTTCCCAAAACACTCGCCGGGATGTAATCCAGGCTTTTTTCTGCATGTATTGCTGAAAAAACCACTCTCTCATCGTAATTTAGGCTTACTGTTCATTGCCATATTTAGGATTACACCTAGAAATGCTTTGAATTCAGGAAAACTAACATCCATCCACGACCCCCTAATAGACTCACGTGTGAGGGGCGTAACCTTTTGAATGTTTACACTAGCATACCGGTTAGTCTCGCGCACAATTTCCGACAATAATTCGTCAAAGGTAATAATTGGAAAAAGTCAAGTTCATTCAACCATGCGGTTGTTTATAACCTGACGTACCTGTGAATGAGCTTTTGAAATCCAAGTCAGAGTCGCGGTATTTCCTCCATCCATTAGAAGAGTTACCAGCATTGCCATTCAGCATAATTTTCTCGTTATCGGGATTTTTTATCAATAAACTCACCAACAATCTCATTCCGCAATATCTTTCTCACCATTTAATTGAAAATCACTTCCACTATCGCTGAAATCAACGTCATTTTCACCTAAAAGTCTGGCGATTTCTTTCTCACGCTGCTCGAACGACGCCATGTTGCTAAGCAATGTTTGTTTACAAACTCACATGGTCTGCAAAGAATCTGCACAAAGCCTGATTTCAAAGAGATTACAGCTATACATGGCTTCAAATTTTCGTCGAATGTTAGCAGTACCTTACTGTACCTGTAATTCATGCACGCGTAACCCGACAAAGGAGTTATATAGGGAAGAATATCATGTCGGGCATTGCCCGACATAGGACCTATGCGGGATATTCTCGTTGTCGGGCATGGCCCGCCGCGTGAGTGCTAAGGGTTAACTTGTTACAGGTGTAAACAAACACTACTTTCCCTTCATTAACACAAATAAATCAAATTGAGATTTATAGGGGTACAGTAACGCCAGCTGTATGAAATGAGGAACAGACTCAAAATACAGTAGATAAACTACAGAACATTGCACAAATAGAGACATACTGTACCATAAAATTCCATTCTTTACTTTTGAATTCCAGGTTTCTCTCCGCTGTGACAGTACCTACATTTACGGGCAAAGATCTCTGTAGAGAAGATGTTCAAAGCGACCATCATGCACTTCCAAACATTTGGCCACTCGTTGGATTATATGTTCTGCCACAGCAGACTTCTCTGGCTGGCAAAGACGTAAGTGCCTGCGATGTTCTTTAACCCTTGTTGCTACTTTCCTACATGTCTGGCCAACATAAACCGATCCATGCCATACATAATGACCATCAAATAATTGTTGATGCAACTTCTGTCATTTGTAAAGAGAAACATTTTATTCCCAGAATCATTCGTGAGGCGATAGAAATTGCTAAACGCCCGAATAATTTCAACAAAGATGACGGCTATATACTGAGTAGATCATGGCTACCTTCCATAGTTAACTCGTTAACATCTTTCTCCGTGACTCTGGAGGCCCTGAAATGAACTATATTTCTAACAGGGTCTCTCTATCTTGAGTCTGGTTACTATGGAGTGACAGTAGCCATTTTGCCTTGTTGCTGCTCTGAAGACGATCCTGATTGCAGGGTCAAAACGCGTCAGCTGGTATTTAATTTCACACACCTAATATCCCCAAATTATTATCATAATGTCATTTAGTGGTCGTGAAAGTCTACTATTATCTTGTTTCAATGTTGAAATAAAGATAACAGTAAAATTGCTAAATGCAAATAAAAACACTGCATTGTACAGAATGAAATTACTGTAGCTACAGTTCAATATACACAGTCAAAAAAATAGGGGAACATGTTTTGTAACGTCTGGTATGTGAACGTTAATTTCTTAGATGGGGTTCCAACGGTCGTACAGCATACCTTGAGACCTTAGCTACTCAGGGTATGTAAAATTGAAGTTATACTCCGTCTGTTGGCGTATCCATGCATTAAACTGTCAGGTGACCCCTCTAAACAAAGTGAATAGCGGTGCGTCGTTGTGAGGTACACAGACTACTGCGGTCATTTGAGCACGTTGTACGTCAACCAGCACATCACATGACACATCTTAACGAGGTTCAAGTCGCAAGGGCCGTCACTTTGACCCAGGAAGGATGGACTTTTCGTCGTGTTGCTGTGGATCGCCATGTCTCTTCGTCAATTATGCACCGCTTGTGGAATCGCTACAATGAGACAAGCCAGTTCACAAAGAGGGTTGGAGAAGGTCGTGGACGCATGACAACCACACAGGATAACCGATATCGGACCATCTGTGTGTTGCGGCGTCATTCAACAACTGCCAGAGAACAGTCACTGGAGTCACGGTGTCGGAGCAGACAGTAAAGGAACAGGTTAAGAGAAGTGTCCTTATGACCCAGACGTCCTGTTCGAGTGCCCCGTTTAACGCAGCAACTTTGCGCACCTTGCCTTCTGTCTGCCAGTACCCACGTCAACAAGCAACTTTGCCAATGGAGACCTGTGTTGTTCACAGACGAGTCGAGATTTCTTCTGACACAGCGTAATGGGCGTCAACGTGTATGGAGACGCCGAGGTGAGCAGTGCCGAATGTTGTCCAGGAAGGCGACCGATTCGGACAAGATTCTGGGATGATGTGGGGTGGCATCAGTATTGTACCGTACCCAGGGGTAATAACCCTCTAGGACGATGCCTCCATTTCCTGATTAAACATCCGACTAACTCAGGGTTGGGCAGAGAAGTGGGTAGATTGTCGAGGGTAAGTCTAAATGCCAAAGTTTATCACTTAACTATAAGTATATGACAGAAATAATGGAGGCTTATCTCGAATGAGAAACACTGATTTGGGGTAAGGTGAGTTTATTACATAAAATGACCCCGAATCATACTACAACAAATAAAAATCCAAATAATAAAACGAGTATGAAATTAGCATTGAAATAAAATTGAAATGAATATGGACAACAACCAACGGCCGTAGCCGTGTTGAAACACCGGATCCCGTGAGATCTCCGAAGTTAAGCAACATTGGGCGTGGTCAGGAGTTGGATGGGTTGCCACGCGCTGTTGGTGGGGGGTAAGGGAATGGAGGAGCGGAAAGGAACTGGCCACCCTACCGCACGTAAACTCCGGCTCAGGAACACCTCTGCGGAGGTTCGGACCTGCCTTCGGGCAGAATAACCCTTACCTTACCTTATGGACAACAAGCGTTAATCACGCAGATTAAATAAATGATAGAATGAAAGTTCAAAATCACAACATTAAAATATTTGTGAGTTTCAAAAATGATTCCACATTATTGTCCAATGTTCCTGTTCGTATGGAGTAGCACGATTTTAAGTATCACCATAATACGGATTGAAATTCAGGGTAGCTGCCGCAATAGTTACCTTTAAACGAGAATTAAGACGCAATGGGGCATGATATGAACTACAAAGAATACTCGTGGCATTTTCCTACGCTATATTTACAATACTCACAACACAATTAAAATATCTCAAGTATTTACATTGAATCAGGTAGGGGAAACTTATATACTACACTGACTCGACGTGAAACGCGGTTCACCAAAGGATCTAGTAAGAACTAGATTGACCACAACCACACATTCAGCACTCGGGCTGTTTCCCATTAAACAACAAGACAGCATGTCAAAAACAACATGAAGTTACATAAAAACACCATCCTGTGAGAGAAAACAAATAATATACTTTTTTTTTTGCTAGGGGCTTTACGTCGCGCCGACACAGATAGGTCTTATGGCGACGGTGGGATAGGAAAAGCCTAGGAGTTGGAAGGAAGCGGCCGTGGCCTTAATTAAGGTACAGCCCCAGCATTTGCCTGGTGTGAAAATGGGAAACCACGGAAAACCATTTTCAAGGCTGCCGATAGTGGGATTCGAACCTACTATCTCCCGGATGCAAGCTCACAGCCGCGCGCCTCTACGCGCACGGCCAATATACTTTAATAAACACGTGGAAAGCAATGGGCAGCATTGCGTTCCTCTGCTGCATTTGCGCACCGGATAATGCCCTTCATCTGTCACATGTTTCCTGCCTTGCAGTGGGCTGAAAAGAACGACAGAGCTGGAAAGAGGGGAGGAGGTGTAGCAGCGATAGTCAAAACCAGTTTAAAGCCTAGGATAATTGCATGTTCAGATAGCGAATACAATAGAAGACCGGAGTTCCTGCTCTTGGAAATAATCGTAGCCCATCAGAAATGTGCTGTCTGTGTGGTGTACAAGCCACCTGCGATTGGACATTTGGAGGACGTAGAGAATGCTTTGTTACGCGTACTCCCGCAATATGAACATGTAATTGTCATGGATGACTTTAACACAGACACCGGAAACAACAATGCCGAATGTCGGCAGCTTTTAAACATGACTACATCTTGCGATATGAGCAGTTTGCAAACACTCCCTACTCACCACACCGCCACGTCACACACGACAATCGACTTAATGATTGTCAAGAATACAGACAAAGTACTACAACACGGACAGACATCTGTACCAGGAATTTCAGCTCATGACCTAATATACATATCCTACTCCTTAAAGACCCGAAAGACAAAACCAAGGACTATTACATTCAGAGATCTCTCTAAAATTGACTACAGTATGTTCACTGAAGACGCACTAGATGTTACATGGCACCATATACTAACAGTTGACGACATTGACATTAAAGTAAACATATTTAACGAATATCTGACAGCGCTCTATGATCGACACGCCCCGCCGAAAACAGTACGGGTAACGCGAGCCCCAGCACCGTGGCTAAACTTAGAGCTAAAGGAGTTTATGGCAAGACGAGATGCCGCACATAGAAAGTTTAAGCGACAACCGACACAAGACAATTTTGACGCATTTAAACGGCTACGAAATAAAACATCGCAGTCAGTACGCAACGCTAGAATTAGACATGCACATACCCTGCTAAATCAAAATACTAGACCTGCTATGGCTTGGAAAGAACTAAGACACATGGGAATAGGTAAACAAAGAGACGACCATCCTATTGACATATCCCTGGACTCCCTCAATACATATTTTACCACTCCCGGACATACCACTGACAGAGAAAGGAAACATAGAACACTATACAGGAATTACAACTCCCCTGCACCTGACAGAGAAAAATTCTACTTTTCACATGTGACACCCTCGCAAGTTAAACAAGCCATATTTAGAATAAAATCGAAGTCCAAAGGGATAGGCAACATAGAAATAGAACTTATTAAGACAATAATTGACATAATTTTACCTACTATAACTCACATATTTAACCACTCACTAATGACTGGCACGTATCCCTCCTTATGGAAAGCTGCCGTTGTCGTCCCGCTCGCTAAAAAATCACCGCCTGAAGACGTAACTGACTATAGACCTGTGAGCATATTATCGGTGCTTTCAAAAGCCCTAGAATTCATTGTACACCAACAAGTCTCCAACTACTTGCAAATACACGATATTCTTGACGAACACCAGTCTGGTTTTCGACGTAACCACAGCACTAGTACTGCACTGCTTAAGGTTACAGACGACATTCGCAATGCGATGGACAAAAGACAAGTTACCATACTAGCTCTTCTTGATTTCTCTAAAGCTTTCGACTCTGTTGACATAGACATACTACTTTCCAAACTATTTAAACTCCAGTTCTCGACAAACAGTCTTCAGTGGATGAATTCATACCTCCGCGGTCGTCTGCAGTGTGTAAGAAACAACAACAATGAATATTCATCCTGGCGATCCGTAGAGGTTGGTGTTCCACAGGGGTCTGTCCTAGGACCGCTTCTATTTTCTGTCTATATCAATGATATTACGTCGTCGGTAAACAGCTGCAGACACCACATGTACGCTGACGATATACAATTATACTTGCACTGTGAACCGGAAAGACTAACCGATGAAATTAAAAATTTCAATAGAGACTTACAAGAAATCTGTAACTGGACTGACATGCATGGACTTAGATTAAATAACGTAAAATCTCAAGCTATAATAATTTCACATCCTCGGCTTTGTTCAAAAACTATAAGCAAATTCACTTTACCAAAACTCTACCTACAAAATTCACCCATTGATTTCAGTGAATCTGTCAAAGATCTCGGCGTTATGATAGACGAACATCTTTCTTGGAAGCAGCAGGTTACCAGCATCTCCAGGAAAGTATTTGCGACACTTAACTCACTTAGAAGATTCCGCAACATATTTTCTCGAATATTAAAAGAACGCCTTATTTGCATTCTGGTATTGCCTCACGTCGACTACTGTGACGCCGTGTACAACGACCTGACTACTACTCTTAACGACAAACTACAACGCGCGCAAAACGCCTGTGTTCGCTATATATGTGACCTACGTTACTTTGACCATGTTACACCTGCCTACGATGAACTCGGTTGGCTAAAACTCAAACAGCGCCGTAATCTTCATGCTTTATGCCTTCTTCGTCGAATACTCTCCTCATGCTCACCTCCCTACTTGTACAGTCAATTTCACCGCCTCTCATCCAATCACAGTTTTGGAACACGGTCAAAATCTGGTACACTCTTATCTATTCCACCTCACCGCACCACACGATACACAAACTCATTTGTTATTTCTTCGGCACGACAATGGAATGCACTACCCGTCTCTGTCAGAGGTGCCTCACCTGCTAGTTTTAGGCAACTTTGTCACCGCTACCTACTAAGTAATGCTATGGAAATATTGTAGATTTAGCCTTCCTCAAACTATAGACTTTATATAATCCCACTGTTATTACCAAGGATAATAGAAATTAGCTAATCATGTCATAATTGTGTAAATCATCATCATCATCATCATCATCATCATCATTCTCCTACTTTTTCCTTTTTTATCATAATATTGTATTGTTTAGTAGTTGCAAGATGTTTCAATTGTAAGTGTAATTATTTCAATTTTGCACATCCAAAAACTGTATTTTCTGGTTAAATGGAAGAGAGGGCCTAATGGCCTTAAACTTGCCAGACAAAATAAATCTATTGTATTGTATTGTATTGTATTGTATTGTACTGTATTGTATTGTATTGTATAAAACTCAAGACTGCTCTGGAGATTTGGTCACTGTTTTGCCAAGATTGTATTCCGGAAATAATATCGCGCTGTCTGTAAAACTACGGTTGATAAGCTAACTTGTAGGACGAGCTCGTATCTCAATAACTGCTTGGAGATTTCCATACACAATCGTACATCTTGCTAGCATGCTACTATAATTCAACACACGCATCATATTCACTGGCCTAACATTAATTTCACGTCAATTCTGATTCTCAATAATCTCTCAGAATACCATCACAGGTCTATTCTCGCTTCACACAATTCTTATAACATTACCAGGCATGCAATCTGCCTGCATAATTAACTTCATATTTCTTTTTTTTTTTTTTTTGCTAGTTGCTTTACGTCGCACCGACACAGATAGGACTTATGGCGACGACTTCATATTTCAGCATGCACTAAATTCTCTTGTATATCTTATAATCTCATCAGCCTTTCTCATTATAAATCAGGATTCGATTCCCTCTCAAATCATTGTACAAAACAGTTTCGAACCCACATTAGAAGAATCTGTTCTAGTCAACAGTGCATATACAGCTCCACACGTGCCACAGCTCCTGAAATACGTGCATCATGCATCCTATCTGTTAATAATCTCTCTAAATGGAAAATAAAATTTAATCTCGACACCGCATGGGTGTAACTCGGAAAGTGGATGATTTTCGCAATCTAATCCTTCTATCTCTATCATACAAAAACATAGGAATAACCTTAAGCTAGGTAACATGCATAACTCACACCAATAAACGCAAAATAAATCCTAACATCTCCCTTAATATTCCATCTAGCTAATCATAAAGTAAGAGGAATATAGAGAAATCATGCGATCCCCTCCTATCCGTATTTACAGCATCACAAATGTAAAATGAACACATGCCGTCAGGCAAAAATTACAGTAAAGAAAATCCCTAAACTAAGCCTCACTAGTATTAAGCGTAATTCATAAAACATGCCATTTAATTAATACATGCGTCTTATCTTGGCAACTCCCAGGACATCGGTAGTAGTTCACATCTCTGCTATGGTGGTGGTCTACTCAATCTTCAACACGTTTTCAACAGATGGAAACAATCTTCTTTCTTCTAAAGTCGGTGCCATCTTCTTGAGGTTAGTTCCTGTACACTGCAACACACAAGATTCCGGTAAATACCTCTTCACCGCTCTCCGTGCACGTGACGAATAAACACTTTGTCAGCTGTAATTTATACCAACGTTAATATAACAGTACAAACACACGTAATATTCACTATACAGAATATTTAGGGTTTAAATACAGTCAGTTGGAGCGGCTCGCGGTTCAATACGGAAAGTCCTTCGCGATACACGACCGACCCGAAAGTACAATGCGGATGAGCGTCTCTCACTCAATCACCAGTCTGCGGCTAACATTACCGTCTGTTACTTTAATAAAATAATTTGCGACATAGCGCATTTGGCAATGTATAACTGCACCCAGTTTGCGTATCACTGTTCACACTGTTTTTGGAGACTTCTGCCCACGTGGCAGCATTCACGCACAGATAAGTATGGAACGATGTTCACTTCACGGCAAAACACACAATAAGAAGCACGCTCCCGACCAGTGGGACGCTTAAGTAACATAGCCAACGCCGTTGTAGCTGGGGGATTCCCATTATGTTCAAATATTCAAACAATCAGCGTGCTTGTTACCCACAATGACTTTGATATTAAAATTAACATCGACACACTCCTGATGACTTAATAACGACTCAGATAATTCCTATAACGTATTCCTTACTATTTCTCACTCTCAGACCCGTGGAAAACCATCAAATAACAGAACTGACTTCTCTACATCGGTGTACTCTTCATACACGTATCCATGTTGGTCAACCTGGGATTTTAATTCTGCGCGGTCCAGAATTCATATTAGCCACACCCTCGCTTCCTAATTGGCTGAACAGTCCTCGTGGCCAACGAATTCTACACGTGCCAAGATGTGCTAACTACTGGTAAAGCTGTAGAGGTGGGCTAAACTGTTATTTTCCTGTAACATGTTCCAACATTCCAGTTCCACTGAGATAACATGTTCCAGAAACATGTTATAAAAATAACATGTTCCAAAACTAGCAAAGCATAATGTTACGTAACGAAGTTGTTACTAGAAGCAGCCAGATATCTTGACGGGTGAGTGATACACCGACAGCTGTATGAATTAGGTGTGAAAAATGACCGAAAATGCCTCCGCTGATAGTCGCGACGTGACGGTTTCGATTAATAATTACCGATAAAAATATATGATACAGAAACGGGACAAAACTGAATCTAGGAAACATTGTATATGTACACTAGGCTCGCCTTTTTTTCTACTAGACCACCGGGCGAATTGGCCGTGCGTTTAGGCGCGCGCGGCTGTGAGCTTACATCCGGGAACTAGTGGGTTCAAATCCCACTGTCGGCAGCCCTGAAGATGGTTTTCCGTGGTTTCCTAATTTCACACCAGGCAAATGCTGGGGGTGTACCTTAATTATCGCCATGGCCACTTTCTTCGCATTCCTAAGTTCCTAGCCCTGCCCTGTCCCATCGTTGCCATAAAAGCTGCCTGTGTCAGTGCGACGTAGACTAAAATAGCAAAAATAAATAAATGAATAGGCCACTGATCCGTATTGAAATTAGGTTGTAATTTACAAGCTATCTAGCTACATTTCACAGTACAAAAATAAGTAGGGCCCATCATGTTATCACAAACAAAACAACGCATGCTGTTAAAACAATACCTTAATGAAACATAAAACAAATTAACACAAAATGCATGACATAAATTAAAAATTATTGTAAATACCTTTTTTTCACAAAAGGAAGGTCTTAATAGTATGCAATAAACAAATTCTCAAGATGAAACAAATAAGAAATTTACCGTAGCCTACAGTATGCCAAAACGATTTCTCCTATTACACAAATAACATAAATTGACCACTTAATTAAAGATGCAAAACAAGAAGTAGTTAAAGATCATACGTTATTACGAAATTCAAGAAAGAGGAAACAATACAAAATACCACACACCGGAACAAAAGAACACTTAGAAACAGATATAGCTTTATGAATGTTAATAAGAGAATATCGGAAATTATACTGGTCAATTAATAAAAGTATTCATTTTGTAAATCTACTCCTCACTATTCATAATAGGTCTGCGCGTTTTCAACCCAACCTAGGCTGACGGTGGAATTACTGAGGATCCAAACAAAAAGTCGGATTAAATGCTGTGTATGCACTTGTATACCCGATTATAGCCTTACACAAGATGTAGAGACCCATTTTCACAAGATCAGAAAAGTATCTTGGGGCTATAAACTGGAATTCCTATTTAAAAACAGTATCATCTGAAGATGCTTTGCACTTAACCGTGTTCGGCGTTCGTTGATTATGTTTCCAGCTTTGGAGAAAATCCTTTCACATGGTACTGAGGTGGCTAGCATGTTAAACCGTGATTTAACTAACTTGGCCATCGTGGGGTATAAGTACTGGTTTATCTTCCACCACGAAAGTGGATCTTGGCCTCTCTGCAGGTAGTTGTCGTCCAAGAATCTGTTTATTTCTATTGTTGCAGCAGATGTTGGTGTTCCTGTAATAGTACGAAGGTATATCAGTAAAAACATTACTTTCTGAGAAATTTTATAAGGTGTGATATGAGTTAACACCAACCTGTTGGCTTTTTTGACGACACTATTCTGTCAAAATCCTCCCAAACAGAGTACCCTCCGTCGCTGGGACTGCTTTCCACAGACAGCTGGACATCTTCATGTCTTCTCTCCTCTGCTGGAGCCACCCGACCGTCCTTATTTATGATGTGTGTCATTAATTCAGTAGCGTATTTCTTTACTGATTCAGCAGCAGATTGGTCAGAAAACGGTAGGAGCTTAAATCGAGGATCTAAAAGTGTTGATAAAGCAAGAGTTTTGCTGTACTGTATATTTTTAAACCTGATAGTTAGTCCCTTATGTAGCTCTTTGACACAATCAAGTACCATCGGGTGCAGATTTTCTTTTTGAAGCTTCTCACAAACAGATGTGAGACCTTTCGTCAAGATGATCACCTGACTGCCGGTTATGTACTGCTCTGCACTCATCTCTACCGTTACATCATAGAATGGTTTCAGAGCTTTGCAAAGTTCTCCACAAATCGTCCACTCTTCTTCAGACAGGACTGGAATACCCTTGTTGATGAGGGCCACTGCTGTCTTCACCGCGTCCTGGAGTTCCCAAATCCTTTGTAGCATATGGTATGTGGAGTTCCATCTCGTTGGTACTTCCTGAATTAACTTTTTGGGAGTAGTTGCTCCTAAATTTATTTGGGCTGTCATAAGTTTTTCCGTAGCAGTGGTGCTTCTTTTGAAAAAGGCAACAATATTCTTAACTTTCTCCTGAAGCAAACCCGTGACCTTCAGGGCATCGCGCACAATTAAATTCAAGGTGTGAGCGAAGCACGGGAAGTGTTTCAGGCCTAAATCGTCTGTCACGGCATTCTTGATATTGGATGCGTTGCCTGTGACAACAGCTAAAATTTTCTCCGTGAGATGAAATTTATCAGTGATCTTCTTAATTGCCTCTGCTAGATTCTTACTAGTGTGTGAAACCGGCATTGACGAACACTCAAGTAGAACTGATATCAACGTGAAGTCATCATTTATAAAATGAGCTGTTACGGCTAAATAACTTTCTACATTTTTAGAGGTCCAGCAGTCCGTAGTCAGACAAACACTGGAGACAGACATTAGACGATTACGGACAACGTTCATGCACAGCTCATATTCTGCAGGGATCATACTGTTAGAAATAGTCTTTCTATTAGGCAGTTGGTAGCCCGGGTTAAGTCCGGCAACAAAATCTCGAAAACCTTTATCCTCTACTATTGAAAATGGTTGAAGGTCTGTTGTAAATAGTTTAAGAAGTAGCTTGTCAATTTTCTTCCTCTTTTCCGCATTCATTGCCTTTGGTGGAAGAGTTAAAAATGATTTTACAGATGTCTGTCTCACTGTGGGAAGTTGTGGTGTTTGTGACGGATGGGTTTCGATTGTGGACGGGCCGGGTAAATTGTCAATCTGTGATCCTACATTTTCATTCTGAATTGACGGCATAGTAATGGATATGAGGTTGTCTTCATTGTGATCATGAGTAAAGGTAGAAGTTGAAGAGGCGGAGGTTGAATGGGCAAACAGACTTACAGTAGGATGCTTTCTAGTGAGATGTTTTCTTAGGTTAGTGGCAGTAGATTTAAAACATAGTTTTTGACCACAAATATCACACGAAGCTAATTTATTTACATCGTCAGTTACTGAAAAATATGTCCATATATAACTTGTTTTCTGTTTTTTACTCATTTTAAATCTGAGAGATCACTAGTAACGTTACAACTTGACGGAACAAGATACGCTTCTGGAATTAGCACGCTGTGGCTGTTGCCTCGACGCAACACTCGCTTGCTGTGGAACGGTATTCCACAAAATAACCACGAAACATAAGCCTATTAACATAAACAGGCTGGTAATTGTATAACAGATACAGTACGATGGAACAGTATTCCAAGTTCACGAAAAACCGTCACGAAACTTTAATAAGATATACAGTACGTACTCACAGTGCAAGATAATAGCTCAGTCATTAGCGGGAATACCAGTGTTGAGCACGTGTTCATGTGATCGTTTATTGGTTGAACGCTACCGCAGGACGCCTGCGCGGAGACATCAAACTATTTCATTAGCAAGGTCACGACATAACGCGATCCTACATGCACAATGTCCAAAATATAATTTAGCAAATAATTTCAGTCAGAATAACATTCAAGAACCGATTCATCTTCGTTACATTGTGAGTACCGGTAGAAATGGAAGAGGCTGAGTTTGAATGGGCTACCAGATTTAGACTGGGAATTTTGAAATTAGTGACTGTAGATATTTGCAAGTTGCTTTTCGTCGCACCGACACAGATAGGTCTTATGGCGACGATGGGATAGGAAAGGGCTAGGAATGGGAAGGAAGCGGCCGTGGCCTTAATTAGGGTACAGCCCCAGCATTTGCCTGGTGTGAAAATGGGAAACCACGGAAAACCATCGTCAGGGCTGCCGACAGTGGGGTTCGAACCCACTAACTCCCGAATACTGGATACTGGCCGCACTTAAGCGACTGCAGCTTTCGAGCACGGTAACTGTAGATTTAAAACGAATGCAATAATGTTATTGGCTTTTCGTCTCACTAACTACTTTCACAGTTTTCGGAGACGCCAAGGTGCCAGCATTTAGTCCAGCAGAAGTTCTGTTACTTGCCAGTAAATCTGTCGACACGAGGCGGTGGTATTTGAGCACCTTCAAATACCACCGAACTGCCAGGATCGAACCTGCCAAGTTAGGGTCAGAAGGCCGGCGCCTCAATTGTCTAAGCCACTCAGCCCCGCAGACTTAAAACAGCCTTGATCACGAATATCATACGAAGTGAATTTATTGACATTGTCATTCACTGAGAAATATGCCTTTATGTAGGCTAACCTGTGTTCGACCTTTTATTCATTATAAACCTCAGCGGAGTTCTTTCGAAGCGTTACTACTTTACTGAATAACGATACGTTTCAGAAATTATAATACTGTGGCTGTTACCTGGACGTAACACTCGGTTGTGGTGGAACAGTGTTCCACAGATAACATTCATTGCAATGGAACAGTGTTCCACACACCTTGGGCTGTTATCTCCACAGAATATTCATAGCGACGGAACGGTGTTCCACAGAGCTTAGGCTGTTACCTCGAGAGAACATTCATTGCAATGGAACAGTGTTTCACAAATCTTGGGCTGTTATCTCGACAGAACATTCACTGCGATGGAACAGTGTTCCACAGAGCTCAGACTGTTACCTCAATAGAACTCTCATTGTGATGGAACAATGTTCCATAGAATAAAAACGAAACGTATTAGGACACGCGCTTTGGTTGTTAACTCAGCAGAAAACTCGTTGAGGTGGAACAGTGCTCCAAGTTCACGGGATTCAATCAAGAACCATGCTAAGTTGTAATGAACTAAAATAACTTCAGTAATTATCAAGAAATGCAGAATGACGAAATGACTAATGAAATAATGAAGGATTGAGGAGGAATAGCTATCTGTTACAAATATAACAGGGTTAGTTGAGTAACATGTTATTTTGGTAACATGTTACCAGGCTGGAACACTGTTATCTTAACTGTTATGTTAAATACCGCCCATCTCTATAAAGCTGAACATTTCCCACGGTTGCAAGCAAGCTTCGCGCAACATACAGCGACATTACGTCTCCATGGACTTCCGGTCTCAACTGTTCTGTAATCTGCTACTTCTCCAATGCCTGACTGAAATCCACTTTTATATAATTATCTAATATATATTACTTGATATCTCATATGGGCCGTCAGTGTACGGCTCAGTATTGATGGCCGTACGGATCTTGTCGTCATCCGTTCTAATCTTACCGCTTCCGGGTACATCTAGCAGATACTGCTATAGCATGTGTTGGTTGCTTCATACGGTGTTGGCCCTGAATTCGTACTCATGCACGACAATGCCGGGGCTCATGTAGCGCACATCACCAGAGCTGTTTTGCGAGAAATGGACATTCAAGAGGTGGAATTGCCAGCAGTGAGTCCTGACTTTAATCCCATTGAGCATGTGTGGGATAGGCTTGCCTAAATGGCTGGTCCTATGATATTTTCTCGCATCTCATCTATTCATGGGTCAGATTGAGTTAAAAACATTGAATAGGGTGGAATTTGTGTAAAATTATCTTACATTGCATTACTTTTCGGATAATTATGTGACATAGCATTTGGCTCACATATGGATACTGGGTGGACCAATGTTCGTGTAGAGTTTGATGATTCTATATTTCCTGTAAGTGATTGAAAGTATGAATTATGCATGTAAAAAGTCCAGATGTACTTAAAATAGAGAAATGGAGACGAATCTAAAGTATAAGGGATACAAATACGACAGAAGGTCATAAGACCAAGGTTGCTATTTGCTTTACGTCGCACTGACACAGATAGGTCATATGGCGACGATGGGACAGGAAAGATCTAGGAATGGGAAGGAAGCGGTCGTGGCATTAATTAAGGTACAGCCCCAGCATTTGCCTGCTGTGGAAATGGTAAACCACGGAAAACCATCTTCAGGGCTGCCGACAGTGGGATTCGAACCCTATATCTCCCGGGTGCAAGCGCATAGCTGCGCGACCCAAACCGCACGGCCAACTCGCTCGGTAAGACCAAGAATTGAAGATCACTCCAAATTGAACGGAGATTCTGCCATCCGTTATGTGGTAGGACTTCCCGTTTATCCCACGAAATACCTCGAAACGAAGGTCTGCAACATCATTAAAATTAAATCCATATTTCGATATTTTTCGGGGATAAAAGTGAAAAGTTTAAAGATCTTGGAAATTTTCCGTCCGTTACAGGCTAAAGCGTATAATTCTGCAAAACTTCAATTTTCTTGCTCGTCTGGCAGATTATGCAGCAATCCCGATTTGGGTGAGGGGGGAGAGGGGGGTAAAAATTAGGACTTTCAGGAAACTACACCAAAAATGTGCAGATGGTCATTATTACACCTTAATCGGGTAGCTGTACGAAAATTTCACCAAAATAGTCAATGTACAGGCACACACAGTCGTTACGATTTTATTTATATAGACAGATAATGAATCTGCTCCACGTACAACCCGTTTTGGGCTATGTCCGCATGGACTTAGTCTGAGTAACCGACTTTTCATGATATCTCCCTTATTAATCCTCCTATTGAAAATATTCACATGAGGAAAAAAATTAGAATTGATTCCCATCAAGTTTGGTCGATTTTCAGACAGGTTGGTCTTGTATTTTATATATTGTGGGAGAGTAACATCACCATTTCGGTTCCCTATAAAACCCCAGTCCATTGCGGGAATTTGAAATGGCATTGACCATAAAATCTACCCTTGGATAAGTGGATGCTAAACATAAAGTTTGGTTCAAATATCTTCAGTAGTTTTCAAGTTGTAAGAAATACGCTGTACACGCACCAGCTCTTGCATTAAGTCAGGTGGGACTTGTACCGAAAAACGGATCGTTAATGATATCTCCCTTATTAATCCTGGTATCGAAATGATGCACATGAGAAAAATGTTTATAAATTAATTTCCATTAAGGCAGGTAGATTTCCATTAAGTTTGGTTGTGTATATTTTGGGGGAGTGCAAAATCACGGTTTCAGTTTCGTATAAACCCCCAGTCAGTTCAGGGATTTGGAAACAATATTTTCCCTAAAACCTAGCCATTGGCAGGTGGATTCTAAATATGAAGTTTGGTGGAAATATATCCAGTAGTTTACTAGTTATAGACAGACAGACAAACAGACAAACAGACAGACAAACAGACGAACGAAGAGACAAACAGACACCAAAAAACCTTCCCTTGGACAGGTGGTTGATAAATATAAAGTTTGGTTCAAATACCTCTAGCAGTTTTCAAGTTGTAAGAAATACGCTGTACACGCACCAGCTCTTGCATTAAGTCAGGTGGGACTTGTGCCGAAAAACGGTCCGTTAATGATATCTCCCTTATTAATCCTGTTACCGAAATGATGCTCATGAGAAAAAAAAGTTTAGAAATTAAATTTCATTAAGGCAGGTGTATTTCCATTAAGTTTAGTTGTGTATATTTTGAGGGAGTGCAAAAACACGGTTTCGGTTTCGTATAATCCCCCAGACAGTTCGGGGATTTAGAAACAATGTTTGCCCTAAAACCTACCCAAGGACAGGTGGATTCTAAATATGAAGTTTGGTGGAAATATATCCAGCAGTTTTCATGTTATAGAAAGAATGACAAACAGACAAACAAACAAACAGAAACCAACGCTAAATATTATGCGGGTGGTCATTATTACACCTGAAGCGGATAACTGTACGGAAATTTCGCCAAGATAGCTAATGTACAGACACACGGTCGTTACGATTTTATTTATATAGAAGAAGATATCAAAAAAGAGTTTTGTCTGTACATTGCTCAGCATTTAATAAGAATGGTATTTCTGTATCGGTCGTGTCCGTAGGAACAAAGAAATGCCCTTTTTAATTTTCCATCATCTCTATCTGTATGCACTGTATGTATGTACGCACATCACGAGAAAATGACTGAAGATAATTTAATGAAAATCTGTATCTAAAATCGGAGAATGAGGCACTACAATCTAGTGAAACGGTAGTTTAGGGGAAGACCTAAAATTTAATTATCAAATATCTATGTTATTTGTGGTCCTATCGATAAATACGACATAACTACTGTTATATAGAATTAAATTTCCGATCATTCATGGCTTAAACAATTTTACAGTCCTGGCTATGAAAGAGATATTCATGAATTTCTATTTTTGTTGCACCGGACGAGTTGGCCGTGCGGTTAGGGGCGCGCTGCTATGTACGTGCATCCGGGAGATAGTGGGTTCGAACGCCACTGTTGGCAGCCCTGAAGATGGTTTTCCATGGTTTCCCATTTTCATACCAGGCAAATGCTGGGGCTGTAACTTAATTAAGGCCACGACCGCTTCCTTCCCAGTCCTAGCCCTTTCCTACTCCGCCGTCGCCAAAAGACCTATCTGTGTCGGTGCGACGTAAAGGAAATAGCAAAAAAAATTGTTGCTAAGTCAATATAACGCCGAACCACGAGAAAATGGGAAAACAGAATTTAATTAAAATCGATATGTAAAGTTAGGGAATAATCCATTACAGTCTAGGCCGTAAATACATTTTTCTTCTCAATCTGTTTACCCTCCAGGGTCGGTTTCTTTCTCGGACTTAGCGAGCGATCCCACCTCTACCGCCCCAAGGGCAGTGCGCTGGAGCGTGAGATATTGGTCGGGAGATACAATTGGGGAGAATGGCCAGTACCTCACCCAGGCGGCCGCACCTGCTATGCTGAACAGGGGCCTTGTGGGGGGATGGGAAGATTGGACGGGAAAGACAAGGAAGAGGGAAGGAAGCGGTCGTGGCCTTACGTTAGGTACCATCCCGGCATTTTCCTGAAGGAGAAGCGTGGAAACCACGTAAAACCACTTCCAGGATGGCTGAGGTGGAAATCGAACCCAACTCTACTCATTTGACCTCTCGAGGCTGAGAGAACTCCGTTCCAGCCCTCGTACCACTTTTGAAATTTCGTGGCAGAGCCGGGAATCGAACCCGAACCTCCGGGGGTGGCAGCTAATCACACTAAACACTAAACCACAGAGGCGAAATAATTTTATTCACGCTGGAAAAAATAGTAGTTTAGGAGAAGGTGCCTAAAATTTAATTTTCAAATACCTGTGCTATTGGTCCTATCGAGAAGTACTACATAACAAAAGTTACAGAGACTAAAATTTTCAATCATTTGTCTTATAAAGTTTTCCCGTACCGACTATGGTAATAGTATTCATGAATTTAGGCTTTTGCTGCTTATTCTATATCAAAACTGAGCATTGCCAAGATGAAAATATTGTTCCATCGCGTTAACAGACGATGGTTTTTATTATGATTGTCATAAGGTGTAAAGCCTATCCGTATCGACAAGGAAAACTGTGAAAATGATTATAAAAAATGAAATAAGCGGCAAAGGAACGATCGCTTGAAGAATAAGACATGAGGGAGTCGTGAAGGAAAGAAAGACTCCTTTTACATTAGATGCCCTAATATCACAGAGTTGGAAGAAAACTGAATGTGAAGGCCTACAATATCGAAAACTCGTAAAATTGGTCAACAGTAACATTAAATCGACCATTGTTGTGATGTGGTTGGTTTCTTCTGCTGCCACTCATCTCCGGTAAATGGGATTAGTGCTGCGTCCCGAGTAAAAGAGCCTGCCTGAATCCTGGCGGAAAGTAGCTGCGGAGGTAAATAATATTGCACGTGGTATACAAGATGTCCCAATAAAACAGCGACAATACTTAGTATGTTGTGCCGGAAGGCAAACACATCCGTTTTCAAGAAGGAACCCATATCCAAAAGCGCACGGCTTGGACGCTGTAGCGCATCGAAGTGTGAGGTGGATGTGCGTTACGCATGTCGTCAATAAACTCAACATGAGTAGCACATCGGGCTACGTCATTGCAGAGCCTACATTAGCGGTGCTGTGCCTCACGCATATCACCGAATACGTGCTGTTGTCTCTGAAGAATTTCAATCACTATGTGGACTCAACCAATAAGATCTTCCGCTGACATTACAAGGGTGTCATACACCGTACTCTTCATACTACCTACATGCAACTGTCCGGCTTCTCTTAGTCGTTTCTCCATGGCTGCGAACGTGGAATGATGTGGGGTACGGCTGTTTGGAAAACGTTCCGCATGCAATCTTGCAGCGGCTTTACTACTGCAGTCCGCAAGCACCATGTCGGTCATCTCCGCAGCTGTGTACTGATACATGTCGCACTGCTGTTAACAATATCACTGCACTGGCATACTACAGTACACAAGTAACGCAGTAGGATGCGCATCAGAATCAGTGGAGGAATGTTGCGCATGCGCAGGAATGTTATTAGGCTGAAGTCGTCCATCCGCAGTACACAGATGGCTAAAGGGTTGCATACCTTCCGTATTAAGACACCAAATCGGAACAAATTGTCACAACCGTTCTCAGAATTCGACGCTGTCCAGCGCCCAAACCGTGCATTGGCCGACAGGGGTTCCTGCTTGAAAACCGATCAGTCCGCCATCGCGCACAACATACTAAGCCTTGTCGGTTTTTCTTGGGGACACCTTGTATATGAATGTCCCGCTAACAACGGGCACAACAGCTAGTATATAATATTTTACGAGCCCTAGTGATCAACCTTAATGAAGACAGACAGTCTGTTTCTCTTTAAATATTCTCGCTATATGTATGAGTTTTGATGTTAACACCACAAACACGAAAGAGATTTAGATTCTAATCCACTTCGTAAGCTTCAAGATCACACAACTCGCAGTTCTGTGGATCGTCACCAAATACCAGCTCCGGTATATTATGACGTCGCTAGCAGCGTTCCTCAAACAGGTTATCCAAATACAAAAAAGTGCCTTTATTTATACGCATGAGAATAAAATATTTCGTCTCAACCAATATTCTAAGTCAGGCCTTCTGAGACTTCTGTTTCTGGGTGACATTCGCTGCTCCGAGCTCAAGCTGGGCGGGCAGTATGTCAGTGGCTGTAGTGAGCACTGATGTTACAGATTATGGCTGAGGAAGTTTAGTGCAGCAGGGTGGCTAACTCGTATAGTCGACCAGCTTCTCTACAAGGAAAAGACAAACTTATTATGTTCATGTCCAATCAAATTATTGCCTTCAAAATGAAGCCAGAATTGTGGCGTCGTAATCTTCAGCCCCGAAATCTAAAGCTGGCTGTTGCTCCGGATATTTGGGATGAAAATTTCGCAAAATATATTATGATGATTATGATTATCATGTATGTTGTTTAAAGGCGCCTAACAGCTCGGTCATTGGCCCCTAATGGTACGAGGTGGAAATTAAAACAAAATGATCCACTGACTAGAATCTAAAAAGAATGACGATGAAAAAAATGATCGTGAAACAAAAACAATCAGTGGATCCTATTCACAATGCCTTAAGTACTGGGATGATACTTATCTAAAGGGGTCCAAAATCTAGGTCACCGGCCCCTCATGATGGTACTAATCAGTGGTAAATCAGAACCATGGTGTTCCTCCTATGGTGGTAAAATCACAGGTAACGTAGGCTTATGGTGTTTCTCGCATGGTGGTACGAATTACAGGTAATGTATACCCATGGTATGTCACACACAATGGCACCACTCACAGGTAACACAAATCTATGGTGTTTCGCACAAAAGGGTACTACTCACAAGCAACGCAGACCCATGATGCTCCTCACATAGTGGGACTAATCACGCGCGCCGGTATTCCTGTGGAGTTCCACACTTAGTGGAACTAATCACGGGCCACGTATACTCATGGTGTTGCTCAAATAGTGGTATTAACCATAGGCAATGAAAACCATTGGTGTAATCACATATTATGATAACGCCCACAGGCAAGACAAACCCATGGTGTTCCTTTCATAATGGTATTACCCTCATGCAACGCAGACCTATGGTTTTCATCACATTGAAACGTATCACGGGTGCCAGTCAAACCCGTGGTTTTTCTCACAAACTAGTGCCAACCACAGACACTGTAGACGCATGGTGTTATCGTTCTACGTTGCGATTTTATTTTACGTAAATAAATATCACACGAGAACACGTTCACTTCCTTATATAAATTATTTACACTGTACGTCACAACACACAATTATACACAGTCGCAAATGACACTAGATATAACACTCAATAGCGGAGTACCCTGAAGTCTATTCTGACCGGTACAGATATCAACAATACTGACGCGCGCACTATAACATACTCTCTCTTGAATTCACCGCCTCACTCACTCGAGTCCAATACTCAGACTCCACCTCGGAGCCCAACAGTCACTCCCAGTCCATCACTTGCCTGAGTCCCAAGAACTAAGAACGGAGAACTAAGAACTGACTTCACTGACTGACAGCTCGATATATATACCATTCGATCAACCATCTAGAATGATCGACTTCTGGAAGAGTTCTTACAACACTCTAATGGAACACACTCGAAACATCGATCGACCAGCTAGTCGAATGGGTACTCGAACATTCGTCGACTATTTACTAATTCATATGGAAACATCTACAACATTCGTAATGTCTCTACATGTATCTGGATAATAACATCTTACAGTAAGTTTCCAGAACCTTTCATATATACCAAATATAGTACAAGTCTAACATACGAACATTATGGAATTTTCTACCGCTTTCGACTATCTAGATTTTGAGGTTAAACTTGTACACAATACGTATTTGAGGTTATACAATTTTATACTACATATTTACAGGGAAACCATGTACTAGTCATGTTTAACACTTAATAAAAGATAATTTGGCATTAATTAAACTATAATTAAAATATATTAAACATACTAATTGAAGGTTTTACACCAATTATGATGTCGTACCTACGACAGTGTTCCTTACAAAGTGGCAATACTCATAGCTAACGCAAACCCATTCTGAACACAGTGGAACCGACCGGTGAAATATACACGATGACACTTATCACAAATAACGCCCAGACCCATAGTGTTTCTCACATAATGGTATTGCTCTTATGTTTTTCTCGCAAGGTGGTACTAGTCGAAAGTAACGTCGACCCATGGTGTTCCACGCATTATGGTACTAATCACAAGTAATCACTTAGTTCTAATATCATCATCCCTTTGTCGCCCCTTTTAGTCACCTCTTACGACAGACACGGGCTACCCCACCCACAGGGGGTCAAAATATATTCAAAGTCTCCCCTATCTCTACAGCGAATTTCATCGACGATTCACAGACCTAAATTCTTTAGAAACAAACTTCCTGTTATTCTTGATAACATTTTCTTCAAATATTGATGACGTCCCTGGCGATGTAGAACTAGAAGTCATTGATCTGGTGTGTGATCCGACACTGAAAGATATTTTCAGAACTTCAAATACAAACAATTTAGATTTCTATAAACATGAACCGCATGACCGCTTTCCTCGTCTCCATCAAAGGGCTGCAAGGATAATTTCTGTATTTGGAACGACGTATTCACGTGTGCAACATTTTTATTTCAGTCACAAAAATAACAAAGTCACGGATGCGATCCACACCCAGTGACGAACACTCAGATATACAACGACCAGTAAAAGCAGTACCGCATTTAGCACCGATAGTGATTCACTTGTGTAAAAATAAGAGCATACTTGTTTTGTACCTATGAGCAATAGCTCTGCTCTCCCTTTCCCTATGCCTGTATCTCTCCCCGCCTCTTTCCCCCTTCTTCACTTGCTCTGGAGTGCTCCCCAGTCCGAACACAGTTGAGTCGAGCTTAACCGAGTTGCCCCGAGACAAAATGCTGGTCCGAACCGAGCTGAGTCGGGCCGATGCAAGGTGCACAGAACCTCTGCGCCTCGTTTGCACGGATGAGATTTTGGGCGTTTGAGAGGCCCTGTTTTACAGTTATGAAAAAGAAGGTGAATATAACTCAATCTGAATTTAAAATAGTAGGCTACTTAGGCATACCGGTCATCTTTTAAAATGGAAATGTATAGTAATAATAATAGTGAATTCTGAAATGATTTTCTGAAAGAGTACTTATTAACACAGTATGTTAACTGAAATGACATTTTGAGTTGCACTGGTTATTATTTTTGAAACAAATACATCGATTTGTTTAGCGTTGATTTTTAGCAGGTTTACAGCAACACGTTTGAAAACGTTATCCACCGAATGGTGACTGCTTTGATATTGCCTCTCTTAAAGAAATAGGCATGTCCAATATAATACGTGAGTTCAGTGCAGCCAAATACTGTATTTCGTGGCGTGGAAGTAAGTTTTTAGTCATTCCCAAAGTGGTACGCACCTATTCGATATATTCCATTCCCGAAATCTACGACCTTTTCTGCCATATTCTTGTGAAGCTGTCCAGAAGAGAAATAACATCCTACAATTTGGCTGCCTGTATCAGGTTAATTACGGAATGGCTGGAGATCGTGTGTGTGTGTGTGTGTGTGTGTGTGTAAATGACACATCTCCTCCTAAACCACTGGAGGAATTTCAACCAAACTTGGTACACATACAAGTTACTATCTGGAGACGAGCACCGTGGGGGTAAGCCATCCGTAGCACCCTTAGGGGTGCGGGGTCAGGGCGATTAGGTATTAAAATAATCGAAAATAGTGTCGAATCCATAGTTTTCAGTGTCACTGAGATGAATACTAACACTCCAGAATTTTTAAAACTCAAAGTTTAGCCCCCTTTAGCGTAAGGGGGAGGGGGCGCGAGATATAAAAATAATCGAACATAGTGTCCAATCCATAGTTTTCTGGATGGCTGAGATGAATATCAACATTCTGGATTTTTAAAGTCCAAGTTCAGCCCCCATATTAATAAATGGAAGTCAGTTTGGAGCGATCTATATATACTGTACTGTATATATATAAATTAAGGTATAAAAATTAAAAAAAACGTGAATTAATGTGACACATCCAGGCATCTTAGAAACTTAAAACTAAGTACCAGACAAGCTGATGACTTCGGGATCCCTAGAAAAATCTAAAATTCTCAAAATTCTCTGAGGGGGACACGCTGGAAGTTTCAAATTTTCATAAGAACGCAATCCGATATATGTATTCAACACGATAACGTATAGGTTTCATGGGCTCAAAAGTTTCCTGAAAGTCCTAATTTTTAACCCCCTCCCCCATATCAAGATGGCGGCATAATCTGCCAGACGAGCTAGAAATGGAAATTTGGCAAAATTATAGTTTTCAGCCTGTAACCGACGGAAAAATTACGAGATGTTTGAAATTTTTATTTTTTACCCCCGAAAAATATCGAAATATGGAGGCAATATTAATGACGGTGCAGACCTTCCTTTCGAGGAAGTCGGAAGGAACGGTAAGTCGTATCACAAAACGGATGGCACAATCTCAATTCAATTTGGAATGATCGTATCTGTATCCCTTATACGTTAAAGTTGGCTCTACTTGGGGATTGTACCTATATTTTGAACTTTGTACAGGTATAATTGATGGTTTGAATCACTTATAAGAAAGATATGATCATCAAGTTCTACACGAATATTGGCTCACCCAGTAGCAATATGTGAGCCAAATGCTATGTTTTAATCTGTCACATTAGTATCTGAAAAGTAATACACTGTGTGAAAACCTTACACCAATTACACCCTATTCTAAGTTTCTAAAGCAATCTTACCTTTAAATAGATGATATACGAGAAAATATCATAGGACCAGCCATTTAGATCGCTAAATAAGGCCAGAGGCGTCTTTTCGTACAAACCGTTTTTCGATATGATTCACCGTTTAGCAGCAGTTATTCTGTAAATGAAGGTGAACATGCATATACTTCCATATGTCGATCGATATTATTTTATTCATTGAAGTCGATTTGTAGCGATCAGGAAAGGGTGTGTCTGCCATTGCAATTAATACTTTATAAATCAATAGTGACTGTCAGCAGGAGAGCGTCTGCTATTGTAATCAGTATTCCCGACATCGACTTTGACTAGCAGTAGGAATGGGGTCCTTCTCCAACTTGTGTGTACCATTTTAATGAATAATTTTCTTCTCGATTTGACTAGCAGAAGGCAAGGAAGTGTGCATTTTTTTTCAAAACACCTTTACCGGATTCTGTTTGTCAGTAGGCAAGGGTGCCCCCCATTATAAACAAATTTACCCATCTAAAATGTGACTGACCTTACGCATAGTGGCCTGCTATTATAATGGAAACTCACCAACTAGGTGTGACTGGCAGAAAGCTGACTGGCATTAGAAAAATGGGTCTGTCATTATAACGATAACAACACAACTCAGTTTCGACTGGCAGTAGGGAAGGTGCCTGCCCCAATAATAAAAATTCCTCAACTGTAATCTGTCTGAAAGTAGGAAATGGGGCCTGCCATTGGTAACGAAAATTTCCCAAATCGATTGTGGCCGCGCAGTAGGCAATGGGGCCTGCCGTTAAATGAAAATTCTCAACTCCTTTGTGAATTGCAGTAGACAAGGACCTGCCGTTATCATCACGACTCCGCAACTCGCACTTTACATTGAAAACATCGTCTGTGGACTTCCCTATGCTGTTTCTAGGATAACGCTAAGAGACCTGCAATTTAAAAAATCTTATTCACTTCATGTACAGTAATTTACTTCGATATCCGTATACAATGTAGAATACGGTAGCGAAGCACGGGTACATTTGCTAGTAAATAAATGAATGAATAAATAAATAAATAAATAAATAAATAAATAAATAAATAAATAAATAAATAAATAAATAAACAAATAAATAAATAAATAAGACATCTTGGAGTTTTACAAAACTGTTGATATCGTGATCAGAGTCTCGCGACCTCCTGCTAAATGTGGAATCTGAAAAACGGAATTTGTTTGTTATTATTGTTAATTTACCTGTATTTTATCTGCCGCTATAGATTTTAATACATCCGAGGGTGTTCCTGTAGGAGTCCCTTCATGTGCCGGAAGTCAACGATTCAGAGTTATCGCTTTCGAACATTATCAACTGGCACAGACCTTACTTACCATCGAACCCACTATGTTAGGAACAGAAGAACAACGGCTAACCAACTGCGCCATTGAGCCTGTCGCTTCCAAAAGATGAAAGGGAGAGATAAACTGAACTAATCGTGTTCCAAATGTTAATTTTGCCTGTTTGGACGGATCACTACGAAGCTGTTATTTTTCCTAGAGGCTCTACGTCGCACCGACACAGATAGGTCTTATGGCGACGATGGGATAGGATAGGCCTAGGAATTTGAAGGAAGCGGCCGTGGCCTTAATTAAGGTACAGCCCCAGCATTTGTCTGGTGTGAAAATGGGAAACCACGGAAAACCATCTTCAGGGCTGCCGACAGTGGGATTCGAACCTACTATCTCCCGGATGCAAGCTCACAGCCGCGCTCCTCTACGCGCACGGCCAACTCGCCCGGTACGAAGCTGCTCATGCGAAAGAGAAGTATTATAATTTATTATTTTAACAGGTGCTTGAAGACAATACTGCATTTAGCCATCTCTATTCTAATTAACAGGCGGAACGAATTTCTTTGGCCGCCGAAAGAATACTTCATTAGCGACTCGTCACGGACCAGATGGCTACTGTAAGTCGCCGCGGGCGTTCTCCTTAAACAACGCCGCCTTTCGCATATTAGCAGCTTATTTCGGATTCGATTCTCTCCTCTGACATCTGATGTTCATTCATCTTGAGGGCGAGCACCTTTCGAAACAACCCGCAATCCGAACTGAAGAGAACGGCGCGATGGTGCGAAGGATTAAAGAAAGTGTTCCGACATCTTTCCGACTGGTCCCTGAGATAACATGGTACAAGGAGCCACATGTCGGTTAATTACTAACAGTACTTATAAAAGGAATTATATAATTTGGTTTATTTGCCTATGAGGCTATTTGTATCAAAAGGAGCACTCCCCCGTTTTCTAAATTTTAAGGAACCTCAGATACCGTACTCCTACGTATTGTTTTCTATTCCAATACATCTTCTTACAACAGACTTACTTCCTCTAACCAGAGTTCAGTCTTACTTTGTAGAATGTACTCAAAGCCAGTGGCCCAATGCTCTTCATATCTTCACTGATGGCTCAAAAATACCCTCACCGCCTGCAGTGGGATGCGCTTTTTACCTTCCCGCAACTGAAGAATCTCCTTTATTTACTTTCCCAAAGGACTGAACTATTTTTACAGCATAATCTGTCGCTATTTCCGAAGCTCTAGCATACATTTTAAGAGTTAAACCTTCAGCAGTTCTTATAATTACTGACTCTCTCAGTGCCTTGCAGACTCTACAGTCACCTGCTACACACAACCTAACGGTTCGTCAAATGCAGATCATTCAGAGGTTTCGACAACATACACGTCACAATATTGATGCGCACTTTCTTTGGATACCTAGCCATAAAGGTATCCAACGCAACGAATATGTTGACCGGCTCGCAAAAGCAGCAACGCATCTGGACGAACGACTAGATTCACCTGTGTCTATTCGAGACTATGTGCCACGTACAGTGACTCTGTATGTACAGTGTGGCCAACGAGTGCTTCATTCTGATTGGCTCCGCCATGTTTTAGCCAAATGCCCCGTCAGCTCATTTAAACGCACGTATTCCGCACAGGGTAAGACCACACTTCATGCAGTTTCAGCGAAGAACAGGCTACTTATTTTAACTTGAATACTACCGAAAACATGTTTTTATTAAACACGTGGGATTATTTAGTATTATTAGTTTCGATGTGTGTGTGCATTTACGTATTTCTGAGGTCTGATATTGAAAGAAAATTACGCCGGGCTGTTGTGCTTATAGGTTCAAAAACAGATAAGGAAAGGGTTTTAAAATGAAGTTGGGCCATTGTTTTCAGCTTTGAAAGTAGCACATTATAAGACGCTCCTAGCAACGATTAGAGTTGTCTCATGTATCATAATGGTAACAATAATAACAAAATGGGTTCGTAATTTTATGGAGGCCAAGGCAGTAAACGTCACATTTCTCCGTTAATACTCGCCGTATTGAAAACGAAAAATGTTCAGAATATAATTTATGATCTTTTACGTTTTTAGCGATTATACCCTGTACGGAAAAATAACAGATTTTCACGATTGTATTATTTTTCACAAATTTCCAAATATCCCCGAAAATCTAAAACTTGCTCATAAGAAAAGTTACAGGAAAGATGACTCCCGATCATTTATGTCTCATTCATTTTCATCGCATGAGCTATCATCTTTATTTCTTTCTTAATCTGTGTACCCTCCAGGGTTTTCCCTCGTGCCCAGAGAGGGATTTCACCTTTACCGCCTCAAGGGCAGTGTCCTGGAGCGTGAGACTTAGGGCTTGTGGAGGGATGGGAAGATTGAAAGGGACAGGCAAGGAAGGCCGTCGTCTTAAGTAATGTACTATCCCGGCATTTACCTGGAGGGGAGTGGAAAACCGCGGAAAATCACTTCGAGGATGGCTGAGGTGGGAATCGGACCCACCTCTACTCAGCAGACCTCCCGAGGCTTAGTGGACCCAGTTCCAGACCTCTTACCACTTTTCAAATTTCGTGGCACAGCCGGAAATCGAACCCGGTCCTCCGGGAGTGTCAGCTAATCACGCTAAACACTTTTTTTTTGCTAGGGGCTTTACGTCGCACCGACACAGATAGGTCTTACGGCGACGATGGGATAGGAAAGGCCTAGGAGTTGGAAGGAAGCGGCCGTGGCCTTAATTAAGGTACAGCCCCAGCATTTGCCTGGTGTGAAAATGGGAAACCACGGAAAACCATCTTCAGGGCTGCCGATAGTGGGATTCGAACCTACTATCTCCCGGATGCAAGCTCGCAGCCGCGCGCCTCTACGCGCACGGCCAACTCGCCCGGTCGCTAACCACTACATGAGCTATTATGATGGATATATTCTCGAATTCAAGCTTTTATGGCTATTCATCTCTTAAAGGACGTGGTTATAAATGCCACCTAGCATCAACTTGAATTTTCCCATACATTAAAATGATAGCAATAATAGTCCGACTCCGTGGATGTATGGTCAGCGTACTGCCCTTGGGTTCAGAGGGTCCCGGGTTCGATTCCCGGCCGGGTGGGGTATATTAATAACATAGGCTTGGGGACTGGATACTTGTGTTTGTCCCAACACTCTCCTTTTTCATATTCAGACAACACAGTACACTGCAAACCACCACAGAAACTCACAATCGTGATTAAATCCCTCCATATAGGATTGGTGTCAAGAAGGGCAACCGGCCGTTCGACAGGGCCAAATCCACATGCGTGACGC
Organism: Anabrus simplex; assembly: GCF_040414725.1. Lineage (NCBI taxonomy): Eukaryota > Metazoa > Arthropoda > Insecta > Orthoptera > Tettigoniidae > Anabrus > Anabrus simplex. The sequence continues at coordinate 55,246,000 of NC_090268.1, forward strand.
AGTTCGCTCCCACAACCCCACAGTTGTGGGAAGAGCGCTAGAAAAAGAAAAACATAATTATTAACAGTAATAAAATTGTATTGGCAAAACCGATAGTAGAAAATAGAATGTTTAAAATACAGCGGATATCTACCGGTAATAATCGAACCGGGGCACAGAATTAGTCGCACATCACGGGAATCGAACCGCGTGTGATCGGTAACAGAGTCCTGAATACAAGTACTGCGGGACCATGATAACTGCTTGATTTCACCGAACAACAAGTAGTATTTTCTCAAACTATATTGTATATCGATACCAATATTTAATTGCTCGTTGCGGGGATCAAACCGTAGCCGTCATTAATAGAGCTTTATACGCAACTACCCGGGAACCATGACAGTTACTTGGTTTCACCACTAAAGAGTAGCAGGTTTTCGTCATTATTTATATTAGTACCAGGAGTAGAATGGAACAATATGTTATGTTATATTATGTTAACATAAAACTTGGAATAGGGTAATGTTAATTTTTTAATTTAAATGTAGGCTAACTTTACAGTCATTACATACATTATTCAAAACAATGACTGCAATATTTTATGCCACATGTATTATAACATAAATGTTCTCATAGGCCCAGCTGCTAACACAGAATTTCAAACAAATATTTGTAACATTAATACGACGTGTAAATCTAAATTCTGAAGTCTTGTACCAGTTAGTCTCTGAATATAACAAATACTGATAGGCCTATATACACACAGTATAAGCAAAATAAATAACGTCTTTAAATATTGAACTAGTCTATTCTTTATTGAAACAATAATATCACTCTCCTTCATCTTTCAGCTGATTGAGTACTTGGCTAAAACATGGCGGCTGGACTGGACTTGGCCACACTGTACATATAGAGTTACTGTAGTGCCACGTACCAAGCAGCGCTCCCGGAGGCAAATTGAAGAAGATGGGACATTACAAAAAGGCAACGTGAAAACAATAAGTTGAAGTCCAACCATACCCTCCTCACTCACCTTTGTTCTCCAAATGGAATGCTTGTCGCCGATACATCACTTCATTTTTTTTTTTTTTTTGCTAGTTGCTTTACGTCGCACCGACTCAAATAGGTCTTATGGCGACGATAGGACAGGATAGGGCTAGGAGTGGGAAGGAATCGGCCGTGGCCTTAATTAAAGTACAGCCCCAGCATTTGCCTGGTGTGAAAATGGGAAACCACGGAAAACCATTTTCAGGGCTGCCGATAGTGGGGTTCGAACCTACTATCTCCCGAATACTGGATACTGGCCGCAATTAAGCGACTGCAGCTATCGAGCTTGGTCATCACTTCTTTTATTCGCATGAGGTTCAATCATGCCAGTTTTGCAAAATAATCATCTCTACCGGATAGGAGTCCTAAACTCGCCTTACTGTTCCTGTTACCGCCAAGCAATTGCTGACCTCAACCGCATCTTCTTCTAGCGCCATCTTTATAACATACAGCGGAAAAAAATCGTAAGAACTTTACTTTCATTGAACTTCCAGCTGCCACTCGAAAAGCAGTGCATTGCATCATCCCAACAACCAGAGGTTTATAATGCAATCCCCATATTCTTAAAAGACACCGATTTAAGACTCTGAAGTCTGACGTGATACAACATCGGAACAATAACTAAACATACTACAGTTGCAGTGTTTCAATTTCTTCCTTCTTCTCTGTGTATGTCTGTGAGCATTCTGTAAGGACTCAGAACGTAATCCCAGTACAATGTTATGGAAGATTCATATGTGTCTATGTATTCTCAGTGTATATTTAATGTACATATTTTGTATTCTAATGTATTTCCAACTATCTGTATCGTCTGGTGCCTAAAGGCAGTAAATTTTTTAAAACTACATAAACAATTCGATGAAGATGATGATGATGATGATGATGATGCCTGTTGTTAAAAGGGGCCTAACATCTAGGTCATCGGGCCCTAATGGTACAAAATGAGATGAAATGCAATGACAATTTAAAAGTCCATAATTCATCCACTGACCAGAATTCAAAACGTGACGATGAAGAATGAATGGATGAATATGAATTTTTAAAAATCAGTGGATCCGACCCGCAATGCCTCACCTCTCAGAAACTATATTAAAACAATGGCACTAGTGACCAAGGGTTGCTTCCAAAGCACAATCCTGAATCGATGATGCTTCTTGTCTAAAGGGGTTCAAAATCCGGGCCACGGGCCCCTCATAATGGTACTTATGACTAGTAAAGTAGAACCATAGTATTTCTCAAGATGCGGTAGGCCCTACTAATCAAAAGTAGCGTAAACTCACGGTGTTCCACACATTACGGTACTACTCACAAGTATTGTACGTCGGTCAGGTAACGCAGACCTGTGGTGTTTCTCACATAATGGCGCCATTCGTAGGCAACGCAAACCCATGGTGCTCCTCGCATAGGTACTGAGCACTGACATTTGGAGCACAACTAGTGTCGAGTGTTACGAAAGGTGTTGCTCATAGGATCAGTCGTGCTGCAGTAGCACCTTCTGGCCCAGTGAGGAAAGCAATGGCAAACTACCTCACTCCTCATCTTGCCTAGTATGCCTCATTTGGGCTCTGCCATTGGTTTTTGCGGTTTCCCTATAACTGCATAGCCTTGGTGGTGCTATTTGAGGATCCAACCAGCCTCTGGGCTGATGACCTAACAGACAGACAGACAGTGGGTATAAATCCCAGGCAACGCAGACCAACAGTGCTGCTCATATAGTGGTAGTAATCACAGGCAACCTCCATACCCGTGGTGTTTCTCACATAATGGTACAAATCATAGCCAACGTAAACCCGTGGTGTTCCACATATTGTGGTACTAATCACAGGTACTGGAAATCCACAGTGAACCGCTCTCTGCTGCTACTAATCACAAACCTATTGTGTACCTAACATAGTGGTACTACTCGCAAGTAAAGGCAACCCATGTTTTCCCCCGCGTGATGGCACTAATCACAAGTAGTTTCATGGTTCTAATTCAATCACCCCGTTTATTCGCCTTTTACGACAGGCGGGAGAAACCGTGGGTGCATTCTTCTTCTGCGTCCCTCGCCCACAGGGAGTACAGAGGGAGAGAGAGAAAAAAAAGAAAAGAGAAGGGGTCCGTCACTTCGAAAAGTGAAGTAACAGACGGAGAAAGGCAAGGGCCACGAAGGGCGTGAAAATGGACGACTCCCTAGGCCTCGAATGCTCTAATACCATCGGGGTCGGAAAAAAACAAGAGTTGACCAAGGGTGGTTGGGCAGGATAGATTAGAGTGAGGAGCCTGGTACAAGTAAGTGGAAGCAATGCCAGGACTCAGCTAAGAGCCCCGTGGTCGCCAACCCACGCTCCCAAGTTGAGAGCCCTTGGGACCCCTTTTAGTCGCCTCTTACGACAGGCAGAGTATACCGTGGGAGTATTCATCACCTGCCTCCCCCACCCACAGGGGTTCATAAACGATTCCTCTTCGTAAATTATTCACCTAAATCTTTGTTTAAGAATGACCTAAGATTTTCCATGTGAAAAGAATAGTTTTGTTATTATTTTAGCTTTCATGTTGGATGTTATCCCTTTTGATACTAAATATGTGGAATTTTTGGATTTAACATGCTCAATTCTACAATGAACAATTATGAAACAGAATAATACCGAATACTCTGCCGCTTCTATGTCGTTTCTGTAGAAAAATGTCACGTTTTTTATAAACTTAAACAAAAGAAAATAGTCTACGATAAAGTAGCATCTCTTCAAGCAACCATGTTGATACAAAAGTAGACAAATACAAATACAAATATACACTAACAAATATCTGCGTCAGTCCCAATGCCACAGCTTATGTAGCTGTACGTTTCAACCAGTACGTGTAGACCAAACTAGGTAACTTTTGCTTGTCATGGATAGGAATGCACAGCCCTGAGTCAGCAGCGTGGGGAAGTAGAAGCCGACTGAGGTGAAGAGACTTGCGTCCGCGTGCACAGGTATTCCTAGCACGGGCACTGCGCTTACTGCGGACAAACTTTAACACTCGTGCAGTACACACACAGTACTCAGCTCACAAGGGGAGGCTATGGCGCATGATTGACCGATTCGATCCACCTTTGGCACACGTGTAGGGCATGACCAGGAGCTATGTTTGCAAAAGCTCGTGGCCCAGCGGCAAGGGCTCCGCTTCGTAAATGTGGGATGGCTGGATCGAATCCCGGTTATTTACGATTTTTTCAAATATTTCTCATCTCTCATGAATTAAGGTGTCTTTAACAATGTTCATTTTCGAATCGATTCCAATAAATTTATTTTTAGCAGAAAAGGGCTTCTGAAAATGTCCTACAAAAATGCATAAACACGGCATTTATCACTTGCGCAAATGCCGCAATAATTATTGTTTCCCCGCTTCTACAGCCAATATCATCCTAGTTCGTGCAGTAATTCGTTGCGCGAACAGCACGATAGTGAATAAAATAGGGTAGAATAAGTTGAACTAAATACTGGGAATAAAAGTATTAATTTTTCAAATAGCTCCTGTAACGACTTTTCTCCGTACCCTTTCCCCGCTAATTTTTTTTAATTGATTCGAAAATGAACATTATTGAAGACACCTTAATTTGTGAGAGATGTGAAATATTTGAAAGAATCGTCCATCGGCAGGAGTAGAATACTGGGAATAAAAGTATTAATTTTTCAAATAGCTCCTGTAACGACTTTTCTCCGTACCCTTTCCCCGCTAATTTTTTTTTAATTGATTCGAAAATGAACATTATTGAAGACACCTTAATTTGTGAGAGATGTGAAATATTTGAAAGAATCGTCCATCGGCAGGAGTAGAATACTGGGAATAAAAGTATTAATTTTTCAAATATCTCCTGTAACGACTTTTCTCCGTACCCTTTCCCCGCTAATTTTTTTTTTTTGAATGGATTCGAAAATGAACATTATTGAAGACACCTTAATTTGTGAGAGATGTGAAATATTGGAAAGAATCGTCCATCGGCAGGAGTAGATCCAGCGATCCCGCGCTTACGAAGCGGAACCCATGCCGCTGCGCCGCTAGCTCACTGCCTTTTTCGCAAAAACATAGCTTCCACATAAACGCACTGGAATTTGTTAAGAAGGAAGCAGTACTTATCAGTGTTAACTTAGTTAAATGTAACAAAAACTTTTCAGTCCGTCAAACACACTGCAATTACAATATAAATTATAACACTATAAATATATAGTCTATATATATTTAAAAAATTATGAAAACTAAAGTTAGCCAGTCTGGCCATTCCATCCAGTCGATTTCCTTCATCCTTTTTTTAACTGAAAGGTATTCATGCACAGATTTGTCATTAGGTACTATAAATCACTTAACTTCCGCTTTCCTCAAATTATTTGATTTTTTTCAATTTTTTGTCTCTTTGAAGCAATCATATCTTTGGTTCTAATTGAGGTACGGAGTTTGTTTTGGCTTAAGAACACTCAGTGGATCAACCTCTTTAATTTCAGCTCTTAATTATTCAAATTGGTTGATTCTGAGGAAAGTTATGAGTGCACATTCAATTTGACGTCTCATTTCTTCAACATTTTTTCTCATTGAAGCAATCGTATCTTTCATTCTAATTGAGGTACACAGTTCGTTTTAGTCTAAAAACACTCAGTGGATAAAGTGCTTTCTTTTCAGGCGATAACTACTTAAAGTGGTAGATTCTGAGAAAAGTTATTAGTACATTCGTCTCCATGACGAAGATCTTTGAAGGACTTTTTAACAGTTCGGCGCGTAGTGTTGTTCCAAGGAACGTTTAATTCAATTTCTTTGCGTGATGTATTTTCAAGTGTTTTGTTGACATAATATTACATTCTATTACCACAGCAGATCATGTGCTTTATTTCATTAACTCGAAACTTTGCAAATACATCCGTGTGGATAGTAACGAACAACACCATACTTTGTACATTGCGGGCGGAGCCAGCGGGAAACTGCTAGTATCTCTAAAAATACACACTGTAATTGTAATTGCAGTGTGTTTGACGGACTGAAAAGTTTTTGTTACATTGCACTGGAATTTTGCATTAATTAGTTTCTCGGAAACGGCTCAGAATTGCGTCTTACTACTTGGAGCTGTAACCATCCTCCTGGTCATGCCCTACACGTGTACAAAAGATGGATCGAATCAGTCCCCCATGCGTGATAGCCTCCCCTTGTCACACTCCAGTGAGACATTAGCGACAGACACAGTATTGCCGTCCCAATGAACTACTCGCACTAATGACTGGCTGTTCGCTGCTAGCCTCATTTTTATATCCTGGTGGTGAAGTATTAGAATATTCGAGGCTCGGCTAGAGACGGAACATTCTCGTTCCAATTTCAAGAAGTTGACCGGGGAAACCAGACGAAGAGAACATTAGAAAAGAGACCGCAGCATGTCCTCGGGCTGGCTGGGAGGACCCCGGCTTGGCTTAGTCATTCCTTCCAGCAAATATCGAGAGGGCTAATGTTGGGAGTGCAATTTCAGACAGTCTTTTAATTAATGTAAAGTGTATTCTGTCACATGCAGTAGCCTCCGATTTTATTTTACGGATTGCATGTCTAACGACACTAATACTCACATGTGAAAAATAAAATTGTTTTCCGTCGTTCTTTTTCGCATGTAGACGGTCGATTGTTTCCCTTTTTTTTTTTTTTTTGGTCTGTAAAGTTTGTCGGTGGAAGTTTGTGAGCAAAAGTAATTATTTAATTCGTCCAATGGCATGTCTATGTTTTATTTTATTATGAAATCTATGTTGTGAAGCGCTTGTCCGCATCTGTAGTGTAGTGGTTAGTGTGATTAGCTGCCACCCACGGAGGCCCGGGTTCGATTCCCGGTTCTGCCTACTAAATTCGAAAAGTGGTACGAGGGCTGGAACGGGATCCACTCAGCCTCGGGAGGTCAACTGAGTAGAGGTGGGTTCGATTCCCACCTCAGCCATCCTAGAAGTGGTTTTCCGTGGTTTCCCACTTCTCCTCCAGGCAAATGCCAGGATGGCACCTAACTTCAGGCCACGGCCGCTTCCTCCCCTCTTCATTGTGTATCCCTTCCAAACTTCCCATCCCCCCGCAGGCCACTTTTGAGCATAGCAGGTGAGGCCGCCTGGGCGAGTTACTGGTCCTCCTCCCCAGCTTTATCCCCGACCCAGAGTCTCGCGCTCCAGGACACTGTCCTTGAGGCGCTAGAGGTGGGATCCCTCGCTGAGTCCGAGGGAATAACCGACCCTGGAGTGTAAACAGATCAAGAAGAAGAGAAAATAAGAATAGAATGGTTTGCTAGTTGCTTTACGTCGCACCAACACATATGTCTTATGGCGACGATGGGACAGGAAAGAGCTAGGAGTGGGAAGGAAGCGGCCGTGGCCTTAATTAAGGTACAGCCCCAGCATTTGCCTGGTGTGAAAATGGGAAACCACGTAAAACCATTTTCGGGGCTGCCGACAGTGGGGTTCGAACCTACTATCTCCCGAATACTGGATACTGGCCGCACTTAAGCGACTGCAGCTATCGAGCTCGGTAAGAATAGAATGGAGCCTGAATCCCACACTACCTTGAAGACGGGAGAAGATCCTAAATGAAATTAAAGGGTTATTCAGTTACACGTAGTCTATTACCTAATGTTGTATGAGAATACTTATCCATTTACATCGTGGGGTTGTTTAAATTTCATTATTTAACGGCGCGTGCAGGTACGTATTGTTTCGTAAGAAACTGGATGCGAGGTCACGACCTCTTTCAGTACCCATCTAGTACACCTCATAGCTTAAAGCATATCTTATTACGAATGAATGAATTATTCATCTCCTCTGATAAATAACACATTACTTATTTTTCATGATGGTTCACCACGGAGCATGCAAATTTATATGAGCTATTTCTATATTAAGAGATGGAACTAAGTTTTCTTTACTGAACATCAATATAATGTCTCAATAATGTATTTATTTATTTAGTAGCGGGTTCGTACAGGAGCAATTTAGAACTGACAGTAATAGGAGTCATTAGGTTTTCTTGTCGACAGCATTAGTTATATTTCCTCCTGATGTACGTAGAATAGTTGCGGCGTCTTTCCAAGACCCTTCCGGTCGCCTACCTATTCGCTCGCTGCTTACTCCCCCTGCGCTTTCACTAAAACGAAGGTAACTCATAAACCATTCATGGAAATTACCTAAAGCAAAGGATATTTTTATCTTAGTAAGATTTTAGGGCGAATACATTTATTTTGATAAGGATCACACCATAAATCTCCGTATATAACTTCTACTTTGATGTCCCCAGTGGGTGGGGGCGGTAGAACAACACCCACGGTACTCCTGTTTGTACTAAGAGGCGACTAAAAGGGGATCCAGGGGCTCTCACCTAGGGTGCATGGGTTGCCAACGACGGGGCCCTAGCTGAATCCTGACATTGCTTCCACTTACTTGTTCCGGCTCCTCACTTCCATCTATAATATCCGACCTCCCTTGGTCAACTCATGTTCTTTTCCGACCCCGACGGTATTAGATTTCCAGGCCTAGGGAGTCTTTAATTTTCACGCCCTTCGTTGCCATTTCTTTCTTTGACCGGTACTTTCATGTTTCGAAGTGTCGGATTCCTTCCATTTTCTCTCTCTGATTAGTGTTGTGTAGAGGATGCTTGCCTAGTTGTACTTCCTCTTAAAACAATAATCACCACCACCACTTCTCATTTGATGGTCGATATAAGGTACCTCCGTGTCTCAGGCGTCAGCGCGCAAGCCTCTCACCGTTGGGTTCCGTGGTTCAAATCCCGATCAATCCATGTGAGATTTGTGCTGGACAAAGCGGAGGTGGGACAGGTTTTTCTCCGGGTACTCAGGTTTACCGTGTCGTCTTTCATTCCAGTAACACTCTCCAACATCATTTAATTTCATCTGTCGGTCATTTATCATTGCCTCAAGGAGTGCGACAGGCCTCGGCAGCCGGAGCAATTCCTATCCTTATCGCTTGTTGGGGTCTTCATTCATTCCTCACTCAGTCGAATGACTGGAAGCAGGCTGACAACTTTCATTTGATGGTCGATATGTATATTCGCTAGTGATTTAAAGTCGCACTAACACATCGAAGGTGAATTCTAATGCTGAAGACGGAACAAATATCCAGTCCCCGAGGAAGATGAATTAATTAATGAAAGTTAAAATCCACGATCCAGCCGGGAACCGAACCCTGTAACCCTTGGAAATAGAACAAAGGAAAAAACGCCTTGTCCACGTCCTGAGTTAGTACAGCTTTTCAGGCCCACCCCCAATGGTGGTGATTTGCATGTACCATTGTAACCACGCACTCGCCCTCCTGCCATTCTTACATTTCTGGCAGTACCCACAGGACGTTAGCTAATAGTGCTAACTACGGTTAGGAAGTTTATGACCTAAATAAGGACAAACTATGCAAGCAAATATGTCCTAGTCTGCCTCCGCGGTGTAGAGGTTAGTGTGATTAGCTGTCACCCCCGGAGATCCGGATTCGATTCCCGGCTCTGCCACGAAATTTGAAATGTGGTACGAGGTCTGGAACGGGGTCCTTTCAGCCTCAGGAGGTCAATTGAGTAGAGCGGGGGAATGGGGTTCTATTTCCACCACAGTCATCCTCGAAGTGGTTTTCCGTGGTTTCCCACTTCTCCAAATAAATACCGGGATGGTACCTAACTTAAAGCCACGGTCGCTTCCTTCCCTCTCCATTGTCTATTCCTCCCAGTCTTCCCATTCCCCGCAAGGTCCCTGTTCAGCATAGCAGGCAAGGCCTCCTGGACGAGGTACTGGTCCTGCTCCCCAGTTGTATCCCCGAGCAGGAAACTGCACTTGAAGCCTTATATGTGGGATCCCTCGCTGAGTCCGAGGGAAAATCCAACCCTGGAGGGTAAACGGATTAAGAAAGAAATAAAAATGAAATGAAATGGCCGATGGCTTTTAGTGCCGGGAGTGTCCAGGACATGTTCGGCTCGCCAGGTGCAGGTCTTTTTATTTTATGTCCGTAGGCGACCTGCGCGTCGTGATGAGAATGAAATTATGATGAAGACTACACATATACTCGGCGTCCGTGCCAGCTAAATTAACCAATGATGGTTAAAATTGCCGACCCTGTCGGGAATCGAATCCGGGACCCCTGTGACCAAAGGCCAGCACCTTGACCATTTATCTATGGAGCCGGACTAGAAAGAAAGAAAGAAAGAAAGAAAGAAAGAAAGAAAGAAAGAAAGAAAGCAATACACCTTAAAAACTAAATAAATATGACCTAAAAAAGTAAAATATGACAAGTATTTTAGGGATAGTGAACCCGAGTGACTTAGGCCCATAATCAATCATGATTTGATCGGTAAAATAATATGAGACATTTATTGAAATACAGAGGAGTGTAGTTGAAAATGTTTCGTTTAGGTAATGTCGAAATCAGAGCGAAGGAAGGACGACAGACTGGAGCCTGACGGATTAGCTCAACCCGACAACTTTTAGCTACTTCACAGCAGGGAATATCATTAGTTGGCGTACAAGGAAATACAGAGTCCACAAATAAGTCTTGGTCAGAAAGAGGAAGGGGGAGAGTCATACAAAGAAAACCCACCACATGAGTAAGACCTTGGGATATTTTTGGTAGGACGGAAATTCCATGACCTCATGGAAAATTACAGCGGCTGAGTGTACGTTCGCTAGCCTAAGTTCGAGCAGGTGGAGATTTAAATCACGTGACCGCTTGCCGGCCAATAGTAAAAATTTGATGGGAGACTCAGTGATACCATCTTAAGGAATGATGGATGAGATATTTTCGTAACTACAAAAGTAATCAGTAATAAATTAATATGAGTACGCGGATGGATGTAATGAATTTATTAGATGTCACGCATGGAAAAATAATCAATACTTAATGGCAAATTAAATAAATTGAAGGCTGGATTTCTTGGAAACCGGACAGCTTGAATCTCATTGGCTGAAAGAAGACCACGTTGTCAGGGACGCTTACGAAGGCGCGAAATGTGAGGAGCTAAATCCATCCATATCTCCTAAATCTGTGATCACCTGGAGTTCATATTTTATCCAGCAGATATGCTAGCGGAGTGGATTAATTTGATGTAAATTTTAACTTCCAATTCGGAGTGCAAGTACCGATATTAAAAATCCACCCCCTCCCTAAGGGGCATGACGTCAACAAATCCGCGGGAAAAAGGCTTCATCCATATATACGGAGCTGAATTGACGGTCGCCAGCCACTTGTCTTGAATCGTTGGAGCTGAATTGACGGTCGCCAGCACACGTGAATTGAATATCGGGAGTTGAACTGTTGGTCGCCGGTAACTTAGAATTCTACGGACGTACAGTCATTTAATGGCGCGAGCATCCGCCAGTGTTTGTAAAGTGTGATCGCGCTCAAGCAACATGTTAAATCTGGAAATAGTTAACGTAGGATAGTGTTCTTTTTATTTATGAATAATCAGTGACGTAAAGTAATTACCCTGCAAGATAGTAGTATAAAATATATCACCATAAGTACGTACATAATAGACTGTGTGACGAACAGTACTTTAAGGAAGTAGTAGCCTGTACTTAGCTATACCGAACCGATGTAATGAACACGTCAAGAATGCCGTATAAATCGGGCGTATCGCGACGGGCGAAATAGTTGACACCTCGTCGTACGTGTCCAGGTCCATTGTGCGGTAGGTGGACGAAGATTAAATAGTGTAAATATATTAAATTCTTGGGTCTAGGATAGAAATTTGTTGTATCCAAATTAAAGTATACAGTGTTAACGTAGTAAATGGTGAAGGTTTGTGGTAATCAAGATATGAGAGTAAAATAATAATGTGCCAGGAAATCTTTTGTGAAACTACGCCATCAAGGATGGAGGAGTAAAACGCAGAGAGGGGCTGGATGAAGCCTCTCGTCTGCAAAGCTGCAATGGAATACCGATAACTAAGATGAGTACTAAACTGTAAAATATATTTGGGAAATGTTATCGTGATGGGAAAAATGGGAATAATTTGATTATACTTGGTTACCTTCTGTAACAAGATGGGTCGCTTAACGACCCCATCCTAAATTTGTAGCACGGACAGTAGTAAATCATAATAATGTAAATAATCGGGTCTTTTATGTATTCAGTTTGTTGGAGATGTAAATTTGTATATATAGTGTAGTACGTTAAGTCATGCATGCATTCATTAATTTCTTTGTAGTCGATAATTTTCTTTACATTTGATTTTGATTATGCTAGTTAAATAAGACCCGATATGTGCTTTTATGTTTTGTCAATTTTAACGAGCCATTTAATGACATGGAAGGAAAATCCAGCTTCGCCATACCAAGAGTGTTTTGTTGAAATTAATATGGTCATATTTTCAAAGTGAAGTTGTTAAATTTGTGAGATGCGATTAATATAATAATTTCCAAGTAAATCATATCTGGAGTGTTTAGTGCCAGAATAAATCGACTTTGTACAAGGGGTTATGCGTTAAACATAATAAGAGTGGACTACCGTATTACAGGCGAAATTATTTTTTTAAATATTAATAATAATAATAAATAAATAATATAACTATTTTTTTGTGAAGATTTTTTTTTTAAATATGATTTGGAGATAATAATAATTCATGTGATCAAGTGTTGAGTTTATTGGGAATCATTTAATGACGGGAGGTCGTTTTAATTCGGAATTAAAGTGAGTGATAACTTAATTTGATCGATTAATAATATTGAAATGTAGATCGGTGTTAATAATCCGTACATGTTAATGAACGTGTGGTTTAAATTACGGTCCAATATTTTTTTACGTATAAATGTCGCGTTTTGAAGTTGCGATTCATTAGCCGGAACATGTAGTGCTAATATTACGAGACCATGATTGTCAAATTTTGGTAAATATAATTTCAAGATGTTACGATTATTTGTGGAGAATGAACTAAGGCATAGATCCAAATGAGATAGAAAATGTGAAAGAATTTGCAGTCAGATAATAAAAGGTCGTACGATGTCCGAAATGAATAAATAAGTCAGTTGATAATTCTGTGAGGAATAAATAAATGAATCGAGGAATATTGAGATAGAGAGGAAAATAAATTCCGTACGAGAGACACTTAGGATATTGATATGAGTGTAAAATGTACGGGCAGTGTCACAGAGAAATACTGAGTTACGCAGCGGGTAGAATTCGAACCCGTGACAGCATGTACGAAATCAATAGACTGCACAGTTATTCGTTGAGATACAACGGATCTAAGGATAATGAGAGTTCAGATTCCACATAAATGGTCGTATATTGTATTCATTGTAATGACGAGCGAGGGACAATCATGATGTCGTGATAATAATAATAAATATTGCAGATAAAGGATTGGACCGCCTTAATTAAATGAGCGTTGATAAGGATGTTAAACGGGAATCTAAATGATAATATGCAACCGATAACAATAATAACAATGTAAGGACGATGTTAAAGCATCGCGGTCAGATTAATAATAATTGTCATAATAATAACTGTAATGATGTCGTTGGTTGATCAGTGAAATGTTTATAATTGCACCGATATCTTAACATATATGTTTTGGCGTAAGTGACCGGTTCATTAATGATAATAACCTTTTTAAGTGACGTGAATAATAATAATATCTTGAGTCACCTATTCATTAATAATAATAATAATCACGAGAGGGATATAATAATAATAACAGTAATAACCATTTGTGTTTGCATCCCGCATAATAATGATGATATTAATCAAACGTGACAGTGCCAGGAACCGTTGCATAATAATAATAATAATAATAATAATAATTTCGAGGATGATAATTTCGTGGATTAAATTATTTGGTGACAACGTCCCTCTATTCGTATGTTGAACAATGAGAATGATAATATTAGAGTCTTTTGGTATCGTTTTATTGTACGGTTTCCGTACGGGACGATGTTACAGTCATACTTGCGTGTTTGTTTACTTCGCTCGCGATGCGAGGGGGGGCCATGGCCACGGTATTTCCCACCGCTTCTCGTTATCTCATCTGTGGCAGTAGTCTACTGAGGCTAACTGGAAACAATTCAGATCACATGTAAATAATATGTATATGCTATTTCATTGGTATGGCATCAGCTGGATATCGTAAGATAGGGACTGTCCGTGGAATCCAGTTTTCGCACTTCACGAGAAACATTACCCAGTCCGAGTACCGGTCTCGGAAAAATGTATATAGCCGGAGTACATCATCTTAGTTAAATCGGGAAGCCGACCGTAACATGGGTTATGCTCGGGCTCCCGATAGAAGGAAGCTATATCCTTGAGTAACGGTTCGATTCAAATGGAATCGATCCGTAAATTATACCTCCAAAATGTCATTTTATTTCAGAAGCAACGCAGCAAGATATTGATACCACTTGCGGTATGGCAAGTGATTTATATATGTAACATGTGTGTAAATTCAAATATTGTTGCTACGTGTATCAAAGTTTTATACGTCAAATGGCGTAATAAACCGCTCCTTCTGGCAAATTATTTCAAAGGAAACCACTCTCATAATCTTTTTATTGTAGTTAGATGATGCCCTTTTTAAAGTAACAGTCACTTCCTAGTCCTATCATGGAGTCCTTAAATTCAAGTTACAATCGAGCCTTCCCCCTTTTAATTTTAAGTTGCTCCGTTCATCCCCGTGTTCTATTATGCCGTTATATTTATATTTGATGATTTAAATAATGAACCGACACCCCTGAGATAAATGCTAGTCTGGGACTCGGGAGGTGGACGGGTGCAATAGGTAGCAAGTATTACTAACATTAAACGTGTCATGAAGTGGTAAGCGATAATAGATGAGACACATATAATCATGCAAACTGACTGAGCTCCAGTAGATAAATTAACACTTTATACATTAATTCAGTATCATAGCCCAGAGGCGCAGGTCTCATTCTGATTTCCCTTTTTAAAAAAATTATAGGTAAAACTTCCGTTCCCGGTGTGCAAAAGTGAAGTTAGAAATACAACATGGCACGGCTTGGGCGACGTCACGTAACACTCGGCAGGTTTGCCAACTTGTGCATTCTTAGTCACAAGACCATTGGGCTGGATTGTTTAGGTCCGGGGAGTGACAAGAAAATTGGGCTGGATTGGTTAGGTCCAGGGAGTGACAAAACCATTGGTATGAATTGGTTAGGTCCAGGGAGTGACAAAACCATTGGGCTGGATTGTTTAGGTCCGGGGAGTGACAAGAAAATTGGGTTGGATTGTTTAGGTCCAGGGAGTGACAAAACCATTGGGCAGGATTGGTTAGGTCCAGGGAGTGACAAAACCATTGGTGTGGATTGGTTAGGTCCAGGGAGTGACAAAACCATTGGGCTGGATTGGTTAGGACCGGGGAGTGACAAGACAATTGGGCTGGATTGGTTAGGTCCAGGGAGTGACAAAACCATTGGTTTGGATTGGTGAGGTCCGGCTAGTGACACGACCATCGGCCTGTGGGCAAGCAAAGGGGGTCTGGGGGCGTAAGCCCCCAGGTTAGAGCCGCGAAGCGGCCCTTAGGCCTCTAGTATCCCGCGTGACACCACCATTGTTCTGGCTAGGTTAGTGACAAAACCATTGGCCTGGATATGGTTCTCTTACTTTTAGCGAATATGGTAGCCCTATACTTGCCAACGATGTGAGCTCTGTCGGAGACAATACGAAGCTTGTGAAGCGAATAGGAACACATTGCGAACATTTGACCGGCCAATAGGAAGTTAACACATGGTCGCATTCAGCAGATTTATACAGTGTCGGTTTTAATTCTGCTATATAAGTAAGAATACTTATTTGGGGCAGGATGGTGGGTTTCTAATAAGCATAAAGGAAAGATCTCTCCTTTCTGCTACTGAAGGTATCGTTGCACATCATTTTTATAAGATGTTTATCATCCCTAAGTCTGCACATAGGGTACGGAACGGCACCGAAGTATTAGAATGCTCTTTTTGGTATATGTCGGCGTATGTTCGTACAACACCTCTTTCTCGCAATTATGTCTTCTAAACCTGCTACCTATCTCTTTTGAGAAAATAAAGAAAAATATACCTACTACAGTATTTTGAAATCCTGTGTTTGAAAATGAACGTAGATAACATGTACCTCGTTAAAAACGACGCCTCAATTTGAACAAAAATAAGCGAAATTTGACCAAAGCAATCAAAATGGCCAAAATATGCATTTACAGTCCGCGAAACGTTTAGTGACACTTCGTTTTACGGGGTTGGTGTGTAAGGTTCCGGTAATACTGCCAACTAAATGGAAATGAAATCTGAATTGAATATATAGTATGATCGATCGGTATGAATTTTCTAAACCGTCGTTTCCATGTAGGAGTTCGAGGTTGTTCCTGTAAGGATGTACTTTGATTTTTCTTACTCTTATATATTAACTTTGCTATGTAAATAACAACAGTATTTAAAGTGTTGCAATTATACCGCCAGATGTCTCACGGCCATGCATAATTGATTCATATTTTTTTGTGTCAGAGGTTGCCAATACGAATCTCGAAGATAGCCGAGGTCTACCGATTCAGCACTAGAGAGCCGAAGTATTACTAAAAGTTTTACGGACTGTATATCGTCGTTGCCGGGACAAAACCTCCTATGTGAAAATATTTTTAGAGATATACTGAACCGCAGCACATACATTATGAAGAGCGAGAATTCCTTGACAATAGTCACACAATATTGCACCTTAGATAACAGAACCTTACCTGCCAAAGTTCTAAGCTAAAATATTTCTCATAGAAGGTTTCGTCCCGGCAACGACGATATGCAGCATAAAAATGCTTTAAACAAGGTCAGGGACCCATCATTCACACTTATTTCTCAGATATCGTGTAAAATGACCTCAGGAATGAATATGACTTTTCCTTAACATCCGAACCGTTACGCTATGGAGGGGGACAGAAAACAAAAGTCATATCACATTATTGCATTAGGGGGACTTGTACGGGAACATCATAGAAAATGCTCCAACATTTGCTTACATTCATGGTACTCCCGCTGCTGAAGTTTAGAATGCACAAGGTCATAATTATTATGATATTTTCACTATACATTTAGAAGTTTCTTAAACCCGTAAAAGTCGTGCTTTCGCAAAAATTACTTTTGTTATAATTTTTAATTAATTTTTGTAACATTCAATCAATTTTGGCATCTCATGGGTTGGTGAGAATTCTACAGTGTTTATATTTACAAACAAAAAGTATTCAATATTTTCCGTGGATGGTTCTGAATTATGTTAATTATTTCATCTACGAACCTAAAATTAATCTGTCTGTCTGTTAGGTCATCACCCCAGAGGCTGGTTGGATCCTCAAATAGTACCACCAAAGGTTATGCGGTTATAAGGAAACCGCAAAAACCAATGGCAGCACCAAAATGAGGCGTACTAGGCAAGACGAGGAGCGAGGTAGTTTGCTATTGCTTTCCTCACTGGGTCAGATAGTGCTATTGCAGCACGACTGACCCTATGAGCAACACCTTTCATAACACGCAGATGCACTAGTCGTGCTCTGAATGCCATTACTCAGCACCACCCATACCCCAGCAGCTTCCACATTGTCACAGCCATGGATGAGACTGGGACTTCGGTGAAAGCTACACTTTACTCTGGCCTGTGCCAAGAGATGGATACAAAAGTACTGTATCCATCAAGAAATGGCAGCAACATAAATCTAATATCTACCTAAGAGTCTGTACAAAAAATCGGCTCTCTATATTCAATAGCTTGTGAGATGCATATACCAACCCATGAAGTGAGAAAATTTATTGAATATTACAAAAAAATCATTAAAACATTTATGACAAAAGTACTTTTTGAGAAAAGACAACTTTTATGGATTTAAAGTACTTCTAAACGTACAGTGAAATTATCATAATAATTATAACCTTGTGTTTTCTAAACTTCAATAGCAGAAATACCATGAATATAAGCAAATTTTGGAGCATTTTCTAAGATCTTCACATACAAGTCACCTTAAACTAAGTTACTATATCGAGTCAAATTGAGGAAGACCTCTCTCATTAAGTGGTATTTACAAAACAATATTTCGAACAGGGAAATGAAATTTATAAATAATTCAACAAACAAATATCGTATGTACCCACAATATCGGAAGACCATGAGCGTTATTTGACACAGAAAAGTGGCCATCTACTCGTACAAATCATTTATTACGAACTATTAATAAAACAAACAAATAGATAGATAGATACAATCAGCTTACCTTTGAGATCAAATTCCTTTCTCACTCTCGGCTGATGGAATTAGAACCATAAGCAATAGAGGTTTCTCGAACGGTATCACACATAAATATGTTTACTGTGATTTGACTCGGCACACACGCAACAAATCCAAGCGTTAATCGCAAACACGGGAACAAGCAGCAAACGAATAAAGGAGAATGCTTCATGTCTGAACTTAGGACGCTCCCTTGTACTGTTCGCACCTGCAAGCACTAACAGCTCCTCACTATACGACGTAGTTTTGCAGTTTATCCGTAAGAAGTCACCACTTGATCTAATAACCAATAACTGGATGATAATTTCGGCAAATACGCGTTGTGATAATAACCTTGTTACTGATGATAACTTGCCTCTCTCTGTGTTCATTGTTTAGCAATTTGCGATGCACTGCGACCAATTAGATCTACTGTGCTTCCTCCACCGGGAGAGGGTGAAATCCGGTGTCGGCGCATAGTCTACTTCAGGGGCTTACAAAAGGCGGCCCGCGGGCGCATGTGGCCCGCGAAGCCATTTTTGCGGCCCGCGAGAGCACTCTAAGAAATCATGTGAAGAAAAGTCACAAAAATATTTAATTGCTCGTTCAAAAACGTACTAATTTTTATACACTTTATAGACCCAAGTCAAAACTAATTATTCTTTAATACTAGTTCCTCTTTCCAAGTATTCACTTGTTCTCAATAGATGGTTTTTTATTTTAAAACATTTAAAATCCAAATTTCAAACAATAATGATGTTATTTTTGCGTCCCACTGACCACTTTTGATGGTTTTCGGAGACGCCAAAGTGTCGAAATTTTGTCCCGTAGGAGTTCTTTTACGTGCCAGTAAATGTACCGACACGAGGCTAACGTATTTGAGCACCTTTAAATACCAACGGACTGAACCTGAATCGAAGCTGCCAAACTGGGGTCAGAAGGCCAGCGCCTCAACCGTATGAGCCACTCAGCCCGGCTCCAAATTTCACTCTTTTATGCAATTTTAAAGTAATGTTTTAAGAAATTAAAATTATCAAACCCTCCTTTCAGTTGAACTATACATATTATTTTATAATGGTGCTTCTGTACTATCTGAAGAATTTTACGAAAATTGGCCTATTCAAGTGCGGCCCGCGAACATGACTAAGGTTTCCAAAATGGACCTCGAGCCCTTACAAATTGGAAACCTCTGGCCTACTTCAATCAAGGCCGTACCCAAGGGGATGGGTAGGCTTTTCTGAAATTATTTCAAACACGATGGAAATGTATTGAACATCGCCCTTGGCAAGTTATTCCAATCCCTAACTCCTCTTCCTATAATCGAATATTTACCCCAATTTGTCCTCCTCAGTTCCAACTTTATCTTCGTACTGTGATCTTTCCTACTTTTAAAGACATCGTCGCCATAAGACCTATCTGTGTCGGTGCGACGTAAAGCCCCTAGCAAAAAAAAACTTTTAAAGACACCACCCAAACTTATTCGTCTACTAATGTCATTCCACGCCATCTCTCCACTGACAGCTTGGAATATATCACTTAGTTGAGCAGCTCGTCTCCTTTCTCCCAAGTTTTCCCAGCCCAAACTCTGCAAGATTTTTGTAACACTACTCTTTTGTCGGAAATCACCCAGAACAAATCGAGCTGCTTTTCTTTGGATATTTTTCAGTTACTGAATCAAGTAATCCTGGTGGGAGTCCCATACACCGGAACCATACACTAGTTGAAGTCTTACCGGAGACTTATATGCCCTCTCCTTTACATCCTTACTACAATCCCTAAACAGCCTCATAACCATGTGCAGAGATCTGTACCCTGTACGCAGTAATGTCTTGACTGCCAGTTCCTTGAGATGAGGTATCAGGTTGGCTGATGTTGAGTTCCTGTTAGCTCGGAGATGTAGGTAGCTTCAGAATCAAGGGGACCACGTTCTGTTCCGTCAAAGCCGTCAGTTCAACAACCGCTCGATTTGTCCTGGGTGATTTCCGACAAAAGAGTAGTATCACAAAAATGTTGCAAAGTTTGGGCTGGGAAGACTTGGGAGAAAGGAGGTGAGCTGCTCGATTAAGTGATACGTTCCGGGCTGTCAGTAGAGAGATTGCGTGGAATGACATTAGTAGACGAATACGTTTGAGTGGCGTCTCTAAAAGTAAGAAAGATCACAATATGAAGGTAAAGTTGGAATTCAAGGGGACAAATTTGGGCAAATATTCGTTTATAGAGGAGCCTCCGTGGCTCAGACGGCAGCGCGTCGGCCTCTCACCGCTGGATACCGTGGTTCAAATCCCGGTCACTCCATGTGAGATGTGTGCTGGACAAAGCGGAGGCGGGGCAGGTTTTTCTCCGAGTACTCCGGTTTCCCTGTCATATTTCATTCCAGCAACACTCTCCATTCTCATTTCATAGCATTTATCATTCATTAATAAATCTCTTTGGGAGTGGCGACCCCATCGTACTAATAGCCTATATCTGCTTCATTCATCACATCCCTGACCCGGTCAATGACTGGAAAACAGGTTGTAGGTTTTCATTTTCATTCGTTTATAGGAAGGGAGTTAGGGATTGGAATAACTTACCAAGGAAGATGTTCAAATACATTTGAAATTTCCTTGCAATCATTTAAGAAAAGGCTAGGAAAACAACAGGGAATCTGCCACCTGGGCGACTGCCCTAAATGTAGATAAGGATTGATTGATTTGATTGATTGATTGATTGATTGATTGATTGATTGATTGATTGATTGATTGATTGATTGATTGATTGATTGATTGATTGATTGATTGATTGATTGATTGATTGATTGATTGATTGATTGATTGATTGAAGCTAATACTATACAATACCAGGGGATAAGTTTGATACATTTCCATCGACTTCGAAATAATTTCAGAAAAGCCTACCCATCCCCTTGGATACGGCCTTGATTGAAGTAGACTATGCGCCAACACCGGATTTCACCCTCTTCCTATGGAGGAAGCACAGTAGATCCAATTGGTCGCAGTGCATGGCAAATTGCATATACCTTTAAAGGTACAAATCTGCTTTCACATTCCTCAACAATTGCTTTAAACCCTTCCCAGAGTCTGTTTACATTTTTATTTACCGTTTTCCACCGATCATATTTACTTCTTTCAAACTCCCCTATGCCTGTTTTATCAGCCATATGGTACTTGTGCTGGACAAAGCGGAGGCAGGTCAGTTACCTGGAGGGCGGCATTTTGTTTTTATTTTGCCTAGTTTTACTGCCCGATGCCATTCCTGACGCCAACCCTATTTGTAAGGATGTATTCACTACTACGTGTTTCCTGGTGGTTTGTTATATGTAAACAAAGATGTGTGTTAAGACGAACAAAAAACACTCAAACCCGAGCCGAAGAAATTATCTAGACAAAGTTAAAATTACCGACCCGGCCGGGAATCAGACCCGAAGCTATCTGAACCAAAGCCCACCGCGCTGACCATTTGCCCAAGGAGCCGTATTATTATTATTATTATTATTATTATTATTATTATTATTATTATTGTTATTATTATTATTATTATTATTATTATTATTATTATTATTATTCATCTTTCTTAATTAATTAATTAATTAATATGTTTAGCGTCCAGGGTTGATTTTTCCCTCGGACTCAGCGAGGGGTCGCACCTCTAACGCCTCAATGGCGGTGTCCTGGAGCATGAGACGTTGGATCAAGGATACAACTGGGAAGGAGGACCAGTGCCTCACTAAGATTGCCTCGTTTGCTATGATGAACAAGGGTCTTGTGGGGGAATGGGGAGATTGGAAGGGATAGACAGGGAAAGGGAAAGAAGCGGCCGTGGCCTTAAGTTAGGTACCATCCCGGCTTTTGCCTGGAGGAGAAGTGGGAAACCACGGAATACCACTTCCAGGATGGCTAAGAAGGGAATCGAACCCTCCTCAACTCAGTTGACCTCGCGAGGCTGAGTGGACTCCGTTCCAGCCCTCGTACATGCACGCACATTAATGGTGTCCCGACGTAAACAATCAACACTGCCCCACTCCAATACTGAAAAAGAGGGAGAGAGTAAGGGGATAGTGTTGAAGGCCACTCTCCAGTACTGAAAAGGAGGGGAAGGGAGTGAACAGGTAGTGCTGAATACACAGTGTGTGTATTCCGGCGTTATACTGTAACATTGTAATACGATGTCTCCTATCCTATCACAGGTGAATCGAGGCCGTATTATTGGCATGTGGGAGGCTCACATGGTCCCCCAAGCAATAGCACAAGCAATACCATGCAGTCTTAAGACAGTTTGGAGATGGATAGAAATATAGCAAGAACGAGGTGAAGAAGGATTGGTAGATCATAGGACACATAACAAGGCTCCTAGAACAACTACTCCGGAACAGGATGCTGGAATCATTCAAACTATGGACAATTCTCCGTTTGCAACTATCGATAATGCGATTGCCGCATTGGAATTGCCAGTAAGCCGGACTACCGTGAGTCGCTGACTCCACGCGGCAGGTATTTACAATCGCCGAGCTGCGAAAAAGGAGCGACTTCTTCCTATCCACAGA
This sequence comes from Anabrus simplex, assembly GCF_040414725.1. Taxonomy (NCBI): domain Eukaryota; kingdom Metazoa; phylum Arthropoda; class Insecta; order Orthoptera; family Tettigoniidae; genus Anabrus; species Anabrus simplex. Next base: position 55,268,764 of record NC_090268.1, read on the forward strand.
GAATTTCGCGTAGGCTTTGCACTACAAGAAAGTGTTACTCCACGACAGGAATGGGAAATTATAATTTGGTTGGATGAAAAGGTATTTTGCTCCGACCCAGGTAAACAGCTGAAGTGCTGGCGTCCAGTTGGAAAGCGTTATGAAGAGCCCTTTGTCCAGGTAACTAATCAGTCGGGTCGCATCACATGTGGCGTATTGGGTGCTGGTCATGGAGAGTTGATAGAGATCACTCCACATATGACTGCTTGTGAATATGTGGACATTTTAGAGGGTGCCGTTCAGATGTATTTTCTTATTGCTCAAGAAGTAAAATGTATCTTCAGTTATTTTTATAAAGAAATGCTTACACAGTTATACACCAATACCTTATTTTAGCATATTAATTTTCTGTTTATAGAATTTATCGTAATTCTATATCCGATGTGGTAAATTATGATGATATAACTTCAGTAAAGTCCAGAACAAAGTTACGAACCAATAAAAGATATTTTCAAATTACTACCCGATATAACGCAGCTACAAAATCTTCCTAACTAGTATAAAATACTTTTCGGTTAAAAACCTCCTTTACCTCTTAATACTGTAATTATCAGAGTAGGTTACTTTTTTAATTTTGTATGTTAAAATGCTATTTGTTCGGGGCGTCGACATATACAGTTCTTTTGCCCCTACTTGCACAATATAAGAACCTGCATGTAATTGGAATTGCGGAAGTGTTGAGTGTTGAATGTGAGGAACGTTAAGGACGATACAAGCACCAGTCCCCAGGCCGGGGATATTAATCATTTACAATTAAAACCCCTGACCCAGCCGGGAATCGAACCCGGGGCGGCCTGACGCGTTGTCCCCTACACCGCGGGGCCGGACGAGTAGGTAACCTAATGCTGTACTTCAATACATCCGCCACTGTGCCCATTTCGATCACAACGATGTCTTGTAGCGGGCTGTCTACATGCAGTCCATGCAGCAATGCATTAAGCGAGAAGGTGAGTCATTGTGCCCTCGACACTACCGCTTCACTCCCTTCCCCCTTGTTTTGTACTGGGTTGGCCTTCAACACTACCCCTTCACTCTCTCCCCTTCTTTTCAGTACTGGAGTGGGGCAGTGTTGATTGTTTACGTCGGGACACCATTTCTGTGCTTGCATGTACCACTTTTCAAATTTCGTGGCAGAGCCGGGTTTCGAACCCAGGCCCTTGGGAGTGCCTGCTAATTACGCTAAACACTACACCACAGAGGCGGACATTATTATTATTATTATTATTATTATTATTATTATTATTATTATTATTATTATTATTATTGTTGTTGTTGTTGTTGTTATAATTTCCCAACGAGTACCTCTTACGCCAATCAATTTCAATTAAAGTAGTGAATATTAAAAATGGATTTCTAAGCGTTATCGGCTATAAAAAAGCTGAATAGCATTGAAATATTTTCTAAGAGTAAGTAAAGATGTTTCGATGATACTGAAACTGATGTTCTAAACATTCGAATCTAAAAACGCAAACCACGGATATTGATAATGATGCATCCTATGTCTAGACTTAAATTCTTGGCAAATGCTATCATGGTGCAACTTCAAACGTGGTGAATAGTAATCACCAGTGAAATTAAAGTTTAGAAATGCGAGCATAATTATAACCCATTAGATATTTGCATAGGCTAACAAGCTTATTCGCTTACCTCGCGGGCAGTAAATATAGTCACGCACTGAGCGAACGTTTGCATAGCTGGGTTATAAGGTGAAATACGAAGAACAATCAAACCAACACGTCAATGATCTCACTTCAAAAGTATTACTGTAGAATTCCATATAATTTATTTATTTATTAATTTATTTATTTATTTATTGCTACTTGCTTTACGTCGCACCGACACAGACAGTTCTTATGGCGACGATGGAACGAGGAAGGGCTAGGAGTGGGAAGGAAGCGGCCGTGGCCATAATTAAGGTACAGCCCCAGCATTTGCCTGGTGTGAAAATGGGAAACCACGGAAAACCATCTTCAGGGCTGCTGACAGTGGGGTTCGAACCTACTATCTCCCGAATACTGGATACTGGCCGCACTTAAGCGACTGCAGCTATCGAGCTCGGTATAAAATTTTATAACTTACTTATTGTTACTTTATGCCTTTGCTGGCGAGGTGTAGTGTTTACAGTACACTATGTCTTCTGGTGTGTGCTAGAATAAATTTGTTACCTTCATTGATCTGTCTCAGTCTCATCCTTGGCTTTGACAACGTGAAGGTGACCGAGGTATGAGGGAAGCTAGTAATACCATTCCTTATGCAGCCAGTCACTGTTATAAATGGTGTGAAAATATCGCTCACAGGATCGGTTGGTACATGCATTTCAGTGGGCTTGGCAGATTGATATGTAATAGCAACTTTTAGCTCGGTGAGGAAAGCAACAGGAAACTATCTAACTCCTTATTTCCCTCGTACGCCTCTTCGGTGACACCTAGGCTATCTATGACAGCTGTTGGCAGAGCTGTGGAGGAACAAACCAGCTCTTGGGCTGAATATCTAACATACATATTGTTACTTTGTAAGCTGGTGTCGTTGCGATTTCGAACAGTCCTGATTGCGGACAGTCTCAATTACGGATAATAGGCTCGATGTGCCTCCATTGAAAACACTATTTCCTACAGATAAGCCTTCGTGAAATAAAGCATCTATATTGTACTTTTCTTACTGGAGCAAGTGCGTAAAAGGTTCATTGTTAGCACCAACCGGGACTGCGGGCATTTTTTTTTCTAGAGCACTTGCTTATTTTCGAGGTAGGCATGTAGCTCCGCACAAAGTTAACGGCAGAGGGTTGGAAGACTCACGGACACCATGAACCCGCACGGTTAACCGTACTCGGCCTTTAAGTGAGCCGGAAGTGTGATAGACTCAAAACTGTCTTTTTTTTCGTTTTTGAGCTAAAAAACTCTCCATACTTCGTAAGTATCAATTATTGTGCTGAAGTTATATTTGAGGCAATAAAATAAAATAACTCTGCACGCTGAATATCATTAGATGTCAGCTACCAGTCAAATATTCTTTTTGGATTTTCCACAAGTCATTATGTATGGTTTTCTTTTCTTTTCTTAATCTGTTTACCCTCCAGGGTCGGTTTTTCCTTCGGACTGAGCGAGGGATTCCACCTCTACCGCCTCAAGGGCGCTTTCTGGAGCTTCAGACTCTGGGTTCGGGGGATACAATGGGGAGGATGACCAGTACCTCGCCCAGGCGGCCTCACCTGCTATGCTGAACAGGGGCCTTGCGAGGGGATGGGAAGATTGGAACGGATAGACAAGGAAGAGGGAAGGAAGCGGCCGTGGCTTAAAGTTAGGTACCATCCCGGCATTTGCCTGGAGGAGAAGTGGGAAACCACGGAAAACCACTTCGAGGATGGCTGAGGTGGGAATCAAACCCACCTCTACTCAGTTGACCTCCCGAGGCTGAGTGGACGCCGTTCCAGCCCTCGTACCACTTTTCAAATTTTGTGGCAGAGCTGGAAATCGAACCCGGGCCTCCGGGGGTGGCAGCTAATCACACTAACCACTACACCACACAGGCGGACGTATGTTTTTGATGGAGTTATAATTCATAAGCGAACAGCAAGGATTTTCTTGTATCAAAGAAGGTTTCATTCTAAAAAAACGTCAAGTGCACGAAATAATGCTATTTCGCTAGAAGCAATGATTCTGGTTGCTTTAAGATATTATGCAGCAGGAATTTTTCTCATTAACTACGGGGACCACAGACCTTAAATTGTAGTCTCCTTATAATATTATATAAACGTATTATTGGTGGTATGAAAACTGTGATGTGAAGCATAAAATATTCATACATAACTGATGTAACTGCCTGCTGTCATTTCTTGATGGATACAGTACTTTTGCATCCATCTCTTGGCACAGGCCAGAGCAAAGTGTAGCTTCCACTGAAGTCCCGGTCTCATCAATGGCTGTGACAATATGGAAGCTGCTGGGGTATGGGTGGTGCTGAGTAATGGCATTCAGAGTACAAACCGTGCGTCTGAGTGTTATGAAAGGTGTTGCTCATAGGCCCAGTGAGGAAAGCAATGGCAAACTACCTCACTCCTCGTCTTGCCTAGTACGCCTCATTTTGGTACTGCAATTGGTTTTTGCTGTTTTCATATAACTGCATAGCCTTTGGTGGTGCTATTTGAGGATCCAAACAGCCTCTGGGCTGATGACCTAACAGACAGACAACTGATGTAATACGTCCAGCTCCGTGCGTCGTCTGATAGCTGGGGTCGTTAAAGCATTTTCGTTAGCATCGTCCGAAACCGTCCGTGATTTGACGGTTCGAGTCCAGCTGCTCGAAAATATTTTTAACATCAGAATGTTGGCCGGCGTAACAGGAGAGGTGGTGGTATACAATTTCTAATGGATAGATTGCTTGCCAAAAGCCTGGATTCAATCCCGAACCCCTCTGCCGTGTTTATATGGAGTGGGGGCATTGTCGCTGTTGATGGTGATTCGTCCGTTGGATGGCGACGCTAAGCCCTGAGTAAGACCCTTGGTGTTATTCGGATAACAGTAGGCTATGTCGACACCGGGCTTTACCCTCCCCATTCCTAATAATAATAATAATAATAATAATAATAATAATAATAATAATATTTCTACGTCCCACTAACTGCTTTTGACCGTTTTCGGAGACGCCGAGGTGCCGGGATTTTGTCCCGCATGAGTTCTTTTACGTGCCACTAAATCTACCGACACAAGGCTGACGTATTATAGCACCTTCAAATACCATCGGACTCAGCCAGGATCGAACCTACCAAGTTGGATTCAGAAAGCCAGCGCTTCAGCCGTCTGAGCCACTCAGCACGGCGCCCCCTTCATACTACGCCAGGGCCTCTCAGGGTGCATACACTGTGCACGGTGTAAAAGACGACTTCGCTTGGTTGCCCAGAGTGCAGACCCCCACTCCTCGATTTGGAGCAATAGCGCTGTCTCTCTCTTTCCCCACGCCTATCTCGCTCGCTCCCCCTGTCTCCCTCTTCCCCACTTGCTCCGTAGCGCTCCAAATCCGAGCCGAGTTGAGCCGAGCTTAGCCGAGTAGCCCAGAGACGAAGCGTTGGTCCGAGCCAAACCGAGTGGAACCGATGCACAGTGCACGGAGCTCTTGCGCCTCGATTTGCACGCGTGAGATTTTGGGCGTTTGAGATACCCTGTACTGCGGTATCATATATCACGTCATTCATTTCATCTCCTTATCACCCCTGATGTGGTTTACGTCAGGAAGGACATACGGTCATAAATAGTCCAGCTTCAAGAACAAGTCCATTAGCTAAGCTATTGAAATCCATATCACATGTACACCCTGTTTATCTTCTTGTGCTAGCGACAACGCTTCACAATGTTTAAGTAAACATGAAGATCGAGGAGCTTTGCGGTATTTCTCAAGAAAATTTGCCTTTCCCTTCAGTAAATTCCTTACATGTATAATACATTTACTACCTTCATCCTCATCTTGCTTTCTACGCCTCATTTTGGCGTCGCCATCGGTAGTGCTATTTGAGAATACAACCAGCCTCTGGGCTGATGACCTCACAGACAGACGGAGCACAAAATAAATTTTGAAGGGAAAATATCAAATCTCAGAAACATTCTTGTCATTTTCAGCCCCAAAGTTTAACGAAATATTTAAATGTCCCGACTGTGATCACGGTCAGATAACCAATCTGATATTTTCCATGTTCTTCCAACCTCTTCTTGACAGGCTACACTCGGAAAATGTCGAATAACTGTGATGCTTTAGATTGAATGAGTTCCACTCGGCGGAGAAATACTGAAATTATGAAAACTACATTGCTAGAGGGTAAGTACAGTACCACAGCTTTATTTTCTAGTGATCAGGATTTTCTGAATCATCAAATATTACACGACTTACATAATGTGTTTGTTTTGTCATATTTAAGACAACTGCTCTTAAGAAAATATAAACTATATTCAATAAATATTTATGGTATCAGAAAAATAATAAAGTGTTTCATGCCTGCTAGTAAACTAGCAATAAAATAAATAAAATAAATTGTAGTTAAGAATGCTTCATCCTAACTATTGCCAGCATACCAGCAATAGAAATATTATTGCCATAGGGAGAAGAGTATTATGCGTCCAGTACTACATATTGCCGCGAACTAGGTTATGTTATAAACGAGTATAGAATCAATTAATACATCTCCAAGTAATACATCCACACTGGTCTGTCTGCTGGATCCGAGGTTTGCGAGATTGAATTCGGCCGAGGGTGATGGATTTTAATAGGAGGTAAATCTCGAGCATGCTTGAAATTTGCTTACTTGAAATTTACATAAATATTGATTTTCTGAGGAAAGGAATATTGCTAGAAGACCAGGATTTTAATATTTCAACGTTCCCGTGTGTTCCGTAAGACAATACAGACATCAAAAAACACGTATTAGACCCACGGTACTTGTTTATGGGAAAGCATGTTAGAGAAAAATAAGAAATAAAAGTGCTCTCCAAAAAACTGTAAATAACAATGGGTAAAATTATACGACGCAACATTCGCATATATCCCGCTGAATTTCTACTTTATTCACTACGTACGATAGTATTAATTCGCCACAAACAGCTGATATTAATACAAAAATCTCGGTCATTGAATTACTTGGCTCTGATTGGCCAGTTCCAATCAAAGAGTGCCCAATCGACCACACCTTCGACTATTCTTTCAGCGCAGCCAACGCTAGCACAGACTTGACATCATTAGTTTAAACCAGAGCCATCTACAGTAGACGGCTCTGGTTTAGACGGGCGAGGTGTCGTTTAAACCACGGTAGCTGGTTTAAACTGTACGAGTGTTAGAAATTGTTGTAGAAAATGGACGCAGGTTTAAACTAGGCACTAAAGTTAAACGGGGTTAATTTATACCAGGTTTAACTCGATTTGGATAAAATGGCCCTTAGCCGTTAAATTACAGACGAAGTCAAATGAAACCTATTGTCATAATTTTTAATAATCTAACAACAACGAATGCCCTCTTTGTTCATAAAACTTGACAATATAATGTATTACTTCTACCTGAAATAATTAAATTGATATTAAATTATTCATAGGTTTAACATTTTATTTGAAGGGGCCCAAATTTTTATTTTGACAGGCGGACCCGTATCACAAACGTTTCGTCTCTGGTCGTAAAAAATAGTGTGTTGATTCTTGTCATCTTGGTAGCAGTGGCGGCTCGTGATGATAGAAATGGGTGGGGCACATTCAACATATTAGGAACACTAGGAATCAATTAAATCAATTAAATTAATCTTATATTAATCCGCCATTGAATATATTATTCATTGTACAATTCCTCTGTATGAGCCTTTGGCTCGTTGGAATTAATTATTGAAATAAATATCTATCTATCATCTACCTTCTTATTTCTTGTACAGTATATGAAACTGCGATTGTAGGTTCTATTGTTATCTTTGAACGATTTATGCTAAGCTCTGGTCTTGGTCAGCCCATTTCTTTAGCTAATAATCTGTTTTCGTAATTAAGAGATTTTGTTTGTAAGTAGCTCACTTGATTCATTTTAAAACACTTATGCTCGCACAGGAATACACTCAGATACATCACACTAATCTTTACACACTTTTCAGACTTACAATGAACATCGACACCGATGGACACGATTAATCTAACAGACGTACAAGGTAAGCACAGGTTTGCTACAAACACTACCTTTGCGCGCGTTAATAATACATATGCCGACAAGAAAGTGTAGCTGGATGCTATCTAGTAGGCTGTAGGAGAAGTAAGTTCAAAATACGAACTAACGCTGAAGTGTCACGTCGTAGAAATACTGTGACCGGGTCAATGGAATTTGCCATTACCCCCTTCACCCCTCACAGCTCGCTGAATGAGGGGATGATGTTCAGGTATACGACCGAGTCGGTCCCATCCGGGATTAGACCTTTACTATGTTGCCTAGTTTAGTCCAGGGTTGCTAGAACAAGAATAACCATGGTGAATCATAGCCTCTTGAACTCACTGAAGGTGGTCGTGACAGTAATCGTGAATAATGTTGTTCTGATTTTTATAATAGTTTTAATCGGTGGAGGGGCACGTGACCATGTGACCTAAAGGCAGAACCGCGCCTGCTTGGTACGTCTCTCATCCAATTATAGATATGTTGCTTTATTCATTGTGTAGAACATTAAACTACTGGAAACACCTAAGTTGGAATTCTTAGCATAATAATGGCATATTGAAAAAGGTAGCAAGCAACATTATACCAAATTAGTGAAGAGACAAATTATAGCGTGGTCGCAAAAAGTGACTGTAAGAGACAGGATGTGATGGAATGATTAGCAATTCAAAACTGCAAGACTTAATGAGCATGTGTGATATGTCTCTTGTCAGCCTTTTATGCATGACTGACTCTCAAATGAAAACTTCATTTCTACAATGTAATTCAGATTTTCCGCTCCATTACGCATTCATTAATCGCCACATAAATTACCGCGAGTAAGCAACGCCCCTAACAAATTCATGGTTGTGCAGGCGTGTGTAAACAGACTCCCTTTATAGCTCACCGACGGCACCACATTCGTGAAGGGGAATTTTTAAAGTGGCACTAATTAGGGCTTGAAACTTTCGTGCGACTCGGGCATCTCAATGATAATTTATACCAACCAAGATCCTGCCGCTACAGCATACTGTAGTTCAACGTTCTCTCTCACAGCCAAAGTAAGAGTGAAGAGTTTAGAAGATCGGACGAGTCATACAATATTTAGAGAGAGAGTGGAAGGCATTTATTTCTGCTTCCCCCACTTGGAGGCTGCCAAAAAGACAGCTTACATAAAAAAGTGGATTGACAACTACACAGGTCGTGTAAAATATACAAATATACATTTCCGTTTATTTAGGATCAACCTCCTGTATTTACAAGCTGCCACTAAAAATAAGGTAAAACTTATCAAATTGTATCCATACAGTTCTATTAATGAAAGAAAACTCTAAATTATGAAAGAGATATGGTAAACAGTATAATTAATGCGCCATTTCAGTGCTGTAGAGTGGTGTCTCAAGATCTTGATGGAGCCTCGGAGGACGAGAGTCACAATTTCGGGGATGAGCTTCATTGGAAGTTGGAAGCGCTTCAACGTGGCGACAAAGTGATGAGTAGGGCCCGGATGTTTATAACATGTGATATTTTTTCTTTATATTCTTTGCATGGAAAATACAATTTAAGCATGATTTTATCTACGGTGACAAAAATTGTGCAATTTTCAAGGGTCATATAAAGTCATATTTTGGCTCTTTTAATTTTTTTTGTCATTTTCCGGTAATTTTTCATATTACGGTCATATTTCCCCGTGAATATTCGTATTTTTGTCATATTTTTATCTTTTTTGCATACTTGCTTGCAGTAGTCTCAAAGGTGGATTTTTTACCTCTCCTAATATTATTGTCTGTAATTTATTACAATTATCTTCCTTATAAATATATATATTTTTGTGAATTAGGAGTGTAAGATATATATAAAGAGATAGATCCATAGAAAGCGACAGAAAGGTGAGCCTCAATTGAACTCTAATCATTTGACGTATTTCAAATATGATCTAATAACATCCTGCGATGTTGAGCGGTATTTTCGGTGTTACAAGTCAATGTTGCGTGAAAATAGAACATCGTTCCCATTTGAAAACTTTAAAATGTATGCAATTTGCTATTGTAATTCTTTCTGATCGCTCATCAAAATGTGACATTCATTTCATTCTGTGCAGAGTCTAGAGTTACCTCTGGATTGAGTAAATAAATAATTTCCAAATACCATATAATAATAAAATTATATTATTATTATTATTATTATTATTATTATTATTATTATTATTATTATTATTATTACGGGGTTACCCGTGGAACGCAGAGGTGAAAGAAGGTGCCGGGGTGAACGGGTCTAACTACAAAGTCAAGAACGGAATTTAAAATTTTAACAAAGGTTATATTTTTTTTATTTTTTAGAATTTCAAAAAATCAACGAATAACAATATAACAGGTCCCATAGGCAAGTTAGAAATGGGTCAAGTAAAATACAAGGTAGTGAATTCTACAAGTCCTGGACTTCAAGCCTCTCGCTTACATTTCCTGAACTACACGCTCAAATTTACAAAGATCATTACTTAAGGGCAGAAATCCCCTAACACTTGGAGCCCTTGTTCCAGCAATTACAATATCAGGCCTCCCAGAGGCACCATTACAACACTTGAAAAGAGCTGACACGCTCTCAGTTTATCAAGCCTATTCAAGGCAATATCAGACTTTACAATTACTTGCCATCAAGGCACAACTTACACAAATGAAACGGGGGTATCTCGTACCCAACCTACTGGGCCTTAGCAGAAAAAGAACAGGTTAAGTAAATGGCCCGAAACACCAAGTTGAATGGAGGCGTGTAATTGCACTCCTAAACATGTATTCTTAAAACCTAAAAGGCACTAGGCCGATGAAACAGGGGCTATTCCCAAACTATGGAGGTGACTCGTATAAGAATAATTTAAGACATTACAGAAAGGAAGAAAAGCCGTTACAAAACGTAGTCACCTCTAACCAGTATGAAGGGGAGCTCGAGAGGGTGCATCACTCTCTATCACCGAATTACTGTTACAGATTTTATGAAGTTTTTACATAAGCCGGCAGAAAATTACATTTTTAGAAAAGTAGGTTACATGGTAAAAATTTCGGACCTTTCCCGCGGGTTAAACTGCTGAGCTAGCAAGAAATAAAGATGTTAAACCGCCATTACCTTGCTGAAGAACTGCTGCCTGATGAAAGAGGCACCACCCGCCTCCTGCTTCACACACACACACACTTAGTTAAACGTTGATCAAGTGGCCAAGAGACGTGAAAATCCGCAGTTTATAAACCCTCGGGGAAAGTTCGAGACCTTTCATGAATAATCAAGCCACACCCTCTCACTTTTATTGGCTAGCTTAAAGTTACACATCAAATCGAAGAAGAAGCCTGTGATAGGCCGAAAATTAATTACAGAAATTAGGGATTGGCTGAATTCAAAACTGGCGGAAAGAAAAGATCAATATTGCCAACCCAAAAATGAATGAACGTAATTTAGTAAAGAGCAAAGTTATGAATACAAAATGTCTTCAAATAAAGTTCCTTCACTTCGCACCAGGTTGCATAATCATAGTTTTTGTAGTGACATCTCTTGCAGAAAGTCCAAACTTCCTGATAAATAGTAAACAAAACGCGTAGAATTTTATACAGTACTGGAAACTTCACAATCACAAAATTAAGGAGGTGACATCTTCTGAGGAAAAGTTTAAGTAGATTTAGTTCCAAGTTCTGTGTTTCTCCTGTAGAGGAGTTCTAATTGGCGCAAGATTTAAATGTGCGGCGTAGAGGTGTACCGCCCAGTACAATTATTATTATTATTATTATTATTATTATTATTATTATTATTATTATTATTATTATTATTATTATTATTATTGAAAGTGTTAGATTTTAAACGTTATTTTCAACGTAATGTTAATTTAAACAGCGGCAAGATTTTGAAGATTTCGAAAATGTTACCAAAGGATTTTGAAGTCATATTTATTGCCATATTTGAATACATTTTAGGCCATAAATGCTTACATATTTCTAACATTTTTAGGTCATAAACATCCGGGCCCTAGTGATGAGATACGATACCACGAGCTCCACCCATTATCCCTATTATTTCAATTTCTTGAAGGTGGTATTTATATTTGTAGTAAGGGATAGTGGGTTTGTATTTTTAATCTTTTCTAGATTGACTCTCCTCTGGCTGAACGTTATGATGCTCGAACCTGACAATCGGATCTAAAATGAATCCCTGAGAACTGTTGTCTTTAAAGACTATGATATCAATTCTCTGCGAACTGCCGTTTATGTCCAGTTCGTGTACCTCCTCAAGTATATTGAATCACTTCTTTTTCAGTTTTTCGACAATGAAGGATCTGATCTGGAGGTGCCGGGTGTTTCTTAGGAGCTCCCCGCGTCTACAGAATCCCAGGGCATGGCCAAAGGTTTCTTTCTCTCCGTGGCAATGCCGACAGAGGTTGTTGTCCAGGGATCTGCCTGGCACCGAGAGAACTGCACAAACATTAGCAGTCATCTTCACAGCCTCTTCATTCATTACAAGACATCCCGGTATAATCTCGCACCCAAGAGTTTGATGATGTGTATTCTTTGTAAAATTGTACTCCGAGTAAGTTTTGCTTTAGTGTACACCAGGGGGAGAATTCGAGTTCTCGTAGCTCTTGACGGATCTTCTTGGTATTGTACAGGCCGTTCTTGGCGGTTATATTTTCTTATTTTCTTACTATAACTTACCTTAATTACTTACCTTACTTACCCATTTTCTTACTTTCTTAATTCGTTTACCCTCCAGGGTTGGTTTTCCCTCGGACTCAGAGAGGGATCCCACCTCTACCGGCTCAAGGGCAGTATCCTTGAGCCTGAGACTTTGGGTCGGGAGAGGAGGGCCAGTACCTCGCCCAGGTGGCCTCACCCGCTATGCTGAACAGGGGGCTTGTGGGGAGGATGAGAAGATTGGAAGAGATGGACAAGGAAGAGGGAAGGAAGTGGCTGTGGACTTAAGTTATGTACCATCTCGGCATTTTCCTGGAGGAGAAGTGGGAAACCCACGTACCACTTTTCAAATTTCGTGGCAGAGCCGGTAATCGAACCCGGGACTCCGGAGGTGACAGTCAACCACTACACCACAGGGACGGACTAGTATACTCAATAAAACCCCTATCAATCAATAATTTTGAAACCCATGAGGAACTCCTTAGGCTATAGGACAAAGGTACAGCTATAGACATAAATGATTCTTTACTAATCAACGTGCAGTGTGTCAACGGGATTATTCTTTACTATCAAGTTCATATTACAGGTTGGACCGTGTTGGTGTTTTATGTACAGGTTGCTGATGTTTCGAATAGATTACCGTGCCTATTCTTTGTCAAGGTAACTGATGGAGGTCTACTTCTACTCTGTCCAAAACCGAGCTCGATAGCTGCAGTCGCTTAAGTGCGGCGAGTATCCAGTATTCGGGAGATAGTAGGTTCGAACTCCACTGTCGGCAGCCCTGAAAATGGTTTTCCGTGGTTTCCCATTTTCACACCACGCAAATGCTGGGCCGGTACCTTAATTAAGGCCACGGCTGCTCCCTTCCCACTCCTAGCCCTTTCCTGTCCCATCGTCGCCATAAGACCTATCTGTGTCGGTGCGACGTAAAGCAACTAGCAATCTGTTCAAAGCAGTCTTCCCAGGCAGCTAAATCAACTACGAATGTGTTTCTTTTTTTCGAAAGTGGCCACTGTACCACGCCTTATATACAGTTGAGACTGGTTTATACGTAACTCAGTTCTGCGTAATTCTCTTTTATACGTAAATTTCTGTAGGTTCAGGGAATATATGACCTAAAAACATGGTAATTAAACCTCATTTGTACGTAACCCATTTATACGTAATTCGGTGTTATAACTTACGTATTCATTTTCGTTAAATGATATTTATTTGTACGTAACAAAGTTAAAATATAGCCGGCCATGTATGCATTTCCCCTGTTCAAAACATAGGCGAGTTCGAAATTTCGGTTTTGTTGGCGGTGGGATTTCGGCTGCAGATGTAGGAGGGGTGCAGTGCGGTACTGCAATAAAGGTCATGAGAAGTGACTACACGGCTTTTAACTAAAAGAAAAAGATTACCAGCCAGACACCTGGTTGTCAAATACAGTTGGTTTGCACGTAACAGAATTCAAATAATGCCGCTGACATATGAATTTTGTTACCGAAATATAAGTGAAATAGAAATGCGGCCATTAAAGTCGGCAGATATCGGAAAGGTGCGGTCTGGTGGTACACCGAAAGTCGTGGGAAGTCACCGCACGGCATAAAGCTAGAATAGAAACATTAAAGCACATGTGTTTAACACATAGAACACGCTTCATTTGTTTATTTATTTATTTATTTATTTATTTATTTATTTATTTATTTATTTATTTATTTATTTATTTATTTATTTATTTATTTATTTATTTATTTATTTATTTCGAGATTTAAAATAATGAAAATCCACAGTCTGTTTCTTGTCATTCGACCATGTCAGGAATGGAATGAATGTAGCCCCCATCTAGCGGGGGGACATGAATTGTACCGGCTGCCGAAGCCTGTCACACTCCTCTGGAGCAATGATTATTGACTGACAGATGAAATGAAATTATATTGGAGAGTGTTGCTGGAATGGAAGATGACGGGAGTATCCGGAGAAAAACCTGTCCCAGCCTCCGCTTTGTCCAGCACAAATCTCACATGGAGTAACCGGAATTTGAACCACGGTATTCAGTGGTGAGGGGCTCTTTTACGAGATTTAGTTTTTATAATAGTAAATACTGTACATTCATTTAATAATTTTAAAATTATTTTCATGATCCTTTAAATTTCAGTTAAATTACATTTTGCGTTTACTTTAAATTATATTAAATTTACTTTTAATTTAAGTATGTTATGTTTATGCAAGTGTATAATTATATGGTTTGGCATAATAGAAGGCTTCATAGCATGAGCCTCGCGATGTACAGAAAGTCATAAATAAATAAATAAATAAATAAATAAATAAATAAATAAATAAATAAATAAATAAATAAATAAACTAAGGATACGGAGTTGGTGTCGATAGTTCCGTTAGTTGATAATCCTGAAAGACTACTAGAATTATCCACGAGCCCCTTAGAATATGAAAACGCAATATCATTATCTTTAGTAAATAATCCTGTACATTTGGATTCAGAACAGCTTGTTCTGTTCAAAAAATGACAAACCAAAACGTGAATTTGTATTATTTTTTTACGTCAAAGTGCCCCTAAAGGAAATCTAAGGAGGAGAATTGATATTTAAGGTTCGTTGCATTAAGGTTAGATAGTGAAGATTATGTCTGTCTTGTAGACGGAGCCAGCCGAGTTTGGTGTACGACAATGTCTCATGGTCTGCGTAATTAAGGTTGATGATGCACCTTACGCATACATTTTGTGTGAGCTGTAATTTCTGTAGTGATTCATCAGTGCGCTCTTACGTACAATGCATTAACAGCTGCAAAGAACAGAGGATGCATACAAGTAATACTTGCTGACGAAAAGAGAAATAGATTAATTAAATATGCATTCATTACGCCTGCAGATTTCAAAGGTGACTTAATTATGATTCCATTACACTTGTTAATATCTACCTCAAAGCTATTATTAAAGAGCTCACACACAATGACTCCCATGCAAATAAAGTGTAATTTATCAAGACAACAGCTGCACAGATAGTGCACTCAATCACATGCCTGGCTTAATGAGCTACCTCCCTCGCATGACAAACAAGGACGATCATTTCAATACCTCATTCTTTAAGAATTAAGAATTGGCCGCACAAACTAGCCAGAAAATGAAAGCCTGCATCAAAACAACCGTAATTAATATATCGTGTTTCGCTTCAGATAAATGCGCATTGGATAATTTCTTCAACACTTGAACAATAGCGCATTCGTAATGGGTCCATTTCCTCCACCGCTAGATCTCCTATATCTGCTATGCTATTACGCTGACGAGCTGGTGATTTAAATAATAATAATATACCGTATTATAAGTCATACTGTACTGGGAACTTGACTCACACTTACTTCGGAATTTACGGTTAGTCACATAAAATCCCGTCATCTCACGTTGAGGGGAACATTATCTTAAACATACAATAGCATTTTTCAAATTGGTGATTTTCTGATTTGGTTGTTAGTAAGATAAAACCGGTGAGTTGGCCGTGCGGTAAGGGGTGCGCAGCTTTGAGCTTGCATCCGGGAGAGAGTGAGTTCGAACCCCACTCTCAGCAGCCCTGAAAATGGTTTTCCGTGGTTTCCCATGTTCACGCCAGGTACCTTAATTAAGGCCACGGCCGCTTCCTTCACACTCCTAGGCCTGCTCCACCCCATCGTCACCATAGGACCTATCTGTTTCGGTGTGACGTAAAACAAATTGTAGAAAAAAGTAAGATAAAATCGTTACATATGCCGTAGATATATAGATAGATAATTTATTTATCCTGACAAAGTTAGGGACAGATGTCCCTGTCTTACACTTAACCAGTAGCAAAATTAGGTTGATAACTAACTAATTACATGTTATTAAAAAGTAATTTGTCATAAACTTAAACTATGTAGAACTATTGAACTATAGCTAACAGTAACTACCCGTACATTAAAATTACAAAAATCAAAGGGAAAGAGCACAATAATACTGAAAAGGAGTACAGTTTTTAAGATATACATTTTCCTTCTTAATCTGCTTACCCTCCAGGGTTGGTTTTTCCCTCGGACTCAGCGAGGGATCCAACCTCTACCGCCTCAAGGGCAGTGTGCTGGAGCTTCAGACTCTGGGTCGAAGGATACAGCTGGGGAGAATGACCAGTACCTCGCCCAGGCGGCCTCATCTGCTATGCTGAACAGGGGCCTTGGTGGGGGATGGGAAGATTGGAAGGGATAGACAAGGAAGAGGGAAGGAAGCGGCCATGGCCTTAAGTTAGGTACCATCCCGGTATTTTGCCTGGAGGAGAAGTGGGAAACCACGGAAAACCACTTCCAGGATGGCTGAGGAGGGAATCGAACCCACCTCTACTCAGTTGACCTCCCGAGGCTGAGTGGACCCCGTTCCAGCCCTCGTACCACTTTTCAAATTTCGTGGCAGAGCCGGGAATCGAACTCGGGCCTCGGGGCTGGCAGCTAATCACACTAACCACTACACCACAGAAGCGGACACAAAAGAGAATTACTAAAAAAATCGAATTATTTGTGAAATATAACTCTTGTCCTGTGAGTTTCCACCCAAGGTAAGAAAGGTACAGGGGAAAGATAAAAGTAGACAGGAAGGAGAGGATTTAAAAGAAAATAGGACGATGAAGTAGGAAAGTGATTATGTCTAGTTGTCTTGCTATTTGTGTCTTTCCATCAGATAATTTGCGAATGCACTTTTAAATTTCTTGGACGCTGATATCCCTCTCACATCTTGAGGCAGGTTGTTCCATTCACTAATTGCAGTAACTGTAAAGGACCTGCCATATGCTGAGGACTTGTGATTGGATATGGTAAGGATATACATGTTCTATGATCTTGTGTTGTTGTTTTTTTCGTGGTGTAATGAGGGGTTACAGAAACGTTCTTTAAGATAAGATAAGGAGGAGAATTGACATTTAAAGTTCGTTGCATTAAGGTTAGACAGTGAAGATTACGGAGCCAGCCGAGTTTGGTGTACGACAATAGGTTCTTTCCAACACAGTCCCTGTACCAGTACATGGTCTCCTTGCGCATGCGCAATACGAAGAATCCTTTCCAACACAGTCAAAATCGCGTTCATGTATTCGTCCATGTACTACAGTCAGGCGTTCCAACTAACTCTTCGCATCGATCCCTGGCGGTCGGAACAAGTCCGCAGTCTAAAGCATGTACTGAGCCGTACATTTCTGTGACATGCGCAGAAACACTGTATCGTTGCCTCCTGCTGTACGCTGATTTCTTTGGAGTTCCTTTAATCAGCTGTTTTTTTATGCACATTGCACGCTCTTCTCCAATTAATAAATTAATCAGCTGTTTGGTTACTGAGGTTAGGATGGATAGTAACGACGATTTTTTACAATCTTCATCCAGTGAAGAAGAGGAAGTACTAATTTTCGTAAAAAGAAAGAGAAATGAAAATTATTTAGGTAACGGTAATTAAATATCTTTCTTTAGTTATTATGCATATAAATGGTGAAACAATGGAGGTTGTTCCCAGTTTCATCTACTTGGGCTCCAAAATAACTGCTGATGGCGATTGCAGCCATGAAATTAAGAGACGCTTGCTCCTTGGGAGGAAGGCAATGGCCAACCTTGATAACGTTTTCAAGAGTAGAGACGTAACTTTAAGAACGAAGATTCGTATAGTGAAGGCTATGGTCTTCCCAGTAGCAATGTACGGAAGCGAAACCTGGACAGTAAGAAAGGCTGAGCGCCGAAGAATAGATGCATTTGAACTATGGTGTTGGAGAAAACTCCTTAGAGTTCCGTGGACTGCGAAGAGATCTAATAAGTCCATATTACAGGAAATCAACCCAGGCTGTTCACTGGAAGGTCAAATACTCAGGCAAAAACTAAAGTACTTCGGTCATATCATGAGAAAACATGATTCACTGGAAAAGACCTTAATGCTGGGGAAGACTGATGGTAACAGGAGAAGAGGGCGACAACGGATGAGGTGGATTGATGACATCAAGGAAGCCACGGCTCTCAATTTAGAAAGACTTCGGAAAATTGTATACGACAGGAAGAAATGGCGCACTTTGGTCTATGGGGTCACGGAGAGTCGAAAGCGACTAAACGACTAACAACAACAACAACATTGTGTTACACTAGGCCTATGGTTTATAAAGGCACAAAAGCTACCAGGTGAAACAAAATATAATTTTTTTACGATGAATTTTTCAGAAGAAACCGTTCCTCAGTATAATGAAAATGAGTTTTTGAGCATTTCCGCATTAACCGAGGAGTTGCTCAAGATATTACAAATCGATATGAAAGAAGTGAGCATCATTAAAGACATTATGGACAGTATGGGAAAATTTCGGCATTTCACTTAAATGTGACGTACTCAGCATTCATTGGACTGCGTTACTCCTATTCCTTGGAGTTCATGCACGAGAATCCATTCCAACACAACCCAATCGTGTATCAATCCCAGAACCAATACGAAGTCAGCGCATGCGTATAGAGCGATGTATGGATGCGTCCATGTACTGACAACAAACTGCGTGTTGAAAAGAACCTAATGTCTCATGGTCTGTGTAATTAAGGTTGATGATGAACCTCACGCATACATTTTGCGTGAGCTGTAATTTCTATAGTGATTCATCAGTGCAGTTGATGTAAATTATATCTCAGTAATCAAATATTGGCATAACTAATGTTTCAATTAAAACATTTTTGAGTTTAAATTGAAATAAACATTTGAAATAGAACTACAGTTAAACTTCGCCTGAGACAAATTTGAGTTTAAATTGAAATAAACATTTGAAATAGAACTACAGTTAAACTTCGATTAAGACAAATTTGAGTTTAAATGGAAATAAACATTTGAAATAGAACTACAGTTAAACTTCGCTTAAGACAAATTTGAGTTTAAATTGAAATAAACATTTGAAATAGAACTACAGTTAAACTTCGATTAAGACAAATTTGAGTTTAAATGGAAATAAACATTTGAAATAGAACTACAGTTAAACTTCGCTTAAGACAAATTTGAGTTTAAATGGAAATAAACATTTGAAATAGAACTACAGTTAAACTTCGCTTAAGACAAATTTGAGTTTAAATGGAAATAAACATTTGAAATAGAACTACAGTTAAACTTCGCTTAAGACAAATTTGAGTTTAAATGGAAATAAACATTTGAAATAGAACTACAGTTAAACTTCGCTTAAGACAAATTTGAGTTTAAATGGAAATAAACATTTGAAATAGAATTACAGTAAAACCTCGCTTAAGACGAACTCGAAGGAACCGGAAAATCGTGAGTTCGTGATAAAAACGTTCGCATTAAATGAAGTTAATACTGTATTTTACTGTTCCGGATCATGTTAAAATCACTGAGGTGTTGCATACTCAATATGAGCAACCAAAAATTTACAGAAACAGCGATGTTTTACTCCTCTATGTATTATCAACAATAACAAAACTGTTAGTTCGCAACACAATGTTTCCCTGAAAATGAATGTACCCTACTGTCAGGTCCATACAGCGAGATTCACGGGAAACAGTAGCCATTGGCTGCGACGCGGATAACGTGACTGCGAGGACCCGGGTGCACTATTATAGGAATAATGGTCGTGGCGATAGCTCCATCTCGCATAATAATACACATTTTACGGGATTAAATTACACTCAGATTAAATTCTCTGTTATATGATATATACATGCACACAGAACATAAAGGAAAAGACTACATGAACTTAATTCAAAGAAATATACGAAATGTAATTATACCGCAGGTGAAGCGACCCACAGCTGATTGTTCTTTGCACCATGATTTTGCATCGCGTGGACTTTCTATTTAAGTTTCTATTGCAAATAAATATCGTAGTGCTTATATAAAGACTGTCGGGCTGAGTGGCTCTGAGGTTGAGGCGCTGGCCTTCTGACTCGAACATGGCAGGTTCGATCCTGGCTCAGTCCGGTGGTATTTGAAGGTGCTCAAATACGTCAACCTTGTACCAGTAGATTTACTGGAAAGTAAAAGAACTCCTGAAGAACTAAATTCCGGCACCTCGACGTCTCCGAAAACTGTAAAAAATAGTGGGACGTAAAGCAAATAACAGTATTATTGACATAAAGACTATTTTGTCACTAGCTTGTAATCACACTGAAACAAGGCACAGTATTTAATTGCACTTTTACACTTTGAAATAGTTTCAGGTCCATGGAAAATACAAAATATTTCTTTAAAGTCAGTTAATGTATTCAACCATTCCTTTGTAGGATAAATAAGCCACCCTTTACATATAATCGATATCCAGTCATTGCGAGCGTGTCGTGGAAATCTACACTGTTGTAGGGAACTAAGTATCGGGGCAACTGATTTTTATGTAAATGCAATGTACGTCGCAAGATATTTCAGTGCATATCCCGATTCTTAACGTTCTCAATTGAACCGTAGAATTATTTTCCTTTCTTGCTTATGTCTTTAATTCTTGACCATTGGAGGTAGGTTATTATTATTATTATTATTATTATTATTATTATTATTATTATTATTATTATTATTATTATTATGATGATGTCCGGCTCCATGGCTAAATGGTTAGTGTGCTGGCCTTTGGTCACAGGGGTCCCGGGTTCGATTCCCAGCAGGGTCGGGAATTTCAACCATCATTGGTTAATTTCTCTGGCACGGGGGCTGGGGCTGAATGTATGTATTGTCTTCATCATCAGTTCATCCTCATCATGACGCGAAGGTCGACTAGGGGGACAAATCGAAAGACCTGCAAATAGAAAGATATGTCCCCGGACACTCCAGGCACTAAAAGCCATACGCCATTTCATTTCAATTTTCATTATTATTATTATTATTATTATTATTATTATTATTATTATTATTATTATTATTACACTAGACTATGGTAATTACCGTATTTTCATAAGTAAAACAGACAAACGAATAGGAAGAGGTGGCACCCCTCTCTTGTGTATGGCTTCTGTAGTACACAAAATCATAGTTGATTCGATGAAAGAAGTCACTCTCATAAGTAATAGAGTAATGGGGATGCGCTTACAATGTGCGAACAAAAAATACACACTAATGCCCCCACGAACATTGAAAATAAGAAGGACTTGTAGAAGGTAGAACTAGTATTGTGTAAACTCGAAAAAATCTTGGCAACAGTCCCCAGAGAAGACACAAATTACTAGGTGATTTCAATGCACAGATTGGTAGGGAAAAAGAATACCAAACGACCTTAGGCAAATACCCAGCTCATAAATTCACCAACAAGAATGACATGAGACTTATTGAACTGTGTCAACAGAACAACCTGAAGATAATGTCCACCTCTCTGAGGAAGCATCCTCGAAAACAGAAGACCTGGAGAAAACCTTTACGATCTCTTGGAGAATATCAGATCGACCATGTGGCCATCACACATCCTTTACAGAAAGAAATTCATGATTTGCAAGTTCGAAGAGGAGCTAATATTGATTCTGACCACTATTTACTGCGTATCAAAATGAAATTTACCCCGAAAAGAACCCACTACAAGAAATCTCATCTTCAGAAGTTCGACACGAACAAAAAAGAAACTATGATAAAAGAAGAATGGGAAAAGGAAAAGGCGGACACCTGGCAACAGTTCCATGACAAGATCATTACGAGAGCTCAAGAGACGATTCCATTGAAGAAGAATACGAAACACCCATGGTGGAACTCTGCATGTGAAGAAGCACTGGAAAAGCGAAAGAGAGTTTTTCAGAAATATAACTGTAAGAAGTCATTCGAGACACAATAACACTATCTTTAGACAAGGAAAGAAGTGTCAAAAGTAATCAAACGAAGAGGAGATACACGAAGGACCAACTGGAATCTATAGAAAAAGATTTCCCAGATCATAATATGCGAGACCTACAGGACTTTTGCAGGAAGAATCCGAGGTTACAACCCACAGAACTTAGGCTTCCGAAAACAAGACGGAAAACTCGCGCTGTCTAACCAGAATAATTGTAAGGAGTTGGCTCGACATTTCTCTGAATTACTCAATTGCCAGGAGCCAACATCACGATGGCCCAAAGAAACTCCTGTACACGTAAACTCTGAATCTCCACCACCTACCAAAGAAGAAATCCAGAGACACGTCTTCAGACTAAATAACAGGGCGTCTGGAGAAGATGGCATAGTTGCAGAACTCTTAAAGAACATAGGCCCAAATACACTTGAGGAGCTCACACTAATAATCATGGACATCTGGAAAAGTGAAAAGCTAGCTAAAGAATGGAAATGTGCACTTATCCATCCGTTACACAAGAAAGGTGACAGAACGGAAGTAAATAACTACAGAGGGATTTCTCTCGTTAAGTCACCTACAAGATTCTCTCCGCGTGTCTTCTTCAAAGTAAGAGTACAGGAACAGCTTGAACACAAAATTGGAGAATATCAAGCCGGTTTCTGACCTGGGCGTTCCTGTGTTGAACAAATATGTAACTTGAAGACGATATCGAAATAAAGATCAACCCGAAGCTCTCCGATTATTTGTAGTTTCGTCGACTTCAAGAAAGCGTACGATTCGGTCGATCGACAGTCTCTCTTTAACGTCTTAGGAGAACAAGGACTTGATCCAAAGACATTAAGGTTCATCAAGCAAACACTCATGGGTGAAGTATCGGAGTCCTTTGCAATTAAGACCGGCGTGCGACAGGGTGACGGATTGTCACCACTGCATTTCAGCCTTGTTCTAGATAAAGTAATTCGAGAATGGGAGAAGGAATTGAAAGCTCAGAAGCACTGGAAACCCATTCAAATTGGACGAAAGAACGGTGATATGAAAGTCAGTTGTTTAGCTTTCGCAGACGACCTAGCGATACTAACGGACAGTGGTATTTCAGCGATCAACAGATTGAAGTCCTCAAGGAATGCGCTGAGAAAACTGGACTACAAATCTCATTCGAGAAGACCAAATTTATTTGCACTAAATTCAACTCTCAGGAATTACAAACAAAATATGGGCAGATCAAACGAGTTCCATACTTTAAATATCTCGGTGAGATCCTAGAACCAACAGGGTTGGAAAAGGAAGCACAGAAAGTCCGATTACAAAAACTCAAAAGATCATATTGACATCTACAACAAGAAATGCATGTTTATTCTTTTCTCTACTCCTCCATTGTACAATTGCATATTGCTTCTTGCCCGAGCAGTAATACAGGGC
This sequence comes from Anabrus simplex, assembly GCF_040414725.1. NCBI lineage: Eukaryota > Metazoa > Arthropoda > Insecta > Orthoptera > Tettigoniidae > Anabrus > Anabrus simplex. Next base: position 55,292,276 of record NC_090268.1, read on the forward strand.
ACGAACCAGTGCAACATAGTCTACATGTTGTGACATCCGATCTTACCAGACTTCTTATCTCAGATGCAGAGTTGACGCAAGATATCAGACGTCATTCATTTTATAACTGGAGCTGTTACAATGTAATTCCATGTACTACACTGAATTATTTATGTACAATGCCTCGGGAGCATTGTCAACCTTCTGCATTGGGAGAAAATTTAAAAAGAACTGGTTTCACATCAATGCCTTGAGGGACATGGGATATCTAGAAGCCCACTGAGCAGCCAGATGGTCTGTATGTACTGGAGTGTTATGTGGCCAGCATGGCGATATTCTCTGCAGCATCGTTTGCTTTCTCGACCGGATCTACTGTTTCTCATACCAATGGAACTTACAAGACTAAATGAATTCCTTCAGTCCTTCACCCAGGATTAAAATCCTTGGTTCCCATTTTTATACCAGGCATACCAGGCTGTACCTTAATTAAGGCCACGGTCAATTCCTTCCCATTCCTAGCCTTTTCCTATCCCATCCAAGGTTGCCAGATGTCCTGGATTTTACGGGACAGTACCGTATTCGTGTTAAATGACCCGCGTTCCGGACAGTTCCTATCTGGGACGTCAACTGTCCCGTATTTTGAACCTCGAGAGAAATACACCTGAGGTTCCTCCTCTGATAAGTACCAAGAGCTTTTCTTATTTCTTTCAAAGAGGATATATTTCTTCACTCCTTGGTTTCCTTATCTGGTGTGAGTTCGTAAATTTTTAAATTATTTTTATTTATTTTTTATTTTATTGTTTGCAGTTGTTGGGTTGTCCATCCTGGTGAATAAGACGCGTAATAGCGGACAGCTACCTGAGGTAGGCCGAGTCCACCGCATGTTCGTGTGAAACTATCAACTGTGAGAAATATTATGTTCTGTTGACTTGATTAGGTCTGAGCTGTTCGTTTCTGTAAATTTTACTTTAATGCCATGCAGAGATTATTATAAAATTGCTAAGAATGACAAAAATCTGTTAACAGCACTTCAGAGAAATGAAAATATATTGAAATTGAAAGAACTGGTGTGAATAATTAAATAAACTAAGCTTTCTCCTTTTTGTTTTACGTCGCACCGACAGAGGCAGGTCTTACGGTGACGATAGGATAGAAAAGGGCTAGGATTGGAATCGACCGTGGCCTTAGGACAAGTTACATTTGCCTGGTGTACAATGGAAAATCACGGAAAACCATCTCTAGGACTGCCGACAGTGGGGTTCGAACCCATCGTCTCCCGAATACCAAACTCATAGCTTCATGACCCAAACCGCGCGGCTGTTGCGCCATGGGGTCATGGCCTATCAAGCGACCGCTGCTCAGCCCGAAGGCCTGCAGATTACGAGGTGTTGTATGGTCGGCACGACGAATCCTCCCGGCCGTTAATCTTGGCTTTCTAGACCGGGGCCGCTATCTCACCGTCAGATAGCTCCTCAATTGTAATCACGTTGGCTGAGTGGACCTCTAATCAGTCCTCAGATCCTGGTAAAAATCCCTGACCTGACCGGGAATCGAATACGGGCAAGCAGGCAACCATTACACTGCGGGGCCAATAATAATAATCTATATAAATAAAATTGTTTCTGTTTGTCTGTTTGTCTGTCTGTTTGTCTGTTCCACCATCACGTCGAAACGGCTGGATAGATCTCAACCAAACTTCATATTTAGAGTATACTGACCCCGGGGAAGGTTTCGATATGCATATCATTTTAAAATCTTTGAAAAGACGGGGGTTTTATAGGAAAAACGGTTTTCCTCCATTTTCTCTTATACTATTATAGGCAAAATATCGAATTTGTCGTATAAGGACGAGACAAAGCTCAATTTAATCCTCTTGACGCAAAGAACAAAACTCGGTAAGCCCTACGGGCCCGAAAACCATGTTTTAAGGCCCTAAAACCAACCGTTACGGAGATATTGGCACCACACTACCCCTGCTCTAGGAATCGGATAAAGAAATGAACTGCCGTAACCATGGCAACGTCAGCTCCAGGATTCTAGAGCAGTGAGATTATGCATGTACGTTTGGGCATAGCTGTCAACCAAAATAGGTACAAATAAGACTTAATATCTGGGAAAAAAATATACTGTTGTGTAAGGGACTCATAGGACTCCTTTGGGCGGGGATGGAAAGGGGGTGAAGAACGAGTGTAAAAATCTATATAAATAAAATTGTTTCTGTTTGTCTGTCTGTCTGTCTGTCTGTTCCACCATCACGTCGAAACGGCTGGATAGATCTCAACCAAACTTCATATTTAGGGTATACTCATCCCGGAGAAGGTTTTGATATGCATATCATTTTAAAATCCTTGAATAGACAGGGGGTTTATAGGAAAACCAGAATGGTTTTTCCACCATCACGTCGAAACGGCTGGATAGATCTCAACCAAACTTCATATTTAGAGGATACTCATCGCGGGGAAGTTTTCCATATGCATATCATTTTAAAATATTTGAATATATGGGGGGTTTATAGGAAAATCAGAATGGTTTTTCCACCATCACGTCGAAACGGCTGGATGGATCTCAACAAAACATTGTATTTAGAGTATACTAATCCCGGGGAAGGTTCAGATATGCATATCATTTTAAAATCCTTGAATAGACGGGGGGTTTATAGGAAAACCAGAGTGGTTTTCCCACCATCACGTCGAAACGGCTGGATAGATCTCAGCCAAACTTCATATTTAGAGTATACTCATCCCAGGAAAGGTTCCGATATGCATATAATTTTAAAATCTTTGAATAGACGGGGTGTTTATAGGAAAACCACAGTGGTTTTCCTCTATTTTCTCTTATACTATTGATTTTCTGTAAACATCGTTTACCGTACGTGAAACGTCTCTTCATTATAAACAACTTTCGTTATGTTCATAATTTACCTTACTCTTCACATGACGGAGAAATTTACAATTTTCTGCTGGTATCATGCTCTGCATTTAGTGACCGACAGACCGACAACGAACCTACAGGTTACCATGGCAACGTCTCTGACTGCATGCCAGTAGGGAAGTAACGTATTGCCATTTTCCTCATCATGCTTTTAAATTCGTGGTTGTTCCTTGGGTAGATGGCAAGAGAGGCATCAATCGGCTCATCTGCGGGATATTGGCGGAATATCGTTGAAGGTTATAACCGCCCTCGAATAGATTAAGTAATAACACCATTAGTCATCTTCATATTTGTTTACCTAAGAATCACTGAACCTAAATTTCTCCTCTGTTAGCGCTTTATTATATCCATAACTCACGGCATTTATTTATTTGTCGTTATCCGGCTGTCGGAAGTAACGTATTGCCATTTTCCTCATCATGCTTTTAAATTCGTGGTTGTTCCTTGGGTAGATGGCAAGAGAGGCATCAATCGGCTCATCTGCGGGATATTGGCGGAATATCGTTGGAGGTTATAACCGCCCTCGAATAGATTAAGTAATAACACCATTAGTCATCTTCATATTTGTTTACCTAAGAATCACTGAACCTAAATTTCTCCTCTGTTAGCGCTTTATTATATCCATAACTCACGGCATTTATTTATTTGTCGTTATCCGGCTGTCCTCAGTTATAATCCATTTTCTATTAGTTTCAACATTCTTAACTGTATTATTTTCTTCCTTAATTACGCCGTATGTACGTGAATGCTAGAAACTACTGGATGCATTTCCACCAAGATTCGTATTTAGAATACACCTGTCCTTGATAGGTTTCAGGCCAAATATTGTTTCTAAATCCCTGAACTAACTGGGGGTTTATACGAAACCGAAACAGTGATTTTGCACTTCCAAAAAATATACACAACAAAAGTTTATGGAAGTCTACCTACCTTGGTAGAAATTAATGTCTAAACCTTTTTTTCTCATGTGCATCATTTCGATACGAGGATCAATAAGGGAGATATCATTAAAGGACCGTTTTTCTGTACAAGTCCCATCGGACTTAACTCACGAGCGGGTGCGTGTAAAGCGTATTCCTTACAACTTGAAAACTACTGAAGACATTCGAAACAAAATTTATATTTAGCATCCACCTGTCCAAAGGTAGGTTTTAAACGTAAATAACATTTCATGTTCCGGAATGGACTGGCGGTTTATAAGGAACCGAAATGGTGATTTTACTCTTCCACAATATATACAGAACAAGACCAACCTGACTGGAAATCGACCAAACCTGATGGAATTCCACCTCTAAACCTTTTTTTTCATGTGCATTTTTTCGTCAGGAGGATTAATAAGGGAGATATCATGAATGGTCACTTTTGCAGGTTAAGTCCAGCGGACATAGCCCAAAAGGTGTTTTACATGGAGCAGATTCCTTATCTATATAAATCAAATCGTAACGACTGTGTACCTCTACACTGACTATTTTGGCGAAATTTTCGTACAGCTTTCCGTTTAAGGGGTAATAATAACAATCTCCATAATTTTTGATTTCCTGAAAGTCCTAATTTTTACCCGCCTCGCCCAAAATCCACATTGTGGCATAATCTGCCAGAAGAATAAGAAGATAATTGAAATTTGACAAAATTATACGTTTTAGCCTGTAACGAATGAAAAATCCTATATCATTAAATTTTTCATTTTTTATCCCCGAAGAATATCGAAATATGCAGGCAATTTTAATGATGGTGCAGACCTTCGGAAATTCCTATCACGTAACGGATTGCACAATCTCCGTTCAATTTGGAATGATCTACAACCTTGGTCTTATGACTTTATGCCGTATCTGTATCCCTTTTACGTTTGATTTTTCTCTATTAATCGATGTTAAGTCAATTTGGAATTTTCACATGCATTATTCATACTTTCAATTACTTATATGAAATACAGAATCATCAAACTCTTCACGAAAATTGGCCCACTCAGTAGCCATATGTGAGCCAAATGCTACGTATGTAGCTGTCACATTATTATCCGAAAAGTAATGTAATGTGAGATGATCTTACAAAACCTTTACCCTGTTCCACGTTTCTAAATCTGACCCAAGAATAGATGACATATCATTGGACCAGCCATTTAGGCCACTAAATCCGGCGTGTCTTTTGGTATAATCCTTTGTCGATATGACGTACGTTTAGTAGCAGTTAATCTGTAAATGAAGGTCTTCAATATTGTAAACACGCATATACTTTCGTATGTCGATCTATATATATTCACTGATGTCGATTTAGCGATCGAGAAAGGGTCGGTCTGCTATTGTAATCAGTACTCCCCACACCGACTTTGACTGGCAGTAGGAAAGGGTTCCTTCTCCAACTCCTGTGTAACTGTCATTAGTAAGGAAGGCCTACAATTGTAATGAATAGTTCCCTTCTCGATTTGACTTGCAGAAGGTAAGTGAGCATGCAGTTTTGTTTAAAACTCCCCTACCCGATTGTGTTTGGCAGTAGGCAAGGGTGCCCGCCATTATAAAGAAATGTACTCATCTAAAATGTGACTGGCATTAGGCATAGTGGCCTGCTATTTTGATGGAAACTCACCAACTTGGTGTGACTGGCAGTACGCTGGCTGGCAGTAGGAAAAGGGGCCTGTCATTATAATGATAACTGCACAACTCAATTTCGAGTGATAGTAGGGTAATTGCCTGCCATTATAATAAAAACTGTAATCTGTCTGGAGGTAGGAAAGGGGGGCTGCCATTTTAACGAAAACTCCCCAAATCGATTCTGTCCGCATAGTAGGCAATGGGGCCTGCAATTATAATGTAAACTTCCCAACCTGATTGTGAATGCCAGTAGGCAAGTGAGCCTGCCGTTATATCACAAATCCGTAACAAACACTTTACATTGGAAACGTACGGGGACCTCCCCATGCTCTTTCTCGGATAACGCTAAGAGACATGCAATTTTAAAACTATCTTATTTACTGCATGTACACTATTTACTTCGATATTCGAATACAATGTAGAATACCGTAGCGAAGCACGGGTACATTCGCTAGTAATAATAATAATAATAATAATAATAATAATAATAATAATAATAATAATAATAATAATAATAATAATTGTACCGGGAGGTACACCTCCACTCCGCTAATTTAAAATGTGCGCCAGTTGAAACTCCTCTGCTGGAGGAAGTCTGAACTTTATCTACGCTATTAATTCTTTACCTTCTCAGAAGATGTCACCACGTGGAAAATTTTGAGTTTTTGAACTGTGTCATTTTTGATGTGTTTTTGTTTCGCTTGAAGTAAGAAGTGTGAACTTTCTCTTCTAGAGGACACTACTGAAGATCAACAATAGTGCACCCTAGTGCGGAGTCAAAGAACTATTTTGTTGGAGAAATTTTTATTTCAAATGTTTGTTTCTTGCTAAATTTCTTTCTGTTATTGTTTAAGTTGGCTGTATACCCCTCTTTTCCCCCTTGTTTTAGATTTATCCAATCCCGAATTTCTTTTAGTAATTTCCGACCAATCCGATGTATCTTCCCCCATCTTGGATATGTTTCTGTACCCTAGCCAATAAAGTAATTGTGGGCGGGTGTTTTCATTCCCCTAACGCCTAGAAACTTCCGCGAGAGGATTTAAACTGCTGATTTTAGGGTCTCCGGGCCACTTCTGTTCCATCTTTCAGTGTATAAAGTACATAGCAGGAGGCGGGAAGCGCCTCTTTCCTCGGCAGCGGTCATCAATAAGGTAATGGCCGATTAATAAATTATTTCTTTGCTAGCTCAGCAGTTTAACTCTCGGGGCGGGTGCGAAGCGTTCCACCATGTAACCTTTTCCTAAAATGTAACAATCTTTCTTCTATTCTCTTTTAAGCTACCTTCTGGGATAGAGAGTGCTAACCCTCTCGAGCTCCCACTCTTATTGTTTTGAGGTGAACTTATTTTCTCAACCTATTCTTCGTTAATGTAAAACAAATTGCTCTTTTCTAAAGTCACCTCGGTAGTATGGGATTAGCCCTTGCATTAGTGGCCTAGAGCCAGATTAGGTTTTTTTTAAAACAAGTGTATTAGGAGTGCAGATTGCCTCCTCTCAAATTGTTATTTTAGAGGTCATGTAATTGCCCCTTTTCATTTAATAGACCTCAGTAGGTTGGGTATTGTACCCCTGTGTCTATGTCCAGTGAGGACAACTTGAAGGTGGAGTTTGGTGTGGCCTGGGAGAGGCTTAAATTTTGAGAGCGAGTGGCTCTTTTGAAAATTAAGTGTTGTATGCCTCGTGGAGGCTTTTCTGTGTAATTTGGAGCAAGGGCTCCTAGGTATGAATGGGGTTTTCTGCCCCTCTGTTAAAACTCGTGTTTGGGGTAAAACTGAGCTGATTGCCCAAGCTGTGTAAAATCAGGGCGCGAAGCCCAATTCCTGTAAATATTGTAACTACCCTTTTTGACTTGCTACTTTGTACCTGCCATGCTTGTTATTTCTTGTTTTTGAAAAGAAAATATAACCTTGTTAAATTTTAAATTAATTTTGCTTTCGTAGCTGGAGACCTATTCACACCCGCACCTTCTTTCACCTCTACCTACCACGGAAAAATTCCGTAACAAGTGGTAGCAGAGCGTGGTTGAATGGGTCTCAATTTAGCCCCTTTTGACGGCTAAACATTGTTTGTTCCGAACTCTAACTATTTTCCCAGTTGCTGGAATTTTTTGAGTTTTTCAAAATTGTTCTGTCACCATGCCCGGCCCTCGCGATGTTCTCCATCTTAACTATTTGCGCAAGGAGGAGTTGATCTATGAATTGACTATTAGAAATGTACAATCTGGAGGCACGGTTGCAGTAGACACAAACAAGCTTAGAGAGTCCCTAGATTTGCCCATTTCCATCCCCAATTTGGGAGAGAAAGAAATTGACGACTCTCTTTCCACGATCACGGAGAATATTACTGGGCTAGCTTCTGTAGTTAGTTTTTTTGATGAAAATGATCCTTCTCCTAATCAAATTAAGCGTGTGCAAGCTAGGCTATATCATTTTTCGAATAGGGTTAACGATCTGTTGTCTCTAAAGTTGAATGACGTTCAGAAGAAGGAAGCTAGTACGCTGCTTGAAAATATGTCTGAATTATCTAGCAAGGTCACTCAATTGTTAACAGGGGAGGTTCCTCCCAAAAGCGATCTACCCACCACAGTGAATGCAGGTAGTGAGGAAGCGCCTCCCAAGGGAGAAGTTAATAGGATAACCGTTGCTGCTCAAACTATCCCTGCCCCATTGGACAACGAATCTGAACGTCGTGCATCATTGAGTAACATCCGTTCTGAATTAACTTCCTTGCCATTGAAACCTTTACCTACTATGTCACCCGGGTTTAGCAGCTTGCCTCATCCATTGGCAATGTTGCTCAGAGGCATCTCTAGGTTTTCCGTTAATACCACCAGTGATGTAATTTCATTTTTAAGATTTCTAGTTGAATTTCAGGATCATGCCCTTGTGTTTTCTCTTTCTCCATGTCAAATTTTGCAAATTATCTATCCGTATGCTATTGGTATTCTCTCAGATAAAATCGTAAGAGCCATTGCCGAGCAATCATCTATTGAGGATTTCCATGCCCATTTGCTAGCTAACTTCATCCCGGCTAGGGCCAGGTCCTCCCTTATTCAGAAGTACTATTACCGTGTACAACGCTTGGATGAAAACTTGGCTGATTTCATACAGGACATTAAGTTTTATACTAGGGTGTTTGCTCTTCATTTCCCTGAGGATCAGATTGTACAAGCTATTGTGGAAGGGATTTCACCACCCTACAGGTCATATTTGTGTTTCGCGGCGTGCCCGCAAACTTTCTCTGAACTTGAAGCATTGGCCGTCTCAGCGGAAGGAGTTAGATACGCCGATTATTTGCGTGTCGCGAAAGAACCCCCGCCTTCCTTTAGTAATACTCGGCCTCCACCTCACCGACCAGTCAATCCCCGTAAATGTTATGCTTGCGGGTCGCCTGACCATCTGCGCAACAAGTGTCCACTGATCAAGTCAAGTGGGACAAGGAATGGAGCCGGGTCATCACAAGGCTGTTTTAAATGTGGGGCTTTCTCACATATCGCCAAGAATTGTCCCAATTCGAATAGCACCCCCTCCTGCTCAACTTCTGGTGCAAATTCCACCTATGCCAATAATAAAAAGTGACTAGTGGCTTCGGCTGAGTCGACTAATCCATCTTCCCGAGACTCAGCCCCTGGTAAACAGGTTGTAAATTCAGGGAACGAGCAATTTTCAAATTCATCTTTTGAAGGTCCCAAAGAGTGTCTTAGGATTGCGGCGGATACCCCCGCACCGGTCCCCTTTCTCAAAATTGAGTTAAATAACGAGCCTATAACAGCTCTCTTAGATTCAGGTAGTGTTTGTTCTATTATTTCGGCTGATTGGTATTCAAAATTGAAATCTGTTTGTAAACTTCCTAACTATTGTTTGTCGGCGATCCAATACGTTTCGGCTAATTCCTCTCCATTAGAAATTCTCGGTTCCTTATATGTCAAAATTCGTATTTTTAAATTCACATGGAAAGTTAAATTGTTTGTGGCCAAGCACTTGTCTTGCCCCATTATATTGGGAGCGGACTTTATTTCTCACACTGGTCTTGTGCTCGATCTTCAGAGTAGGTCTTGCACTTTCAAATTTGCCTCTAATTGTAATATCCCTCTATTAAAGTGTAATTCTGCATCATGTTCTTCTATTTCGCCTACCCAGGATGAGATGTTGTTAGACCTTAGGCATCTACCTGAGGAGCAGGCTGATAGTATTCGCAAATTGTGTCAGTCGTTTCCCGAGGTGTTCTCTGATACTCTTGGTGTTACTGACCTTATTGAATACAAAATTGAGGTCACGGATTCGATTCCTGTCCGTTTTCCACCTTATAGGCTATCTCCACCTAAAATGAAGGCTCTAAAAGAAATCATCGATCAGATGTTGAAGGACGGTATTATTAGGCCCTCTAAGTCAGCGTATTCTTCGCCTATTTTTTTAGTCCCGAAACCCCAAGGGGGCTTCAGGCCTGTCATTGATTACAGGGCTCTCAATCGGAAGGTGGTGTTACAATCTGTGCCCCTTCCCGACCTTCATTCTTGTTTTTCATGGTTTCGTAAGGCCAAGTTCTTTACTATCTTGGACTTGAATCAGGCCTATAATCAAATTCCCCTTGCCGAAGAGTCTAAACATCTTACAGCGTTTGCCACGGACTGGAATTTATACGAATACAACCGCGTGCTTTTCGGGCTCCCCACGGGAGCAGCTGTACTCACTAGGCTACTAGATAGGGTCTTCTCCGACATCAAATTTGAGTACTTATATCACTACTTGGACGATGTCGTCGTATTTTCAGAGACTTTTGAAGAACATCTAGATCATCTGCGAGAAGTTCTCGATCGCCTTCGTAAGGCTGGGTTAACTGTTAAGTTGTCCAAGGTTGCCTTTGCTAAGCCCTCTATGTCTTTCCTAGGGCATATTGTGTCACCGGATGGTGTAGCAGTCGATCATTCTAGAACACAGGCCATCCGTGATTTTAAACCTCCCAAAGACATTAAAGGTATCGCCAGGTTCATTGGTATGGTGAATTTCTTCAGGAAGTTTATTCCTAACTTCGCTAATAGAGCGGCGCCCTTAAACCTTCTTCGTAGGAAAGGCATCAAATTCGAGTGGGGACCTTCTCAACAAGCCGCTTTTGAAGACCTTAAATTAGCTCTTTGTAATGCCCCTGTACTTGCTATGCCTGATTTCTCGAAGAAATTCATTGTCCAAACCGACGCATCGTCGTCAGCGGTAGCTGCAGTCCTTCTTCAAGAGACTGAACTAGGGAGGCGCCCCATCGCCTATGCGTCTAGGACATTGTCGGCTCAAGAAGCCAAGTATTCCATCTATGAGCTCGAAGGTTTGGCAGTCTTATTCGCCTTAGAGAAGTTCCGTCTCTATCTGGAACATGTCAAATTCGACCTGGAGACAGATAATCAAGCCTTAAGCTGGGTCTTAGGTAGGCCGCGTCGTACTGGTCGTATAGCCCGCTGGGCCATCCGTATTTCTGCCTTCCAGTTTGATGTTAGACATATCAGAGGTACCGAAAATGTTGTTGCTGATGGACTCAGCCGTATGTTTTCTAACGACGTCGTGACCCACGAATCGGTCAACAATTCATCACCTTCCGAGTCCATACTATCTAAGGTTAATGCCATCCTAACAGATGCTCCCATGCTCTTTAGGGATATCGAGAAATACCAACGTGAAGATCCGACGCTGGCTCCGATAATGGAAACCCTTTCTTCTGGGGAACATGTTGTCCCTTATGTTCTGAGGAATGGTGTTCTATGTTGCCCTTCGAGGCATGATAAGATGATGAAAGTTGTCGTTCCAGCTGTTCTTGTACCTATGATCTTCAAGTATTATCATGAGACCCCATTAGGAGGGCATCTTGGAATCTTTAAAACTCGTGAAAAGATTCGTGAAATGTTCATCTGGAAAGGTATGGACGGTGAAATCCGTGAACTAGTAAAGGCTTGTAAATCCTGTTTGCTTAGTAAACCGACCATGTCCACCAAGGTAGGCCTCTTGTCTTCTCAGCAAGCGTCGCGCCCCATGGAACGCCTGTATATTGATTATGTAGGACCATTCCCCCAGTCAAAGGGTAATGCCAACAAGTTCATCCTTGTGTGTGTAGATGGTTTTACCAGATTTTCTTGGTTATTTCCGACTAAGCTGGCTACCGCTCAGTCTACCATTACTTGCTTAAATTCTATTTTTGCTTCTTTTGGTCCGTGCCAATATATTGTATCTGATAATGCGAAGGCTTTTACATCTAACTTATTTCGTAAATTCTGTTTTGACTTATCCATCTCTCATGTAACTACTTCTGCTTATTACCCTCAACCATCTCTGGCTGAACGGGTTAATCGTAATCTCAGGTCCGCACTTATTGCCTATCATCATGAAGATCATTCCAGGTGGGACACGTCCCTGCATTGGTTAGCTTTTGCTTTGAATTCGGCGGTTCATGAATCTCATAAGTTCACTCCAGCTTCCTTGATGTTCAAGTTTGTTCCCAACACGCCGCTCTCTAACCTTTGGTCTCTGAGTGACATTCTACCCGAGACAATAGATCCGGATAATATTAAAGATCTTTGGAAGAAGGCTAAAGCCAATCTTAAGGTATCTCATGAAAAGGTTAGAGAAAAGTATGATCGTGGACGGAGACCCACCACTTTGAAGGTAGGTGACCAGGTGATGGTCAAGAATTTTGTTCCCGCGGGCAAGCTTGCCCCCAGATTTCATGGGCCATGCATCATTCTCGATTTTCTTACGCCGGTTACATTGTTAGTAAGCAATCCAGCCACCGAGAGGATATTTAGGGTTCACCTGTCCCAGGTGAAACCGGTGTAAATTTTGTGTCAACTTGCTTCATATAATTTGATAGGAATATGAAGGTTATATTTTTTTTTGAGTTCCACTCTTAAGGCATTCTGCTCCTTCTATTTTATTTTATATGTAAGCATTTCTGTAAAACCTCCCCCGATTTGTTAAACTGCCATCCTGTCCTTGCCACGGCCATTACCACGCTCCCGTCTCCTGCTCCACTACACACAGTGGTTGGCTTAGATGAAATGCCATGGATATCTGCACGCCGCTGGCCCCTCAATCTCTCTACATGCCTGTGCCCTCAAAAGAAACATGATGGTCCAACACAATTCTGCCGCCTAGCTTAAATGTTTCAGTGCCCCCGCAGCCGCGCGGCGCTGTGCCGCGGCTGGGTTCGAGGACGGGCCCCCTCGGCCCCAGCGAGGACGACATGTGCACGGCGAGCCGAAGCTCTCCTCCCGGCCTAGGCTGATGTGCGGCGCACGTCCTGCTACTTGCCCGCAGCCTGTATTCCTTCACCGCGGGCGCGGCGTGTTTCAACACCACTGCTCCCCTCATAGTGCGGGCGAGCGGTATCTCAGGGTACTTGAGGGGTCCGAGCGGCCTCCTTTGGACGCAAGCTGCAACGGCCGGTCTGGCCATCCAACTTCATCAACCTCAACTACATGGACAGTTACGATAAGCAATGACTACACTCGGGAATTCAACAGCAATATTTGGTGGACATTGCAAAATTTTTCATCACTTTTAAGTATTAAAAGTCTATCTTCGGAATTCTACTTCTACAAACTTAAAAACTTTACTTCATCTGCAACAACAAAATTTTGAAACTAAATCAAACCAAATTAAGAAAATCTTATAATTTTTTTTTTTTTTGGCAATTAATCTCCATATCTACATCAAAACTTGGACCTTGTTTTCAAACAATTTCATGTGTCACCCCGGGAGGAACTTTTGGGGGGGGGGAGGTCTGTACCGGGAGGTACACCTCCACTCCGCTAATTTAAAATGTGCGCCAGTTGAAACTCCTCTGCTGGAGGAAGTCTGAACTTTATCTACGCTATTAATTCTTTACCTTCTCAGAAGATGTCACCACGTGGAAAATTTTGAGTTTTTGAACTGTGTCATTTTTGATGTGTTTTTGTTTCGCTTGAAGTAAGAAGTGTGAACTTTCTCTTCTAGAGGACACTACTGAAGATCAACAATAGTGCACCCTAGTGCGGAGTCAAAGAACTATTTTGTTGGAGAAATTTTTATTTCAAATGTTTGTTTCTTGCTAAATTTCTTTCTGTTATTGTTTAAGTTGGCTGTATACCCCTCTTTTTCCCCTTGTTTTAGATTTATCCAATCCCGAATTTCTTTTAGTAATTTCCGACCAATCCGATGTATCTTCCCCCATCTTGGATATGTTTCTGTACCCTAACCAATAAAGTAATTGTGGGCGGGTGTTTTCATTCCCCTAACGCCTAGAAACTTCCGCGAGAGGATTTAAACTGCTGATTTTAGGGTCTCCGGGCCACTTCTGTTCCATCTTTCAGTGTATAAAGTACATAGCAGGAGGCGGGAAGCGCCTCTTTCCTCGGCAGCGGTCATCAATAAGGTAATGGCCGATTAATAAATTATTTCTTTGCTAGCTCAGCAGTTTAACTCTCGGGGCGGGTGCGAAGCGTTCCACCATGTAACCTTTTCCTAAAATGTAACAATCTTTCTTCTATTCTCTTTTAAGCTACCTTCTGGGATAGAGAGTGCTAACCCTCTCGAGCTCCCACTCTTATTGTTTTGAGGTGAACTTATTTTCTCAACCTATTCTTCGTTAATGTAAAACAAATTGCTCTTTTCTAAAGTCACCTCGGTAGTATGGGATTAGCCCTTGCATTAGTGGCCTAGAGCCAGATTAGGTTTTTTTTAAAACAAGTGTATTAGGAGTGCAGATTGCCTCCTCTCAAATTGTTATTTTAGAGGTCATGTAATTGCCCCTTTTCATTTAATAGACCTCAGTAGGTTGGGTATTGTACCCCTGTGTCTATGTCCAGTGAGGACAACTTGAAGGTGGAGTTTGGTGTGGCCTGGGAGAGGCTTAAATTTTGAGAGCGAGTGGCTCTTTTGAAAATTAAGTGTTGTATGCCTCGTGGAGGCTTTTCTGTGTAATTTGGAGCAAGGGCTCCTAGGTATGAATGGGGTTTTCTGCCCCTCTGTTAAAACTCGTGTTTGGGGTAAAACTGAGCTGATTGCCCAAGCTGTGTAAAATCAGGGCGCGAAGCCCAATTCCTGTAAATATTGTAACTACCCTTTTTGACTTGCTACTTTGTACCTGCCATGCTTGTTATTTCTTGTTTTTGAAAAGAAAATATAACCTTGTTAAATTTTAAATTAATTTTGCTTTCGTAGCTGGAGACCTATTCACACCCGCACCTTCTTTCACCTCTACCTACCACGGAAAAACTCCGTAACAATAATAATAATAATAATAATAATAATAATAATAATAATAATAATAATAGGTATGTGCTAAGTACCATTCGTGACCTTTTATATGGCGTCAAATCCGTTCTAATTAGAACAATATATATTGAATATATACTGAATATAGGATATCTAGGTTTAGAGTTTAACCATTTAAAAATTCATGTCTGCTGAATTTTACGACGAAGTTCCGCCAAGATAAAGTCAGATATCCACCACGGTTCATTTAATGGAGCCATCTTTGCAATTAACAGTGCACTGCGTGTCAATAAGTAAATACAGTAGTATGTAGTCGTAAACATGTGTCAAAAATGGAGTTTTCTTAATCTCGAAATCTACACCTCGAAATTATCTTTGAAAATAAATGTACAGAATGTTGTGGATTGTATTACACACACGCACAACCTGGAAATGTAAACTTTTACAAACTCAGTGTGTTTCTTCCAACATGTAACGGAAATAAACAGTAATAATGGAAAGGTTGTGAAGCCTCCGTGTCTCAGGCGGCAGCGCGCCGGTCTCTCACCAGTGGATTCCGTGGTTTGAAGCCTGGTCACTCCATACGAGATTCGTACCGGACAAAGCGGAGGCGGGAAAGGTTTATCTTCGGGTCATCTTTTATTCCAACAACACTCTCCAATATCATTTAACTTCATCTGTCAGTCATTAATCATTTGCGCAAGAGGAGTGCGACAGACTTCGGCAGCCGGCACAATTCCCATCCTCACCGCTAGATGGTGATGGCGGTGATTATTGTTTTAAGAGGAAGTACAACTAGGCAACCATCCTCTATTAACACTAGTCAGAGCCAAAAAAAATGAAAGGGGTCCGACACTTAGAAAAATGAAGATATCAGAAGGACAACAGAGGGCGTGAAAATGAAAAACTCCCTAGTCCTCGACTGCTCTAACACCGTCGGGGTTGGAAAAGAACAAGAATTTACCAAGGGAGATCGCATAGGATAGATGGAAGTTGAAGCAATGCTCAGCTAAGGGTTCCGTGGTAGCCAACCCACACTCCCAAGTTAAAAGCCCCTTTTAGTCTCCTCTTACGAAAGGCAGGGTATACCGTGGGTGTTATTCTACCGTCCCCATCCACAGGAGGATCGCCGCTAAATGGGGGCTTCATTCATTCCATGTCCGTCTCCATGGCTAAATGGATAGCGTGCTGGCTTTTGGTCACAGGAATCCCGGCAGGGTCAGGAATTTTAACCATCATTGGTTAATTTCGCTCACGACGCGCAGATCGCCTATGGGAGTCAAATCAATAGACCTGCACCTGGCGAGCCGAACATGTCCTCGGACACTCCCGACACTGAAAGCCATATGCAATTTAATTTCATTCATTCCATTCCTAACCCGGTCGAATGACTGGAAACAGGCTGTGGATTTTGAATGGAAATTATACAATTGGTATTTTTATTTATTTATTTATTTATTTATTTATTTATTTATTTATTTATTTATTTATTTATTTATTTATTTATTTATTTATTTATTTATTTATTTATATTGTGAAAGTTGCCCCTTCTTCATTCTGCCTTAGTACCGTGCAAGATCTCCTCTGGCACTGTTCAGAACTCAGGTCTCTGACACTCTATGGCAAGCTTGCTATCAGTACATTGACGTCATCTTGAGGAAGAAGAATGTCTGTGGAGGTTGTTTACAATCAGAAAAAGCCAGGTTTTTTTTAAACCTGTCCCATGCATGCGCAATGCAGTTCACGTCCGGTGGCCAATTGATATTGTCGATACCCACCTCTCTCATGAAGTCCCTCACTGCTGTACCTTAATGAAGGTGAGCATTATCATCGAAGAAAAATAATTTAGCACTATATCCATTCCTAAAGGGTTGTACAAATGGGCGAAGAATGTGATCTTATATCGCTGGGCAGTTAACGTCCTTCGAATTGGTATCCAAGTGGTACGACGGCCATACACAACCCCAGCCCAAAACATTACATCACAACCTCCAAATGCATGCCCTCTTGAACATGCTTGTACTTCGCACCACATCCTTTACGTCTCCACGCTCTTTGTCGTCGTATATCTGCCCTTGATGATACCCGTGTTTCATCTGCAAGCATGCCATTCTGCCATTCATCCAATTCACAGTTTAGATGTTGGATGGCGCATCTTCTCCTCTCAACACAATGACTCGCCGAATCGGTCGAGATGAATTTAATCGGGCACTATGCAGTTGATTGCGTACAGTTTGTGCAGATTCACGGACCCTGGTTGCCCTCCAGAAGTCATCTCGTAATTGTTGAGCAGTCGAAGTTGGTTTCATCTTTACAAACTGTTTTCCAGCCTTTGACCGGGTCAGGGATGTAATGAATGAATCATATATAGGCTATTAGTACGAGGGGGTCGCCATTCCCAAAGTGATTTAGTAATTACTGATAGATGCTATGAAATGATAATAGAGAGTGTTGCTGAAATGAAAGATGACAGGGAAAACCGGAGTACCCAGAGAAAAAAACCTGTCCCGCCTCCGCTTTGTCCAGCACAAATCTCACATGGAGTGACCGGGATTTGAACGACGGTAAATGAAATGGCGTATGGCTTTTAGTGCCGGGAGTGTCCGAGGACAAGTTCGGCTCGCTAGATGCAGGTCTTTGCTTGACTCCCGTAGGCGACCTGCGCGTTGCGATGAGGATGAAATGATGATGAATACGACACACACACCCAGCCCCCATGCCAGCGAAATTAACCAATTAAGGTTAAAATTCTCGACCTTGCAGGGAATCGAGTCGGGACCCATGTGACCAAAGGCCAGCACGCTAACCATTTAGCCACTGAGCCAGACTGAACCACGGTATTCAGCGGTGGGAGGCCGACGCGCTGCCGTCTGAACCACGGAGGCTCTTAATGGGATAGTCTGGTAAAAACTTTTTCTCTAATTTATCAATTAGTCTCAAATTTTAAACATATAATTTGTGAGTATTATTAAACATACAAACAACTCAGTTGATCCAACAGTTTTAGTGATTTTTTTAAAAGGATTTTTCTAAAATCATCTTTTTAAAGTAAATTTACTTTAGTGTCTTTGAAAAATTGAAGACTGTCGTGCATTGTTCATCTATATTGATAGTACAGGACTATTCACCGAACTTTATCGTCACAGGTTGTATTCTTTCACTATAAATGTCGTCCGGCTACATGGCTAAATGGTTAGCGTGCTGGCCTTTGGTCAGAGGGTCCAAGGTTCACGGGGTCGGGAATTTTAACCACAATTGGTCAGTTCCTCTAGGGTGGAAATCGAGTGTATGTGTCGTCTTCATCATAATTTCATCCTCATCACGATGCGCAGGTCGCCTGCCGGCGTCAAATCAAAAGACCCGCACCAGGCCTCTACGGAGGCCACACGCCATTAAATTAATTATAAATGTCGTTACACTAAATTATGAATTAATTTGGATTGCATTTTTACATCCTTATTGCCACTTTTAAGTCCTTTTTCGATACTTTTAGGTCCTTTTCATAGGCAATATTTAGGCAATTTATAGATTTTCAACTTCCGAGCCGATAAGCCTTCGAATATTGCATTTTCCGACCACTCGCCGTTCCCATTGCCATTATTCAACATCGTGTATCTGCGACTAGAAATATCAATGTACGAAATAATGTCTAAAATTGCCATCAGTCATGGAGAAAATATTTCAATTACAAAACAATCAGGTTGGCTTGAATAGTTGAAGATAAAGAAAATCGCCTGGCAAATTGTGTCTCGGTGAAAATAGAATATTTCTGTCTTTAATTAACACTGCAAATAACCTGGTAATAAAGCAATGAGAGCTTGTGATGATGAGATATAACCTCATTAATGATTCATCAGTCGTCGCCAGTGCAATTAGTATGAGCAGTAGTCAACAATAGCGTTATGGCAGATAGATATGACAGATCGCCTGCTATTCAGCAGCACAAGCATCGCTAACAACGAGTTATTTCAATTAAGAAGTGAATAAAACAGGATGTTACACTACGCAGAACATTATTTTCTCATTTTAAGCTCCAGTAAAGCTAATGCACTGCCCGCTCTTATCATCAAGAATGTCAACCAGTTTGGATTTTGAAAGATACTAATCTCGACTTCCTTTAAAGTAACTGTTACTATTAGACTAAATATAGTTACTAAGAGACAATGGCGGCTGGTGCAGAAAATCAGTTGTGTGCTGTAACCCATCCCCCCTGGGGGCTTTAAAATACTGGGACACCCTCTCTCCAGGGGTCATAAATATGGAGGGCCCTTAGCCTGGGTTATAGGTGAAGTCCTCAACGGCATCTACGGCGGAAAAGATGACCTTCGGCACGGTGGAGATGGCGGAAGGGGCAAACCTTGCCTAGGGTTACTAGGTGAAAACCGGTCAACGGTCTCAATGGCGGATGAAGAGAAGAATCTCCCAACGGCAGAGAGGGCGGATGAGCTACCTCCAAGAATCGAATCTTGGTTGAAGAACATAAAATTCCCCAGGCGTTTGTTCCCAGATTGGGCGGCCTGAGGTCAGCGTCTGTACCCCAGGTTAGGGGCGGCTGGAAGAAACCTTCAGGGCTTACAACCTTGGTTGTAAACTGGTGACTCAAGTAGTTACCCCAAACTCATGTTTATCATTCATGGGAAAGTGTAATGTGAAACAAATTACCTCAGGTGCACCGTTGTGCACAAGCAGACATTCGGATTCTGGGGAGTCTGCAGCGTTACACAAAGACGAGTCGGAGCGTCTTGAAACCTCAAACAAAATAAAATGCAAATACCCGAATTTCATAGCCACCTTCAATGCTAATTCTCTTCTTAAAACTGGAAAGTTAAAACACCTTACGGACACTCTCAGAAATCATCGAATTATCATAACGGCACTTCAGGAGACCAGATATATAGATGAAAACAACTTCGACTCTGAAGGGTTTAGGATATACAAGGGAAAAGTTGGTCAAAGAGTCATGAAAAACATGCCACACCTAGGAACTGGCTTCATAATAAACAAGAATGTCCTGAATTCCATAGTCCAGTTTGAGTCCCAATCTGAAAGACTATCAACTTTGGTTTTCAAATCTACCAATAGAATATACACTATTGTGAATGCCCATGCCCCCATAAATGAGGACAACAGAAAGAACAAGGAGAAAGTGGAACTCTTTTGGGATCAGTTGGACGATGTCATCCAAAGGGTACCTGAAAAACACATCATACTAATGGAAGACTTGAACGCCCAGATAGGGAAGGAGAGAAAGTATCGACATGTAGTCGGGAAATACCCAGCGCATAACAGGACCAATCAAAATGGTGTCAGACTTATAGAGTTGTGCCAAGCCTACGGTATGGTACTGAAATCCACAGCTTTTAAAAAGCTTCCTAGAAAACAAAAAACGTGGATCTCACCAAATCCTAACTTGGGTGAATTTCAACTGGACCATGTGGCTATTAGACGGAAGTTCAATAGGGAAATACAAAATTTCAAAGTACTCAGGGGAGCTAATTTAGACTCATACCATTATATGTCGAAGATAGAGATCAAAATCATCCCCAGAAGGAGAGACAAGGTCCTTAAACACACAAGCAAACGATATGACCCAGAGAAAATTTTAAATTCAAAAGAATACCATCTTGCGACAAAGGATATACACAAACAAAATTGGGATCAAATAAAACAGAACTTATTATCATAAGCCGAAAAATTTGCCCCTATAACAAAAGTCAGAAAACATGCTTGGTGGTCGGAAGAATGTGACGATCTATTGAAACAAAGGTAGGAAGCATGGCACAAATGGCAGTCGCAACGAACGGAAAGCAATGGACAAAATTTCTTGAATATCAGAAAGATGGTCAATAAAAAATTCAAAACAATTAAAAAGGCTTACGAAAACCAGATGCTTGTTCAAATAGATGACGACTTCACCAAAAACAAGACAAGAAGTTTCTACAAAATCTTTAAACAGAGAACAACGAAGTACAAGCCACCGACTATACAGTTGCGGGACAAGAATGGAAATATAGCACATAACAACACTGATAACTGCAGGATACTAACCGACTACTTTGAAAATCTCCTCAACTGTGAAAAGCCAGTAGAAAAAATGACATTTAATGTCCCAACAAATACCAATCCTGACTCACAACCGCCAACCTTCGAGGAACTAGAAAAGATCATTTCGAGCCTTAAAAACAATAAAGCATCGGGAGAAAACCAGATCACAGCCGAACTTTGGAAGAATGCCAACAAGGAAGCAATAGAATCCCTACAAAAAGTTTTTGAAGAAATCTGGGTCAAAGAAAGAATTCCAGAAGAATGGAAGATGGCTCTCATCCACCCGATCCACAAGAAGGGGGATAAAATGAACCCCAACAACTATAGAGGCATATCACTTTTGGATATTACATATAAGATATTCTCAAAGGCCTTACTTAATAGGACAGAACCACAGTTAGATCATCAGTTGGGTGAATATCAAGCGGGATTCAGAAAGGGGAGATCCTGTCCGGAACAAATCCTGAACCTTAAAATTCTCATGGCATACCAGAAATCTAGGGCAAAAACATACGTCATCACCTTTATTGACTTCCAAAAGGCGTATGACTCACTAGACCGGGAAAGTCTCCTTTCTGTACTCAAAGAATTCGGTCTAGACAACAAAACAACAAACCTCATCAGGGAAACTCTCACCAATACATTTTCCAAAGTCAAATTCATGGGAGAATTGTCGGCTCCTTTTGAGATCAAAACTGGTGTCCGACAGGGTGACGGACTGTCCCCCATACTGTTCAATTGTGCCTTGGAGAAGGTAGTCAGAGAATGGGATAAGACAACTAGTGGTGGAATTCGATTGGGATCGGTAAACAAGGGTATCAAGATCAAATGTTTAGCTTTCGCAGACGACATGGCCTTACTAGCTGAGACGTGGGAGGAAGCTAAGGAGCAGTCCTTCGAACTGCTGAAGCAAGCAGAGAAGATAGGTCTCAAAATCGCCTTTGGAAAGACCAAAATAATAACCAACATTAAGAATCCTCCAAAATATTTGAAAGTGGGGGAACAAAAAATAGAGATCGTCACAGATTTCAAATACCTTGGTGAATGGATCAGTTGGAATGGTCTTGAGAAGAAAGCAATGGAATCTCGGCGAACCAAAATAGAAACAGCCTTCCAGCTTACGAAAGACACCTATAACAAAAAAATCCCTCTACTGGAACTCCAAGATCAGACATTATAATACAGTAGTCAAGCCTGAAGCCCTGTATGCTGCAGAAACTCTATCTATAAGTATGCATGGTCCAATGGAAAAGTTAGAGATAAAGGAAAGGAAAATTCTACGAAAATTTCTAGGCCCCAAATTTCATAATAACGAACTTTCACACATCCACAATGAAACTCTGTATAGGAAATCAGAAAGGATTTCCGACACAATAAGGAAAAGGAGAATTGACTTCTATGGCCACATCCTAAGAATGGATCCGAAAAAGATAACTAAAAGAATCTTCGACTATTTCCGTAATAAGAAAACCAAGCCGAACTGGTTTAAGGAAACTGAGAAGGACCTACGAGAATTCCAAATTACAGAAGAGATGCTTGTAGATGGATCTGCAAAGAAAATAACCAAAAATAAAATGAGGTTTCAGGACAGGGTGAAGCCCAAGCTACTATACAGAATTTCTGAAGAAGAGAGGAAGGCAAGATCTGAAAGAATGAAAAAGTACTGGGAGGACAGGAATACACGACTTACTAACCATTGATTGATCTATCGTACCCCAAAGAGGGTGAAACGGACAAGAAGAAGATATGCAGTTTTCATGAGGCTCTCCACTGAATGTTCAGTACTGAACAAACACCCAAACAACTCCAACACATATACGTATTTCTCACACAAAACTAATTAACACACAATAACACCTGCAATGACAAAACATTCACAAACTCAGAAACACTTAGTGTGGCCGCGCAAAAACAGAACTTCTCAATGTTACCAAAATCATTGAAATAAAACCAGCAACGTCGTAATGCAAAATTATATGTTATGTTGTTATAGTGAAATGTATAAACTAGAAATTTTGTAATTAAAGAAAATCACAACATCATCTCCTCATTTAGACAACGTAAAAAAGTACAATGTTTATAGTTCATCGATTTACAAATGTGGCTATGGAATAGGCAAGTTGAGAGTATTAAAAGACCTGGTGGGAACAGCTGATGGCTTCCTCTACGGTATTTTGTTTTCGTGTGTGCTTTGAGCGATCTCCTCTTAAATACTACCGAATCAACCTGCCACGTTCTCATTTCGGTCGAAATGTAAGTGTGACTAGTGCTGCCTCTCTGTGGTCGAACGAAGATTCGCTGTGAAGTGATGTCCGGTTCCTTGCCTAAATGGTTAGCGTGCTGCCCTTTGGCCACAGGGGTCCCGACCGAGAATTTTAACCATCATTGGTTAATTTCGTTGGCACGGGGACTGGGTGTATGTGCTGTCTTCATCACCATTTCATCCTCATCACGACGTGCAGGTCTCCTACGGGAGTCAAATAGAAAGACCTGCACCTGGCGAGCCGAACGCGTCCTGGGATATCCCGGCACTAAAAGCCATACGGCATGTCATTTTTTCAGTTGGGCACTCATGCGCAAAGGGCAGAGTTCCTGCTTTCGGGCGAAATGCTTAGAAATTCTCGCTGAGCTGTGATCTGCACAGTACCCGGCATGGAGCTCACAACTAGTTACCTGGTTGTGAGGGGAGTTGAATGACTTCCTATTCTTTGGCTGATATCTTTTCCAATACACTGTATTTGATTGTAGATAATATTATTAAAGTAATTTATTTTTCAAATAGACAATGTGCTGCAGCACTTCAGCACATAAGGTACGGCCGCACCTGCTTACAGGGGTATATCGAGGTGTAAGCAACAACAGGGAGCCTCAGGTAAATAATGAATAAGAAGTATAGTCACCTCTCACATAGAGAACAGTTTCAAATCACATTTCTCAACAGGCCTCATATGTCCAAGCGGAACGGCTGGCCATTTCATGTGTCACGCTCTCACTCCTCTCTCGCATACGGATTACTTCCCCACCTCTACCTGCTTCCCGCAGCTCACTCCTGTCTATTGGGCACTTAATGGGATATGAATGAAAACCTACAACCTCTTTTCCAGTCTTTTACCGGGTCAGGGATGTAATGAATGAATCATATATAGGCTATTAGTACGATGGAGTCGCCATTCCCAAAGTGATTTAGTAATGACTGATAGATGCTATGAAATGATAATAGGTATTGTTGCTGAAATGAAAGATGACAGGGAAAACCGGAGTACCCAGAGAAAAAACCTGTCCCGCCTCCGCTTTGTCCAGCACAAATCTCACATGGAGTGACCGGGATTTTAACCACGGTATCCAGCGGTGAGAGGCCGACGCGCTGCCGTCTGAGCCACGGAGGCAACGATCGAAACACACTTCTGACAAGCTTGTTTACAAACGACTTCAAAGAACTTATGATCACAGAGCATAAACAAATACCTGCTTCTCAAATAAGACATACGTATTCAAGAGAAACCCGGAATGCTCAAGAGATGGCACCAAAGTCCAGATTTATTTTTCAGAGCAAACAAGTAACATTGTGACAACTGTCATTATGATGCTACGCCCACTCCTCAGCTGCAGGCTTTTTCTACATTTCTCTTTCGAATTTCATAAAATTCTTTTGTTTTTTGTGGTTTTTTTGCTATTTGATTTACGTCGCACTGACACAGATATGTCTTACAGCGACGATGGGATAGAAAAGGCCTAGGAATTGGAAGGAAGCGGCCGTGGCCTTAATTAAGGTACAGCCCCGGCATTTGCCTGGTGTGAAAATGGGAAACCACGGAAAACCATCTTCAGGGTTGCCGACAGTGGGGCTCGAACCCACTATCTCCCGATTAGGCCTACTGGATACTGGCCGCACGTAAGCGACTGCAGCTATCGAGCTCGGCAAAAAAAAAAAATTGTAATATGAAAGCACATGTATGAATGAACATAAACAAAAAAAATCACAAAAATTTAACATTGTATTGCCAGACTATCCCCTTAAACTTTGATGCGCCAAAGCTGGTGCTAAATATACGACTGGGCATCTAATTTTTACATGGCTGAATAAAGCATTCCTATTGAAGTCATTGTACCAAGTCTCAGTCAGATTGGAGACTTACACCTTGTAACGGTTCAAATCCCGTTACAAGATGATATCTGTATTTTTATTATTGTATGATTTTATCTGTATTTTATTATTATTATTATTATTATTATTATTATTATTATTATTATTATTATTATTATTATTATTATTATTATTATTATGTTATCTGTGATATTGTTACTATTATTGTAATTATCAGTCTTATTTAATTCAATTTTGCAATGCCTGTTGCTTGCAAGATTGTACTTAGATGTATGCATATATACGTATGTGTAGATTATCATTAAATACCTGTACAGTGAGAGTTTCGATGTATCAGATGTGGAAGTGACGTTGTTATATTGCTATACCACTGGCGATTCTGCCAAGTCATCGCCACTCCATGGCTACGTCATCGTATTTATTTAGATATGCGCTCAGAGAGTCAGCCGCCTCGGGCTATTTCACCACTGTGTGTAATATTTGTCGCGTAGGTGGGAGTATGTCATTGTTATTTCTGGAGATTACGTAGCTGTGTCAACTAACGTCTATAAAAGGTGGATGCATATTGTAGCGTCAGTCATTAGTTATACGGATGCAGTACAGTGAAGAAGTCTACTAGATCAAGAGGCCTTAGTTGGTCAGCCAACGAGTGTGAACGAGAGGTGGTGAAGACTCAGTGAGCCATTAATTATTGGTCATTGAGAGAGTGAGACCAAATGGTTGGTCCGTCACTTAGTGGAAGACACGGACGCAGGGGCTTACCATGAAGTCAGAGAAGGCAACCCAGGACCTACCAAGAGGTAATACCATATTGACTTACAAAGAAGTCAGATGATATGGAGAAGAAGCAGTCACAAGGATGTATCACCAAGTTAGGCGTGACACATCTACAGTAAACACCAGATCAATGGATTACGTCGTAATTACACTCAAAGTGTTGAAGGTACAGTCAAGTGAATCAGTGAGGGAAATATTTCGTATAAATTGTTAAATGTCCGGTCAAGAATAATTCAAATTCATGCCTAGTTTCTTTCAGTTGCAATGTCATAATTTCATATTCTCATCTGTTTTATCGCAACAAGAATATATATTGTTCTATCAAACGAATTCATAGTTTCATTTCATTGACAGTAAAATATCTTAACCTCAAAATTAATGGGGAAACCGAACGCCAATCTCCTTTTCCCAGAACTTATATGGTATGTTGTCAAAAGTAAGCTTATTACCCCACACCCTAGAGATAGTCAAGAGTCTCATTCTATTATTGCTGCACTGAGTGGCAGCTGGCGCCCTTCAAATAACGTATGTGTAAGTAAGCAGGTAACAAGTAAGTGTGAGTACAAGGTCCGACGAGTGTGTATTTTATTTAATGAATGTTAATTTTTAGATTTTCCATTATAACTGCAAATATTCAGATTTTTCAATATAAAATCAGTTTTATATGTTTGTAAATTTAGTCAGCGACTTAGGAAACTTACAATATGTCGACGCAACGTGGTGCTCGAATAAATTCAGAATCTGTTTTGAATGACAGCATATCATAGGTTCATTTTGAGAGGAGTATGCACAATTAAAGCCAACGGAATTATTACCGGTAAATGTCAGGAGTGTGATTTTGGAATATATATTTGTATTTTGGGGATATGTCAAGGGATTTGAAGAGGGAAATTAATTTGAGATCGCGTACTATCACTAGTGAACCAAAGATGGACAAGGAAGACAATAACAAGTCATGTGACGACGAGGTCATTGCTTCTGCGGACATCCAAGGTGAAATTCAGAGTAGGGAACAGGTGAATACGATGGAAGCTTCTGAGTTAATTCAGGAAAGTGCAGAAATTGAGAAGCACACTGAAACTCAAAAGGAAATCGCGGGGGGAATGAACCAAGATACTCTAAATTTGCTGATGGCCAAATTTACCGAGTTCAGCAGTAGAATGGAGGAAAAGAATGATAGTAGTGAAAATAGTCAGAAACGAATGGAGGAAATAATTGACAATAGTAATGAAAATTGTAATAAACAGATTAACTCTCTAAGTAGTAAAATGGAACAAATAATTAGTAGTAAGTTAACGAAAATAGTAAAAAGGAGATAAGTAATAAAATGGAAGAAATGATTGGTATTAGTAATGAAAATAATAAGAAAGAGATGAAAGAATTAATTGACAATAGTAATGAAAATTGTAATAAACAGATTAACTCTCTAAGTAGTAAAATCGAAGAATTGATTAATGGTAACAGTGCGATTAATGATAAAATAGATGGGCTAAGTGAATCATTAAATTCTAAAATAGATACTAAGATAGTAGAGGTAACTAGTCAAATATCTAAATTAGAAGATAAGGTGAATAAAGAGTGTGTTGACCTTAGAGAAGAAATGGAGTCGAGTCGGAGCGATCTTCATACGCAAATTGAGCATGTCAAAGGAACTTGTACAGAGAATATCAAAGAGTTAAGTAATAAGATTTCTAGTAATCAGGAAGAAATTCACGAGATCATAGACAAAAGACTAGACAAGATCCATAATGCAGTGAGGCAAGATATGAAGGAATGTGTCAGTAAGGTAGAAACGTTTGAAAAAGAGCTTGGGCAGGTCAGAGAACTAAAGAATAAACAAGAAACTTTGTCGCAGAAGGTTACAGAGAAAGACGAAAAACTGCAAGAAGAATTGAGAATAATGAAAGAGAATGCAGAGAGAGTGGCGGAAGAAAAAGTTTTGAATTGCCAGAGGGTACTACTGCAAGAAATGAGAGAAGGCCAGATTACAAGAGAAATAGTAGTAACGAGTGGTTTATACAATAGGGACCAAGATTTGCCTAAGTTTACTG
This sequence comes from Anabrus simplex, assembly GCF_040414725.1. Lineage (NCBI taxonomy): Eukaryota > Metazoa > Arthropoda > Insecta > Orthoptera > Tettigoniidae > Anabrus > Anabrus simplex. The sequence goes on from NC_090268.1 coordinate 55,319,984, forward strand.
GAAAACAATTTAATCCTATGGAGTTTGTAACATTAGTTGAGAAAAGATTTGCAAATAAGTTGAGGGATAATATTATCGAATGGGAATACGTGTTAGAGACCTTGTCTAATTCCTTTGTCGGTGAAAGTAAAACCTGGTTTCAAGTGTACGGTAATAATATGTCAAATTTGGAAGAATTTAAAGAGAAGTTTATTAATAAGTTTTGGGATGAGAATGTTCCGGGTCGTGAGAGAGAACGGATTATGTTTGGTAAATATAGACACCAGGAGGGAGTGTCTATGACAGAATACTTTCTGGCACACGTGCTTATCTGGAAAAATCTTAATAGTATTGGTTCAGAAGTTGATATCGTAAGGATTATGTTAAAACATTATTCTGATAGGATTAGGGAAGCTGCGTGTATGCAGAAAGTCAGTACTATCAAAGAAATGGAGGTATTGCTAGATAGTTTTGAGGCTCTGAATAGTAGCATAGGTGGTAATCGACCACAAAGTAGAACTGTAGAGGGAGCGGGAAACAGGTCAGATAATTATCAGAGGAGAGGTAACAATTATGATCAGACGAGGGCTAATAGGAATTTCAATAGTGATAGAGGTCAGCAGAGTTACCCGAGGCAATCCGACAATGGGAGGCGTGGGGATTTGAGTCATAGAGATGAAAATAGGCCTAACGCGAATGTTATTCAGGATCCATCATTGAGCCAGCGCACTTTAAACTCCCAGCGGACTGCATAAACAGGTCACGAGAACAGTCCGAAGGTAAAAGTTGTCAAAAACAGGTAGGTAGTGTAGATAATTGTGTAGTAAAAGTAGATTTAAGAGAACAACGTGATTGTGACCTAAGTAGTGATAAGTCAAATGTTTTAAGTGATGACGTAGTCATAGATAATAAAGTAAGAAATAGTAGTATTAATCTAGATATAAGGAGTGATCTGTTAAGTGATGTAAGTAGTTATAATACTGAGGATATAAGTAGTGAGGTAGTGACTCCGACGATTGAAATTATTATATGGAGAAGAAAAGTGAAGGTATTATTAGACTCTGGTAGTGAAAGGTCATGTATTAGCTCCAAGCTTTACGAGGAAATTCTGAAAGAAAGTCAGAATATAACAGAGATTCCTGTGAGGCAAACTTTCATTATAACAGCGGTGGGTAGCAAGTCACAGAAAGTAAATAAAATGATAGCGGTACCAATTACGATTGAAGATATATGTAAGTTTCAACTATGCTTTGTTGTACCAAAACTTGTGTACTCAGTTATTTTAGGAGCTGACGTGGTTGCAAATCATGGAAGTAGAGTAGACTTTAATTTAGGTAGTGTGTGTTTGTTCTATGAGGAAACTAGCAAAGACGTATGTGTTAATTATGATGGTCTGAGGCAAGTGTTTGGTAACATGTGTTCTTTAAAGATAGGTGAGAGGTAAGTGAAGGTGTCCTAGTGAGAGGAAATGTGTTGAAGTGTGTCAGGTGTCTATAACGACCAGGATCTGAGGGATCGTCGGTATGAGGCAGTGACGTGAGGTAATTTGAGTGAATTACAGGAGGAGTAATTGTGTTCGATGTTAGGTAAGCATCGAGATGTATTTAGTGGTAAGTGAGGAAGAACACGTATATGAACATAAATTTGTAGTAAATGACCATAGATCGTTTGTGGGAGGTAAGTACCCCATTCAACTTAAAAATGCTAGTGAAGTCTAAGAACAAATAAACATTATGCTGGATTACGGAATAATTGAACCATCTTGTAGTCATAGTATTGATTCTTTAATTATTGTTGCCAAGTAGGATGTGATTTTTTGAGATATGTAAGAGTACAAGGGCAAAATTGATTCAGTTTCAGTGACAGAGTGCTACTCGAGAGTTCCATTTCATCATCTGCAGAGGCGGGAAATATGTTGAAGTTATTCTTTTGTATCAGGGGTATTTCACTATTGTGAACCGTATCGGGGGTGTGCTTATTCTTTAAAAGATCAGGAAGGGGATATTGTCGGTGTTTATAGTATTATATATGTAAAGAAGTACGTCACGTGAGATTTGTTGAGATAAGAATAAGATGATTAAATTTTGTGAGAAACTGGCAAAATAAAACTAACATCTGCGATTTGCGTGTGAACCAAGTGTCGTATTGGTATATTGGAAGAATAAGTGCTACATTGTCATGTGTTGTGTGGCAAAAGGCGGAGAACAAGACATTGGACAGTTATTGCGATAACAATATGCGAGAAAAGTTCTCATATAAGTGAATTTTCACAAAATATTTTGATATGTTAAAAAAAAGGAGAAGAATGTTGTATATTGATTGAAAATTATTTGTGTGTGTTAAATTAAGGGCTATGCTCTTGTGTATTGTATGAGAATGGGACACTGGACAGTTATCTACGATGGCAATGTGCGAGAAGAATTCTCATATTTGTGATATTTTATAAAATGTATGGATGTTGAAAAAGAAAATTATTGTTGTATACTCATTTAAAGTGTTTATATGCGTCAGTGTTATATTTATATTATGTTGTTCATAAATCAATCGATTCTTTGTTCTTCGATTTATTTATAAGGGAGGCGAATTGTAACGGTTCAAATCCCGTTACAAGATGATATCTGTATTTTTATTATTGTATGATTTTATCTGTATTTTATTATTATTATTATTATTATTATTATTATTATTATTATGTTATCTGTGATATTGTTACTATTATTGTAATTATCAGTCTTATTTAATTCAATTTTGCAATGCCTGTTGCTTGCAAGATTGTACTTAGATGTATGCATATATACGTATGTGTAGATTATCATTAAATACCTGTACAGTGAGAGTTTCGATGTATCAGATGTGGAAGTGACGTTGTTATATTGCTATACCACTGGCGATTCTGCCAAGTCATCGCCACTCCATGGCTACGTCATCGTATTTATTTAGATATGCGCTCAGAGAGTCAGCCGCCCCGGGCTATTTCACCACTGTGTGTAATATTTGTCGCATAGGTGGGAGTATGTCATTGTTATTTCTGGAGATTACGTAGCTGTGTCAACTAACGTCTATAAAAGGTGGATGCATATTGTAGCGTCAGTCATTAGTTATACGGATGCAGTACAGTGAAGAAGTCTACTAGATCAAGAGGCCTTAGTTGGTCAGCCAACGAGTGTGAACGAGAGGTGGTGAAGACTCAGTGAGCCATTAATTATTGGTCATTGAGAGAGTGAGACCAAATGGTTGGTCCGTCACTTAGTGGAAGACACGGACGCAAGGGCTTATCATGAAGTCAGAGAAGGCAACCCAGGACCTACCAAGAGGTAATACCATATTGACTTACAAAGAAGTCAGATGATATGGAGAAGAAGCAGTCACAAGGATGTATCACCAAGTTAGGCGTGACACATCTACAGTAAACACCAGATCAATGGATTACGTCGTAATTACACTCAAAGTGTTGAAGGTACAGTCAAGTGAATCAGTGAGGGAAATATTTCGTATAAATTGTTAAATGTCCGGTCAAGAATAATTCAAATTCATGCCTAGTTTCTTTCAGTTGCAATGTCATAATTTCATATTCTCATCTGTTTTATCGCAACAAGAATATATATTGTTCTATCAAACGAATTCATAGTTTCATTTCATTGACAGTAAAATATCTTAACCTCAAAATTAATGGGGAAACCGAACGCCAATCTCCTTTTCCCAGAACTTATATGGTATGTTGTCAAAAGTAAGCTTATTACCCCACACCCTAGAGATAGTCAAGAGTCTCATTCTATTATTGCTGCACTGAGTGGCAGCTGGCGCCCTTCAAATAACGTATGTGTAAGTAAGCAGGTAACAAGTAAGTGTGAGTACAAGGTCCGACGAGTGTGTATTTTATTTAATGAATGTTAATTTTTAGATTTTCCATTATAAATGCAAATATTCAGATTTTCAATATAAAATCAGTTTTATATGTTTGTAAATTTAGTCAGCGACTTAGGAAAGTCACAACCTGGAAGGGTTTCCTTGTTAGTGTCAATCTGGCCCAAGTATCATTCATGTGGATGGATGCATTCACCAGAGCGTGCTTTCTGAGGTGGTTGGTAGAATGGCGTGTTGCGTATAGATGACGAGATGTATATTAAGACGAACACAAAATACCCAGTCCCCGAGACTGAAGAATTGACCATACGTACTTTAAGTGCCCAACCTGGTCGGGAATTGAAGCAGGGGCCCTCTGAACCGAGAGCCACGACTCTGACCATAGTGCCAGTGAGCCAGGCAGCTTGCAAGTTGTGTCCTGTAGAAAACATTAAATATGGCATAATGCCTAAAAATTTAAAAATTCCTAGTTGTTTGTCCCCCCGCTGCGTTATGTTACCCCGACGCAGACTATAACTTAGCCCAGGTGCTACCGCGAATTCCATGAACGTCAGAAGATGGCGCTGAGAAAAATCGAATCGTAATTAAAAATAATCTCCTTGTGGATATTTATGAAACAAGGTGTGTCAGCGGAGTTGACAGCTTGGCCTTATGCGGAAATTTTCCCGTGAAATAATTGCGTGTATTTACGAAACAATGCAGTGTATCCATCTATCTACTGGAGATAACGAACAATGGCTGGTCACCTAACTTCACTTCTCACCTCCTTCTCCTCGTTCCTCTCACCAAACACTGACCGCGAGAAGTACTTCTTAGCTACAGATGACGGCTACTGCCCTAGCCCATAACAGGAAGCCAGCTGTTCAACCGGATGCTGCCTCTGCAGAACTCGTAAAGATTTGGTGGACGAGCCACCAGTTAAGCCGACGGGCGGACTATTTGTTCTTCTCCCAGAGTGATTAACGTTCCAGCTTGAGACCTAACAAACCGCAGTCTCCCGCAGAGCGATAAAGAACCGAAGAGGTCTACCAGGTGACCTTTGCCAAACGGCTTAGTGCCACAAAGCGGTCCCTCACAAGGCCATAAGAACTTCGAACAAACGAAAGTGTCGCGGGAGCCACCGCAGAACAATGACAAAACAACGCATTCCTTAAACTAAACTGACCTACCTAACATTGTTTCCAAAAAAAGCTATTATCACTTAAAGCAGAACTTTGAGTTGCCTCTGTCGATCCTTTCAGTATACAATAGTAGCTGAAGGCGTGTAATTTGTGGTGAGAGATCTCATCCATATATAGGATGAGTCAAAAAGGAACGTCATCTCAAATATCTCCTTATCCGTTAAAGATAATATTTTGTTTTCCTATACCGTAAAGGAAATGTCGATTCCTATTTCTTTCTTTGCTTTGTAATAGAAACATTCAGGTTTTATTCGGTAGCACAGCAGTGTTCAGCTAGGGGTACAGCAACTCTGATATGGGAAACACAGTATCAGATGAAGAAAAATACTTGCTTCTAATCTTTACTCTTTCATTATTATTATTATTATTATTATTATTATTATTATTATTATTATTATTATTATTATTATTATTATTATTATTCCGGAGATATCCGTGGAGCAGTAAGAGGTGAAAGAAGGTGTGGGCTTGAATGGGTCTAACTACGACATCAGAAATTGAATTAAAACTTGAAAAGGTTATATTTCTTTTCTGACGTTCACTGAGTGAACATAACAACATGGCAGGTACAAATAGCATTCTAGAAACAAGACCCTCGTCGCCGTAAGACCTATCTGTGTCGGTGCGACGTAAAGCAGAAAAAAAAACCCAAGACTACGAAAATCCAAGATTAGTGAATTTTACAGATTCTGGGCTTCAAGCCCCTAGTTTACAAATTTACCATTCCAAAGTGGTATAATTTAGGCACGGGCAGAAATCCCCCAATTCAAGAGCACTTTGTTCCAACAAATTTACAGCCTTCAAGAGGCAATCCTCAATATTACAGTAAACTTAGGAAAGAGCTTACAGGCTCTCCAACATTCATTCAATTTTAACCGCCCGCTTAAGGCAACATTACAAAACCTTACACTCGCTGGCCTCTCTAGGCCCAATTTACAATTGAAATGAATTTTACAGGGGTATTTATTACCCAACCTACTGGGCCTTCATAGAAAAAGAACAGGTTAGATAACTGGCCCAAACACAGAATGAATGGAGGCGTACACTTGCACTCCTAGATAATGAAGAATAAAATCCTAACGGGGCTCTTGGCCCAGAGATACAGGGGCTAATCCCAAGCTACTGAGGTGACACGAATAAAAGTTAATTTAATGCATTACGGAAAGGAATAAAAAAACAGTTACAAAGTCGTAATCACCTCAAACCAAGTTGAAGGGGAACTCAAGAGTGTAATGCACTCTCTATCCCCGATTTACAGTTTTTAGAAATAAAATTTTACATGAAAAAAGAATTTTACATCGAACGGTTATATATAAATTCGGACCTTCCCCTCGTGTAAGTCGGCGGAGGTGGCTACAAAGAGATAAAACTGATGGCCATTACCTGGGCTGATGAACTGCCTGGCGAAGAAAGAGGCACCCCGCCTCCTGTCTTAACACACACTGTTACAAATTTGGCGATCAAATGACAAGATAGCCAGAAAAGCCTCAGCTTATATACCCGAAAGCGAGGTTCGAGAGGATTCTGGACTAGTCCGGACACACCCTCTCAATTTTATTGGACAATTCAAACAGCAACAAGAAGCCTGTGATAGGCTGAAAAATAATTACAGAAATGTTTAATTGGCTTGATTCAAAACTGACGGAAAGGAAAAGACGTGTTGTCAACCCGAAAATAAATGAACATAGATTCAGTTATGAAAACCTAGAAACACAAAACTTCTTTAAATTATAAGTTCTTCCACTTTGCACCATAGTGCATGACCAGAGCTTTTGAAATGACATCTATGGAGAAATGTCCAAAATTCTTGATGTACAGCAAAACAAAATAAAATAAATCTAATCAGTTTAGGAAACTTAGAAATGCCAAACTTCTCAATTATTCAATAGTGACATCTTCTGATTAATGTCCCAACTAAAATACATGTAGTAGCAGTTTCACGTTTGGTTAGATAGATAGAGTTCTTTAAGGCGCTTCTTTTGAATGCGCGGAGTTGAGGTGTACCTCCCAGTACAATTATTATTATTATTATTATTATTATTATTATTATTATTATTATTATTATTATTATTATTATTATTATTATTATTATTTGCTATTTGCTTCACGTCACTCCGACACAGATAGGGCGACAATGGGATAGGAAAGGCCTAGGAATGGGAAGGAAGCGGCCGTGGCCTTAAGTAAGCCCCCCTGTGGGTGGGAGCGGTAGAATAACACCCACGGTATCTCCTGCCTGTCGTAAGAGGCGACTAAAAGGGGCCTCAGGGGCTCTGAACTTTGGAGCGTGGGTTGGCGACCACGGGGTCCTCAGCTGAGTCCTGGCATTGCTTCCACTTACTTGTGCCAGGCTCCTCACTTTAATCTATCCTGTCCGACCTCCCTTGGTCAACTCTTGTTCTTTTCGACCCCGACGCTATTAGGTTTGCGAGGGCTAGGGAGTCTTTCATTTTCACGCCCTTCGTGGCCCTTGCCTTCTTTTGGCCGATATCTTCATTTTTCGAAGTGTCCGATCCCTTCCTTTTTTCCCTCTGATTAGTGTTATAGAGGATGGTTGCCTAGTTGTACTTCCTCTTAAAACAATAATCACCACCATCACCTTAAGTAAGGTACAGCCCCAGCATCTGGTGTGAAAATGGGTAACCACGGAAAACCAACTTCAGGCCTGCTGACAGTGGGGTTCGAACCCACTATCTCCCGGATGCAAGCTCACAGCTGCGCGCTCCTAACCGCACGGACAACTCGCTCGCTATATACTCTTTCAAACGTGGAGCGTACGTTGTATATGACTCAGAGGCGGTGCTTCCATCAACCTCGCTATGTAACTTACTCAGCATACATACAGTACTCCGCTTATTTAGTGAGACTTGTCGAATGGTTGAAATGTTTTCATGTTGTCTTGACTTTATTTAGCGTATGGCTTATAGTGCCGGAAGTGCCCCAGGACATGTTCGGCTCGCGCAGGTCGCCTATTAGCGTCAGTTCGAAAGATCTCCACCCAGGTGTCTTCATCCGCCATTATTACCACACGATTAACAGACAGACTTAACTCGAAAGTATTGCCTGGGATGTTCAAAGTTTCAAAAACGAAGCAAAAGAAATTACACTTTTTTTTTTTTTTTTTTTTTTTTTGCTATTTCGCTTTCGCTTTACGTCGCACCGACACAGATAGGTCTTATGGCGACGATGAGATAGGAAAGGCCTAGGAATGGGAAGGAAGTGGCCGTGGCCTTAAATAAGGTACAGCCCCAGCATTTGCCTAGTGTGAAAATGGGAAACCACGGAAAATCATCTTCAGGGCTGCCGACAGCGAGATTCGAACCCACTATCTCCCGGATGCAAGCTCACAGGTTCGCGCTCCTAACCGTACGGCCAACTCGCCCGGTAAATGGTATATCAGTGTATTGTGAAGTAGTCTATACGTCATCCTGTTATCAAGGAACATCGATAGCTAATCTTATCCATTTCTGTCAGATTATCTCTCACCTCGAACAAAGAGGTTCAGTAATGTGAGAAATCGCCTGTGTCGAGTTTCGAGTTTCCTCATCTAAATGAATGATATATTTAGTTTGGAGGTGATTTAGTGAGTGAGAGTTTTCGAAATACCTCATCTAAATGAATTACACATTCTTCTTTCTGTCATTGTCGGGAGTTGCTGTCGTCGTCTTCATAGGTTAGTAGCCTTTCAGTACGTTAATACAAAATCTACCGATAGTTCTAAATGTATTATTATTATTATTATTATTATTATTATTATTATTATTATTATTATTATTATTATTATTATTATTATTATTATTATTTCTTTGTTATGCCCATTCAGGGACCACGTTTGAACTTGACCGTAGGCCTGATGGTTTTCGTGGGCCGATGACCTTTGATGTTAGGCCCCTTTAAACAATAAGCAAGCAAGATGGTTTTCGCCTTGTTATCTTGCCAAAATCTCTTGATGAATGCACTGTGTTGTATCTTGCGTTCTGTGAACCACTTCGTACCATTTTTCTTTTAAGGTTTCTCCATGAATTTGTGCCTAGCTGCTATTGTACCAAAGGCTCCGCGATCTTCTATGGTGTCGTCCGTGATATTAATTTCTTGGAGGTCCGTCTTAATTTTTCCTATCCAGTTTATTTTGACCTTCTTTGAGATGATTAGTTTTGATTATCTTTTGGCGAGTCTGTCGCTGCCCATTCTATAAATATGGCCATAAAATTTCAGGCGTCTCTTGCGTATGGCATCAGTGAACCTGTCAGTTAATGAATACAGGTCCGCTGTTGTCCTCTTAATCCACATTCCACTTTCTGTCGTGGGACCATAAATTTGCCGGTGAATTTTCCTTTCTTACTATTCAATTTCTATAATTTTAGAGTGACCTCCAAGGGATATGGTTTCTGAGGTGTATAAAGCTTCTGGCAAAACAACTGTCTTGTAGAGTCTATTATTATTATTATTATTATTATTATTATTATTATTATTATTATTTCCAGCTCCTTGGCTGAATGGTCAGCGTAATTTTTTCGGTTCAGAGGACCCCGGGTTCGATTCCTGGCCGAGGTGGAGATTTTAATCATATTTCCTTGCCTCGCGGTTGGGTGTTTGTATTGTATTATTCCCAACATCCCTGCAACTCACACACAGCAACACGCAGTTTCCCATACACGGCAGATGGCACCCACCCTCGTCGAAGGGTCTGCCTTCTAAGGACTGCACCAGGCTAGAACGAGCCACACGATATTATTACCGGTATTATTATTATTATTATTATTATTATTATTATTATTATTATTATTATTATCATCATCATCTGTTTACCCTCCAGGTTCGGTTTTTCCCTCGGACTTAGCGAGGGATCCCACCTCTACCGCCTCAAGGGCAGTGTCCTGGAGCTTCAGACTCTTGGTCGGGGGATACAACTGGCTGGAACTGTTCAAGAATGGAGAACGTCAGCAGCCGTGACTAGAACTCGAACAGGGGTATTTATAGGGAGTACAGTTCGGTTATCTACATCTAGTAACCGAAAACCATTTGTAGGTATTTCGTTGTAGGGAAGTATGTATGAGTCGAATTCATAAGGAGTAGTAAAGTCTGTATATTCATAACTTCAATATCATTGATGGCCTACAGTTTTTACTGTAATAGTCCTAAAGCCCCCTCACAAACAGAAAATGTTAAAAAAACTATACTAAAATACAATTCATAATCAAAAAAATTATGACCAGTACTTCGCCCAGGCGGCCTCACCTGCTATGCTGAACAGGGGCCTTGTGGAGGGATGGGAAGATTGGAAGGGATAGGCAAGGAAGAGGGAAGGAAGCGGCCGTGGCCTTAAGATAGGTACCATCCCGGCATTCGCCTGGAGGAGAAGTGGGAAACCACGGAAAACCACTTCCAGGATGGCTGAGGTGGGAATCGAACCCACCTCTACTCAGTTGACCTCCCGAGGCTGAGTGGACCCCGTTCCAGCCCTCGTATCACTTTTCAAATTTCGTGGCAGAGCCGGGAATCGAACCCGGACCTCCGGGGGTGGCAGCTAATCACGCTAACCACTACACCACAGAGGCGGCTATTATTATTATTATTATTATTATTATTATTATTATTATTATTATTATTATTATTATTATTATTTATTATTTCGTTTCCGAGCATTAGCGTTGAGATCTTGAACACTCCTCCCCCCAGAGAAAGGGGAATTACGTTTGATTTAGCTGCATGCAGATATTTTAAAAATTATTTGCCGGGTTGTGTCCCTCAGACAGTTGAGTCGCTGGCCTTCTGACCCCAACTTGGCAGGTTCGATCCTGGCTCAGTCCGGTGGTATTTGAAGGTGCTCAAATATGTCAGCCTCGTGTCGGTAGATTTACTGGCACGTAAAAGAACTCCTGCGGGGCTAAATTCCGGCACCTCGGCGTCTCCGACAACCGTAAAAGTAGTTAGTGGGACGTTAAGCCAATAAAATTATTATTATTATTATTATTATTATTATTATTATTATTATTATTATTATTATTATTATTATTATTTTGATTCGTTGTGCCCAACTGTGGAGCGCGTTTGAACTTATTTTGCACAATTTTTCTTTTTCTTTTCTTCCCAATATATCTTCATTTTTTCACTGTGTTCCTCTCTGCGTGTTTCTGTCCAGCCTGTATTTTCTCTTGTTGGTTTCTCTGCAAATTTATGTTTGTTTACTAAGCTTCTAAATTTCATTCTATCTTGAATGGTTTCGTCCTCAATACCCATTTCTTGTAGATCTTCATGAATTTCTGCTAACCAATTGTTGCGGATTTTCAGGGTTAGAGCTACATTTAGAATTTTCTTTGTCAGCCTGTTGTTATCCATTCTGTGTAGGTATCCGTAGAATTTTAGTCGTCTCTTTCTGATGGTATCTGTGACTTTTTCTGCGAATTGAAAAATTTCGTGTGGTTTCTTTTTCGTCCAAATTCCATTTTCGAACTTAGGTCCTAGGATTTTTCTGAGAATTTTCCTCTCTTGTTTCTCAATGCTTTTCATTTGTGACCTGCCGCCAATGATCAGTGTTTCAGATGCATAAAGTGCCTCTGGTTTGATGACTGTATTGTAGTGCCGTAATTTTGCATTTTTTGATATACATCTTTTGTTGTATCTGATCCATGTGATTTTGTAAGCCCTTTGCAGTTTAGCAGTTCTTTCTTTGTTAGCTTCCTGATTTAACCCTGTTGGCTGAATAATTTCACCTAGATACTTGAATTCGTCTACTTGGGAAATTATTCCACATTTGGTGATTAATGGTTGATTGTTGAATCTTGATTTAGTTCCTTCCATAAACTGCGTCTTTTCAAATTAAATTTGAAGTCCGGTTTTTGCTGCTATTTCATGCAATTTTTCTATGGAGTGGATTGCTTCTTGTCTGTTGTTCGAAAGGATCGCAAGGTCATCTGCGAAAGCTAAGCAATCAAGGTGAATTTTGTCTTTAAGAAGTCTTCCAATGTTTATACCTTTAGTTTCTTTCCTCCATTCACGAATCACTTTTTTCAAAACTAAATTGAATAGTAGTGGGGATAGTCCATCTCCCTGTCGGACACCAGTTCTGATTTCGAACGGTTCAGAAATTTTTCCCAAGAACTTAACTTTTGATGTTGTGTTGGTCAGAGTTTGTTTAATCAATTCCCTCGTTTTCCTGTCGACTTGAAATTCCTCTAGTATGTTAAACAGGGTCTGCCGATCTATGGAATCATACGCCGTTTTGAAGTCAATAAAGGTGATTACTGTTTGTTTGGTTTTGCTAATCTGTAGTATGGTTTTTAGGTTTAGGATTTGTTCTGCGCAGGATCTCCCTTTTCGGAATCCAGCCTGATAATCTCCGATCAGGTGGTCTGTTTGTTTCTCTAATCTATTAAGTAGAGCTTTAGAGAAGATTTTATACACGAGTGAGAGGAGAGAAATTCTTCTGTAGTTATTAATATCTGATTTGTCTCCTTTCTTGTGAAGTGGGTGAATCAATGCACATTTCCAATCCTCCGGAATTTCTTCAGAAAACCAGATGTCCTGTACGAATTATTATTATTATTATTATTATTATTATTATTATTATTATTATTATTATTATTATTATTATTATTAACCATTTATTTCGGTAATTGCCGCAGATTTCATATTTTGCTTCGGAATCATTGTCTCCTTCTTTCATTTTCCTTTTACGACGCAAACTTCTGCATGGCTGCCGGCAGTGGTATTCGAACCCACTATTTCCCGAATCCACGCTTACAGCTACGTGAACCAAACCGCGCAGCCAACTCACTGCTCGGTATTAGCGTTATTATTAGACCAATTGTTGTTATTAAACTTATTATTACGGTATTATTATTATTATTATTATTATTATTATTATTATTATTATTATTATTATTATCCTTCCTTAATCTGTTTACCCTCCAGGGTTGGTTTTTCCCTCGGACTCAGCGAGATATCCCACCTCTACCGGCTCGAGGGCAGTGTTCTGGAGCTTCAGACTCTGGGTCGGGGGATACAACTGGGGAGGATGACCAGTACCTCGCCCAGGCGGCCTCACCGGCTATGATGAACAGGGGCCTTGCGGAGGATGGGAAGATTGGACGGGGTAGACAAGGAAGAGGGAAGGAAGCGGCCGTGGCCTTAAATTAGGTACCATCACAGCATTTGCCTGGAGGAGAAGTGGGAAACCACGGAAAACCACTTCGAGGATGACTGAGGTGGGAATCGAACCCACCTCTACTCAGTTGACCTCCCGAGGCTGAGTGGATCCCGTTCCAGCCCTCGTACCACTTTTCAAATTTTCGTCGCAGAGCCGGGAATCGAACCCGGGCCTCTGGGGGTGGCAGCTAATCACACTAACCACTACACCACAGAGGCGGACATTATTATTATTAGACCAATTATTATTATTAAACTTATTACGGTATTATTACTGTATTATTATTATTATTATTATTATTATTATTATTATTATTATTATTATTATTATTATTATTATTATCATTATTTCTTTCCTGGCCTTTGCCTACCTCTCTGGGTGGGCAGTACTGCAAATAATGTCCAGTTTACGGCAGGATGCGCCTTCTGGCACTAATCCTATGTGGAAGGATGTACTCCCTATTTCATGTTTCTGCGGTGGTTAGTAGTGTGTTGTCCGACTCGTTGGCTGAACGGCCAGCGTACTGCCTTCGGTTCAGAGGGTCCCGGGTTCGATTCCCGGCCGGGTCGGGGATTTTAACCTTAATTGGTTAATTCCAAAGGCACGGGGGCTGGGTGTATGTGTTGTCTTCATCATCATTTCATCCTCATCACGACGCGCAGGTCGCTTACGGGAGTCAAATAGAAAGACCTGCACCTGGCGAGCCGAACCCGTCCTGGGATATCCCGGCACTAAAAGCCATACGACATTTCATTTCAGTAGTGTGTTTGGTTGTACATAAATATGATCGAGGCGATAGTTTTTCTTTTAAGAGGGAAAACTAAATTATCAATTCTTATTGCAGTACTAGAATTCAGTCTATTAAACTTTCAGCCCGAAGACTGGTTGGATCCTCAAATAGCTCCAACTAAGTTTATTCGGTTATAGAGAATCCGCAAAAACCTACGACAGCGCCGTAATGAGTCGTACGAGCCATGATGGGAGTGACATAGTTTGCCCTTGCTTTCCCCACAGGGCCAGAAAGTGCTGTTGCAACACGATTGGCTCTATAAGAAGCACCTCATCCAGACGCACTAATCGTGGTCTGAATGTCGTTAGTCATTACTCAGCACCATACATACCTCAGCAGCGTCCATACTGCCGCAGCTATTAAGGAGGGAGTAACCGGGAATACAACACTAGATTTTAAAATGCAGAAAACCCATAATTTGAGACATACACTACCGCTCATTAATTTCAGTACACCCAGTAATTGACATCTAGTTCTCTGTAGATAAGGTCTAATACCGTGGGTACGGTTGAGGAAGCAAAGGAATAGTAGAACAGTTGTACACATGTCATCATTTTTATTTGTGGTCATCGAGATACAATAGTATCCAACAAACAATGTTGTGTACATAAACGTTATGTACCTATCGGATATGTTTGTTTACCTATTTGCCGACGGACGCCGCATTTGGTGCACCTGTGTTGTTCCCTGTAGTGAAGTGATATCTGCAGCGAACGGCAAGCATTGCTACGATACATAACATGTGGTTCCTGCATGTCAGTTCCATCGTGACAGTTGAAGTATGCACATCGCTAGTATGGCTCCACGAGTGGAAATATCCATAGAAAAATGTGCTGTAATTGTAGCACTTAGCCAATCAGGTTTATCTATTTGCCAAATTGCGAAACAGTGTAGTGTATTGCACTATAGGGGGAGTGCAATACACCCTTCACCGCCAGAAGACAACAGGTAGCAATAAGGACATACCATGACCAGGACGACCTCCTAAATCAACTAAAAGTGATGATAAATATATCAGAATTACCAGTAAGAGAAATAGATTCAAAACAGCGCCCCAGATTCGTGCAGAATTGGTAGAAATGAGGCAACAAAATCTGTTGCAACAGTCAAAAAGAGACTGATTGAAGCCGGCTTGAAAAGATGTGTCACAGCAAGAAAATCCCTTCTAAGGCCCATAAATAAACAGAAGAGACTTGAATGGGCTAGAAAACATCGTAATTGGACATCGGAAAAGTGGGCGAAGGTGTT
This sequence comes from Anabrus simplex, assembly GCF_040414725.1. Classification (NCBI taxonomy): domain Eukaryota; kingdom Metazoa; phylum Arthropoda; class Insecta; order Orthoptera; family Tettigoniidae; genus Anabrus; species Anabrus simplex. The sequence goes on from NC_090268.1 coordinate 55,335,195, forward strand.
ATTCACCGATGAATCGAAGTTCAAGATTTTTGAAACCAGAAGGAGAACATTTGTTCGCCGATTTGTAGGGGAAGGGGTAGCCCAGCAGTGTGTTCTACTCGTACCTACAGTTAAACACGGTAGAGGTTCTATTATGGTTTGGGGATGTTTTGCCGGAGATAAAGTTGGCGACATTGTGAAAATAGAAGGAGGTATGGATCAGAAGCAGTACCACCGCATACTTCAGTATCATGCAATACCAAGTGGATTGCGCTTAATAGGAAAAGGGTTCACCTTACAACAGGATAATGACCCAAAACATCGGTCGGCATACTGTACGAACTACATTGCATCAAAGGAAAAACAGAAAGTGCTGAAAGATATGGTATGGCCGTCCCAAAGCCCCGATTGTAATCCTATTGAAATGGTCTGGGATGAAGTGGACAGACTATCAAGGAAGTTAATGTATGCAGCAAGGAACATCTCTACAATATTGTTAAGGATGTGTGGAGTCATATAGATTCACGATACTTACAGAAACTAATTGACCGCATGCCTCGAGTTTGTGAGGCAGTCATTAAATCCGAAGGAGGATACTTTGCTGAAAGTAAAATATAATGATTGTGACTGTATTATATATGTGTAAGTTAATATAATTACCTTTTGTGAGAAATAACGTTTGATTGGTATTGTAAGTCTGAAATACCAGGGTGTATTGAAATTAATGAGCGGTAGTGTATAAAACTGAAAATTTTGCAGTTATCAACATAAGCTTCACACATTAGGCCTATACGATAGAGTACAGTCACCCCAGTTTGCAAAATGGTGGCAGTGCAGTCAGAGACAAAATTCCATTGTATATCCTGAAATAATTATAAAGTAATTATAAACGAGGTAATCCACCTAATCATTGAAAATCCACAGCCTGTTTCCAGTCATTCGACCGGGTCAGGAATGGAATGAATGAAGCCTCCATCTAGCGGCGAGGATATGAATTGTGCCGGCTGCCGAAGCCTGTCGCACTCCTCTGGGACAATGATTAATGACTGAGAGATGAAATGATATTGGAGAGTGTTTCTGGAATGAAAGATGACAGAAAAAACCGGAGTACCTGGAGAAAACCCTATCCCGCCTCCGATTTGTCCAGCATAATTCTCACGTAGAGTGAACGTGATTCGAACCACGGAACCCAGCAGGCTGCCGCCTGAGCCACGGAGGCTTTCAATCCACCTGATCAATACAATACAAAATTAGTACTCCAATTTATTTTAATCATGGTACAAGTTTTGGCATACTGATATCAGGCCATCATCAGCCATAAGGTCTTGACCTTGTTTCACAACATAATCAACTAAGATCTAATTTAACATCAATCTATTCTATCTTTTTTTTTTACTTTTTTACCAGTTGCTTTTAATTTTATACAAGTGTTCAACAAATTATTTATAGATCTTCAAGACAGTGATTTATATTTATTGAGGTATACCAACAGATCATAAGAATTTTCAAGTGTTGTGCTGTATCCTCAAGACAGTGACTTATTTTAGTGGATATTGAAAATTAGATCGCCGGCCCCGTGGTATAGGGGTGGCATGCCTACCACTCGCCCGGAGGCCCCGGGTTCGATTCCCGGCCAGGTCAGGGATTTTTCTCTCGACCTGAGGGCTGGTTTGAGGTCCACTCAGCCTACGTGATTAGGATTGAGGAGCTATCTGACGGTGAGATGGCGGCCCCGGTCTCGAAAGCCCAGAATAACGACCGAGAGAATGAGTCGTGCTGACCACATGGCCCCTCGTAATCTGCAGGCCTTCGGACTGAGCAGCGATCGCTGGGCACGCCAGAGCCCTTTCAAGGGCGTTAAGTGCCGTGGGTTTTGTTGTTGTTTTTTTGTTTTTGTTTTTACATTAGATCAGAACTACTGTATTTTCAAGTATTATGCTATCTATTTTTGTTATATGGCCAATTAGTTTTGTAAATGTTTTAAGATCTTATGGCTGATGATGGCCTAATATCAATAGACCGAAACTGTACTAAGGCCCACGAGAGTTGGAGTCTGATATATAGCGCCACCGGCGAAAAAAAGCTGACTAACGCTGCTCGAAGATAGTCTGTTGCTATGGCAACGATAACAGCGATACCTCATTTAAGGAAGCTATTACCACGTGGGATGGGTTGCTCTCAGTCGCTTTTCTGATATTAGGCCTATTCGGAGTGGCATTGTGTTAGTTGTTGCTGCTTTATGTAGGTTACGTGTTTGTTTTCTGAATATTATTTTCGTTGTTAGTTTTTTTTTTGTTTTTTGTTTTTTTGGTAGATTAATCAGTGGCTTGTTGTACAGTTCTGTTTTGTATTCAACGTGTGCATATTTTGAGGTTATTCTCAGAAACTGATGATTTTGTTAGTGATTATTGTTCCGATGTATCTGTGGAACAGCAGAGGTGAAAGAAGGTGCTAGGGTGAATGGGTCTAACTACTTTGTCAAGAGATGGAATAAGATTTCCTTAAAAGGTTATATTTTCGAAAATGACAAAACTTAACAATTTCCAAATTTAACAAATAACAACAAGTCAACAACTAGCCAACAATCAGGTACAATGCCAGGAAAAGACAAGATTTAGAACAATTCTAGACTTTACGCCCCTCGCTTTACAATCCCCTTGAGCTCCTAGCTCAAATATGCCGAGCACAATACATTCAAGGGCAGAAAACCCCTTCATTCAAGTAGCATTTGCTCCAAAAACCATATCAGGCCTCCTAGAGGTATTTTTACCACATATAAAAGAGTTGACCCGTTCTCAATTTTTCACGCCTATTACAAGGCCATACCAGATTTTACACTTAAAATTGCCGTCAAGGCACAACTTACATCAAATGAAACGGGGGTACTAGGCCTTAGTAGAAAAATAACAGGTTAAGTAAATGGCCCAAAATACAAAGAGGAATGAAGGCGAGTGCTTGCACTCCTACATGAGACGCCTTAAAACCTAAGAGGCACTAGGCCGATGAAACAGGGGCTATTCCAAAACTATGGAGGTGACTCGTATAAGAAAATTTTAAGACATTACAGAAGGGAAGAAAACCAGTTACAAAACGTAGTCACCTCAAACCAATGTGAAGGGGAGCTCGAGAGGGTAAATTACTCTCTATCCCCGAATTACAGTTAAAGATATATGAATTTTTGCAAAAACGAAAGAAAATTACATGTTCGAAAGATAGGTTACATAGTAAAGGTTTTGGACCTTCCCCGCGGGTTAAACTGCTGAGCTAGCAAGAAATAAAGATGTGAAACGGCCATTACCTTTTTGAAAAGCTGCTGCCAGAAGGAAGAAGCGCAACCTGCCCCCTGCTACGTGTCCATACACTAGGTTAGATGTTGAAGAAGTGGCCGAGAGACACGAAAATCAGCAGTTTTTATACCCTCGGGGAAAGTTCGAGACCTTTCATGAATAAAACAGCCACACCCACTCAATTTTATTGGTCAGGGTAGAAGGTACACTCAAAATCGAAGAAGAAAGACACGATTGGTCAAAAATTAATTACAGAAATTCTGGATTGGCTAAGTTCAAAACTGGCGGAAAGAAAGATTAATATTGCCAACCCACAAATGAAATAACGAAATGTAGTAAGGACAAAAACTTATGAGTACAAAATTTCTTCAAAAAAAGTTCCTCAACTTCGCACCATTATTGGCGCAAGATTTAAATTTGCGGCGTAGGGGTGTACCGCCCGGTACAATTATGAAATCTAATATTTGTCGGCAATGACGTGTTCTGTCTTAAATTATTAGCACGAGCTTAGGAACGGGTCAAAATTTATTGAATTTCATTAGGCCTACGTATTTTATTAAACACTCAGCCTGTATGAAAGGGTGATACACTGCAGAATTAGATAACTATGACAACGCAGCGTACTTCGTAGTTACTGCTTTCGCCGCTCAAATATCAGACTCCAACGCATCACTACTGGTGCTATCAGAATGATATTTTGCAGGCGTAAATTAAACATACCTGTCTTGAAATTCATGAAGAATTATGAAAATACAGGGAAAAATTAAATGTGAATGGTGGTTTAAATTTTGGAAACAGGAAAACATAGGACAATATCGCAGTAAATGAATATCTGAATTCTTCACAAAAAAAAAAATCTATCATCTCATTAATTAAAATCACTGAAAATTTCAAAGCATTATGACGTACAGTTTCTGAAAGCGTGGTCCTATTAATGTAGCAATAAATATAAGGTATTAAAAGTTACTTCCCATTGAGCTACAACGTTGCCATTTTCCTACCGGGTGAGTTGGCTGTGGAGTTATGGGCGCAGCAGTGAGCTTGCTACCGGGAGATAGTGGGTTCGAACCCCACTGTCGGCAGCCCTGAAGATGGTTTTCCGTGGTTTCACATTTTCACACCAGGCAAATGCTGGGGCTGTATCTTCATTAAGGCCACGGGCGCTTCCTTCCCACTCCTAGCACTTTCCTATCCCAACGTTGCCATAAGACCTCTCTGTGTTGGTGCGACGTAAAACATTTTTTTTAAAAAAAATCCTGCAGTGTAAAGACATCATTAATTCAGAAAATATAATTTTCAAAATGTTGGAGGTTTTAACACTTAATCGATTACATCTCGAATGAGACTGAGACCTCAGCGAAACTACATTTTCCTCTGGCCTGTATTAAATACTGCATCCGTTAAGAAATAGCTTCAGGCTAATACTAGAAATAGGATACCGGTAATAAACTGAGTGCTAGAATGCGAGAGGGAGCTAACCTACACGGACATGGAACTGAGATATTTTCAGTTTCACATTTGTCTTCATTGCATGAAATTGAGCACATTAACAGTCACTTTTTGGTTCGTATACAATTACGTATTTACAGTCCAAAAAATATAGAAACATTAAAATCGTCATGTTATATCCATTGTTTATCTGAAAAATGTCAGCTCCATATCGCCAAATCTGAAAAATGAAATTTAAAAACTGGGTTACTTTTAGAATAGCCCAATTTTCTTCAATTACTTGTTTTAAAATGCAGTTAGTTTGAGAATTACTTCAACACGAATTACTTCTTACATTTGATGATGAGAATTATGATGGTGATGATGATGCTTGTTGTTTTAAAGGGGTCTAACATCTAGGTCATCGGCCCCTAATGCTACGAAATGAGCCGAAATATAATGACAATTTAAAAGTCCAAAATTCATCCATTGACCAAATTCAAAACGTGATGATGAAGAAAGAATGGATGAATATGAATTTAAAATAATCAGCCGATCCATCTCACAATACTGAAAGTTAAAAATAATTCCAAAATCGATCCACTGACTAGGATTCAAAAAGACGACGATGAACAATTATTATGAACTTAATCAGTGGATCCGACCCGCAATGCCTCACCCTGTACGAAACTATCTTAAAACAATAGCAGTACTGACCCAGGGACAGTCGTCCAAAGCACAATCCTGAATCGATTATGCTTGTCCAAAGGAGTCCAAAATCCAGGTCAACGAACCCTCATAATGCTACTTATCGCTAGTAAAGTTCAACTATGGTAGTTCTTATGTACCGGGACTAATCAAAAGTAACGTAGACTCACGGTGTTCCACACATTATGGTACTACTCACAAATAATGTACACTGACTGAGCAAATGTCATGAGATAGCGGAGCACTGATGCGCAGGTGTGTTGTCTGCGCACCACACGCCCCCTGTGCCAGCGGCAGTGTATAGGAGACCTTGTGAGCAGTGGCTGTGCATGTGACAGGTGTAACTTGGAACGTCGTCGTGAGCTGACACCGTTCGAACGGGGTATGGTAGTCGGTGCCCGACGGATGGGAAGTGCGATTTCGGAAGTGGTGCGGGAATTCGGCTTCACACGATCAACCGTGTCCAGAGTGTATCGTTAATGGTTGAATGCGGGTGTCACCGTCCACAACAGACGAACGACCGGCCGTCCAGCCACCCTCGATGACCGTGACCGGCGACATCTGAGACGGATTGTCAATAGTGACAGACGGGCAACCGTGCAACAAATCACGGCTCAATTCAACACAGGCCGTGCTAGACACGTCTCCCAGTGGACAATCCGTAGGAACATGGGTTCTATGGGGTATGGGAGCCGGCGCCGCACACAGGTGCCACTGTTAACCCAACGTCATCGGGCACAACGACGCGCATTTGTCGCTAGTCACCAGGGATGGACACTGGAACAATGGCGTAACGTGATATGGTCGGCCGAATCACGATTTCAACTGCACCATGCCGATGGGAGGCACCGTGTATGGCGCAGACCACATGAAGCGATGGATCCCGCCTGCCTCGAAGGTGTGGTCCAGGCCACTGGTGTCTCTGTTATGGTCTGGGGTGCGTTTTCCTGGTATGGAATGGACCCCCTAGTTGTTCTGGAAGAGACTTCGAATGGTACGCAGTATGTTGAGCTGCTTGGAGACCACCTCCACCCATTTTTGGCCTTCCAGCGCCCAGACGGTTCTGCGGTGTTTCAAGATGATAACGCGCCGCCACATCGCTCCCATGTCACCCGGGAATGGTTCCAGGAACATGCAGCGAAGGTCCAACGACTGCCATGGCCACCCAGGAGCCCCGATATGAACCCTATCGAGCATATCCGGGATGTCGTGGAACGCAGGCTTCGTGCCATGGATCCTGCACCCACGAACAGACCAGCATTGGCGGCCACTCTGCAAACGATTTGGTGTCAGCTGCGTCCAGAGGACTACCAAGAACTTGTCGACTCACTTCCACGGCGTCTCACTGCAGTTCGCAGGGCCAGAGGAGGCCCCACACGCTATTAGGTGACTATCCCATGACATTTGCTAAGTCAGTGTACACAGCACAGGTAACGCAGACCTATGGTGTTTCTCACATAATGGCGCCACTCATTGGCAACGCAAACCCATGGTGTTTCCTCACGTAGGTAGGTGAATTAATCGCGGTCGCCGGTATTCCCGTAGTGTTCCTCACATAGTGAGTACTAATCACTGGCAACGCCCAGACCCGTCGTGTTTCTGGTACTAATCATAAACCTGTTGTGTACCTAATATAGTGGTACTACCCGCAAGTAAAGGCGATCAATGGTATTCCTCGCGTGATGGTACTAATCACAAGTTGTCTCATGATTCTTAATCAATCATTCCTTGGTCGCCCCTTTCAGTCGCCTCTTACGACAGGTAGGGGATACCGTGGGTGTATTCTTCGTCTGCGTCCCCCACCCACAGGGGGCTGTGTGTTTGGTCCGCGAGAGCTATTTTATTTCCCTCTAGTCAGCTGGCAAGCCGGTTAGGACCCCCATATCCGCCACCTGGGACGCGCCACGTGGGAGTATTATTGTACAAACACAATTCACAGATCATTATTCTAAATTTAGGAACTTTGTCCTCACTGTTGTATAATTTACATACAGTGCGGTATATGGAATTATTGGTCGATAAATGGTACAAGTTGGCAGTATCTTGTGAAGACCTTGTATCACACCCCCATGTCTCTGATCGACTTTTGGGTCCATGACATTCCCCTATGCCCTATTTCTGGAAAGGAAACACTGCTCTTAATGCCTTTCATGACAAGGTACCTGTGCGAGTGTACCTTTCCTGCCCTTGCACAAATGAAAAAGGAAGTACAGAAACAGAGCTAATGTAGAGGCTGATCTTCGGCTCGGGTGACTACGTTTGTAAAACGCTTGGTCTTTGGAAAACAGCACCCACTGATCCAACAAACGTACCAAATTAATTTTTCAAGTAACTTTTCAGATCCAGACTGTTGTAATTATTAGCCAAGTGTCACATTGTTTTTATAATTTCTGTGCATATATAAAGTATATTTATGTAAATGAAATGAAATTTAAATTTAAAGGAAAGTAAATATTAACCTTAAATTAAACGAATACAATCAAACACGGTGACATTACGCAATTCTGTTTTTTGTTCACTAAACTCTGGATTATGCTCTATGGCTAGGGGGTCCTTGGACATGAATGCGGTATATGCTGAGGGGGCCTCAGAAACAAAAGGTTAAGAAACCCTTGTCTAGAGGATTTCCCAGAGAAGGAAATTCAGTCACTACTGATCTGCATTTAGGACAGTCACCCAGGTGGCAGATTCCCTATCTGTTGTTTCCCTAGCCTCTTCTTAAATGATTTCAAAGAAATTGGAAATTTATTGAACATCTCCCTTGCTAAGTCATACGAATCCCTAATTCTCCTTCCTATAAACGAATATTTGCCCAATTTGTCCTCTTGAATTCCAACTTTATCTTCATATTGTGATCTTATCTACTTTTAAAGACACCACTCGGTCTTATTCGTCTACTAATGTCATCCCACGCCATCTCTCCACTGACAGCTAGGAACATAATCACTTAGTCGAGCAGCTCGCCATCTTTCTCTCAAGTTTTCTCAGCCCAAACTTTGCAACATTTCTGTAACGCTACTCTTTTGTCGGAAATCACCCAGAACAAATCGAACTGCTTTTCTTTGGATTTTTTCCAGTTCTTGAATCAAGTAATCCTGGTGAGGGTCCCATACACTGGAACCATACTCTATTCGGAGTCTTACCAGAGACTTATATGCCCTCTCCTTTACATCCTTACTACAGCCTTTAAATACCCTCATAACCATGTGCAGAGATTTGTACCCTTTATTTACAATCCCATTTATGTGAAAACCCCAATGAAGATCTTGCTTTATATTAACACCTAGGTACTTACAATCATCCCTATAAGGAAACTTCACCCCATCGACGCAGTAATTACAACTGAGAGGACTTTTCCTATTTGTGAAACTCACAACCTGACTTTTAACCCCGTTTATCATCATACCATTGGCTGTTGTTCATCTCACAACATTATCGATGTCATGTCCGACTCGTTGGCTGAATTGTCAGCGTACTGGCCTTCGGTTCAGAGGGTCCCGGGTTCGATTCCCGGCTGGGTCGGGGATTTTAACCTTAATTGGTTAATTCCAATGGCTCGGGGCTGGGTGTGTGTGGCGTATTCAACATTAGAAATCATCCTAGGTAGGGCCCTCATCTTCACAGACATGCAGGTCGCCTAATAGGCCGTCTACTAGAAAAAGACCTGCATCAGGCCTCTTCGGAGACCATACGCCGTTATTATCGATGTCATATTGTAGTTTCTCACAAACTTGTAACTTATTTATCACTCTATACAGAATAACATCATCTGGGAAAAGCCTTATCTCTGACTCCACTTCTTTACTCATATCAGTTACATATATAAGAAAACGTAGGGGTCCAATAATACTGCTTTGAGGAATTCCCCTCTTCTTATTACTGGGTCAGGCCTACTCTAATTCTCTGATATCTGTTCCTAGGCTTCCATGTATTACAAATTGAACTGTGATTTACGGAAGCTGAGCAATAACATTGTACTTCCTCTTAAAACAATAATCACCACCACTGAGCAATAACAATGTATGCAAAAGAACTCGGAGAAAGTGACAAAGTACTGGTACCAACAATGTATCGGCTTACGCTGCCTAAACCATTAAAGATATCCATAATCTATATGGATAAAGACTATCGAGCATAACATATTCTACAAAGAAAAGTCCGTGGGACTACGTACCTATCTTTAAAATTGTGAACTCAATTACAGTTTTTTATGTTAACAGTAGAAATCCTGCGCTGGGACGAGAAGAGCATTTCCCCCTGTGGGTGGGGGCGGTAGAATAACACCCACGGTATCCCCTGCCTGTCGTAAGAGGCGACTAAAAGGGGCCTCAAGGGCTCTGAACTTTGGAGCGTGGGTTGGCGACCACGGGGCCCTCAGCTGAGTTCTGGCATTGCTTCCACTTACTTGTGCCAGGCTCCTCCCATTCATCTATCCTATCCGACCTCCCTTGGTCAACTCTTGTTTTTTTTCCGACCCCGACGCTATTAGGTTTGCGAGGGCTACGGAGTCTTTCATTTTCACGCCCTTCATGGCCCTTGTCTTCCTTTGACCGATAGCTTCATTTTTCGAAGTGTCGGATCCCTTCCATTTTTCCCTCTGATTAGTGTTATATAGAGGATGGTTGCCTAGTTGCACTTCCTCTTAAAACAATAATCACCACCACCACCGAGAAGAGCATTCTATTAGCTGATTAACCACGCGAAAGATTTTTATGCAGTTTTTGCCTCTGCCTGGAGAATTTCATGGGGAAGGTGTATCTAACAATGAACTGTGATGAAAGGAAGCCGAGCAGTAAGGGTTTCTGCACAAAAAAAAAAATCAAGAAAGTGATAACACACGAGTTAAAGACATCCACAAACGTTCTACTAGAGTCCAGAGGGTCACATACCTATCCTTAGAAAAGTTCACTCGCAATAAAACCTTTTATATTTTAAGAGTAGAAGCCTTGCGTTAGGCATGGGAAGAGCATTCTACGACTCGGCTTACGCTACTTAAACCTTTAAAGGTCTGTTCACACTATGTGTGTATTAATTATCGTGTATAAAATGTTCATTGAAAAATTCGACGAAACCACGAGTATAAGGAAGCCCTGAACTAAATAGTTATTACATGGTTCAACGTTTTCACCCGTGTGAATCAAATTAGTTTCCAAATCTCTGTTTTGAAACAATCATTATTTCCATGAAATTGTTAATTGAAGTTAATATTAATGTTCAGTCTTCAGCCCTAAGGCTAGTTGGATCCTCAACAGCTCTGCCATCAGCTGTCATAGATGGTCTAGGCATCACTGAAGAGGTGTACTAGGGAAATGAGGTAGTTTCCCGTTGCTTTCCTCACCGAGCCAAAAGTTGCTATTACATATCAGTCTGCCAAGCCCACTGAAATGCATGCATCAACCGACCCTATGAGCAACGTTTTCACACCATTCATTGCAGGGACTCGCTGCACAAAGAATGGCATTACTAGCATTGCTCATACCTCAGTCACTTTCATATTGTCAAAGCCAAGGATAAGACAGAGACAGATCAATGAAAGTAACAAAATTGCTCTAGCCCATACCAGAAGACACAGTGCACTGTAAACACTAGGTCCTGCCAGCAAAGGCATTTAATATTAATAAACTACAAATAATACTATTCCAACTTCTGTATATTTAGAAATATAATAATTAATCATTGAGTGACAAAAATCCACTCAAGAAACTCCTTTTGAAAACACCCTAGGGATATGAGCTACGAATTTTAGGTAAATGAAATAAATAAAGTAGGCCTACGCTATGAGAATATAGTCTTTATTTAATCCTAAAAATTACAATCATTTTCTCAATCGTTATGCGGTCGATTAGATTAGCAGTTTGCCTTTTTATACCACTACGAGCGTTAATGAGAGCCGATGCATTGTTTCACTTAAGCACCAGTACGAGCGCTAATGTGAGTCAATGCAGAGTTTCACTTAAGCCCTTATAACCACATTCGGTGTGGATATTTTTCAAAACAAAACGCCTGACGGTATTGAAGTAAGGAACACATTACAGAAAGAATTATGTAAATAAGTTAATTTGGCTTGGATTTGAATCAAATTGAAAACGGGTAAAGAACAAAGTGATTTTAGGCTGTTTTCCTGGAACTGCATTTAGGCCGGGAGTGATTTTCAATTATTTTGTTTAGTTTGATAGAGTTATCAAGGACTCACAATTTCAAACCTTTCCTGGCCCTTTAGCCCTTCAACTTTCGGCACAATTGAGGAAATTGCTTAATTTTACGTTTTTCGTAGTATGGGGACCTCTACTTTGCTAAGAAATATTTTCAAAATTAATAAACAAACACACAAAAACTACTGTGCATACTTAACATTAGTCAGCATTAGAAGTATTATCTCCCAAAAGATTTCATTTAACATCTGACAATCAAGGTACAACCAAGGTTTATACAAATCCATTTCACTGCAAGAGCTAAAACCAGTACATTTTTCTGTCTCGGTTGGTGATGTTCTTACGTAACTCGAGGGACACATTTCCTGGATTTGCAGAAACCTGGTTGACACCGGGTAAAAGCTGTAATTAATGAAGCAACTAATTCGTTAATTAAATGATTTTATTTCCTTCCACCAGTTTTGATCAAGATGAGAACAACTCTAGCTGTAGAGTGGTGGTGGTGGTGGTGGTGATTATTGTCTTAAGAGGAATTACAACTAGGCAACAATCTTCTATATAACACTAATCAGAGAGAAAAGTGAAAGGGATCCGACACTTCGAAACATGAAGGTATCGGCCAAAGGAAGACTAGGGCCACGAAGGGCGTGAAAATGAAGGACTCCCTACGCCTCGAATACTCTAATACCGTTGGGGTCAGAAAAGAACAAGAGTTGACCAAGGGAGGTCGGATAGGATAGATAAAAGTGAGGAGCCTGGCAGAAGTAAGTAGAAGCAATGCCAGGACTCAGCTAAGGGCCCCGAGGTCGCCAACCCACGCTCCCAAGTTTGAGTCCCTGGGCCCCTATTAGTCGTCTCTTACGAAAGGCAGAGGATACCGTGGCTGTTTTTCTACACACCCACCCACAAAGGGAACTAGCAGTAGAGACAAAGAAGGACGTCATTAAGATAAGTTATATGTTTCAAGTTCCTAAGTACCGTATTTAAACAGAAATAAAGATAAATATTTACTAGAGGATCTGTCAAATAATGTGTGTTGATGTGAAATTACTCCTTGCATTACCCAGGTATTTTTTGAAAGTTTACTCTTAGGATGTACAGATTTCTTAATTATTGTGGCGTTGATTGATATTTTATGAACTATCGTGTAGTTTTAGAGTCATTGTTTGTTTAATTTAAAGTTTTAGATTATTTTGTTTCGCATGTAGGTTCGGCTTTATTGCAGCCCATATTATCTGGGAAGTAGATGATCCTTGCAGACAAATGATAAAAATAAGTGATAAGGGTATGCATTTACACGTCGCGCTATAGATATGATGTACATTGTACACGATTCCAGCTGTCATTGGAACTGTCACCAGTTAGCCTAGCAAACCCGAGAACAGTGGATTCCACACTAATCTTGGTCATTTTGGATATTTTCTTTTTCAACTCTTGTGATCCACAAGCCGATAGAGGCTGAAATTGCACTTAAAAGAGATGCAGGGTGCCACAATTCATCTTAGTGACACAGAAAAGCATGGATTCGACACTAATATTGATCGTTTTCGATTTCTTCATGTCAGCCCCTTCCTACACTACTAGGGGCGTCTTGCCCCCACAATATTTCTCTCCAGACAGTATGTGTACCAAATTCGGTTGAAGTTGTAGGTTTGCCATTATATACCTATCATTTTTAATCGTCTAGCTTCGGACTGGTGGATTTCCTATTGGTGGCAGAAAGATATCGAATCTCCGATATGGAGATGACACTGTATTGATTGCCATGGATGATACAGAAATGATAGAGCTTTTAGACCGTGTCAGAACTGCGAGCATCAGTTTGGGTTTGCAAATTAACAAGCAAAAAACAAAAATTATGGCAGTTGATAGGCCTGGCAAGCTGAGCGAATTCAGTGCCTTCAGCGAAATGGAAATGTTTTCAGAAATGTTGTAACTGGTTGCCATTTTAACTAGCAACAACAGCTGTGAAATAGAGATTAGGAGAAGGATTGCCATGGCCAAGAACATCATGTTTCAGTTATCTCATATTTGGAAGGATCGCTCCATTTCTGTAAAGCTAAAGACGAGACTAGTACAGACACTGGTATTCTCTATCTTCCTCTATGGTGCTGAAACGTGGACTTTACGAGCTTCAGATTTGAATAAGATCAACCCATTCGAGATGTGGTGCTGGAAAAGAATGCTTCGCATTCCTTGGACAGCATTTCGAACCAACGAATCCATCCTCAAGGAGCTGAACATCAGTACCAGGTTATCGGCAAAATGTCAGCAGAGGATTCTCCAATTCTTTGGTCATATTATGCGTCGTGGAGAAGGAAGCCTTGAAAAGCACATAATATTGGGAAACGTGCCTGGCTAGAAAGGGAGCGTGGGCGAACACCTATACGCTGGACAGGTGGCATAAAACATGCAACATCGTTCATACAATCTACCCGTATAGCAGAAGACCGTGGAGGATGGAAACGGGTGCAAAGAAATATCTTCAGAGATCACGATCCTCAGGACTAAAGGGACCGATATATATAGAGACAGCTTCGGCGGTATCTGTACGTAAAGATATTGCTCCGTAATTGTGTGTAACTGTGTTAAGTACAGACATTTAATGATTTGATCTTAGGATTACACAAAATTGACCGAACTTAAAGACCTAATAATTCCTAATGATTCACTGGCAGGTAATTCCAGAAAGAATAAAAAGAAAAGAATGAAGCAAAGCGGTCTAGTAGAATGGCTGGATGGAATGGACAAAGCTGTTTTCAGTAAACTTTTTTTAAAAATATAGATTTCTAAACATTTGAGTGTGATTTGATAGAATCTCTAATAGAGCTGGAGAAATGGGTAAAGAAAAATCTCCTCACCATTAATTTGGAAAAGGCAGTCCATATGACATTTCGGAAATGAGGAAAAATCACATGTAGAGATTCCCTCACTCTTACCGAAAAACCTCCAAAAATTGACAATCATTTGAGGTTCTTTGGAATTACCCTGAAAACTACTACAAAGTAATTTATATATCATATTCAAGAAAGAACTGCAGCAGCCACAAGCGCAATCCCAGTCATAAAGAAGCTTTCAGCTCTGTTCCTAGATACTGTATAGCAATGAGACTTTTTAACACCACTATATCTCCAATACTAACTTATGGATTAGAACTAATCTGGGATCGTCTAAGCCTCATAAACTTTGAAAAAATAGAAAGGGCCAAAGCCTGCTTTATAAAAAATGAACTGAGAGTGGGAAATTCAGAACCAATAAGAAGGATTTGTATACTAGTCAAGGGGACATTTTACTCAGAGGACCTGTGGAACAAATTATTGTTACTGCCAGCTACAGAACAATATACGAACCATCTGGAGAGAAGAGAGACTAAGAGTAAAGAGATAGGCCTAGATTTCTACGCTACAAGCACAATGATGGAGAGAAACTGGATGAAAATCAGGAACTATGACACGGTTTTCATCACAAAATATGTGCAACCAAATCTTACCACAATCCCAGTGAAAACTGTGTATGTAAACTGTGTAACCAAGAATGTGACAAATACCACCTAACAAAGTGCACTAAAAGAACAATGTCATTAACTGAATACAGTAAGATGAAACTATTTTGTTTGGCCTTTCGGCTGCAATGAATTATTTTTATTTGATAGAATCTGATATCCGACTCGTTGGCTGAATGCTCAGCATTGAGGCCTTCGGTTCAGAGAGTCCCATGTTTGATTCCCGGCGAGTCGGGGATTTTAATCGCGTGTCATTTATTCTTGTCCGCCTCTGTGGTGTACGGTACTGATTAGCGTGATTCGCTGCCACTCCCCTCCCCGGAGGCCCGGGTTCGATTCCCCACTCTGCCACGAACTTTGGAAAGTGGTACGAGGGCTGGAACGGGGTCCACTCAGCCTCGGGAGGCCATCTGAGTAGAGGTGGGTTCGATTCACACCTCAGCCATCCTGGAAGTGGTTTTCCATGGTGTCCCACTTCTCCTCCAGGCAACTTAAGGCCACGGCCGCTTCTTTCCCTCTTCCTTGCCTGTCCTTTACACTCTTCCCATCCTCCCACAAGAGCCCTGTTCAGCATAGCAGTTCTACGCCCCGACCCAAGTATCACGCTCCAGGACACTGCCCTTGAGGCGGTAGAGGTGGGATCCCTTGCTGAGTCTGAGGGAAAAACCGATCGTGGAGGATAAACAGATTAGGAAAGAAAGAAAGAAAGAAAGAAAGAAAGAAAGAAAGAAAGAAAGAAAGAAAGAGATTAATTCTTCTGACTCGGGGACTGGCTGTTTGTGCTTGTCCCAACACTTTCCTCATCATATTCACACAACACATTACTCTACCAACCCCCACAGAAACACGCAATAGAGATTATTATTATTTTTTTTTTTTGCTAGGGGCTTTACGTCGCTCCGACACAGATAGGTCTTATGGCGACGATGGGATAGGAAAGGCCTAGGAGTTGGAAGGAAGCGGCCGTGGCCTTAATTAAGGTACAGCCCCAGCATTTGCCTGGTGTGAAAATGGGAAACCACGGAAAACCATCTTCAGGGCTGCCGATAGTGGGATTCGAACCTACTATCTCCCGGATGCAAGCTCACAGCCGCGCGCCTCAACGCGCACGGCCAACTCGCCCGGTCAATAGAGATTACATCCCTCCACATAGGGTTGGCGTCAGGAAGGGCATCCGGCCGTAAAACTGGGCAAAATCCACATGTGCAACAGAGTTCGCACCCGCGACCCCACAAGGCATAGGAAAAGCGGTAGAAGAGGAAGAAGAATCTGATGATGTTCTTTCAAAAACAAAAAATGCCATTCTATTTCAATTAGTTTCTTTTGCAGGTGCAATAATACTGTGACCATATGTTTTCTCTTTCAGGTAGTTTGTAAATGTATTTACTCAAAGTTAGTTTCAGCGGACTCAAGAGCCTAATGGTTGTAAAAAAAACCAAGTCTCAACTGAACAGAGATGGCTTCAGATAATACAGAGCAATAGAGTGATTCGGAGAGAAGAAATGTGTGATATTTCGCACAGTAACGATGCAGTGAAGGTCGGGTAGCTTCAGACAGTGAAAGTGAGTGTGAATATGTGCGCCGTGAAAGCGCTGGAAGGGTGATTAGTAATCTGGACAAGAACAATGACCCTGAGACGCCTTTCTATTGTCCATCAACTCCAATAGTTGACGTACATGTGAGTTTAAATAAAAACAGTGAGGAAAATGATGTTATATTTTGTAATTTTATTTTTTTATAATGATTTCTTTCATGTGCACTAATGTAGAACTCAGCTGTCAAGTAGGTGGCTTTTTTTTTTTTTTTTTTAAACGGCTGGGTCCCAGCAGTGGCAAACTGCTCAGGCAGTGTTAGAAAATTAACTTGATCTCTTCCTTATGGCCTTCTCTTACTTCCTCGATTTTTAGGGGTTTCCTATTTTGGACGTTGGTTTTACTCTTTGAAATCACATTGCTTAAATAAGATGAATTAAAAAAACCATGGCACAACAGCCCAAAGGGCCTTGGCCTACCGAGCGACCATTCCCAGCCTGAAGTCCTGCACATTATGAGGTGTGGTGAGGTCATCACAACAAATCCTCTTGGCTGTTATTCTTGGCTTTCTTGACTGGGGCCTCCATCTCACCGTCAGATAGCTCCTCAGTTGTAATCACGTAGGCTGAGTGGACCTCGAACCAGCTCTCCGATTCAGGCAATAATCCCTGAACTGGCTGGGAATTGAACCCGGGGCTTCCAAATAAGAGGCAGGCATGCTACCCTTACATCGCGGGGCCGATACATTGCTTAAATGCTCCTCTAGAACTACATATTTTCTGTAAACATTTCCATGGTTAATTGAGTCGTCAACCAGAGTATGAGCAGATTCCACCTATTCCAAAAAGAAGGATCTTGCTTCTCTATGAGCTTCAAAACACCACCCACTGTTTCTACTCCATGTCATCTTTCTTTTACTTCCTGTTTACATTTGCCATTTCCTTTCCAAACATAAGATCGGAAAAACTTTTTTTTTTAATCTTATCTAGAACAAATTCACAAATTCTGTGTGGGTTCTTGTGCTTTCGTGTTCCTGTAGTCTCTGATGGACATGCTTCCAATCACTCAGTCAGAAAAATACCGAACTGAATTTGCTAAATCCAACAGAAAGAAAAGAGAACAGTTGTATTTTATCGTAGGATAAAATCAAATAATTTGGAAGTTTTGGTTACCAGTCTCACTATCTTCATTTTCAAATATTGATTTTCTATCTGCAAAAGGAAGCTCCTTTTCATCAGACTGAACAGGGTGGTATGCCAAGTATAATGTCAAGACTTTTACTTGTGGCATTTTAAAGTACCAAATCAATATCTTCTGTTGGTGTATCAAATGAAGTGTGGTTTTAAAGTCGATGATACTAATTCTGGTAATTGTTCAAAAGTTGTTTCTACATTGGGTGTATTCAAACAACTACTTTTCTTCTTTTTTTTTTTTCCTTCCATTTCATCAATATCGGTTTTCTGGAAACATGAACAAATCATTTAAGGAGTCAAATAATAACAGAAGCTACACAGTGCATAATCTATGAAGACCATTGGTCCCTACATTGTTCAAAAGAATACTAGCAGTATTCCACTGGCTCCGCCCACAATGTACAAAGTATGGTGTTGTTCGTTACTATCCTCACGGATGTAGGCTATTTGCAAAGTTTCGAGTTAATGAAATTAAGCACATGATTTGCTGTGGTAATAGAATGTAATATTATGTCAACAAAACACTTAAAAATACATGACACAAGAAAATTGAATTAAATGTTCCTTGGAACTGTTAAAAAGTCCTTCAAAGATCTTCGTCATGGAGACAAATGTACTCATAACTTTTATCAGAATCTACCAATTTAAGTAGTTATTACGTCAAAAGAAAGCACTTGATACACTGAGTGTTTTTAGACCAAAGCAAACTGCATACCTCAGTTAGAACGAAATATATGATTGCTTCAATGAGAAAAAGTGTTGAAGAAATGAGATGTCATATTGAATGTGCACTCATAACTTTCCTCAAAATTAACCAATTTGAAGAGTTAAGAGGTTAAATCAAAGAGCTAGATCCACTGAGTGTTCTTAGGCCAAAATTAACTCCATACCTCAATTAGAACCAAAGGTATGATTGCTTCAAAGAGACAAAACATTGAAAAATCAAATAATTTGAGGAAGGCGGAAGTTAAGTGATTTATAGTACCTGAAGACTAGGGCTCGGGATATTTAGGAAAAGTCTTTTTTTTTCTTTTTTTTTGTGTCTGTTTCTTGCCTGATTGGATTTTGGTGCAAATCAGGTGAGTATGGTCACAACTAAGTGATCTTTATTTGTCATATAAATGCATATTTTGACTATTTTTGTCATAAGGTCATATTTTGAGCTATTTTCGTACAAGCGTCATATTTCGGTGGTTTGATGACAGCCGTAGCTGTGCAAAATCATCTTCAGCTTAGCGAATGCGAACAAGTGTTCACAAAACATTAATCTTGTCATGCACTTCAATTCCAGCCGCGGAGAAGAATGGAAAAGGTACCGGTATGTGAGTTTGCACCATAGGCCCTGCTGCCCTACCGTAATGTACTGAAAGACATCTACCAGTACTTAATTCGTTTCATGGTACTCAATTTAAACAGTAACGCATTTGAATAATATTAATGAACTCTGGGCTTAAACATTCCAAAATATTTTAGAATGTAGATTCATTTCTAGTTTTCTCGTATTTCAAACCATCAATGCAGGGTGCAAACATGTTATGACTTTCAAAATATTGTGTGATCTGATAATCTTAGCGAACTTAGTACTTTATAGGTAATAGGTATGTATTTGCAAATGTTTGATAAGTGAATAAAGAACAATTGACTGTGAATAACTGCTAAAGATGTATATTCAGAAAATCAATATGAAAGTAAGGATAATTACAAATGTGTATCAAAAGAACTGCCGTTTCGATTTATAATATTCAAATGGCCATATTTAGAGTAATCACTTTTGGGCCATATTTTGTAATTTTTGCATCATATTTCCTCACTTTTGAGGTCATATTTCTTCACGTTTGAGGTCATATTTGCTTGCTTATTGGGGCTATTTTTAGGTCTTAAACATCCGAGTCCTACTGATGACAAATCTCTGCATGAATACCTTTCCGTTAAAAAAAATGAAGGAAACTGACTGAACTTAATTTTCATAAATTTTTTTAAAATATATAGATTAACGTTTATATTTTTTCATTTCAAAATTTACTTCAAAGAAACATTATGACAAAAATATCGTTGATTTTTCTGTAGGTGCAAAAATAAAAATAGTAAGAAAAGAGACTAAGACATACCGTATAACAAATTATGTTCATTGATGCAAAGTAATGATAAAATACCTATTACGTCTTACTCTAATTTGTGAACTACAATTATTTTTGGCGTACAGTAAAAGTAGAAAAGTACCATTAACACCTTTATTAAAAAATTTACAAAGATTTAAAATAAAAATATTGTGAATATGTTATATTGTTTTAATAACTCATGTTAAAAATGAAACCTGCTCTAAAAGTTCAGAGAAATGGCTGCTATTAAAAGGGAAAAGCATTTCAAAGTGTTTCCACTTTTGTAGCCCTACTTTGTGCGAGTCCAATTAAAAGATGAATACATAATTATGTAACTTGGCAAATTAAGAATATTCATACCAGTACCTAATAAGATCATGTTACCGGGCGAGTTGGCCGTGAGCGTAGAGGCGCGCGGCTGTGAGCTTGCATCCGGGAGATAGTAGGTTCGAATCCCACTATCGGCAGCCCTGAAAATGGTTTTCCGTGGTTTCCCATTTTCACACCAGGCAAATGCTGGGGCTGTACCTTAATTAAGGCCACGGCCGCTTCCTTCCAACTCCTTGTCCTTTCCTATCCCATCGTCGCCATAAGACCTATCTGTGTCGGTGCGACGTAAAGCCCCTAGCAAAAAAAAAAAAAAAATAAGATCATGTTAACATATGTATATAAATCAGATTCTCTTTTAGCATCTGGCTAGAGGGTAGGCTTAAGCCGGGTCTCCACTAATTGATATTTAACAACAGCATGTTAAACGTGACATGTTGAATTTCACATGTATACGAACATTTGGTTCATAGTTGACTTAACATGTTAGCTTGATATGTTGAAGTTAACATATTTAACATATTGGCATGTTTTCCAGGGGAATTGGAAAACGTGTTAAATCAATTCATTTTTCGTGTGGTATCGGCGTGGCTTCGGGAAAGTTTGCATAGGTACATACATACATACATTATCATTATAGACTGTTATGCCTTTCAGCGTTCAGTCTGCAAGCCTCTGTGAATTTACTAAACGTCGCCACAATCCTCGATTTGCAACTAGTGTTGTGGCCTCATTTAGTTCTATACCTCTTATCTTTAAATCGTTAGAAACCGAGTCTAACCATCGTCGTCTTGGTCTACCTCTACTTCTCTTACCCGCAAAACTACATTAAAATCATGCACAGACATCCTCAGAAAGTTTTTAAAACCAAACCTCTCTTCTACTCTAAGCTCATTCAGAATGTAATCGACATTGTGCCTTCTATTCAGATATTGTTGTACACATATTCTCTTCTCCTTTCTTTTCAAGAAAGGTGATGACCTAGATGTTAACATGTTGGTGGTGTCACCAGTTAACATTTAACAGTTTTAACATTAACCGCCGCCGCTGCCACCCCCCCCCCCCCACCCCCCCTCGCCCCCCTTCTAGAAACCCTGTAAGAAGCAACAGTGGCAATAACAAAGGCCAAATCTTCATCTGAGTCTATTGTCCTTGTTTGAAAATGCAAGACACCACCTGAACGTATTAACACAAACTGATATGATGAACTAGCTGTGTAATTAAAAAAGGAGTCAAGTTTAACATATTTATAACTGTGGACACAATGTTAAGCGAAACATAATTTAACATTTAACATGTTGGTGGTGTTACCAGTTAACATTTAACAATTTTAACATTTAACATCTTGTTAAATATTAATCAGTGGAGACTGGCCTTTAGAGCACAACTGTTGTTATTTGTATTGTTTACACAATTCCTTTATACACTGGCCTATGATAGCAGCTTTCTATTCAAGCAGTAATCAGAAATGTACCTCAGGTATGGTGGGCCTACTATATCCCAACCCATTGCCTGTATTTTATATCCCCATAAATCTTATCAATTCCAGCTACTTATCTATCTTTCAACTTTAGTATCCATCAAATCAAATCAAATTAAATCAAAATCACTTTATTTGCAAATGAGGTGTCTACCTTGGTGGCAAATAGTGCACTAAAATACAATATTACCAAGCACTAAATTTTAAATTAACAAGAGAAGAAGACATTTTCCTAGAATGCAGTATTATACAATTTACACTAATTAATTTTTCTATTAAACACGCAGCTCGTCCTTAATAAATTTATATTGTCTACAAAATTCTACTTAATATCTCCTGAACTTACAAAGATAGTCAACTCATATACAGTATGTGCAATTAGATTAAAATTTACATTACATTTTTAAAAATTTTTTTTATTGTTTTACTCATTTTGGAACCTAAGTAGCATAGGTGAACTACATTAAAATCATGCTCAGACATTCTCAGAAAGTTTTAAAATCCAAACCTGTCTTCTACTCTAAGCTCATTCAGAATGTCATCGACATTGTGTCTTCTATTCAGACATTGTCGTACACACATTCTCCTTTCTTTCCTTAGGCGATGACCTAGATGTTAGACACCTTTAAACAACCATCATCATCATCATCATCATCATCATCATCCTTTTGTAAATCTTCATTATCATAGGTAAATTTGAGTATTTCACTAACATAAGTCGCCTTCTCTACGTGAATATTATCCATATGTCCATATTTTATATTCCTGACTAAACAGTTCTGCCTTCTGTAAATCCTCACACCTGTTTATTTCCTCTATGTACATTAGTTCTTGTTTGGAGTCATTTTTATAAACCTTCTTCCTCATTACTCCACCAAGATATTCACTTTTCCCCATGTTTATCAGTGGCGTATACAGAGGGCTACCGAGGCTATCGGTGAAGCCAAAAACTCAAATGCGAACGATGGAAATCTAAAGCACATTATAATGTAAGCATCTGACCCAATGTTCCATTTACAAAACTTGAAAGCAATGAGAAATTATGTTGCACATATTTCTGAGAGCAAGGCATCGGAGACTGATATTGCAGCCCAGACTCTCGTCCCTCTCCCCGCAACTCACCTCACGCGGCTTGCTGCTGTGTATCAGATAGGTGCAGGGACCGGGAAGAAAGGTGTGCTACACTTCGGTCCGTCAGATCCCCGCTCCTAACTATCAACCATGCTTTCCTCATCGTACATACCTCATCACCTCATACTTCTGACTTAATTATACAGATAAAAGAGTGCTGGTATTTCAGTCCCATTTACTTCTAAATCCTTGTACGAAGACACTGCAGGGCTGCTGTTTTAGGAGAAATATAGTTTTCTTTTTGTAGGTAGATCTGCTAAAATGAAATACAGTCTTTCAGATTCAGTGTTCTCTTTTGTTGGTTGGAATCAAACCCGTCATCATGGGTCAGACACCACCACTGATCTCCCAAGGCAGCTAATTAACCAGTGAATGATGGGTATGACAGCTGAAAAATTCAAAATTTTATTTAATAATAATAATAATAATAATAATAATAATAATAATAATAATAATAATAATAATAATAATAATAATAATAATAATAATAATAGTGCATGACATCTGTATAGGCCTGGTGGTGACCTAATGAGGATAAAACGAATGGCAAAGATGCCATAAACACCCAGTTCCCAAGCCAGGGGAATTAATAGTATAAGGGGGTTGATTATGAAAATTGAACTGGGACCATCGGACCGAAGGCAAGCATTCTATCCATTTAGCCACAAAGCCGGACATCAATTTGCTAAACCTTAGGCTACCATCTCCACTGCTCAGGGATTGAGTATTGGCAGTGGCAGAAGCCAGGGCAGTAGCTTGTAAAACAGGCTTCTCTGTTGGCTATTGGCTGCAGCTCAAAATGCTGAAGACTTGACGTTCACTAAACCAACCACCGAAAAGGGGTAACCCAAGCCTAGTGGTAGCCCACGCCTTGAAATGTGAAATGTCGTATGGCTTTTAGTGCCGGGATATCCCAGAATGGGTTCGGCTCGCCAGGTGCAGGTCTTTCCATTTGACGCCCGTAGGCGATCTGCACGTCATGATGAGGATGAAATGATGATGAAGACAACACATACACCCAGTCCTCGTGCCAATGGAATTAACCAATTAAGGTTAAAATTCCCGACCCGGCCGGGAATCGAACCCAGGACCCTCTGAACCGAAGGCCAGTACGCTGACCGTTCAGCCAACGAGTCGAGCGCACGCCTTTACTGTTTACATACAGTTTTTCCTAGGCTTTTCCATACTGTTTCTACTACAGCATCCTTGTATACTGGGCAAGTTGGCCATGCAGTTAGGAGCGTGCAGCTGTGAGCTCACATCCGGGAGATAGTGGGTTCGAATCCCACGGTCAGCAGCCCTGAAGGTGGTTTTCCATGGTTTCCCATTTTCACACCAGGCAAATGCTTGGGGTACCTTAATTAAGCCCATGACCGCTTCCTTCCCATTCCCAGGCCTTTCCTGTCCCATCATCGCCATCGTCGTCTGTGTCGGTGCGATGTAAAGCAAATAGCAAAAAAAAAAAAAGAAAGAAAAAGAAAGCATCCTTGTATGCTACCCTTTTTCTTTTTTTGACAACCTGAACATGCTGACTGTCTATTGTTTTGAACTCTTCACTAATCTTATTCATGTACTTCTGTCCAATTTCTTCATCCTGGAGATTTTCTACCCGTATCTATCTGTAATATTCAGTTCATTAATAAGAATCATTCCTGAAATGTAAATGTCTCTTTCTTTCAGCCATATTTGAGGCAGGTTGGTCATCAAGGAAAGATCTTCATACCTTACAGCCTACTACAGAGACGACTGTTCATCACCGCAAGGGAATCTTTGCATCTGTTCGTAAGAAAAGCCAACCATATCCGACAGATGAAGGTAATATTGTCTGTTTTTCATGACATGAATTTGTATCATCAAAAAAGCAGATTTCCTGAAATCAAAATCAGTTATGATATGGTCCATTGTGGATCTGGTGCTCCTACACTTCCAAATCTCGTGCTTGAAAAGAATTCTTAATTGAGCATAGCACAGAAGTCCAGTAAACACTTCCCATTCCTATTTGCTTCCATATCTTCCCCATATTTACTTATCACCTTCTTATATCCTTTAGTTCTGTTTTCCATTCCCATTTTTAAATTGGCAGTTAGCACTATTCTGTCCTTACTGTTGACCCTGACTAGCATATCGCTCAGTGATTCATAAAACCAATGTGCTCCAAGCTCATCTGCTCCCTCATATGGTGAATACACTGAGATAACTCATTTTAATTCCTCCCACCGCTAAATCTATCCACATTGTTTGCTCATTTATGTGCCTAGCAGAAACTATGTTGCACGCAACAATGTTTCTGGTGAACGGACCTACAACACATTTTGCCCTTCTAACACTTATTAAGAAAACCTATATCTTCCTCATCCTCTTTATTGATTCATCCAGTTCTCTTTTCTTTCATATGTCCCATTAATATTAATAACTCTCCATTGAATTTCATTTTGTTTGCCGAGTTGTTTCCATGGAGTCCCTTGCCTGTCAGATAGAAGAGGGCCTCCTTTAAGTGCTATGTATTTCCTGATGTATAAACACCCCCTGTGCTGCATTATTTTCATACAACTTAGCCTCATTCTACATCAAGGGCATAAGTCAGTTTAATACGTTCTCGCCCCTCCTATTGGCTTCATATAATACACTAGCAAGATATTCGTGCTTTGCTGCGCTTTCAAACTGAAAGTTATTATTCAAAGTCCACTGTCAGCTGAGCCTGTGAAACACACCCTCAGTTCGTATGTCAAATGGTTCTGGGGGAATGATCACTAATTTTCTGATCTAACACTCATTTGAATCCCATACAGAAGAATTTAAATGTTTCAAACCCTTATTTAACATCTAGGATGTAAAAGGGACCAAGCTGAAAAATTTTGACTTTGTATATCGAACAGTAATGGAGGAATGAATACATTTTAAGGGGTGAATGTTTTTAAATATTTATTAGCATGTAGGATATAGGATATTTAAAAAAAAAAAGTAAATTCATGCCTGAAATGGTTTCGGAAGAATGGATGTTGTGTTTTTTGAGAGCAACCACCATCTAAATCTAAACTTCTTAGGGGAGAAATATTTTGAAGTATATGATATTTTACACCTAGGACATAAAGAAGAGCCTTCTCATAAAATTACAACTGTGTACGTCAAATGGTTTTGGAGGGATGAATAATTTTGTTTATGGAGCTAATCTCATTTAGCACTTTAGAGGTGGAACGTTTAAAAAATTTCCTATTTCACACTTAGGATTTAAAATAAATACCACTATTTGGAATTTTGTCTTTGTACATTAAACCGCTTCAGAGAAAGGAATTAATATATTTGTTTTCGGATCTCAACCCCCATTTAACTCTCTGAGGGGTTAAATTTGCTTAAAACCTTCTGTTATTTGACACCTAACACCTAGGATATCATTTAAAATTTTAACTTCATAATTCACCGAGCGAGTTGGCCGCGAGTTGCCTGCCTGGCCAATTTTTGAAAAGAGACAAAGTCTCTAATATTGCATTGGCACTGCCAGTGGCTCCAAGTAGCCTACACAGTGCCCTCCATGGTATGCACTAGTCATGCACCCTGGTAGGTGTGCTATTTACCAACTGATGAGCCCAACTTAGCACACTGGGGTGAAACGCTGGCAACTAGGAATGAGTTAGCTGAAAAATATATAATGTCCAATAACGGATCAACTATATTGGTATTATAAATTTACTCATTCAGAACAAGTATTTCAGGGTTCCTTATGGGAATCAACATCTATATCATGTGAACTTCCATCCGGGAGATAGTGGGTTTGAATCCCACTGTCGGCAGCCCTGAAGATGGTTTTCTGTGGTTTCCCATTTTCGTCACCATAAGACCTATCTGTGTCGGTGCGATGTTAAGCCACTAGCAAAAAAAACCTTCATAATTCAAACGGTTCCATATAAATGCATATTTTTGTCATCATTCCTCACCCCCACCGCAGTTGAAATCCCTTAGGTGTGTATTGTTTTAAGTCCACTTCTAAATTTGTGTCCTCATAAAAAGAATTAAACTCCTTTACCCCCTCTTAAGTTGATTTCCCCCTCAAAAAAATATGTGTTTCTTTATTTTTAAAGGAGTTTCCAAATACCAATTTTCACGTCTGTAACATCTTCAGTTTTTGAGATACCAGAATCCTAATTAAAATAATTCAACCACATTTTCAGTCCTTCCCCTCCCCCACCCCAAGTGCTTTTTCCAAAAGCAAAAAAGTATGTGTTACTTTATTTTTAAAAGATTAAAAATGCAAATTTTCACATCTGTAATATGTTCAGTTTTTAGATATGCAGTCGATATGCTCATTTTAAGAATTCATCCCCCCCCCCCCCCTTAACACTTCCCCTTAAGTGGATTTTCAGAAAACAAATTATGCGTGTCCTTTACTTTTACAGGACATGCCAAATACCAATGTTCACATCTGTAACATGATACATTTTTGAGATATACTGTAGATATACTCACTTTAAAAATTCACCCCCTTTGTCACTCCTGTTCACCTGCCCTAAGTAGATTTTCCAAAAACAAAAAGTATATGTTTCTTTATTTTTAAAGGAGATCTCAAATACCAATTTTCATGACTCCAACATCTTGAGTTTTGAGATATAAATATCCTCATAAAAGGTGTTCAACCCTTTTTTAACCATTTCTTTTACTCCCTTAAGAGGATTTTCCAAAAACAAATATATACATATTTCATTATTTTTAACGGAGGTTCCAAATACCAATTTTCACATCTTTTAACTGTTAAGTTTTTGAGATATAGATACATTCAATTTAAAAATTCACCTTTCTTTTCACCCCCTTAGTGACAGAATATCCAAAAATCCTCCTGTAGTGAGCACCTACATTGTAATATAAATGTGTGTGTGTGTGTTTGAGTCATCAGTCCATAGACTGGTTTGATGCAGCTCTCCATGCCACGCTATCCTGTGTTAACCTTTTCATTTCTACGTAACTATTGCATCCTACATCTGCTCTAATCTGTTTGTCATATTCATACCTTGGTCTACCCCTACCGTTCTTGCCACCTACACTTCCTTCAAAAACCAACTGAACAAGTCCTGGGTGTCTTAAGATATGTCCTATCATTCTATCTCTTCTTCTCGTCAAATTTAGCCAAATCGATCTCCTCTCACCAATTCGATTCAGTATCTCTTCATTCATGATTCGATCTATCCATCTCACCTTCAGCATTCTTCTGTAACACCACATTTCAAAAGCTTCTATTCTCTTTCTTTCTGAGCTAGTTATCGTCCATGTTTCACTTCCATACAATGCCACGCTCCACACAAAAGTCTTCAAAAACATCTTTCTAATTCCGATATCAATGTTTGAAGTGAACAAATTTCTTTTCTTAAGAAAGCTCTTCCTTGCTTGTGCTAGGCTGCATTTTATGTCCTCCTTACTTCTGCCATCGTTAGTTATTTTACTACCCAAGTAACAATATTCATCTACTTCCTTTAAGACTTCGTTTCCTAATCTAATATTTCCTACATCACCTGCCTTCGTTCGACTGCACTCCATTACTTTTGTTTTGGACTTATTTATTTTCATCTTGTACTCCTTACCTAAGACTTCATCCATACCATTCAGCAACTTCTCGAGATATACTCCCAAAATTTAATTTCTTTATGTCCAGTAGTTTTGGCTTGGCGATGATGAATCTGTTAGTCAGTCAGGACATGTTATTTTATATATATAGACTAGCAAGATACCCATGCTTTGCTATGGCTTTAAACTGAAAATTATTATTCAAAGTTTTACATTTTGGAGAGCCCACTGTCAGCTAAGCCTGTAAAATACGTTTTTGGGGGAATGATTATTTATTTTCTGATCAAACACTCATTTTAACCCCATATGGAAGAATTTGAATGTTTTAAACGCTATCTTATTTAAAATCTGGGATGTAAAAGCGACCAACCTGTGAAATTTTGATTTTGTACGTCGAACAGTAATGGAGGAATGAATACTTTCCAAGGGGTTAATGTTTTTAATATTTATTAACAAGTAGAGTATAGAAGACCAACCTTCATTAAAAAAATGAGTTAGTGCCTGAAAGGGTTTCAGAAGAATGGATATTGTGTTTTTGAGGGTCAACCACCATCTAAACCCCTTAGAGGACAAATATTTTGAAGTATATGATATTTTACACCTAGGAAGTAAAACAAACCGTTCTAGTAAAATTTCAACTTTGTAAGTCAAACAGTTTTGGAAGGATGAATAATTTCATTTATGGAGCTAACTTCATTTAATACTTTAGGGTTGGAATGTTAAAAATTATTTCTTATTTCATACCTATGATTTGAAATTGGAATTTTGTCTTGGTACGTTAAACAGTTTCGGAGGAAGGAATGAATATATTTGTTTTCGGATCTTAACCCTCATTTAACTCTCTGAGTGGTTAAACTGGTTTCAAACCTTCTGTTATTTAACACCTAGGATAACATTTGAAATTTTAACTTCATAATTCAAACAGTTTATTATAAATGCATTTTGTCATCATTCCACATCCCCCAGATAAAACCCCCATAGGGTGTATTGTTTTAAGCCCACTTCTTATTTGTATCCTCATAAAAATAATTCAACTACTTTTACACCCCGTTAAGTTGATATCTCCCCCCCCCCCCACTCCCCCCAACAAAATACATGTGTCTTTATTTCTAAAGGTGATTCCAAATACCAATTTTCTCACCATAACATCCTTCGTTTTTGAGATATAAGTATCCTCAAACAAAGAATTCAACTCATTTAACAATTCATTTATCTTCCCCTTCCCATTAAGAATACGTGTTTTTTTAAGAGGAGATTCCAAATACAAATTTTCATGTCTGTGTCATCTTCAGTAATTGATATCCTCATTAAAAAAATTCATCCCCTTTTACAGTCTTTTTTACAACCCCCACCCCAGAAGTGTTTTTTTCTTAAACAAAAATACATGTTACTATATGTTTAAAAGATTAAAAATACCAATTTTCATGCCTGTAATATGTGGTAAGTTTTTTTTAATATACTGTAGATATGGTCATTTTAAAACTTCACCCTCTTTAACACTTCCCCTTAAGTGGATTTTCAGGAAACAAATTATGCGTGTTCCTTACTTTTACAGAAGATTCCAAATACCAATTTTCACATCTGTAACATATTACGTTTTTGAGATATATCATAGATATACTCATTAAAAAATTCACCCCTTTGTGACTCCTGTTTACCCCCTCTTAAGAAGATTTTTCCAAAAACAAAAAAATACGTGTTTCCTTATTTTTAAAGATTTCAAATATCAATTTTCAAGACTGTAACATCTTCAGTTTTCGAGATATATGTATCCTCATAAAAGGTACTCAACCCCTTTTTCACCTTTCTTCCACACCCCTTAAGAGGATTTTCCAAAAACAAAAAAGTATGCGTTTCCTTATTTTAAAAGAATTTAAATACCAATTTTCACATCTTTAAACTGTTAAGTTTTTGAGATATAGATACACTCATTTTAAAAATTCACCCCCTTAGCGACGGAATATCCAAAAATCCTCCCTTAGCGAGCACCTACATTGTAATATAAATGCATCCTCAAAATTTCATTTCTTTATGTTCAGTAGTTTTGGCTTGGCGATGATGAATCAGTCTGTCAGTCAGTCACTCAGGACATGTTATTTGATATATATACAACCGGCCCCGTGGTGTAGGGGTAGCGTGCCTGCCTCTTACCCGGAGGCCCTGGATTTGATTCCCGGCGATGTCAGGGATTTTTACCTGGACCTGAGGGCTGGTTCGAGGTCCAATCAGCCTACATGATTAGAATTGAGGAGCTATCTGATGGTGAGATAGCGGCCCCGGTCTAGTAAGCCAAGAATAACAACCGAGAGGATACGTCGTGCTGACCACACGACACCTCAGCCAGTCACTGTTATGAATGGTGTGAAAATATCTCTCGTAGGGTTGGTTGGTGCATGTATTTCAGTGGGCTTGGTAGACTGATATGTAATCGCAACTTCTGGCTCGGTGAAGAAAGCAACGGAAAAGTACCTCACTCCTCATTTCCCTAGTATGATCCTTCAGTGACGCTTAAGGTATTTATGACAGCTTTTGGCGCAGCTGTGGAGGATCAAACCAGCCTTCAGGCTGATTACCCAACATACAGATTAGGTTACATTTTATACACATACAGAAGTACTCTCATCAGAGAGATTGTAAATGTAAAGTAAAAGATTCTATAGACTATCATAAGACAGCATGAAAGTCTGCTTTCAAACAACAACACTTCAAACAGCTGGAATGAAAAACTAGAAAGGTGCACATGTAGCAATGAACGGTTTCATCATTAGCATTACCATGTGGTAGTACTCATGACAAACCACGTCATCAATAACAATCTGAAGGTTAAAATATTCTGAGCTTGGTCATTTCTGTAAAGTGGGATGCTATCCTGCTTACACATACAGTAGTCCCGATGAGGATTTCTCCTCTAATAGTTTAGAGACCCCTGGTAGATTGTATATTGTTAGGTGCCTGAGCACAAGGAGGGCCATGATGCTGAATATGTCCGAGATGCCCACTCCTAATCCATAGCAACTGGTATCCTGACTCTCAGGACCACTTACTAGGCCTCTCAGCCATTGAGCATGGTTCACAAATTAGGATGTGACTACAGTAACCTACAACATGAACCATCCCTTGATATTAAAGCCTCTTAAACTGGACCATCTCAAAAAAGTATTGCAGGCAATTTTCCTATAATTTGTGAATTGTGTAAATATGTATATATCTATGCTGTTCTTGTATAATTAATGTTGTTTTATTTTATGCTACACAATTAATAATAATCCTCCAAATAATAACATTTTTTGGTAGTGAACTCTTGTTATGTTATCCTTATGAACTTCTCAGATCAGCATTTTCAAAAAAGTAAGCTTGTAGTTTTATATTTTAATTGATTCTATAACCTCTATTTTTATGTCAGTCTTAACCCCAGGGACTTAACTTTTTGTTTCAAAAATTCCTAGACCAACATTTTCTGTTGAAATAAAAATCCTTACAATTAATTAAATCAATGAATGATACAGATGAATTGTATGCAAATAATCAATTAATATATTATATATTTTTATTCCACAGGTATTAAGTAGACAATATTATTAGTGATTTGTTCCGCCAAAATACTATTCACTGTCATTTATATTAGTAATACTGATATAAAATTATTATTCTTTTAGTAGCATCCTGGTCAACCAAATCTGGAAACATCGAGACATTATGGACACCTGCAGAAGATACAACAGCTTCAGAAACTTTACCACCAAAATTACCAACTTCACCACCAAAATTACCAACTTCACCACTGCCTCCACAAACAGAGCCAGAGGCCACAGAAATATTCAGAACTCTCCAAACGGGTGAATCAAGTTGCTTACAGAAGAATCTGACGAAAGAGAGCGGTGAGATTAAGTGGCAGAAAGACACTGATACTTGTAATGCCTGGCTAATTGATCTGCAGGGCATGTGCAATGGAGTAGATATCATTATAGAGAAAATTAAACTAAATGCGGAATTGAATGAATACCTCATCATAGCTCCAAGTAAGTATTCAGATTCCCTTCATTTACTTGTTAAGATCTATGTCTAAGGAGGATGCGAGCATTAACCATTAGCCAAATATGTTAAACATTTATTCAAGATATTATTATTAATATTATTATTATTATTATTATTATCATTATTATTATTATTATTATTATTATTATTATTATTATTATTATTATTATTATTATTATTATTATTATTATTATTATTATTATTATTATTATTATTATTGTTGTTGTACCGGGAGGTACACCTCCACACCGTGCATTTAAATCTTGCACCTGAAAGAACTCCTTCACTGAAAAAATCGTGAACTTGAAACTAGACCTATTTAAAACTTTACTCACAATATGTCACCACTAATATCTGATGGAATTTTGTTATTTTGAAGTTTCCTGTACTGTGTGAATTTCTACTTGTTTTTTTTAACCATTCATCAAGAAGTTTGGACATTCTTCCATAGATGTCACGGACAAAAAACTATGATCATACACCCTGGTGCGAAGTGAAAGAACTTTTGATTTAAAGAAGTTTTGTATCCATAAGTTTCTTTTTTACTAATTGATGCTCATTTATTTTTGGGTTGGCAATATTTATCTTCTCTTTCCGCCAGTTTTGAATCTAGCCAATCCCAAATTTCTGTAATTAATTTTCAACCTATCACAGCCTTCTCCTTCGATCTTGAGTGTAACTTTTAAATCATTCAATAAACGTGAGAAGGTGTGGCTAGTTTAATCTGGAATGGTCTCAAACTTTCCCTGAGGGTTTATAAACTGCGGATTTTCACGTCTCTTGGCCATTTGATCGTCATCTAACTAAGTGTGTGTGTCAAGCAGGAGGCGCGCGGCGCCTCTTTCATCACGCAGCAGTTCTTCAGCAAGGTAATGGCCACATAACATCTTTAGTCCATGCTAGCTCTGCAGTTTAACCCGAGGGACAGGTCCAAAACTTTAACTATGTAACCAACTTCTCTAAAATGTAAATCTCCTTTCGGCTAATGTAAAAATTTCATAAAACTTTAATGGTAAATCGGGGATAGAGAGTGATATACCCTCTCAAGCTCCCCTTCATCTTGGCTTGAGGTGCCACATTTGTACCTGCAATGTATTAAAGTTATCTCCATCTGCGCTACCTCAGTAGTTTGGGATTAGCCCCTGTTTCGTCGGCCAAGTGCCCTATAGGTCTTAACATTTTTTTGGAGCTCAGTCTTCGACTCCATTCAAGTTGTACTCGGGCCGTTTATTTAACCTGTTCTTTTTCTCTAAGGCCCTGTAGGTTGGGTACTAGATACCTCTGTGTAATGTTGTGTTGCCTTAAGTAGGCTTGGAATACCGAGAGCATCTTAACTCTTTTTCAAGTGTTGTAAAAGTGCCTCTGGGAGGCCGGATATTGTAGTTCAAGGAGCTAGTGCTCCATGTATCAGGGGATTTCTGCCCTTGTGTAAATTTGTGAGCTTTGTAAATTTGAGCAAGGAGCTCAAGAATTGTAAAGCTAGGGGCTGGTAGCCCGAGAGTGTTAAAGTTCTGAAATCTTGGATTTTTCCAAGTCTTGTACCTGAAATATCATTGTTATCTCACTAAGTGAAAAGTTGTTAAGTTTGTTGTTTTTCAAAAATATAACTTTCAGTTTAAGTTTTAAATTCTTTTCTTGACATCGTAGTTAGACCCATTCATCCCAGCACCTTCTTTCACCTCTTCTGCTCCTCGGGTAACCCCGTAACAATTATTATTATTATTATTATTATTATTATTATTATTATTATTATTATTATTATTATTATTATTATTATTGTACCGGTTGGTACACCTATACGCTGCACATTTGAATTTTCTGCCTTAAATTACTCCTCTACAGCTGAAACTCTGAACTTTAAAACTTAATTAATTCAACCGTTTATCTGAAGATGTCACTGTGTTAATTTCGAATTGTTTTTGTTTACTAATTATCAAGAAGTGTGGACATTCTCTCACAGATGTCTCTGCCAAAAACTATGATCATGCACCCTGGTGCGAAGTGATGGAACTTTTCTTGAAGATATTTTATACTCATAAGTTTTCCTATAACTAAATTTTGTTCTTTCATTTGTAGGTTGGCAATATAAATCTTTCTTTCCGCCAGTTTTGAACTTAGCCAATCCCGAATTTCTTTAATTAATTTTGGACCAATAGTGTCCTTCTTCCTCAATTTTTTATCTGTAATTTTTGGGGAACCAATAAACGCCTGTGGGTGTGTCTTAATTATTCATGAAAGGTCTCGAATCTTCCATGAGGGTTTAAAAACTGCTGATTTTCATGGCTCATCGCCACTTTAACAACATCTTGCTTAGTGTATGGAAGTATATCAGGGGGCGGGTTGCGCCCCTTCCTTCGAGCAGCAGCTCTTCAGCAAAGGTAATGGCCTTTTTACATCTTTACTTCTTTCTTGGACAGCAGTTTAAACCCCCGGGGAAGGTTCGAAACCTTTTCAAAGTATCCTACCTGTTCAAAAATGTAACTTAGTGCCGGCTTATGTAAACATTTTCTTATTACTTTAACTGTAAATCGGGGATAGAGAGTGCCTTACCCTCTCGAGCTCCCCTTCAATTTGGATTTGAGGTGACTACGTTTTCATAACCGATTTTCTTCTCTTCATTAATGTGTTAAATATTTTTCTTATACGAGTCACCTCTATAGTATGGGAATTGTCCCTGTGTATCAGCTTAACGCCACTTAGGTTTTAACAAGCTTTCATGTAGGAGTGCAAGTACACGCCTCCATTCATCTTGTTTTTTTGGGGCCTTTTAATTAATCTGTTCCTTTTCCACGAAGGCTCAGTAGATTGGGTACTAGATACCCCTGTTTCTTGATAGTTGTGCCTTGATGGCAGTTAAGTGTAATAATCTGTTATTGCCTTTAATGGGCTTGGACGATTGAGAGCGGGTCTGCTCTTTCTGGTATTTTGAAAAGTGCCTCAGAGAGGCTTTAGATGTGGAGGTGGGAGCAAGTGCTCCATGTAATTAGGGGTTTTCTGCTCTTTGGTAATTTGTGGTTGTGAGCTGAGAGCTCAGGAATTGTAAAAAGTAGGACTTGTGGCCCAGATTGTTAAAATCTATCTAAATCTCGGCTTTCTTGGTCTGGTACCTGATTTGACTTGTTGTACTCGTTAAGTTTTCTATTCTATGTAAAAATTTGTTAAATTTTGTTGTCTGTTGAAAATATAACCTTTATGTAAATTTTTAATTCATCTTTCGGACTTGTAGTTAGACCCATTTCAGCCCGCACCTTCTTTCACCTCTGCTGATCCACCAAAATACGGTAACAATTATTATTATTATTATTATTATTATTATTATTATTATTATTATTATTATTATTATTATTATTATTATTATTATTATTATTATTATTATTATTATTATTATTATTATTATTATTGTACCGGGCGGTACACCTCCACGCCGCTAATTTAAAATTTGCGCCAGTTGAAACTCCTCTGCTGGAGGAAGTCTGAA
This sequence comes from Anabrus simplex, assembly GCF_040414725.1. Taxonomy (NCBI): domain Eukaryota; kingdom Metazoa; phylum Arthropoda; class Insecta; order Orthoptera; family Tettigoniidae; genus Anabrus; species Anabrus simplex. Next base: position 55,371,076 of record NC_090268.1, read on the forward strand.
CTTTATATACGCTATTAATTCGCTACCTTCTCAAAAGATGTCACCACGTGGAAAATTTTGAGTTTTTGAACTGTGTCATTTTTGATGTGTTTTTGTTTTGCTTGAAGTAAGAAGTGTGAACTTTCTCTTCTAGAGGACACTACTGAAGATCAACAATAGTGCACCCTAGTGCGGAGTCAAAGAACTATTTTGTTGGAGAAATTTTTATTTCAAATGTTTGTCTTTGCTAAAAATTTTTCGGTTATTGTTTAAGTTGGCTGTATACCCCTCTCTTTCCCCTTGTTTTGCATTTAACCAATCCCGAATTTCTGTTATTAATTTCTGACCAATCGTAGGTATCTTCCCCCAACTTGAATATGTTGCTGTATCCTACCCAATAAAAAGTTTGTGGGAGGGTGTTTTCATTCCCCTGACACCTAGAACCTTCCGCGAGAGGATATAAACTGCTGATTTTTGGGTCTCCGGGCCACTTCTGTTCCATCTTTCAGTGTATTAAGTACATAGCAGGAGGCGGGAAGCGCCTCTTTCCTCGGCAGCGGTCAACAACAAGGTAATGGCCGATTAATAACTTCTTTCTTTGCTTGCTCAGCAGTTTAACTCTCGGGGCGGGTTCTAAGCGTTCCACCATGTAACCTTTTCTTAAATGTAACTACTCTTTTCATATATTCTCTTTTAAAGCTACATACTGGGATAGAGAGTGCTAACCCTCTCGAGCTCCCACTCATATTGTTTTGAGGTGAACTTATTTTTCTCAACCTATTCTCGTTAACGTTAAACAAATTGTTCTCTTCTTAAGTCACCTCTTTAGTATGGGATTAGCCCTGGTATTATCGGCCTAGTGCCAAGTAGGTCTTAATCAAAGTGTATTAGGAGTGCAAGTTCGCCTCCTCTCAAATTGTTACCTTAGAGGTCATTTAATTAACCTTCTTTTCATTTTATAGACCTCAGTAGATTGGGTATTTTACCCCTGTGTTTATGTCCGTTGAGGACAACTTGAAGGTGGAGTTTGGTGTGGCCTGGGAGAGGCTTAAATTTGAGAGCGAGTGGCTCTTTTGAAAATTGAGTGTTGTATGCCTCGTGGAGGCTTTTCAGTGTAATTTGGAGCTAGGGCTCCTAGGCATGAATGGGGTTTTCTGCCCCTCTGTTGAAACTTGTGTTTGGAGGTAAAACTGCGCTGATTGCCCAAGCATTGTGTTTTTAGGGCTCGAAGCCCAAATCCTGTAAATATTGTAACTACCCTTTGACTTGCTACTTTGTACCTGCCATGCTTGTTATTTCTTTGTTTTTGAAAAGAAAATATAACCTGGTTAAATTTTAATTAATTTTACTTTAGTAGCTTGAGACCCATTCACCACCCCGCACCTTCTTTCACGCATAACTACCACAAAAACACGGTAACAATTATTATTATTATTATTATTATTATTATTGTACCAGGTGGTACACCTCCACGCCGCTAATTCAAACTTTGCGCCAGCTGAAACTCCTCTTCTGGAGGAAGTCTGAACTTTATCTACTGTGTTAATTCTCAAGTTTCTCAGAAGATGTCCCTACTTGTAAATGTTGAAGTTTCTGAACTGGGTCGTTTTCGATGTATTTTTGTTTTGCCTGTAGTAAGAAGTGTGGTCATTCTCTTCCAGATGGCACTACTGAAGGACTACAATTATGCACCCTAGTGCGAAGTGAAAGAACTGTGTTTTTGGAGAAATTTTGAATTCATAAGTTTGTTCTTTGTTAAATTTCTTTCAGTTATTGTTTAAGTTGGCAATATTAACCCTTTCTTTCCGCCAGTTTTGAATTCGACCAATAAGGAATTTCTGTAATTAATTTTCCACCAATAATGTGTTTCTTCTTCATCTAGTGTAGGGGTTTTGGTTATTAGCCAATAAAGTGATTGTGGGCGGGTGTCCTCATTCCTGAAACGCCTCAAACTTTCCACGAGGGTATATAAACTGCTGATTTTTGGATCTCCGCGCCACTTCAGTAACATCTATCAGTGTGTAAAGTACGTAGCAGGGGGCGGGAAGCGCCTCTTTCTTCGGGCAGCAGTTCAACCACCAGGTAATGGCCGTTTAATAACTTCTTTTCTTGCTAGCTCAGCAGTTTAACTCTCGGGGCAGGTCCGAAGCCTTTTACCATGTAACTTTCCCCTAAAATGTAAAGACACTTGGTATCAATTCTATCTTTTTAAACTACATATTGGGATAGAGAGTGCTTAACCCTCTCGAGCTCCCACTCATATTGCTTTGAGGTGAACTTATTTTCACAACCGTTTCTTCCTTAAGGTAATGTAAATTGTCTCCTTCTATAAGTCACCTCTTTAGTATGGGATTAGCCCTTGCATTAGAGGCCTAGCGCCAAGTAGGTTTTAAATAAAGTGTATTAGGAGTGCAGTTTTGCCTCCTCTCAAGTTGGTATTGTGGAGGCCATGTAATATTTCTGTTTCTTCACTGAATAGGCCTCAGTAGGTTGGGTATTTTTACCCCTGTGTTATTTGTGTTTGGAGGTCAACTTGAAAGTGGAATTTGGTGTGGCCTTTGATAGGCTGGAACTTTGAGAGCGGGTTGCTCTTCCAAAAATTTTGATTTCTGTGTGCCTCGAGGAGGCTTTACTGTGTAATTGGGAGCAAAAGCTCCTGGGCATGATTGGGGTCTTCTGCCCCTTTGTTGAATCCTGTATATCGTAATGTTGGGCTTATAGCTCAAGAATTGAGTGTCTGGCTCTCGGAGCCCAAATCCTGTAACACTGTAATTGTACACTCTCGAATTGGTTACTTTGCTACTCTGTACCTGCCATTCTTGTTATTGCTCGATTTTGATAAGAAAATATAACCTTGTTAAATTTTATCTTAACTTTAATTCCGTATTTTGAGACCTGTTAACCCGCGCACCTTCTTTCACCTCTGCACATCCACAAAAGTCGGTAACAATTATTATTATTATTATTATTATTATTATTATTATTATTGTTGTTATTGTTATTGTTGCTGTTGTTGCTGTTGTTGTTGTTGTTGTTGTTGTTGTTGTTGTTGTTGTTGTTGTTATTCCAGCACTCTGGTAAGGATAGCAGAGCAAGTAGGCAGACAGACATAACTAATTTAAATGTATTGTTATCACTACTGAAATAAAGCACCCTTTTAGTTTTAGAATTGTAAATATAACAAAGCCAGCCCCACGGTCAAGGGCTAGCAAGCCTGTCTATTATCTAGAGGCCCCAGGTTAAATTCCCATCCAGGTCATGTATTTTTATGAGGATCTGAGGACTAGCTCAAGGTCCACTCAGCCTACCAGAGAACAATAATTGAGGAGCTATCTTCTGATGAGTTAGTGGCTGCAATCTAGAAAGCCAAGAATAACAGCTGAGAGGATATGTTGCACTGACCGCTTGTCGCCTCGTAATCTGCAGGCTTTCAGGCTGAGTAACAGTCCAACAAGGCTGTAGCCCCATGGGGTTTAGTTTGGAGGTATAACAATATGACAAAATCTCGGAAGATACAGGGTGGCACACGAATAGTTGACACATTTTAAAAGCAAATATAAAATGCTACTTATGTACTATGTTGTTAAAATTTCGCACATACACCTTCCCTGTTTCATGAAAATAACTGGAGAGGTGACATTGCTACTTTGTCTCCAAATGCCTGCATTCCAATGAGCTTTCTGCCATGACCGACCACGGCTGACTCTCCGTTCAGCAGCACGCCGAAACAGTTATATTTTATTGAGAATCAAAAAGTGTTACAGAAACACAAAGGAAATTTTGAGCTGTATTTCAGACTAGGTGTGTACCAGCAAGGAACACTATCCTTCGCTTATAAAGAAACTTGGAAGAACAAGGTAGTGTGAACGAAGGAAAGCGACCGCATGCACCAGCAGTTCGGTCTCTTGAAAACATCACTACACTGAGGATCACCATGCAGCGCAGCCCACACAAGTCAACACAGGGAGCTTCAAGAGAAAGTGGAATATCGCGCCATTCAATTCAAAGAATGTTACATGGTGACCTTCAATTGTACCTGTACGAAATGACTGTACTACACAAGCTAAAAGATCTTCACAGGCAGAAGAGATTGCAGTATGCCTTATGGACTCAAGATAAAGATGAAGTACTGTTTAACACTTGGTACTCTGATGAAGCCTATTTTCATCTCAACAGGGCAGTTGATAAACAAAATGTGCAGTTATGGACTACAGAAAAAGCAGACATTATTCACGAAAAAACCATGTATCATAATCTAAAAATAGCTTATAAAACTACATACAGTAATGCCAGCATCCTACATAATTCCAAATCCATTAACAATAAAAATCAATATAGCCACTCAGGAGTCTATCGCATGAAATGCAATGACTGTGAAGCCAGTTACATTGGACGTACTGGGAGGAACTTCCAGATATGTTACATTGAGCATATCAATGCAATAAAATGTAGACATTTTTCAGCCATAGGACAACATATCGAAGATTACAAACACAAATTTACAAATATTGAAAATGACATGCAAATTCTGAGTACTAACCCCAAGAGCCCCTTACTCAGTATAATGGAAGAATTTTATATAAACCTAGATCAGTATGTCAACCCAAATTTTAATTTGAATGAAATTTACAGGAAAAACCAACATTCTTTTTGATGCCGTCATCCCCCTTCTAAAAAACAATTACCTAAAAAGAGTTAAGAAGCAACACCCGATACACACAAAAGAACCGCCCAGAGACACCCCCCCACTCCAGTCTCACTCCCCCAGTAGCCGCTCCCTCCACCCCTTCAAACTTCCCCTCCGCAGCCACAAGCAGCAGCTCTAGACAAACACGCAACAGTACTCGACGTGCTGCCGTGTAATGCACAACAGTGTCAACATCTAGAGTAAGTACAACACACACTCTTTTACCTCTAACAAAAAACCTAGTAGACGCAACTTCTCACACACTTCGTTTCTACTTACAGATAAATACAGCCTACAACATAAAAGGAAGAAGCCTTCACGCTCGCTATCTTTCAAATCAATATATCAAGTATTGTAAAACAAATTGACACTTGATAAAATTATACAACACCAAATTAAGGAGCACGTTGCTAAAACAAATGTTTATTCTTACAAAATGCATTTTACTATCAACACAGCATTAGTATATATTATGAGTCTTGTACATATATATTGAATATGCCTCGAATTGAACACTAGACAACTACCCGATTCTTCAAAAACAGTGTCCAAGTCACTTCAAGACCCTCATACTACCAGCAGAGGAACACGGTGAAACAAACAATATAGTTATTACAAGAATAAACCCTCGAAATGTTTTAATCAATTAGCCATAAGTTTTAATGCAAAATAGTGGACACTTCAAGAATATTACTATCAGTGCATACATAGCATTGCATGTTTTAATTTTTACACTGATCAAAACAACAAAAACATTTGCAAATGACATGTCCTTTTATACTACGTAACCCTTTTACAATCCAAGAAGAGAGGACTTATTTTACTATTTTAATTGTATCATTTGTTTTAGATGGTCTGTTGAATTGGACAATTGTCACGACTGTACAATATTTTCCATTGTGATGTTTTAAGAACCATATTTGTAATTGTCAGCTGAGGATGACCCTTGAAGGGTCAAAACCGGTACTGTGAAAGATAATATGTAAATAAATGTATTGATAAGGTGGAGGCTTCAGTATCAATCTTATGTTGTTAAAACCACGTGTGGGGAAAACGTGAGTCTGTGGGTAGCTCTGTCAAGCTATGGGTTAATTGGACCATTTTTCTTCAGTCAGACAGTTAATGCACAGCGATACAAGGACACACTGGGGAATGAATTCATGCCTCAACTTCTCACTATCCCTATTCATACACAGTGGTTTGTGCAAGATGATGCAACACCTCACACAGCGAACGATGTTCTTGACTTTTTGAGGGGAGTATTTCGTGATCGTGTAATGTCTCATCGTTGCCCACAGTACAACAATATAGGCAGATTCTTCTGGCCTCTTTAAAGCCCAGATTTAAATCCTTCTGATTTCTTTTCATGGAGCTATTTGAAAGAAAAACTCTTCGCTTCAAGACCTCAAAGCCACATGGAAATGTGTGCTCGGATTGTGCAGCTCTGCAGTGAATTCATGAAGACCTGTACCGCAAAGTCATGAGAAACATGCGTACTTGTCTCGAAGAGGTTGTCTGCCGTAGTGGAGGCCACATTGAACATGTGATATAGTGAAATGTATTTCCAGGGTACAAGCTGCCTGTGTCTAACATTTCATGAACTGATTCATCGCTCGCAGTGCTACAGCCTTATTCGGGTGGTGCTTTTCTAAAAAAATTTGCACCGTTTCCCGAATTTTGCACTTCTTCCGAATATCAGTTGAAGTGAGAGATTCAATTGACTTTTCCTCCTCCTCTTCCCCGGACGAGATCTCCATAACCTCCTCCTGTTGTTCGCAATGCAGGTCTATCAGTTTGTTGATGGTCAGTTCCTGGCTATGTTGTTCCACCAGCTCTTGAATGTCCTCGTCATTCACCTCCAGCCCCATAGTCTTCCCTAAGGACACAATTTCATAGACAATCAGCTGCTCATTTTCACCAACAATCCCGTCAAAGTCACGTCCAAGAGTACAGTCAGGCCACAGCTTCCCCCAAGCGGAAGTGAGAGTTCTCTTGGTGACTCCATCCCACGCTTTATCGATGATCTTCAGGCAGTTCACGTTGGGGAAATGATTCCTCCTAAACTCTCGGAGGGTAAGGTTTGTTCCTTCGGTCACTTCGAAGCATCGCTGAAATAATGCTTTGGTTTATAGCTTCTTGAAGTTCGAAATGACTTGCTGATCCATAGGCTGGAGTAGTGGAGTAGTGTTCAGAGGAAGCAAGTTAACCTTAACGAACTTGAATTCCTCCAGTAAGTCGTCCTCAAGGCTTCAAGGCCTGGAGGATGAACAGGAGCATTGTCCATAACCAGAAAGACTTTGAGCGGCAGATTATTTTCTGAAAGGTATTTCTTTACTACAGGACCAAAGACCTCATTCATCCATTCAACAAACGAAGAGGGGAGGGGAAACGTCGGCACACGTGACACTCGTATTGCGGAACTTCACTCGCTTATCAAGTTACAATTTATTAAAAATGTTTGCTCATCTTGTGAAACACTCGTAGACTAAGTTACTCGCATTCCGAGGTTTCATTGTACCATGGTTAAGTTAGTAATTAAAAATCTGTTAGCCCCATGATGTAGTCCCTTACTCAGAGGAACTAGGTTTCATCCCCAGCTTATTCTGCGGTTTTAATCCTGGGCAGAGTTTCTGAATAGGATTTATTCAGCATTTTAGCACAAGCACGCTATTACTGACTTGTCTTGTTTCTTTTCAGTTTATCAGGCTTGTTAAATTTAATTTGAACTAGCATATAAGGCACCTAGTACCAAAAGCTGCCAAATCCACTTTTTTTGACAGAATGGAGTTTTACATTGCTACTGACAGTTTTTACCCTGAGGAATTCAATGCAACCATGATTTTGGATCAAAACCTGACATATTCCATTAAAATACATAGTCAACTATGAGGCCGAAGTTTCAATATTCGCCAAATCCAACACCTGTAGTGGCATTTGTAATACTGATGTCTGCCAAATCCCTGGCAGCTGATCAGTGCTTTCCATGCTACTCTGCATGTCACACTGTTTGTTAGTCTCATAGGCAATGCACTGTTGAAGCCTTTCCTTCTGTTTGAATGAGGTTCATATTCTGCTTTAGAAAAACAAGAAAATCTAGGACTTCAAACTGAAGAAAATGAACAAGATGTAGTAGACATGATATGGGCTTTTGGGTTTATGCCGTGTCAAGAAATCAAGGTGAAACTCTTTACGTTTCACAGAGAACTTTGCTCTGCATCTTCAGAAGAAAATCTCGACTGTTCCTGAGGAAGATGTAGTAGTTTATGAGGAAGGAATAGATACAGCTGTATTGTAAATGCAAGGAAAGTGTTAAAAACTGTTTCATTTTCATACCCGTAATGCTTCTTACACTGTGTTGTAATTAAGTTACATCTTCCTTTATATGCCAGGAGAAAATGCCACAAGTTCAAAGTGGACCTCAAATTGCAAGGAAGAGGCCAACACACTATGATTTCTTTTCACCGCAGCACTTGTAGTATGAGACAGGCAGTAGCAAGCTCAAAAACTGCAACGGACTGCCGCAGACTCCAAATTAGTTGAGTAGCGCCTTTATAGCCAGCCCGTCTGGCTTTATCCTCTTCCGCCTCTACAGCTGTTGGTAAACCATAACAATGGAAATGGATACTTTTCTGCCTGTTTTGCCGTTGAGCACATTACCCTGTGTTAGGGCCCTTCATATTTATATCCCCGGGAGAGAGGGTACCCCCTTATTTTAAAGCCCCCAGGAATTGGGCTACCTGTTGGTCCACGGATCCAAAAATTATCCTTATGGGAACCCGTATCTCCCACCCGCGGACGCGCTCTGAAGGGGCAGATTCCCCTGCTTACCCATTGGGAGTTAACCCCTGCCACTATGATTGAGGTTATTTGCAGAAATTTTCCTTTATAATGTGATAATAATACTTGGCCTTCAGATGGCTGAATTAATTTAAACTAGTAACCATTAATTGAGGAGTTGGATGCAATAACAGCGTAAGTAGACTTACGTTATTTTGAGAAACAGAAGCTTGAAGTTTATAAATGTTCTGAGTTAAATGTTATATTAGGAATCAACCTGAATTTCATTTAAAGACATTTAAAAGAGCCAGGAAATGTATTTCCCGAAGAATTTTATTGATCTGTTAGCTAATAAGAAAGACAGAGTTATTTAAAATTTCCTTTTATACACTGTTATTGCATGAAGAGCAGGAAAATTATATTTTGCCACCTACTAGTATTGATCAGGGAGTTAGGAAAGCATGATCGCCCACTATAGAGGAACAAAAGTGGCTGTTTATCCCACCTCAGTTCTCCAAACCGTCTAAACTTACTAAAATTAGGAACAAATTCCGAAAAGAAAAATCCAATTAAGAAAAGTAAAAAAATTACGTTTATTCTTTATTTAATATTCACTTTTTTTCCTTTATTGTGTAAAGGGCCTAGAGAAGTTTGCTACAGTGCTCTCCCCAACTACGGTATTAGGCTACGGTAATCCCCCCCCCCCAACAGATATTTGAAATGTTATAAAATTAGAAACATTCCTTTCTGAACAACTTTTATTCCTATTTTCATTTACAAAATTATTCTCTCAACCTAAACCTTACTTGTTTTAAATTCTCAAATACCGCATCAATGACCAAAATCAGGGTAATTCATCTTCACATGCTGCATTAGCCGACTCTAGGGGATCATTACACAGAGACATGACCTTCACATACCATTCAACATTTTCAGGTTTTAAGTATTTCATTAGTGAAAGAACATCATCCCTTTTGTCTGCTTTTACACCACACTTTCTTACATCAAGTAGCCTCAAATCATTAAAACTGAGAAAGCTAGCATTCCTCTTTAAGAAGGTAAATGGCACATAGTTAGGAGTGTAGGACTGTGACCCTGATACAACACCATTATGGTAATAAAGTCGCACAAACTTCTGTATCATGAATCTGTTGCTTTTAGCAGAGGGCATTCTTAGAAACATAGGTCGAAGTGCTGATACCCAGTATTTTATTAAATGTGACGCCATTTCTGCACTGAAGGGTTCTGGATGCTTCCTACTGTCCTTCATGATGTTCAGATATTCTTCACAAGTTTCTATGCATTCAACCTGTTTTAGAATAATGACATATTTCCCGAAGTTCCTATCACACTGGCTAAAAGAATGCCCTCTAACAGGAAAAATATGTTCAATCTCAACTTTCAGATCTTTAGACAACCAAGCACTGAACATTACCATAGCATTATTCTTATTTTGACCACCGCATGAGTCGGACAAGAGCACAACTTTCTTTTTGATGGGCATTTCCTGTAGTTTTCTTGTTAAAAAGTCGTGTAAGAAAGAGCACACTGAATTGGGGTTCTTTTTAGAGTCACTCTCCAGAAAGCAATAGAAAGCACTACTACCATCATTGTGACAATGCACATTAAAGTTGTAAAGCCACAACAAACGCTTATAAAATTGAGCTGTCACGTTAAGTCGAGGTAAAGGCAGGTTTTGAGCATAGTCAAATTCAACCACGAGAATATCGCTGTCCTCATTTTTTACACTATTCAGTAGCTCTTTCTTTAACCCACTGTATGCCTCAACTCGCTTTTTATGGTAAACGTAATGGTTTTTGCAATCATGATCAGGGTTTGCTTTGAGATATACCTCACATTCTGCACAGTAATCACAGGTATCTGTCTTTGGTTGTCGGAATGAATATTCAGAATTTTCCCTGAAGTACTTGTGATATGCACTATACCCTACTCTCAGAGGTTTACTCATCTTAATAATACTGCTTGAAAGCTGTATATAATTTCACAACCTTTAATTCAGGGTTCTCAAAGTACTTCCTGTTTGTTTTTGCCCTGCTGTAGTGAGCTTCCCGATGAGGAATCAGTCCCCAGTGTTCTTCCACAAGCTGCCAGACATTATCTGCAATTTTATTCGGACGGTTGTTGTGTTTTCCTCTACGATCTTCCAGAACAGCACCTATAAAATTGAACAGTAGTCAGGGCTTATTCAAACAGTAACTATGACAAGCACATCCATACATCCATAATAACTTTACATACCATATTACACTTACCTGTTCTTAAGGATTGTTGCACGGTCCTCAGTCGCATTTCTGATATTTGGAATAGAGAAAGCAGAAATTGTCTACAAACAGGCATCTCATCATGCTTCACTTTTATACAGTAACTCCATATATTATCTCTATTTTTAGATCGGTTATGCTTTTGAAAGATTTTTCCCTTTTTTTTCATATAACCCAGCAAAACTGCATCCTGAAGTAACTTGTCACCAGTCTCCCAATATGATCTAAAGCTATTCTTCTGATCTTCATATGTTACAGTTTCAAAACACCTGAAAAAGATGTAAAATGTAAGAACAACCCTCCTTCACAACACCACTACATTAATAAAATGAAACAACGTTCTGATTCATTACTTTTATTAACGCTAGGTAGACAAGAACCAACCGAACTTGTAAAGAAGAACCTACCTTTTCCTGCAACATTTATCCACTTTCCTAAATTTCTTCTTTCCGATTTCCTTTCCACTTGTGAGAGAAATGTAACTTCTGCCACTGTTTCTTGCACGCTTTACAATATTTCTTTTTCAAGTATCAGGATCTTTCATCCTTTTTCTTCCCCTGCACCTGGGCTTAAAACTGTCGTCTAAACAGGCAGTATCATCAAATACTTCTGAATCACTTCCTACTGATGTATCAGAAGTGACGTCAATAGAAATATCGGCACCAGCCACAAAACCTTCTCTTCCACTCGCTGACATCTTCTCCAGCCAAAGAACTGGCGGCAACAGATCATGCCGCTCGTGAAGCACGCCTCATCATGCAATAACAGCGTAGCGCATGGTACCAGTTTTAGTGAGCTCCTGACCTCTAGCGGCACCCTAGCGAACTAAGACCTGGATAGGGTTGTAGTGAAAGGACCGGGAAATTCGAAAACGGTATTCATGCAATAACAGCGTAAGTAGACTTACGCTGTTACTGCATCTAGCTCCTCAATTGTTGTATTAATAGTTTAAAAATTTAGTAATCATTGATTATTAAACATTTTTATTGTACTACACCTCTTCCAGAGTTACCTGTATTTTCAAATCTTTCAATCCTTTGTTTCAGAATCTGCTAAATCCCAATTTCAGTACCAAACACTGCCACATCCAAATTTTCTCAATTTTGACTTGACTTATTTCCTTTAATTCCAGGTGGAACGTAGGGCCTCGACGGAATTTATCCAGCTTGTTCTATCTGCCACCAATGCTTTCACCTCCCTCCATGTCTTGTTGACTCCAGCAATCTCCCTGTCTATGGTTCTCTTCCAGGTAATCCTTGGTCTGCCTTGCCTGCGACTACCTTGTGGATTCCAGCTCAATGCCTGCCTTGTGATACTTTCTTGTGGTCTTCTCAGGGTGTTCCCAATCCATCTCCATTTTCTTTTCAATATCTGTTCCTTTATGGGACTTTGATTCGTGGCCTCCCAAAGGTCTTTGTTTGAGATGGTCTTTGGCCACCATATTCTCATAATGTACCTCAAACAATGATTTATAAAAGTCTGTAAACTTGTGGTAATGTCTTTGGTCACTTTCCGGGTCTCTTTTCTCAACTTTGCTTCTTAAATATTTCAAAAACCATATTCCATAAGACTTTTATATTTGAAAGTTCTATGCTAAATGGCTAATTGAAAAATTTAACATTATATCTGTTACTCAGGACGATTTATTCTGGACAGTTTTTTTCAATTTGCTGAAAATGTAGGTAAATGGATTTGGCACCTCATATGTTTGAAGTAGATTGGAATAGTTGTTATTACTTATTCAAAATGTGATTGCACATGGGCAAGGAGGCGCTAGTGTTAGTTTGTAGTAGTAGGTAGTGAGCCGCACCCCCTCCCTTACCGACAACCTACCTCACCATAAAACACACATGTCGGAAGTTTCGTGGCATGAACCGAGACTAGGAAAGGCCAAACACAGCCCTGAACTGGAAACGGTCCTCATTTCAAAAAGTAGAACAGGAATGAGACCAAAGCTACTAGCAATAATATCGCAAATAAATTTAAATGAGGTTTTATTGATATAATAAAATCAAAAAGAAACAAGAAATGAAGCCAGCAATTAAGAACATAGGATACGTCATGTGCAGAGCTCATCCGATTGAAGTCTTAACACTAACGTATGAGCACAGCTTTTTTAAACACCAAGCTTAAATTATTCATAAGACAAGCTCACTGTCTCAATTGCAATCTCGCTACATAATGTGGTAATGTGAATACAATCCACATGGATCAACTCGGTCATTCTTTCCGCGAGATTAATAGAATTCATTATATACGCGTCTATTTAACTTCCACATCGTCACAACAATTACCACACAGATCAAAGCTCCCATGCGGCATGGAGAAGAAAAAGGGGTCCGGAAGGTAAAAATAAGATGCGAGAGATCACAACATAGCACAGAGTAATATCTCTGGACCAAAGGAATAAAATTTAAACCCAAAAAGAATCACAGGCATATGTATAGCCTAAATATAAGAAAAGAACATGGCGGCCTCATGGGCAAGCAAAAGGCCGTGATAGAAACCAAGGCAAAATAAATATCACCGTGCCGGCAACAAACATGAGGCACAGAAACAAGATTAAAATGTAAAATAAGCTGACCGATACATCATCCTTTCTCCCCTTTCACTCACCAGCACACACCCAAACATTCAGACATTGCCAGTATTGGCAAATAATCTGAGCAGTTGCTCCAGTTAATAAGTTGAACACAATCTCATATAGTATGACTCTCATGGTCACACACAAAGGTGTCGCATATGTCAGAGATAGTGTGGACGGCGCAGGCAATTAAGAGTGGGATAATAGAGACTCAGTGGTCACACATAAACCCATCAGCTCATGCACTCCGAACGACACGAATGGATCTCCGTGTCGACACACAGGGCATACATTCATTGATGGCAAAAAACTTCACAATGTAGTGCACGTAAATAAAATCAATCAGAGACCCAACTAACATAATAACTCAATCACAATAAAGACATCTAGCACACAGCTCATTCATGCAGCAGAGCAGAAGGACGCATATCAATCGGCCATCATTAGAAGAGGTGAACGGTACAATTTAACCATAGAAATAATATAAATACAAGGATTACCATACCTGTAATATCAATAATCAAAGTAACAAGAAGGATGGCAGTACGGATCAAGTTTAAATCTATTGAAAACCCATTTATGGGATAAAAACGCCACTCCAATCTGCGTGGGGTCCATGCTTACACTCCACACACATAACAATGCAAAGAAACGCTCCAAAGAGATAAAACTACTGTCTCGCCAAAAGAATGATCTTCCATGCTCATGCCCGAGGGAGCTGCCCTCTCTGGTACAATCATGGAAACACTTAAGTCAATTGAGGTGAGGCCGATACAAGCTCTTTGCAATATGGGAAACATCATTTTTATGAACATGCCATATTAGCATGGCTCAGTAGAGGACAGTAAGGTGAGTAGTGGGCATGTCAATGATTGTGGACAGTCATCACTTGAGTCTCGCATTACTGACTGGACAAGATGAATTTTAAAGAATTTGTGAGTGTTATATAAAAATGAGCAAACAAATGTACTTACTTTTGCAGGCTTTTCAAATTTTCAGCTGTTGCCTGTTCTCAGATGCCACATATTCCTACCCTACCAGTCTTCCCATGGCTTTAGCTATTGTTCTCCTCCAGCAAACACTGGAGCGATTGCTGTTCCTCCACCCATCAGACATGTCCATACCATCTCAGTGCTCAAGCATCAATCCTATCAGTAACCGGTTCTTCTGCATCCGTCTCTATTCTAACTTATTCATTCCTCAGCCGATCTAACAAACATTATAATAAATATAAATCCATAGAATGTTAGAACAAATGGAACTACTGTATCACCAGGGACTGAACAACTGACTAAGTGAGCAGACAAGGATTTAGCACGCTACTGTACCTGCTGACAGAGCCTAGTGACAGAGGACCAGACAAAAAACAAGCTATAGTTCTGTTCATGCCATAGCATTAATAATGTCTTGCACCCATGCTAAAGAGACTTGTAACAGACGGTGAAAAGCAGAGAAAGAGAACAAACGCGTACATTAACACTTTCAACACTATGCTCATACAGGATACGGGCGTACTGCTTTCCTGATGTGGACGGTGCCCGTATGCCATGTGGGCATGATTTTCGTGCGTATTTATGGGCAGCTGCACGTATCTCATACGGTTCCCGTCCCTTGCTTGGAGGTCGTAGTTTATCTAGTGTCCACTAGAATGCAGCAGTTATCAGCAAGTTCAAAATGAAACGATAAAAAGGGTCATTTCTCCTTGCCGTGACCTCTACCAAAGCACTCGATGCACCAGGTGCTGAGTGTGCCAAATATGTCGCGCTGTTAACTGTGTTACTGTATGAACATGTCCTCATGCCAGCTCAATGATAGTGATATCTTGGATATTTCATCAGGAGAAGCGGGTTCAGAAATAGATGACAGTGATCGATACTCTGCTTACTAACCAGATAACATATCAAGTGATAGTTCGGGTGAGAATTTTATTTGTTACATCTCCTTCGAGTGCAAGTTTTTTTAGTTGCATTATTTCACTCCAAATACAAACGATAGAAATACTTTACCTCTCCTAAAATTTGGGCCTATTTCTTTGTTTAGACGAAGAGACGCAGGCTGATGATTAATCGATGATGCTTGTTGTCTAAAGGGGTCCAAAATCCAGGTCAATGGCCCATCAGAAAGGTTCTTATCACTAAAAAAGTAAGAACCATGGTATTTCTCATGTAGCGGTACTAATCAGAAGTAACATAGACTCACGGTGTTCCTCACATTGTGGTACTACTCACAGGTAATGTAATATGCACAGGTAACGCGGACGTATGGTGTTTCTCACATTACGGCGGTTACACAAATTTAGTAAGCTGTAGAATTTAACACAAATTAAACAGTGTATTATGGTTGGACATAATAGCAGGCTCTATAGCCTGAGCCATGCCATGCAAAACAAGACAGTAATAAAAAAAAATAGGTGTACTAAGCATAGTGACCCGTACTATCCAGTGGTGTTCTTCACATAGTGGGTACTGATCACAGGCAACGCAGACCTACGGTGTCGCTCATGTAGTGGTACTAATCACAGGCAATGTAAGCCCATGGTGTTCCACATATAGTGGTACTAGTCACGGGTACTGTAAAATCCATACTGATTCACCCTCTATTGGCTATTATTCACAAACCCATTGCGTACCTAACATAGTGGTTCTACTCGCAAGTAAAGGCGACCCATGGTGTTCCCCGCATGATGGTACTAATCACAAGTAGTCTCATGGTTCTAATTGAATCATCCCTGGCCGTCCCTTTTAGTCACCTCTTACGACAGGCAGGGGATACCGTGGGTGTATTATCCATCTGCATTCGCCACCCACAGGGGTTGAGACAGAGAGAGAAGAAAGAAGGGATCCGACACTTCAAAAAATGAAGTACCAGACAAAGAAAAGCAAGAGCCATGACGACATGAAAGTGAAAGACTTCCTAGGCCTCGCAAACATAACACCGTCAGGGTCGGGAAAGAAAAAGAGTTGACCAAGGGAGGGCGGACAGGAGAAATGAAAGTGAGGAGCCTTGCACAAGTAAGTGGAAGCAATGCCAGGTCTCAACCAAGGACTCCGTGGTCGCCAACCCACGCTCCCAAGATGAGAGGCCCTGGGGCCCCTTTTAGTTGCCTCTTATGAGAGGCAGGGGATACTACAGGTGTTTTCTTAGTCTGCGTCCCCTACCCACAGGGAGTTGTGTATTTGGTCCACAAGAGCAATTTTATTTCGCTCAAGTTTGCCAGCAAGCCAGGAAGGACCCCCCCTGTCAGCCACCCGGGACGCGCCACGTGGGAGTATTACCTCTCCCCCTGCTACGCCAGTGTAGTAGGTTCATGGACAAGATAAATACAAAAGGAAAAAAAGGAACCTAATAAGTAATAGACAGGAAGTAACAAATCAAGTAATATACTGTATTTAGTAAGAAACACAGCGACAGGTCACTAATTTCATTTACTGCCTCAGTCTTGAAATGTTCCATATGAAAGTTATACAATGCTTGATTCTCTGCCTATTTTGTTCATTGAGTTGTTGATTAAGATGTTCATCACTATATAAGGTATTAAAAAAATAGCAATACATTAAAAAGAGGTAAAGGCAGTTATAGGTCTTTTCTGCTCTGATGGCAGGCAGCCTGCATGCTGGCAGGGGAAGCGGGGAATGTGGGGCCGACCAATCCAGCATAACGCGAGAGGCCGTTAAGGGAAAGAGACAGAGGCCACTACTACAATGTTGCCGGGAGTGCCGGTGCCGCGTTAAAGTTGTGTTGAAATCCACATAGCTATGAAATAAAAGAGCTTCATATGTTATAGACATGATACTGTATAGGCTTTTGGGCTTATGTCATGTCAAGAAAATCAGGTGAAATTCTTTACGTTTCGCAGAGAACTGTGCTCTGCGTTATCAGAAGAAAATCTTGACTGTCCACGAGAAAGGCTTCTTAAACAATGAGCTCTTGAAATTTAGACATTATTAATAGAAGTGGAAATGGTACGGTCATTTGTCACCAGATGGCTTCCCGGACATGGCACAGTGCTAGTGTTCGAAGTGGAAGCTGACATTGACACAAGGCTGGAATGAAACATCTGGCGATGAGGAACGTACGAATTTGGTAAACACCGAGATGAAATAACAATAGTTTGAGTATGGCCTGTGGATGAGTTTTATAATTTTTATTTATTTATTTATTTATTTATTTATTTATTTATTTATTTATTTATTTATTTATTTATTTATTTATTTATTTATTTATTTATTTATTTATTTATTTT